>NC_140912.1:18686841-19289751 GCF_045865225.1 Trachurus japonicus
TGGGGGTCCGAGGGGAGTCCAACGCAGAAGGTTTGGTTGAAATCGGGCCGGTGGTTTTGGAGAAAATGACCAAAAACCAAACAGGCCATTTTAAAAAGACGACAGGCGCGGGCTTACGTTTTTTTTTTTTGACCAAAAATTAAAATTTCTCCAAACTCGGATATATCATCTGGGGGTCCGAGGGGAGTCCAACGCAGAAGGTTTGGTTGAAATCGGGCCGGTGGTTTTGGAGAAAATGACCAAAAACCAAACAGGCGATTTTAAAAAGACGACAGGCGCGCGGCTTACGTTTTTTTTTTTTGACCAAAAATTAAAATTTCTCCAAACTCGGATATATCATCTGGGGGTCCGAGGGGAGTCCAACGCAGAAGGTTTGGTTGAAATCGGGCCGGTGGTTTTGGAGAAAATGACCAAAAACCAAACAGGCGATTTTAAAAAGACGACAGGCGCGCGGCTTACGTTTTTTTTTTTTGACCAAAAATTAAAATTTCTCCAAACTCGGATATATCATCTGGGGGTCCGAGGGGAGTCCAACGCAGAAGGTTTGGTTGAAATCGGGCCCGTGGTTTTGGAGAAAATGACCAAAAACCAAACAGGCCATTTTAAAAAGACGACAGGCGCGCGGCGTAACATTTTTTTTTGGACCGAAAATTTAAATTTCTTCAAATTTCTCCAAACTCGGATATATCATCTGGGGGTCCGAGGGGAGTCCAACGCAGAAGGTTTGGTTGAAATCGGGCCGGTGGTTTTGGAGAAAATGACCAAAAAACCAAACAAGCGATTTTAAAAAGACGACAGGCGCGGGGCTTACGTTTTTTTTTTTGACCAAAAATTAAAATTTTTCAAATTTCTCCAAACTCGGATATATCATCTGGGGGTCCGAGGGGAGTCCAACGCAGAAGGTTTGGTTGAAATCGGGGCCGGTGGTTTTGGAGAAAATGACCAAAAACCAAACAGGCCATTTTAAAAAGACGACAGGGGGGGGTGTTACGTTTTTTTTTTTTGACCAAAAATTAAAATTTCTCCAAACTCGGATATATCATCTGGGGGTCCGAGGGGAGTCCAACGCAGAAGGTTTGGTTGAAATCGGGCCGGTGGTTTTGGAGAAAATGACCAAAAACCAAACATGCCATTTTAAAATGACGACAGGGGGGGAGTTTACGTTTTTTTTTTTTGACCAAAAATTAAAATTTCTCCAAACTCGGATATATCAATCTGGGGGTCCGAGGGGAGTCCAACGCAGAAGGTTTGGTTGAAATCGGGCCGGTGGTTTTGGAGAAAATGACCAAAAACCAAACAGGCGATTTTAAAAAGACGACAGGGGCGCGGCTTACGTTTTTTTTTTTTGACCAAAAATTAAAATTTCTCCAAAACTCGGATATATCATCTGGGGGTCCGAGGGGAGTCCAACGCAGAAAGGTTTGATTGAAATCGGGCCGGTGGTTTTGGAGAAAATGACCAAAAACCAAACAGGCCTTTTTAAAAAGACGACAGGGGGGCGGCTTACGTTTTTTTTTTTTGACCAAAAATTAAAATTTCTCCAAACTCGGATATATCATCTGGGGGTCCGAGGGGAGTCCAACGCAGAAGGTTTGGTTAGATCGGGCCGGTGGTTTTGGAGAAAATGACCAAAAACCAAACAGGCCATTTTAAAAAGACGACAGGCGCGCGGCTTACGTTTTTTTTTTTTGACCAAAAATTAAAATTTCTCCAAACTCGGATATATCATCTGGGGGTCCGAGGGGAGTCCAACGCAGAAGGTTTGGTTGAAATCGGGCCGGTGGTTTTGGAGAAAATGACCAAAAACCAAACAGGCCATTTTAAAAAGACGACAGGGGGGGGGCTTACGTTTTTTTTTTTTGACCAAAAATTAAAATTCAAATTTCTCCAAACTCGGATATATCATCTGGGGTCCGAGGGGAGTCCAACGCAGAAGGTTTGGTTGAAATCGGGCCGGTGGTTTTGGAGAAAATGACCAAAAACCAAACAGGCCATTTTAAAAAGACGACAGGCGCGGGGCTTACGTTTTTTTTTTTTGACCAAAAATTAAAATTTCTTCAAATTTCTCCAAACTCGGATATATCATCTGGGGGTCCGAGGGGAGTCCAACGCAGAAGGTTTGGTTGAAATCGGGCCGGTGGTTTTGGAGAAAATGACCAAAAACCAAACAGGCGATTTTAAAAAGACGACAGGCGGGGGGCTTACGTTGTTTTTTTTTTGACCAAAAATTAAATTTCTTCAAATTTCTCCAAACTCGGATATATCATCTGGGGGTCCGAGGGGAGTCCAACGCAGAAGGTTTGGTTGAAATCGGGCCGGTGGTTTTGGAGAAAATGACCAAAAACCAAACAAGCGATTTTAAAAAGACGACAGGCGCGCGGCTTACGTTTTTTTTTTTTGACCAAAAATTAAAATTTCTCCAAACTCGGATATATCATCTGGGGGTCCGAGGGGAGTCCAACGCAGAAGGTTTGGTTGAAATCGGGCCGGTGGTTTTGGAGAAAATGACCAAAAACCAAACAGGCCATTTTAAAAAGACGACAGGGGGGGTGTTACGTTTTTTTTTTTTGACCAAAAATTAAAATTTCTCCAAACTCGGATATATCATCTGGGGGTCCGAGGGGAGTCCAACGCAGAAGGTTTGGTTGAAATCGGGCCGGTGGTTTTGGAGAAAATGACCAAAAACCAAACAGGCCATTTTAAAAAGACGACAGGGGGGGGTGTTACGTTTTTTTTTTTTTGACCAAAAATTAAAATTTCTCCAAACTCGGATATATCATCTGGGGGTCCGAGGGGAGTCCAACGCAGAAGGTTTGGTTGAAATCGGGCCGGTGGTTTTGGAGAAAATGACCAAAAACCAAACAGGCCATTTTAAAAAGACGACAGGCGCGCGCCTGACGTTTTTTTTTTTTGACCAAAAATTAAAATTTCTCCAAACTCGGATATATCATCTGGGGGTCCGAGGGGAGTCCAACGCAGAAGGTTTGGTTGAAATCGGGCCGGTGGTTTTGGAGAAAATGACCAAAAACCAAACAGGCCATTTTAAAAAGACGACAGGGGGGGGGTGTTACGTTTTTTTTTTTTGACCAAAAATTAAAATTTCTTCAAATTTCTCCAAACTCGGATATATCATCTGGGGGTCCGAGGGGA
This sequence comes from Trachurus japonicus, assembly GCF_045865225.1. Lineage (NCBI taxonomy): Eukaryota > Metazoa > Chordata > Actinopteri > Carangiformes > Carangidae > Trachurus > Trachurus japonicus. The sequence continues at coordinate 18,689,992 of NC_140912.1, forward strand.
GTCCAACGCAGAAGGTTTGGTTGAAATCGGGCCGGTGGTTTTGGAGAAAATGACCAAAAACCAAACAGGCCATTTTAAAAAGACGACAGGCGCGGGGCTTACGTTTTTTTTTTTTTGACCAAAAATTAAAATTTCTTCAAATTTCTCCAAACTCGGATATATCATCTGGGGGTCCGAGGGGAGTCCAACGCAGAAGGTTTGGTTGAAATCGGGCCGGTGGTTTTGGAGAAAATGACCAAAAACCAAACAGGCCATTTTAAAAAGACGACAGGGGGGGGTGTTACGTTTTTTTTTTTTGACCAAAAATTAAAATTTCTCCAAACTCGGATATATCATCTGGGGGTCCGAGGGGAGTCCAACGCAGAAGGTTTGGTTGAAATCGGGCCGGTGGTTTTGGAGAAAATGACCAAAAACCAAACAGGCCATTTTAAAAAGACGACAGGGGGGGGTGTTACGTTTTTTTTTTTTGACCAAAAATTAAAATTTCTCCAAACTCGGATATATCATCTGGGGGTCCGAGGGGAGTCCAACGCAGAAGGTTTGGTTGAAATCGGGCCGGTGGTTTTGGAGAAAATGACCAAAAACCAAACAGGCCATTTTAAAAAGACGACAGGGGGGGGTGTTACGTTTTTTTTTTTTGACCAAAAATTAAAATTTCTTCAAATTTCTCCAAACTCGGATATATCATCTGGGGGTCCGAGGGGAGTCCAACGCAGAAGGTTTGGTTGAAATCGGGCCGGTGGTTTTGGAGAAAATGACCAAAAACCAAACAGGCCATTTTAAAAAGACGACAGGCGCGGGGCTTACGTTTTTTTTTTTTGACCAAAAATTAAAATTTCTCCAAACTCGGATATATCATCTGGGGGTCCGAGGGGAGTCCAACGCAGAAGGTTTGGTTGAAATCGGGCCGGTGGTTTTGGAGAAAATGACCAAAAACCAAACAGGCCATTTTAAAAAAGACGACAGGGGGGGTGTTACGTTTTTTTTTTTTGACCAAAAATTAAAATTTCTCCAAACTCGGATATATCATCTGGGGGTCCGAGGGGAGTCCAACGCAGAAGGTTTGGTTGAAATCGGGCCGGTGGTTTTGGAGAAAAGGACCAAAAACCAAACAGGCCATTTTAAAAAGACGACCGGGGGGGGTGTTACGTTTTTTTTTTTTGACCAAAAATTAAAATAATTTCTCCAAACTCGGATATATCATCTGGGGGTCCGAGGGAGTCCAACGCAGAAGGTTTGGTTGAAATCGGGCCGGTGGTTTTGGAGAAAATGACCAAAAAACCAAACAGGCCATTTTAAAAAGACGACAGGGGGGGGGTGTTACGTTTTTTTTTTTTGACCAAAAATTAAAATTTCTTCAAATTTCTCCAAACTCGGATATATCATCTGGGGGTCCGAGGGGAGTCCAACGCAGAAGGTTTGGTTGAAATCGGGCCGGTGGTTTTGGAGAAAATGACCAAAAACCAAACAGGCCATTTTAAAAAGACGACAGGGGGGGGTGTTACGTTTTTTTTTTTTGACCAAAAATTAAAATTTCTCCAAACTCGGATATATCATCTGGGGGTCCGAGGGGAGTCCAACGCAGAAGGTTTGGTTGAAATCGGGCCGGTGGTTTTGGAGAAAATGACCAAAAACCAAACAGGCCATTTTAAAAAGACGACAGGCTTACGTTTTTTTTTTTTGACCAAAAATTAAAATTTCTTCAAATTTCTCCAAACTCGGATATATCATCTGGGGGTCCGAGGGGAGTCCAACGCAGAAGGTTTGGTTGAAATCGGGCCGGTGGTTTTGGAGAAAATGACCAAAAACCAAACAGGCCATTTTAAAAAGACGACAGGGGGGGGTGTTACGTTTTTTTTTTTGACCAAAAATTAAAATTTCTCCAAACTCGGATATATCATCTGGGGGTCCGAGGGGAGTCCAACGCAGAAGGTTTGGTTGAAATCGGGCCGGTGGTTTTGGAGAAAATGACCAAAAACCAAACAGGCCATTTTAAAAAGACGACAGGGGGGGGGTGTTACGTTTTTTTTTTTGACCAAAAATTAAAATTTCTCCAAACTCGGATATATCATCTGGGGGTCCGAGGGGAGTCCAACGCAGAAGGTTTGGTTGAAATCGGGCCGGTGGTTTTGGAGAAAATGACCAAAAACCAAACAGGCCATTTTAAAAAGACGACAGGGGGGGGTGTTACGTTTTGTTTTTTTTGACCAAAAATTAAAATTTCTCCAAACTCGGATATATCATCTGGGGGTCCGAGGGGAGTCCAACGCAGAAGGTTTGGTTGAAATCGGGCCAGTGGTTTTGGAGAAAATGACCAAAAACCAAACAGGCCATTTTAAAAAGACGACAGGGGGGGGTGTTACGTTTTGTTTTTTTGACCAAAAATTAAAATTTCTCCAAACTCGGATATATCATCTGGGGGTCCGAGGGGAGTCCAACGCAGAAGGTTTGGTTGAAATCGGGCCAGTGGTTTTGGAGAAAATGACCAAAAACCAAACAGGCCATTTTAAAAAGACGACAGGGGGGGGTGTTACGTTTGTTTTTTTTTACCAAAAATTAAAATTTCTTCAAATTTCTCCAAACTCGGATATATCATCTGGGGATCCGAGGGGAGTCCAACGCAGAAGGTTTGGTTGAAATCGGGCCGGTGGTTTTGGAGAAAATGACCAAAAACCAAACAGGCCATTTTAAAAAGACGACAGGGGGGGGGTGTTACGTTTGTTTTTTTTTACCAAAAATTAAAATTTCTTCAAATATCTCCAAACTCGGATATATCATCTGGGGATCCGAGGGGAGTCCAACGCAGAAGGTTTGGTTGAAATCGGGCCGGTGGTTTTGGAGAAAATGACCAAAAACCAAACAGGCCATTTTAAAAAGACGACAGGGGGGGTGTTACGTTTTGTTTTTTTGACCAAAAATTAAAATTTCTCCAAACTCGGATATATCATCTGGGGGTCCGAGGGGAGTCCAACGCAGAAGGTTTGGTTGAAATCGGGCCGGTGGTTTTGGAGAAAATGACCAAAAAACCAAACAGGCCATTTTAAAAAGACGACAGGGGGGGGTGTTACGTTTTGTTTTTTTGACCAAAAATTAAAATTTCTCCAAACTCGGATATATCATCTGGGGGTCCGAGGGGAGTCCAACGCAGAAGGTTTGGTTGAAATCGGGCCGGTGGTTTTGGAGAAAATGACCAAAAACCAAACAGGCCATTTTAAAAAGACGACAGGGGGGGGTGTTACGTTTTGTTTTTTTTGACCAAAAATTAAAATTTCTCCAAACTCGGATATATCATCTGGGGGTCCGAGGGGAGTCCAACGCAGAAGGTTTGGTTGAAATCGGGCCGGTGGTTTTGGAGAAAATGACCAAAAACCAAACAGGCCATTTTAAAAAGACGACAGGGGGGGGTGTTACGTTTTTTTTTTTTGACCAAAAATTAAAATTTCTCCAAACTCGGATATATCATCTGGGGGTCCGAGGGAGTCCAACGCAGAAGGTTTGGTTGAAATCGGGCCGGTGGTTTTGGAGAAAATGACCAAAAACCAAACAGGCCATTTTAAAAAGACGACAGGCGGGGGGCTTACGTTCTTTTTTTTTTTGACCAAAAATTAAATTTCTTCAAATTTCTCCAAACTCGGATATATCATCTGGGGGTCCGAGGGGAGTCCAACGCAGAAGGTTTGGTTGAAATCGGGCCGGTGGTTTTGGAGAAAATGACCAAAAACCAAACAGGCCATTTTAAAAAGACGACAGGGGGGGTGTTACGTTTTTTTTTTTTTGACCAAAAATTAAAATTTCTCCAAACTCGGATATATCATCTGGGGGTCCGAGGGAAGTCCAACGCAGAAGGTTTGGTTGAAATCGGGCCGGTGGTTTTGGAGAAAATGACCAAAAACCAAACAGGCCATTTTAAAAAGACGACAGGCGCGGGGCTTACGTTTTTTTTTTTTTGACCAAAAATTTAAATTTCTTCAAATTTCTCCAAACTCGGATATATCATCTGGGGGTCCGAGGGGAGTCCAACGCAGAAGGTTTGGTTGAAATCGGGCCGGTGGTTTTGGAGAAAATGACCAAAAACCAAACAGGCCATTTTAAAAAGACGACAGGGGGGGGTGTTACGTTTTTTTTTTTTTGACCAAAAATTAAAATTTCTCCAAACTCGGATATATCATCTGGGGGTCCGAGGGGAGTCCAACGCAGAAGGTTTGGTTGAAATCGGGCCGGTGGTTTTGGAGAAAATGACCAAAAACCAAACAGGCCATTTTAAAAAGACGACAGGGGGGGTGTTACGTTTTGTTTTTTTGACCAAAAATTAAAATTTCTCCAAACTCGGATATATCATCTGGGGGTCCGAGGGGAGTCCAACGCAGAAGGTTTGGTTGAAATCGGGCCGGTGGTTTTGGAGAAAATGACCAAAAACCAAACAGGCCATTTTAAAAAGACGACAGGGGGGGGTGTTACGTTTTTTTTTTTGACCAAAAATTAAAATTTCTCCAAACTCGGTTATATCATCTGGGGGTCCGAGGGGAGTCCAACGCAGAAGGTTTGGTTGAAATCGGGCCGGTGGTTTTGGAGAAAATGACCAAAAACCAAACAGGCCATTTTAAAAAGACGACAGGGGGGGGTGTTACGTTTTTTTTTTTTGACCAAAAATTAAAATTTCTCCAAACTCGGATATATCATCTGGGGGTCCGAGGGGAGTCCAACGCAGAAGGTTTGGTTGAAATCGGGCCGGTGGTTTTTGGAGAAAATGACCAAAAACCAAACAGGCCATTTTAAAAAGACGACAGGGGGGGGGTGTTACGTTTTTTTTTTTTTACCAAAAATTAAAATTTCTTCAAATTTCTCCAAACTCGGATATATCATCTGGGGGTCCGAGGGGAGTCCAACGCAGAAGGTTTGGTTGAAATCGGGCCGGTGGTTTTGGAGAAAATGACCAAAAACCAAACAGGCCATTTTAAAAAGACGACAGGGGACCAAAAATTAAAATTTCTTCAAATTTCTCCAAACTCGGATATATCATCTGGGGGTCCGAGGGGAGTCCAACGCAGAAGGTTTGGTTGAAATCGGGCCGGTGGTTTTGGAGAAAATGACCAAAAACCAAACAGGCCATTTTAAAAAGACGACAGGGGGGGGTGTTACGTTTTTTTTTTTTTACCAAAAATTAAAATTTCTCCAAACTCGGATATATCATCTGGGGGTCCGAGGGGAGTCCAACGCAGAAGGTTTGGTTGAAATCGGGCCGGTGGTTTTGGAGAAAATGACCAAAAACCAAACAGGCGATTTTAAAAAGACGACAGGGGGGGGTGTTACGTTTTTTTTTTTTGACCAAAAATTAAAATTTCTCCAAACTCGGATATATCATCTGGGGGTCCGAGGGGAGTCCAACGCAGAAGGTTTGGTTGAAATCGGGCCGGTGGTTTTGGAGAAAATGACCAAAAACCAAACAGGCCATTTTAAAAAGACGACAGGGGGGGGTGTTACGTTTTTTTTTTTTGACCAAAAATTAAAATTTTTTCAAATTTCTCCAAACTCGGATATATCATCTGGGGGTCCGAGGGGAGTCCAACGCAGAAGGTTTGGTTGAAATCGGGCCGGTGGTTTTGGAGAAAATGACCAAAAAACCAAACAGGCCATTTTAAAAAGACGACAGGGGGGGGTGTTACGTTTTTTTTTTTTGACCAAAAATTAAAATTTCTCCAAACTCGGATATATCATCTGGGGGTCCGAGGGGAGTCCAACGCAGAAGGTTTGGTTGAAATCGGGCCGGTGGTTTTGGAGAAAATGACCAAAAACCAAACAGGCCATTTTAAAAAGACGACAGGGGGGGGTGTTACGTTTTTTTTTTTTGACCAAAAATTAAAATTTCTCCAAACTCGGATATATCATCTGGGGGTCCGAGGGGAGTCCAACGCAGAAGGTTTGGTTGAAATCGGGCCGGTGGTTTTGGAGAAAATGACCAAAAACCAAACAGGCCATTTTAAAAAGACGACAGGCGCGCGGCTTACAGTTTTTTTTTTTTTGACCAAAAATTAAAATTTCTTCAAATTTCTCCAAACTCGGATATATCATCTGGGGGTCCGAGGGGAGTCCAACGCAGAAGGTTTGGTTGAAATCGGGCCGGTGGTTTTGGAGAAAATGACCAAAAACCAAACAGGCCATTTTAAAAAGACGACAGGCGCGCGGCTTACGTTTTTTTTTTTTTGACCAAAAATTTAAATTTCTTCAAATTTCTCCAAACTCGGATATATCATCTGGGGGTCCGAGGGAGTCCAACGCAGAAGGTTTGGTTGAAATCGGGCCGGTGGTTTTGGAGAAAATGACCAAAAACCAAACAGGCCATTTTAAAAAGACGACAGGCGCGGGGCTTACGTTTTTTTTTTTTGACCAAAAATTTAAATTTCTTCAAATTTCTCCAAACTCGGATATATCATCTGGGGGTCCGAGGGGAGTCCAACGCAGAAGGTTTGGTTGAAATCGGGCCGGTGGTTTTGGAGAAAATGACCAAAAACCAAACAAGCGATTTTAAAAAGACGACAGGCGCGCGGCTTATGTTTTTTTTTTTTGACCAAAAATTAAAATTTCTTCAAATTTCTCCAAACTCGGATATATCATCTGGGGGTCCGAGGGGAGTCCAACGCAGAAGGTTTGGTTGAAATCGGGCCGGTGGTTTTGGAGAAAATGACCAAAAACCAAACAGGCGATTTTAAAAAGACGACAGGCGTGCGGCTTACGTTTTTTTTTTTTTTTTGACCAAAAATTAAAATTTCTTCAAATTTCTCCAAACTCGGATATATCATCTGGGGGTCCGAGGGGAGTCCAACGCAGAAGGTTTGGTTGAAATCGGGCCGGTGGTTTTGGAGAAAATGACCAAAAACCAAACAGGCCATTTTCAAAAGACGACAGGCGCGCAGCTTACAGTTTCTTTTTTTTTTGACCAAAAATTTAAATTTCTTCAAATTTCTCCAAACTCGGATATATCATCTGGGGGTCCGAGGGGAGTCCAACGCAGAAGGTTTGGTTGAAATCGGGCCGGTGGTTCTGGAGAAAATGACCAAAAACCAAACAGGCGATTTTAAAAAGACGACAGGCGCGCGGCTTACGTTTTTTTTTTTTTGACCAAAAATTTAAATTTCTCCAAACTCGGATATATCATCTGGGGGTCCGAGGGGAGTCCAACGCAGAAGGTTTGGTTGAAATCGGGCCGGTGGTTTTGGAGAAAATGACCAAAAACCAAACAGGCCATTTTAAAAAGACGACAGGCGCGCGGCTTACGTTTTTTTTTTTTTGACCAAAAATTAAAATTTCTTCAAATTTCTCCAAACTCGGATATATCATCTGGGGGTCCGAGGGGAGTCCAACGCAGAAGGTTTGGTTGAAATCGGGCCGGTGGTTTTGGAGAAAATGACCAAAAACCAAACAGGCGATTTTAAAAAGACGACAGGCGTGCGGCTTACGGTTTTTTTACCAAAAATTAAAATTTCTTCAAATTTCTCCAAACTCGGATATATCATCTGGGGGTCCGAGAGGAGTCCACAACGCAGAAGGTTTGGTTGAAATCGGGCCGGTGGTTTTGGAGAAAATGACCAAAAACCAAACAGGCCATTTTAAAAAGACGACGGGCGCGCGGCTTACGTTTTTTTTTTTTTTTTGACCAAAAATTTAAATTTCTTCAAATTTCTCCAAACTCGGATATATCATCTGGGGGTCCGAGGGGAGTCCACAACGCCGAAGGTTTGGTTGAAATCGGGCCGGTGGTTTTGGAGAAAATGACCAAAAACCAAACAGGCGATTTTAAAAAGACGACAGGCGCGCGGCTTACGGTTTTTTTTTTTTTGACGAAAAATTAAAATTTCTTCAAATTTCTCCAAGATCGGATATATCATCTGGGGGTCCGAGGGGAGTCCAACGCAGAAGGTTTGGTTGAATTCGGGCTGGTGGTTTTGGAGAAAATGACCAAAAACCAAACAGGCGATTTTAAAAAGACGACAGGCCGTGCGGCTTAGGTTTTTTTTTTTGACCAAAAATTAAAATTTCTTCAAATTTCTCCAAACTCTGATTTATCATCTGGGGGTCCGAGGGGAGTCCAACGCAGAAGGTTTGGTTGAAATCGGGCCGGTGGTTTTGGAGAAAATGACCAAAAACCAAACAGGCGATTTTAACGAGCGGCCAGGCTGCACCTGCACTGTTCTATTTATAGACTTTGATAACGAGCTGGCCCCAACAGCTGGCCACTGCACACAGAGCAGAGCAGAGCAGAGAGATTTGTGCTCTGAGCAGCTTCCGAAAACAGCCCAGAAAAAGAGAACCGTATCTCTTATCAGAATGTGGCCATGACTACTGGGGCAAGGAGACCTTCCTGAGCACATTGATGTGCATTAAATGTTTGTAGGGCAAAAACTTTTCTCAGGGTCGCAAGGTAGAAAAGGGGGGCATTTCTGTTTTTCTAATAAAATCAGCTCCTACTTTTATATTGAAGTGGATGAGCCACTGGAGCGGGTCTAGCTGCACAATTAGGCTCATAGAGACAATTCTGTAAGTCTGTCTGCTGTTTTGAACACATCAAATGAGACACGACAAGTGTGGCTACAAACCAGTGAGGAAATCATGTGTCTAGAGTTTAATTTGTGGCCGTGCTGGCAATTTATCCAGAAAAAATCCTGAATGTTTTTTCGATCCCTCTCACTCTAGCGATGATGTCACTCACTCTAAGCCCTGCTCGTTAGACGCAACACACACCCATTATAAAGCTGGATTTTGTCAAAAAACTTAATGATTTTAAAGCGGCCAAATATCAGAAACTGTTGAAGATATCAATAAGCTGAATCATAGAGGAATACTTAAAAAGTTTGTCTACAGCTCAGAATTTGAATGAAGTCTCTAGCTGAAAGTATGTGGACACTTTAAAGGCTGAAAGAAGTAAGAAGATTTGAAGAGTTTCAAGACTGTTTCAATGCATTCTCTATGGGGGAAAAAAAATCAGAAATAGTTGAATATTGCAAAAAGTATGAATAGTTGAAAAGAGAAAAGACATAGCACACCTGTCCCGAAAAGGCTGAACATTTTGATATTTGAATTGTTGAAATAGCACAAAGTATGAAGGACTAGTTACATGACGAAGAAAGGCAGAAAATGGCACGAACCGAATAACAATAGTGTGAATGCTTCCAGCATTCACACTAATGATTTATGTCGGCTGCGTTCCCTCACTTAGTGTTTTCTGTGTAGAAAAAACCCCCCAAAACAAATACATAAACAATGACAAACATGTTCCTAAATTGTGTATAGTCACACACACACACACAGCAGATACCTGTCTGCAGCAGGAATGCTCTCAAGCCGTTTTCTTGTTAGAAACGCCACATTTTTAATTAGATGTGTGGCGTTTGCGCGACCGTCTCAATATGTTTTTTTTTTTTCATATTTCGGTCATTTACGCAGTAGAAATGCGGTTCAACTACTGTGACCTGTCAATCAAAACAACAACTGTGAAGCGCTTCGAAACAGCAGAGTCGTTCAGAGGGATAGAGAGAGAGAGAGAGAGAGAGAGAGAGAGAGAGAGAGAGAGAGAGAGAGAGAGAGGCAGTGAGGATGATGAGGTTTAAAGTTCTGACTAATTTGATGAGGAAGATTATGAAAAAAGAAGAGAGAGTTGAGACTTCAGCCTGCTCAGACAGCAGGGCCAGTGGGCCTCAGCTCCAGATCAGCTCCAGCTCTGTATTCAGACCTGCTGAGCTCTCAAACTAGTTTTTTTTTTTTTACCTCTCAAACAGTAGGCTACCACAGTGACAACACATATAGGATACATTATATAGGCTAAATATTGTAAATTTTGTGTGTTTTTTGTCTACTTAGTTGATATTTGGAGAAAATTTCTCATTTAGGGCTACACACATCTCATGAAGTTGAAGTCAATGAAGTCAATATTTAGCTTATGTTATCCCACATTTGAGACATTTAGTGAGAATGACAGTTAGGCCTAACATTTATGCTCAAAAAGCAATTTCACAATTTTTTTTCCACACTTATCGCCTTATATCATACAGTATATTCCACTGCTTTTGTGAAGCCCAGACTTTCGTATACCCATTTCAAGCACCACAACAGTTTGTTCTCATGATTGTGAAGAGACTAATTTTTTCATGTCTTCACCTAGGATTTACTCAGTGCAATTTTACTGATTGTTGTGCAAGTTGTGTATCTCAGGGTCAGAGGGGACATAGAGATACACTGTTATGTTTTCGTTATGATCATTATGATCATTGTTGGGGGGGCGCCTGAGAGTAATCTCGCCTAGGGCACCAAAATGGCTAGAGCCGGCCCTGCACACACACACACACACACACACACACACACACACACACACAGTTAACCTATTGTGGTTACAGCTCCTCCATATCAGTGCTTATAGAAAGATGATCACGTGTCTGTCTGATCAGCTCTGTCTTGACCTTAAGATCGTGGGTTTGATTCCCATGTTGACAGAGATGGCACAACCGGCAGTAGCCCCATGGCCCATTCAAAATTTCCCCAGAGGAAATTTTCTAGTTGAAATAGCAATAGCAATAGCCTACTAAATACAATTTAATTAGGTAACCTATTCATCAAACTGACCTTAATGTTAATGAATTAATATTGTTATTAGTTGATGTTTAACCATTGTCAGGTGGAGATAATTGTGTCAGTGCTTATATTTATTGATGTTTTTAACTCCTCTTATGCAAATACTGTAGTTTACTGTAGGCTACTTCTGTATTAGAATAACTCACTACAAAACATAGCCACAATTTGTACAAATGCCCTGATACACTTGCAATTGAATGTATTACTAAAGCATATGGACATGCAGCTAAACTGGTGTTGTTACAGACACCAATTTTTGCAGGCTGGTAATTGAGCTACATAAAGCAGCAATCAGCCGGTGGTAAAAAAAAAAAAAAAGAAAGAAAGAAAAAATAACAAAATCATGCTGTGACCAGAAAGTCCTTTATTAAATATTTACTTACATAAAAGCAATAAGTCATTTTGTCTTCATAGCTCGACGTTACCTGTCCTATCCCTGTTACAGCTTGCTTTCCAATTTTAGTGATTTTGACACTTCCTGGCTACTGATAGGCTATATTACATTTATGTAAAGTCAATTTAACGTTAACACCTCTGACAAACTAACGTCAACCTGCCTGTTGATGACATGAGCTAAGTAATTTAATTAATGTTAAAAACAAACACGGTACAGTCAATTACAGTACAAGTTACGACTTAGTTTTACTATTTCATTTTAGTTTATTGTAAATGAATGAATAATAAGTTAGCAGACTTACAGACTTAACTTCTTTTTATGCTTCTGCATAGTGATTCTGTGATTTTGGAAAAATATAAAATCTAAGGTGATTAAGATTGAATATAACTGGCAGCAATATAATACACAGATTTTTATGAATGTAGCTACAATACAGACAAATGAGATTTCGGGCACTAATTGCTTGAAATAACAATGTTGTTCATTCTCATGAGGGTGTTTGTGTGACAATAGAATGTATTCATGTATATGGTAGTCATAATATTATCACAGCGAGTTGAGAACAAGCGGGGATCGATACGACGATCCCGGGGCGTGTTTTGCGCCGTTTATTGCAGCTCGTCGACCAATGCGCTCGATATGACCACTTCACTAGAATCTGATAAAGAAAAATATTTCGAGCCAGCCAGGAGTCGAACCTAGAATCTTCTGATCCGTAGTCAGACGCGTTATCCATTGCGCCACTGGCCCGAGTTGCAATATCATAGGTCACGTGTCCTATTAAAGGTTAGATACACAACTTTCGTTAACCCTAACCCTAACTCTAACCCTAACCCTAATTTACAGTGCGTGTTATTGTTTGAGTAAGATACAGCCATATGTTGTGTAAGCAAACTAATCCACGGGTATTTTTAAGCGCTGAGCGAAAGTCTTTGGCGAATGTAGACAAACGATAGACGAGCACACTGTTAAAAGAGTCGTGCGGAAAAATTAGATAACCTGGCAACCCAGCCTTGGCTTGTGAATGGCTCGGTAAAAGCACTTAACCGTTTGTTACGTAAACTTAATCTACTTCAAAATGACTTCATGCTATACAATACCATACGTTTTATCACTATATGTATCCAGTCTATTCAATTTTATTGTATGTATTACAATGCAACACAAAACAGACATTATCAAATGCTGTGATTGTGGGACACTTTGAGTCGAATGTGGCAACCGCGAAACAAAACAGGAAGTGTCTACTGGCGGGAAATTTGTGAAATGTTATGAAAGCTTTACCAACGAGTCATTATGTTTGCCTAGACCTTTTTACGGACTACGTTTCTAAATTAACTTGTATTGGTCGATTATAAAACAGCGAGAAAACAAAGGTAAATATCTCACTCGTGCACTCCGCCGGTCAAGCTAATGTTATAACAACAAAACGGAGGATTTCTTTCTGCTTTTACCAGTTAGCCTACGTTAAGTTACTAGTGTCCGTTTGCAGGTCCACCATGAAGTCAGAAATGGATAAGATCCTCTCACTGTCAGGAGGAGACAGTACCGCCGAACTTCAGAAGTACCTATCCACTCTAAAAAATGACCAGGTAGTTATTTCTAATGACCATGTTTATCAAAAATGTCTTTTAAAACACTGACACTGTCTGAAAACCCCGTCGGACAGAAATACTGACCTCTTCACTATCTGCTTCCTAGCTGACCACTGTGATCACCAACAGCGCACTGAAGGGGAAGATGGTCGGTGCCACGATTAAAGGCATATTTGAAGGTACATCTGCATTTTAATGTTTACACTGTCAGTATGTGTGAATAGTATATGTATAGTATATGTGAAAAGTTCGACACCAACACAGCTGTTTGACGCATTGCTACATCTTTTTCAGGAGTAGAGAAGAGAAGTTAATATAAACTGTATTACGTTTTATAACGCTTCATTCCGTAACCTACATAACCACCTCGCACCAGAGGCACGAGATCGATTCCAGCCAGGGGCCAGGGTCATTTACTGCCGGTCATCCTTTCCTCCCCTGCCTCCTGTCACTGACTGGATAAAAACAAAAAATCAGTCTCTCACCACAAAGTGTGTTTTGATGTTTAGGTTCTCCTCTCAGCTCCACTGAAGGATCAAACCGCAGACTTCTTGTTTATGAACACTGCATCCCCCTCTGTGAGTCCGGCAACCTTCAGACTGAGGTGGTGTCTGATATTATTGGACTGCTAATGCTTGAGGTAAAAAACAAAACAAAAACAAAACAAAAAACAGCTTGATTAGATACTTTTCTAGACTATCAATTTACAATATTGGTAAGAAAATAAGGTTCCTGTCTCTGCCAGGGCTGTGCTTTGTGAGGGCAATCAAATAACCCATAAATACTAAATGCAGTTTTAAGCTTCTAAAGCTGTTTGGGTACAAGGATACAATATACATGGATTGATTCAATACATTAGCATAATGTAAAATGCTGTTACAAATGTAGAAATCATCACAGCCCAAATTAATAAAACAGCACTTGCTAGATTTTTAGTCTTTGTCCTCCTCATTAGTTTTAAGCAGTCCATTGCCTTGTGTTCATACTGTAAACCACAAACTTAACTGCAATAGTTAATCTGTCTAATTCCAGTTTGCCTTTTACTTGTTATACACAGACCCATACATTATCTGGACCCTCTCTTGCGCAACTGGCGTCACTTTTTGTTGATGCCATTAAGATGGGAAAATTGGGCAATGGGAAATCACTGGAGCTGTTTCCTACTGTGCTCACTGCCCTTGCAGCCTGTGAAGCCTTGTCCTATGGCAAAGGTAAGTGCAAATTGCCAGTGACAGTAACCTTGTTATTCAGTATATACAAATATATATTGGCAAGTGGTCTACAACATTTGAAATTTTAAAAGACAATTAACCGCTGTCTTGTGGTTACTTGTAACTGAACTTTAGGAGAGCTCAGTGGTGAGGAATACAAGAAGCAGCTGATCAACAGCCTCTGCTCCAGCAGGTGAGGGCACACAGATTTTAAACTGCATGTACAGTATATGTGTAAGGGAGATGTTGACAGTGTTTTGTCAGTTATATCTCGTAATTGTTACGTTGAAATCATCATTATTGATTTACTCATTTCTCCATGCAGATGGGACCCACAGTGTGTTATTCACCTGACGACCATGTTCAGGTAATGCCACTGAATGTTCATTGTAGTTCCCTTGTCTTTTATTATGTTTCATGATATCATAGTGTTACATAAGATATTATTTGTTTCTTTTGCCACCACTCAGGGTGCTCCATGCCATTTGTTGTTTCTGCCCCGTTGTAGGGATGTGCCCCTGTCAACAGAGGAGCTGCAGTTCCTCATAGAGAAAGTACTGCGGATGTTTGCCAAACTAGATCTGCAGGAGATCCCACCGCTGGTTTACCAACTGCTGCTTCTGACTGCAAAGGTGTGTGTGTGCGTGTGTGTGCATGTAACGACATGTTAATTTTGTGTCAGCAGCTGAATTATGTTGTCTATCTTGTTTTCAATATGTAAATGTCTGCCCTGTGCTGTCTGATAGGGTTGTAAGAAACAGGTCCTGGATGGAATCATTGGATATTTTAAAGAGCAAGATGTTCGTCAGGAAGAAGAGCAGAAACATGGAGAGTGAGTGACTTGTAACGCAACAAGTGACAAATGTATTCTGAATCTTAATGCCTGCTTTCCATTTATTATTGTGTTTCTCTATTTGTTCATTAGGAGCCTGGATCTCGAGGTCCAGTCCATCCCGCAGGACCAGCTGAGGCACGTGGAGGGCACTGTCATCCTCCACATAGTCTTTGCTATACGACTCGACCATGAACTTGGTAGAGAATTCCTCAAAGGCTTCAAGGTTATCTATACCTTATTTGTCTAAAATCATTTTAATTGAGGAAAATGATTAAATAAATATGTACTGTGGCATATGCTATAATTCAAACCTCTTCCTCTAGACGTCATATGGCGACATGTGTCCTTTCAGCGTTGCTCTGTTGCTCTCAGTGGCCCGTATTCAGCGCTATGAAGAGCAGGTGAGGAATTGAAATAATTTCTAATATTTTTTCCTATCTTAATTGGACTCTTACTGCCTTTTTTTCCCCCGTTAAGTCATTTTTCTTTCTACTTACATTGGTCTGGGTAGGTATTTGACATTTTGAAGGCGGCAATCATCAAGAGCTTCAAGGATGAGCAGCTGCAGCAGGGGTCAAAGTTCCTCCAGGACCTCCTGCCTGGACACTGCAGTGTGGCCCAGATGATACTGGACACAGTCAAGAACAGGTCAGAGCAACAAGCTACATTAAACTAGTCATGAGCTTGTGCTGAGATAAAATAATAGTCACGATAAGAAAATCTGATTTTTCCTCAATAAAAGCACAGGTCTCATAATAAAATAAACAATTTTGTTTTCAATGTTTTTTCATACGTGTACTACCTTTCCACTGGTGCAGTGTGTTTGGGTGGGATCATGTGACCCAGGGCCTGGTGCAGTTGGGCTTCTTCCTAATGGACACATTTGGACCCAAGCCAGGACCATTTGGCAAGACTACAGAGGGGTCTTCTGGTGTAGCCAGGACCCCGACTCAGCTGGCGTGTAAGCTGGGAGGTCAGGTGCTCCTCCAGGGGTTTAAGGTAACGTTTGGTTTTTATTCTATGGAATCATCTCAATGTAAACGATTGATATCCATTTGAGTGTTTGTGTTGTTCTGCGGCAGATGCACGAGCCTCTCAGAGGTGAGATCCTGGAACAGGTCTTGAATCGACTGGTCACAAAGACAGCTTCCCCTGTCAATCATTACTTGGGTAATATAACCTCCAGATATCAGATGTACACCAGTGTCTAATCTAGTAGGAGATTAGATGTTAACTACATGTTTTTATTTCTATATCATCATCAGAGCTTTTCTCTGACATCGTGGTCTCTGCTCCCATGATGCTCCTGGAGTCGTCCTCAAAGGTCACAGAGACATTTGACCACCTGTCATACTTGCCCTTATCCACTGTTCAGGGTCTACTAAAAGCTGTACAGGTACATAAAACACACACAAATACAAATACATCACAGAAGTTTCTGTTTTCTCACTGAATCATTTTTCTCCTTTGTTGCAGCCCCTGCTCAAAGTCAGTATGTCACTGAAAGACGCTTTGATTCTAGTTCTCCGCAAGGCCATGTTTTCCAGGTGTGTTCTCCTGTGGTCCTCATCAGTTGAGGAGATCATAAATCAATCATGCTTTGAACACAAGTGTGATGGCAATAAGAAAAAGATGCAGTTTAACATCTGAAATAAGAATTTCTACTCTTCTCCCCCCTCTCCCAGCCAACTGGATGGCAGGAAGTCCGCGGTGTCTGGCTTCTTGTTGCTGCTGAAGAACTTCAAAGTGTTGGGTAGTTTAGCATCAAGCCAGTGTAGCCAAACAGTCTCCTCCAGCCAGGTACAGTTATGATATGTATTTATGGCCATTACCTGTCTGCCTGTGCAATAAGGGTGCTGGGGGGGAAATATGTGCAATTTTAAACATGATCTATCAAATGGTAACTGTCTGTCCAAACCCCTGAATAGGTTCAAGTGGACGTTCATTCTCGTTACAACTCTGCAGCCAATGAAGCGTTTTGTCTGGAGATCCTCAGCAGCCTGCGTCGCTGTCTGAGTCAGCAGGCTGATGTGCGCCTTATGCTTTATGAGGTTAGAGATTGCTTTTACACTAAATGTATTAGTTTTCTTATTCTAATTTTGCCACATTACTATCACTAATAGCCTTAATTAGCAAAGGAGCAAATTATGTGAAAGGGAAACTTGTCGCCTTTTTCAGGGGTTCTATGATGTTCTCCGTCGCAACTCGCAGCTGGCGAGCTCCATCATACAGACCCTTTTCTCACAGGTAGGTGGCTCAAATAAATGCAAACTCTTAAGTGTTACTGTGTTCTTGTTGTGTTACACGTGTGGGAGCTGTAAGTGATGTCTGTGTGTCCTCAGCTGAAGCGGTACTATGAGCCTGAGCAAGACCTCCTGCCCCCGGTGAAGATGGAGCCGTGCATCACAGCTCACGGAGACCAAGTCTTCCTCCAGGAGCCACTGGTACTCCGCCTGCACTGCAGCACGGGTGCGACTTTTCTGCTCCTGCTGTGTCGACGATGTCCGCTATAAATAGTGTCTGTTCCGTCTCAGGCCCATCTGGTGAGCTGCACTGTACATTGCCTGCTGTGGCTGCAGGACATGCGGCGATCAGCCAACCGTGGTATCAGTGACAGCGACGATGAGGAGGAGGAGGAGGAAGAGGAGGAGGGATACCAGTCTGAACTCCAGACAATCCTAGAGAGTATGACAAGACGCATGATCAAGTGTGAAATGGAGGACTTTGAACTGGTATGCATGTTAAAAACAAATCTGTCTTTAACTCTGTTGGAGCTGGATTTTTATTTTCCATATCAGCATTAATAACATTTCACTAGTCTTGCTAATTATGTGTTGTAGTGACTAGTGTAGCAGTAAGAGGAGAAGCACTAATGCCCCTTTCATAGTGATTAGTCTATAAAATTAAATCTGGCAGGAAAGTCTGGAAAATAAACATCTGTGCTCTGTTATTGTGTAAACTGTGTGTGTTGATCAGGACAAGTCAGCAGAGTTCTCCATGGGATCTAGTGTTGGGGTGAAGAACAACATCTATGCAGTGCTGGTGATGGGAGTGTATGAGGTTCTAATGGAGTACAACTTTATCAAAGCCAACTACAGGTAACAACCTACCACTGTATCTAGTATGGATAGTATGAAGCATAAATGTTATTACAATGCATTTTAAAATCCTGCTGTTGCCTGTGTGTGTTGCAGTAAAAGCCGCTTTGAGGAGTTCATGCAGCTGTTTAACCACTACCACAAGCTGTCTGAGGTTCTGAGGGAGAAATCTGGAAAAGGTCGAGGTCCCTCACATAAGACCCCCCGCAGTTTACTCTCACTGGGCTTCATATCAACTGTCCTCACTGTGCTCTTCAGGTAAATGCTCTCTAATGCGGTAAGATTACTGTATGGAAGAGCTAAAAATAGAAATACACTGTAATATAGACTCAGGACACCTGGTGGAGCGTGTTCTATGTAAAACATAAAAATATTTCTTAAAAGAATAAGTAGAATTTTTGCCAAAATGGAAGAATTTTTTTTTTTTTTCTGCAGAGACAATACTCAGAGCAAAGAAGAGGCTCTCTCTGTGCTGCGCTCAAGTGGAGAATTTGTGCGCTATGCCTTAAGTGTAGCTTTACAGAAGATCCAGCAGCTGGAGGACACTGGACACACAGACGGCCCAGACGGACAGAACACAGACAGGACTTTCCGCTTCCTCTGTGACATGACGAGGTTGGACCAATGGCCTAAATAACAGCATTAGGTTGAACTGTCTCCAATGAGTGGTCCATGATTTGTGTAACTGTCCTTCCAGCGTGATGATGTGGCGCTACACTAACATCCCCAGCGTGGTGGAGGAGGCAGGGAAGAAGGAGAAGGGCTCCAGCCTGTCTCTGTTGTGTCTGGAAGGTCTGCTCAGGATCTTCACAACCTGCCAGCAGCGCTATCCAGACAAGATGGCCCAGCTCCTCTCTAACATGGGTTCGATACACACAAACTTCAGACCGTAAAAGTAGGGAGTTTTAGATCTTGTACCAATACTGTGCAGAAGTTCATCACGTTTTGTTTTTGTGTTTCTTGCAGATATTGCAGAGGATGATCCAGAGCCAGATGATGGCGATGCTACAGAGATGAATTTCTTTTACATCCGGCAATTTCAGGTGCATTTGTGCTGTGGCTTTTATGAATGCAGTTGCTTTTTAAAGCATTTTTAGGTTAAGATCGCAATATTTGTTAGCTTTGTATTTTTCTGTATTGACATTCTTTCACACTGCTGTGTTTTTAAATGTCATAAATGGTGGATAATTCAAATTGCACTCTGGGCATAACCACTAAAAATCCAATAATGTTTTTCTGCCAACAGAGGGCGCTGTTCACTCAGTTAAGTGGAGGAGAGGAGGAATTTAACAGCAAAGAGGCTCAGCTGCTGGTCAGCATCTTGAGTGTGCTCTCTCGCCAGCTGAAGGCGTCCTCCAAACAGGTTGGTGTAATCATCATAAATGCACTTCACAGGAAAACTTCAGTCGTACCTGTTCCCTTAACACACGTCTAAATCTACAGTTTGTTCAGATGATCACATGGACTGTGAAAATCTGCAAGGAGACCAGTTTTGGTGAGTTAACAGTTTCCTTGAAGTTGGTATCAATTTCAGGCACAGTGAGGGTTTTTTTAAAGAAGGGATTTATTTCTCCTTCTTTTAGAGGATCCTGCTTTTTCCAAGGTGCTGCTCTCACTTCTCTTCAACCTACATGTTCTCCATAAGAGTCCTGTAAGTCTGTTGCTGGAGCTCTGCCAAGACATCCACAGCCAGTTGGGGGATATCGATCAGGTACACACACTTACAGAACGGCATCAGCACAAACCAGCAAAGTATTAATGTTTACGATGCACAGCTAAAAGCAGGATCATCCTGGTACCTAGGTTGAGAAATTCACCATTCATAGTCCATATCCAGCCTTTTTTTTCACAGCAATAGAGGATAATGGTTGCTGGTTACTAACTGTTAAAATATTTATTCTAACACACAAAAAGTGCAATATTTGAGAATTTCCTCAAAGTGAATCCTACTTTTCAACTGTGATGACAATAAACTGATGAGTTACTTTGTGACTGAAGTGATTTTTGTGTTACTTTCTCTATGATCAGGATGTGGAGGTGGAGGCACAGTCTCATTTTGCCATCGTCAACACGAAGACTGCAACCACCACAGCAGTGAGTGTTTGTTTTCTAACTCGAGGCTTTTGATTTGTTGTGACACAGATATCCCAGCGTCGTATCGTGTAGCATGCTCACGGCCTTTATCATCATTTAAATCTGTTTCCCCAGCTGCTGGTCCTGTCTCAGGTTGACAGAGTGCTTGATGAAGTGGACTGGCTGATTGCCAGAAGGAAAAGCCACACGGCCTCTGATAAATCTGGCTCGGGTAAGAAGCCTTTTACTGTGGCGCTCACTTTGGATTAATGGCGTGAGTTTGAGAGGGGATGAGGAGAGCATTTGTCTCTGTCAGTGGACGGTACTAAGATCTGTGATGTTGTGTAGGCGACGCCACCCAGACGGGAAGAGAGCAGGATCCAATAGAGAAAGCTGTGGCGCTGCAGCTCGGGACTCTTTTAACAGCTTTGAATGAGCTGGTCCAGACGGCCCTGCCTTCTGGCAACGGCACCATTACTCTGCTCAGAGTACTGCGTCGCACATACACCATCCTCACCACTCTGGTCAAATATGTGCGTATTTGTCCACTTTTTGGTGTCTGTGAGGATTCATGCAGTTGAACCAACATTCATATTATCTCCATGTTTTGTTTCAGTATATCCAGGTGTGTGCGACCCAACACAGCACGCTGCCAACACGCTTTGAGAAGCTGGTGAGTCTGAGGTATTGTTTCATGGTTTCAATCTAAAAGTGTCTGACATCATCCCGATCTAACGCTTCCTATGCCATCTGTTTAGGTCAAACTGTCTGGATCACACCTGACCACACAGTGCTACTCTTATATCACATACGCACAGGTACAGCTTTGTACAGACACCCATGATGATCTGATTAGTTTTTGTTTTTTTTTTGTTTGGGTCAATGTGACTTTTTCTTTTTTAACTCGATCTTTAACAACTTTGTTTTCTCTCAGTGTGGAGAATTCAGTGGTGGAGGTGCAGATGACAAGAAGAAAAAGAAAAGGGTTGAAGTGAACGCTGCTGCTTCTGTAAGGACTCACAATCTCCTATCATTGTTAACTGAAATGGTTGTGATTTATTGTGTCACTGGCACTTAATATAAAATAAAAACATTCACTTGCTAGGCAAAACTTCTACGAGAGACAAAGACCATCCCTGACTTGATCTTCTGCATTGAACAGTATGAGAAATACCTCATCACACTCTCAAAGAAGTCAAAGGTACGTGTGCTGAATTCACCGAGATCTATGACACAGTCGTATTCTCATAATACATGAGGAGACTTTCAAAAAAAAAAAAGAGCAAAGTACAGTTTTCTCCCTGAACAATCAGGTCATTGAACAGTGTTTCACTACTCTACATCTCCTCCAGGTAAATCTGATGCAGTACATGAAGCTGAGCACTTCAAGAGATTTCCGCATCAATGCTGCTACTCTGGACGCAGCGCTGCAGGAGCAGGACGAGGAGGAGGAGGTGGTGGAGGCAAGTTACCGGCAGTGCCACAGCTCAACTCTGCTGTTTCATTACATCAGTCAATGAAGCTGACACGGACGATCACTGAAATGTTTTTCCCCACATGAGATGTTCTGCAAAATGTCTCATATAACACTCCACAGTGGCACCGGGCTTCTTCTGAGTGAGATTTCTGAGTGTCTGTTTCTTCCTCTATTCCTTCCAGGCCACAGAGCCACAGGACGCGGAGGAAACGCAAGAACCCAAACAGAAAAAGCGGAAGAAGCGAGCTGCTGATGCTTAGGAGCTCCTGCGTTTGACAAACACATCTTCAAATTCCTCAGCAATCTGGGTCACAGCAGCTAGGTGTCCATTAACAGCTGTCCTCCTCATTTGTTCAGGGAGCCTTTAGTGATGTTGATGATTTCATAGATGTCCAGGGCTTCACCTGTAGAAAGTTTGCACACATTGTTTAACAGTTTGGTTGTGTTCTTCCCTTCTTTAACTTTATTCAAAAGAAATATGTAATTTGTATATATTTCACTTCATTATTGGAAGATTTGACTTCCAGCCTTTATATTGTCAGGGTGAATGCTGTAACTACATCATGCTTGAGATAGTTTTAGCTTGTCTATCTCTGGCTAGAGTAACAGAAGACTCCCATACACATACAGTAAATGCATCCTAAAGAGATTTTCAGGCTAGAGTTGTAAAAGTGCTGTTTTGTTTTAAAATAAATATTATTTTCTTTCTTACTCTCTTTTAGAGTCTTTTTGTTGACTTGTATTCTATCAGGGGTAAAAATGTTGATGGTTCGCTGCACACGTTTGAAAAGAATCCCCTCAAATTAGTAACTACATTGGGCATAATGTCCCATGTGGTGTATGATGCAGTACATATAAACTGAGAGATTGTTCACAATGTAATATGACTGTTTGGCTTTATGCAATGTGATTTTGATTTTGGACTAAGACATGCTTGATAACTTTTTTTTTAAAAATTCTTAATATCAACAGGACTTTGAAGATCTTTTATTTGTCCTCCCTTCACGTTCTCACGTCCTCCCTTGGAATATTTGTTCAGCACAAAATGCCTCATACAAGAGAAAAAAAAGAAGATAAAGTCTGATGTTGTGCAGAACTCACCAGGCGGTAGGCCGTATCTCCGCTCCAGGCCTGTGGGGTTAGAGGGGGTCATGCAGTCCATGTTGACCTCCTTCCTCAGACACTGGTCAATGTCCACTGCACTGAAGAAAGCTACTGACTGGGGAAGGTCCTGCATGCCTAACGCATGGGCGAATGCACTCCTGTCAAGACAAAAGCACTGAATGGGTGAGAAACTTGACACCAAGTCTATTACTCGTTCTTTTTTTTTAAAGTATATTTTTTGGCGTTTTTGCCTTTATTTGATAGCACAGTGAGATAGACAGGAAAGGGGGAGGCAGAGAGAGGGGGAATGATATGCAGGAAAGGTCTGCCCGACACAGGATTCTAACCGGGGACGCCTGCGTTGAGGACTGTAGCCTCTAAATGGGGCGGCCGCCTTAACCACTGCGCCACGAACCGCCCCCTATTACTCATTCTACAGTGGATATTTTGAGAAGGAAGAATAACGTTTAAGATCTGAGCAGACCTGGTGAGCAGGTTTGTGATCTGAAGTGCCAGCGCTGCTCGGTAACGGTCTTCGCTGCGGACCAGATACCGCACTTCGTCGTGGATGCTGATGCAGAAGCGGCCATCAATCTGGTTCTCCTCAAGGAGCCATTTCATGGCCACCAGCATCAGGTGTAGGTAGTCCACTGCTGAGCTCTGGACCACCCAGTTCACTCTGCTGGTGATAAACTGACAGAGACATGGTCATGATCATCTAGAGGGTTTGGGATTATTATGTGATGATAATTTGCACACAAGGTGACAACACAAGTCTGAATAAAATCACGTTGATTAGTTTAATGTTTACAGTTGGTCTCTCACCTCATCCTGAACTGCCTTGGGCTCCAGTGCTCTGCTGATCCTGCAGCCTAAGACTGGAGTGGCTGGCTCGGCTGAATGAGCGATACTCTCCAGCTTATTGAACATGTCTGATTCAGTACCTCCGGCCCACAGACGTTTACCGACAATATCCCACCTCTTCCGCCGGGAGCTGAGAGGTATGAGGAACAGAGAGAATTGGGAGGATGTAGGCAAATATTTTGAAGTTTCTGACAAGTTGTTGAATTTATGTAATGTTTTGTTTGTGCCCTGACCTTTTTGAGGCCAGTTTAGAGATCCTCCGCAACTCCTGCAGGGAGATACTTCCATCTTCCTCCCTCTCTACCTCTATGCCCAGTTCGTCGACCAGCCACTCACCGTCCTCTGACAGATCATATCTGATAAAAAAACAAAAACATGCATTACTTCAGCTCAACTTTGTCAGATTTACACAAACCTAAACTGTTCAAGCTGTTCTGTGTACCTGCGGATGCCCTTTGTTATGGCATACATCTGCCTGGCTTTACTGGCAGCCTCTGTCTGACTGAGACGGTGGTTGAACTGCATCAGCAGCCTCTCTGCAAACGGCTGTCCCGCACCATAGATCCGTCCGTAGTTGAACACCTTTGCGTGTTCTCTGCTGATACCCACAGTGTCAGCAGTGCGGCTGTGCAGGTCGGTGCCCTGACTCTTCTTTCCCTGAAGCGTCATCCAGCCAAATGCTGTGGAGCCTGAGATGTTAGAAGACAGATGAGAGCAATATATAGCTTTCCACACCTTTAATAATACAGTTTTATAAGAACATAATAGGATTTGAAAGGGACAAATCTCACCATGCATGCCAGCAAAGTGAGCCTCTCCAAGCACAGCAGCAATCCACAACTCCTGCGAGTCGACATCTGCTCCGACCAGGTGGTACCCAGGTGGTACCTGCACCATGGCCTTCAGCTCACTGCCCACCCGGTCCCGCTGTGGACACAAAACACAGTCCATACAAACAAAACTCCTGTGGAGACTGTAATGTGATGTGCAGTTTTTTTGTGTGTGTCAACTCTGCTTCCTACCCGTGCATTACTGGCCGTCAGCCATGTTGGCTCCACAGCCCTACGAGTTACCGTTCCAGCGGTGACGACCTGAGGTAATATAGCACCGTACTGGCCCTCCTCGTCAAAATCTTTGTGCCTTTGGGAGGCAAGAAGGTTGTTATATGATGTACAAAAACAGCTTTCCCCCACTACAGAGGGGATTAAAAAAAAAAACAGGATACTAATGGATATACCAGACGAACCTGATGACACTACGCGGAAGCTCTCCCTTTCGCAGCCGCAGCACCATCTGAGAGCTACAGAGGGCACACGATTAATTCATCTATTTGCCATCTTTATATTTAATAAAGATGACCCATCCCCCAAAAAGATGAATAACTCTGCGCACAAACTGACGAGTGGTACCTTATACGTTTATGAGCGTTCCTCCAGAAGGACATCATCTTGTTGATCTCCAGTGCTCGTGTAGCATTGGTGCCGTCCCTTCCTGCCCTCAGAGTACCGTCCTCCATCTTGCTCAGAAAGTCTTTGGAGAAAGGACTGCCTACATTGTTGTCATTACCATCCTGTAACACAAACAACATTTAGGGATATGATGAAAGTAGCCCATCGAGTGACATTGTGTCAAGCCTAGTTATGCGATCTAACAGCTGAAACCTTACCTTGTGAGGCAATTTGAAAAACCAGCACCCTGGGATATCTACATCGTTGTAGGGTCCATTTCCCTGGTGGTAATGGCACTGGCTCTTCTCTGGGACATTATTTGGATCTCGGGACTGCTGCTGCAACAAAATACAAAGTACAGTATATCATACATTGAATCACAGTAAGCATGTTGAATTAACAAACGGCAGGTTAGAGACTATATCAATAAGGATATATACAGTAAGGAGTTGCTGTAAAGAAATACAGGGCTATTTGAAGTGTTTATGATACAGACACAAAGGCATAAAGCATCTGCATATAACAAAGTCCAAATCACCCACCGTGCTTTTCATCCTATGTCCACTTTTCATCACTTCATTTTCCTCAGTCAAACTTTCCAGGCGACTTAACTCCTCCACCTAGGGATGAGGTTAAGACACACCACTCTTGTCATGATCATTCCTGAGTCTGAGGTCCAGGCAAAGCAAATTTCTGAGGTTCTGAGGTTTTTTCTCATGTAGCCATAAACTTAAACAATGGAAGAAGCAAAAATTGATGGATTTGCCCCATGTAAGGTCATGCTGCAAGTTTTCATAGTCTGTAACAGTTAATGAGCATATGCACCTTTGCCCACACTGCGTTGTCCATCAACATGAGGTCATCTGAAGGGCTGGAGTCTAGATACTCAGGACTGTCTTTGCTGTTCTGTTCACAATACTCTCTGTAAACTCTCTCAATAGCTCTGTGGGACACAAGAAGGCCAAGTCATTCACATTAAAGCTATAGTTATGAGACTATCCTGGTTATTTCATGTCAGTGCATCAACTACCTATGTGGGCACACCGGCCCCGCATTTTCCTCTTCAGACTGTAGGTTATCCCTGCACCCGGGTACCAGGTAGCCCCAGCCATGTTTCTCTGTGTAATGCAGGGGGAAACCATCCCAGGTCAGACCCATCAGCTTCGGTGTCAGTCTCATCTGTAGGCTTATCAGACTGGCTCCAGGTAACCAGCTTTCCTCCTCAGACATCTTCTCACACAGCTTACGGTACCACCTGACAACACAGAAAAGGGGGAAAAGGGTCAACTTAACCGGTCTTGATTGAAAATAAAATTGAAATAGGAAGATACTGTAATCAACAATGGATGACTCTGTGTAGTCTTACGCCGGATGTCCTGGTAGATGTTGCCTTCGTTTAGGAAGTCGAGTAACTGTTTCCTTTAGCTTCTCCACAGCCAACCTGCTCCGGCAGGGGCCTTCCATCTCCTCCTCAGATGGTGGGCTTTGATCTAATCATAGTAAATCAACTTTATTACCTCAACTCATCTGTTATTTTTCCACACCTTTTGGCATAGTTGTCAATGTGGTCGTGTACCTGAGACTTTACCTTCGTCCCAGTCCGGAAGAGGAGTAGCGACTTGTGTTTCAGCTGCTTTTTTCAGTTGTTTTTTCTTACTGGCTGCTACTTTCTTCTGCTTGAATTCCTGCACATCCCACTCCAGGTCCCAAAGCCACGGGTCTTCTTTGTATCTGAAATAAAAGTATCAAATATTACAGCTTATGCAAAAAATATACCATCCTTTATGACTTGTTAGACATTTATGACCAAACCACACTCAGAAACATGATGTTTAATAGGTGCTCTTTTCACCTCTCATCCTGCAGCAGCTGACAGGCATCGTCTGCTAGAGTCATCAAAGACTTCTTCATCTCCCTCTGGAGCTCTTCATAAACATCCTGAGAATCTTCCAGGTACCGATCCCAGTTTTGATTGACGGGAAGGTAGCTCACACCCATCTCCAGCATCCCAGCAAGTGTCACTGGATGGGGACACCTGATAAAAGACAGTCAATATGAGAAGCATTGCAAACAAATTCATCATTAAGTGTGTGAATAATGATTACTGCTTTGTCAAACAATGGGAAACCTGTGGGTTGTGAGCTACTGACCTCTCCATAAAGAGAGGCAACTGCTCTGTGAAAACTTCATGTGTAGCCTTTACGTCCATGGCGCAGTACTGCATTAACTCCTGTAGAGGTCAGCAAAGGCTAAATTATTTTCCAACCTATACTTCATGATGAATGCGAGTCATTTACGGGGCCTTTAATATACATACATCAGGCTTATGATTACTGACAGTCTGACACAGTTTGTCATGAACCTCTGACCTGGAAGTTGTTCCTGACATCCATCATGCTGCCCTTCACAAAGGTCTCTCTGGCCTCTTTCTTCAGGGGCGGCCCTCCCACATACAGCGCATGGACATCGGCAAGGTTATTAATGCTGCTGATGTTCACCCAGTCCCAGGAGCCGATCTGTACACCAAGACCCAAAATTAGCTTTCCTGAAACTGCAACACTACCAATCCTAATGCATTTTGTGGAAAAACTGTAGTGAGGGGGGGAAACAAAGACAAACCTTAGGGCTGTCCCTTTTCTGACCGGCTTTCTTAATGTGTTCCTTGACCTCCTGAAGACCCCTCCTCTTGCCCAGCTTACTGGCCATCCACAGTGTGCGCTGGAACCCAGTCAGACCCGAGATGGCCATGTGAAGACTCATGGTGTCCATGAAGCGTGACTTTGAACCCTTTAGGAGAGAAAACATATTTTATTTCAAAAATCCAACAAAAAAGAAAACGATGGAAGTGATGGAAAGATGTGTTGAAAGGATGAAAAACACCCACTTTCAGTAAGTATTGCTCTTTGATGTATGATCGGTCAAAACTGACATTATGGCCCACTATGAGTCTGTTCTTCCATTGGCCCTTAGGAGGGTAGGCAGAGTTTATTGGTGTTTCGAGTGGGATAAGGTCAGCAAGCGTCAGCTGCTTTGACCAGGAATAGCGCTCTTCAATCAGACGCTTACTGCACCAGGAATACCTGATAAGTGAGAGATACAAACACTGTATTAAAGACTGAACTTCAGCCCGTTTAAACAAAACGACACCATCCTTAACACAATACCACAATTAAGCCAATCAATCCTCTCACTAAATCATTTAACATAACTGGTATAATACTTCTTCCTCACCAGGTAGTGGGAGACACAGCGACAGCCAGCGTGGGACACTGTCCCTCCGTTATGCACACCTCCACATCAAACACCAGCGCAGACTCATCTGGGAAATCCACCTTCTCCTTCTCCCCATTGGACCCATAGCGTGTCCACCCGACCTCATAGCTCCATTCCTGAGGCATGGGAGGGAGCTCGGCCAGATGCAGCTTGTTTGCAGCATCAAGGTAGGGAAGACTTTGGTTCTCAGCCAAGACACGAAAGTGCTCATCAATATTTCCGCCAAACATCTGGGGAAGCTTCAGCTCAACATCAGGCAGCAGTGATGTTTCCTTCCCCCATAGCTGGTGTCTCTGCAAATGCCTAACGCTTCGCTCCACGTGTTCCTCTTTGTATTCTGGTTGCTGCTCTCGAAATATCTGCTTATGGAGGTTTTTTGAGAGCATCTGAATGTTGAGGGGATTCATGCGAGTTTCTGTGGAGTCCTCGCCCTGAAGGGACTGAGGCTTGGTGGAGTACATCGTGCGGAGACACATCCATTTTAGAGCGATGAGAGACCTCTGCCGAGGACAGTGCAATACATGCAGCATCACCTCATGGGAACTTCACAGTGGAGCTGGAAAACATTGATATAACATCAGTAACATAGTATATTTTAAATATCCTGGTCTCATCAAATGAAATATAATATTCTTTCTTTTGTAAATACAGGTTTAGCTGTTTAGTTAAATGAATGCCTTCGCTTGACTCCACTAATGTACAATACAGATGTTATTACACAAAAAGTTGTTACCCAACTAGTGACAACAGAAATGAGTATGACTGAGAAAGTGCTGGATCAAACATTAACTTAACCACCTTTAAAATAAACTCTTGGAGACACACTTTTCTACATTCACTGCCCTAATGAACGCACCACCACCTTGTTAATGTCTGTTTACCTTGATGTTTACATGCACCACGCATGCACATGGGGGCTGCTGCTGCTGCTAACTTGTATGCAACAAAACAAAAACATTAGCGCAAACATTAGCTGTTTAGCTGTCCGCTTGCTCGACGGTCGCCAAAAACAACTTAAAAGGCACCTCACCTGGTCTGTGCTATCAAATATAACGTTTCAAGCAATCAATGCAAATGTTTTAGATATCGCTCCGTTGATAAGGAGGCTGCTACTTGAGCATGTCAACCTCTACAGCCCAGTGGTAATGTTGATGTAGTAAGGAGCGGGTAGCGCCCCCAAGCGGCCCGGATGACCGCACCGGTGTAAGGTTGCAACTACAAGTTTCTGTGATGCCGCGGCGGGCAAACTACCGGTATATACTAAACAGAAACGCAATAATAACCCACACATTGAAAAAAAAGAAAAGTATGTCTAACGCAATATAAAAATATGATCTTCTTCCTTGTTAGGTACCTCGACGGCCGCGTGGCCTAATGGATAAGGCGTCTGACTTCGGATCAGAAGATTGCAGGTTCGAGTCCTGCCGCGGTCGCTCTTTTGATATCTCCCCCCTGATTTCTACCCTAGCGAAAGAAATCATCCTTGGCATAATCCCTGTCCAGCATCGACTTGCAACACGCTTTACGGCTATAGTTACCGTGTCTGCACATTTAGTGAATCATCCATCCCGTGGGTTATTTTTAAACCAGGGATGCTGCAGCTGCTGGTGTGGATGTGGATGTGGATGTGTAGCTAAACCGAGGCTGTGACAGAGGAGGAGACGGTGTCGGTCCCATTTCACTGCAACACCTGGCTCCAGCTCCTGTAGGCTACGGTATGGCATCACTCTCCCCTGGATGACACTTAACTTAGCTTAGCTTCGCTCATTCACAGTGATTATTATGACACAAATCGTATCGTTCTCATTACATCAAAATTTCTATTAGTGTTGTGTAAAATGCTGTGTAGTGATTTTTCCTGTTTCCGTCCTCGCATGTTGTTGGCAGACGATGGCGGATGACACGGAGGATGTGGAGCTGGACTTTGCTGCTGACGAGCAGGAGAGGGCGCGGAGAGGCGCAATAATAAGGTGCACTGCAGGAGATAGGCTAGTAATAGCTCACATCATATGTTATCATGTAGGCATTCATTTGTCTTGTGCTGAGTCCTTATTTTATCAATAAAAAAAAAAAATATGTCGATCAGATTTGAAGATTATTTATACCTTTTATTTAACTCTGAATAATTTCATTATTTGCTCTCAGTTCTTTATAAAATATGTTTTTAGTTGCATAGGCTACATCAAAATCAAAGTGTCTGTGTCTTTGTAGGTCCTGTGAATGGTACATGTTGTGCAACAAAGGTGTCTCTTATAAATGCCTTCATCCCAGGCATTTATAAATGCCTTTTTCATGATTTCTAATCTATGGTTTGATTGCAGACACCCCCTTGCCTCCTTTTTCCACCTGTTCTTCAGAGTGGTTGCCATCGTCGCCTATTTGCTCTGTGATTTGATCAGCAAGAACTTTGCCTCATGTTTTATCCTGATCATCACTCTGCTTGCTTTTGACTTTTGGTCTGTCAAGGTGAGAGGTCAACCACCACGTCAGCTGATAAATTCCCCTCTCTTATATACCTCGCCCCCTCTCTCACCCTCTTATTTGACTTGAATCACTTTAACTGCTGCTTTTCTGGTTTCTGCTACTCATGCCCCGTGTTGTTTCAGAACGTGACTGGCCGGCTGCTGGTCGGGCTGCGGTGGTGGAATCAGATTGACGACGATGGACGGAGCCTCTGGGTGTTTGAGGCCAAAAAAGTGAGACAGTGTTATTGTTGTATGACCTTTTGAATGAAAAAGAGCATTTATGGTGTGTTTAACATGTGGTACGGCGTGTGTGTGTGTGTGGTTGTGCATATACAGACCTCCCGGGGCAATAACACTGGGACAGAGGCAGAGGCGAGGATATTTTGGCTGGGTCTAATCATCTGCCCTCTCATTTGGACCTTCTTCTTCTTCACGTCTCTGTTCTCCCTGAAGATCAAATGGCTGGTGAGACACATGCTGCTTGTGTGCATGCTCTGCATATATATGCCATAATACTGTATGTGTCTCTAATGCATCTGCCTGTCTGTACCCCACAGTCTCTAGTGGTAGCCAGCATTTCCCTCCAAGCAGCCAACCTCTACGGCTACCTACGCTGCAAGGCGGTGGGACAAGATGGCCAGCCTCCAGACTCCCGCTCTTTTACGGGACAGCACCTCCTGCAGCGTGTGAGTGAATGACTGCAGCATTAACATATAGGCTACAGTTGTCCTATGCCACTGTTAATTAAACTTGGCTTCACTTTTCTTCTCCTTCTCCAGCCGGACATCATCTTTGGAATATTATGAAGATTACCTCCTCGACCTACAGCCATGATACTATGCGTGCGTGTGTATGTGTGTGATAAAAAGATACAGAAAGCTGCCTCATCTCTACAGTTTTCCCAAACTGCATCTACTTGAATGGCTGTGCCTTGTGTATGCCTTTGTTTTATGCTGCTGCCTGTTCACACGTTGCCCATGGATCAAGTCTGACTATTATTTCAATAAAAGATAAGTGCATTTTTTGTCCTTTGATGACTGAATTATTATTGTTGGTGGAATATCAGATACTTTATTTCTAGACATAAAAAGCATATTGTTTTTAAAACATTCATCTATCAATCTAGATTTAGGATTGTCTTTTGTCCGGCTTTCAGTAAGCATCTTTATGGCACACCTCTTTGTTGAAAGGCCTTTGTGTATGATCTAGAGGGGAAAATACAGATAAATCAGATTAAAGGAGACATGTTGTATTAGTACCTGTTAAAAAAAAAAAACTAACATCAGTGAAAGAAGAAAAGGAAGCTGCTCAAAAGCTAAAATGGCACTCCCCCTCTGTCTCCAGACTTAGTTGAAATTCTTCCACTGCACCTCTAAAATATTGTCAGAAGCAAATGCCGATGGCACCTCAGGATATAAACAAATGGCGATTAAAAGTTTGATGGAAATGTGAAAACTACTTGCTTGTTGTGGCGGGCAGATCCTCGTTGCTTCAATGGACCATAAGGAGAATAAATTAGCTGAAGAAACTGTAGAAAGGGAGTTGTGTTTGACTTGAAATGAAAGAAAGCATTCAGCCAGATTTATTGGAACATAACTTAAAATCCTTCAGAGGTTTGTTAATTAAAGGTTGTTTTTAGTCCATTATCTATCATTTGAAAATCATCTTCAATTACAAACTGATTCTCAGAGAGATTACCGGTAATTTGTGGGCCACAGGTTACACAGTCCAACTAATTTTAACTCTCTTAACTCCAAATATAATGTAGCCTAGGGGAAATGTGATCATTTACACTGGCCATGTTGAGCCAGTGTAATTTGAATGACTCCAGAAACATCTCTGTTAAGTCAATGCACAGGTCAAAAATAGCCTAGCTATTCATTTAAAAAAAATCAGCTTTAAGAGCCTTTCTGCAAACTGCTTTGTAGTGCAGGCTTTTTTCTAAAAGTATTCCCGTCATATACTTAGTAAATTCATGTTTAAATGACATAATGTACATGCAGGGAGCTCTGTCCGCTAATTGAAATTAAATGATCAGGGCGATGAGAAGTAAAACTTATAGGCTTGTGTTCTCCACCGGTCTTACTGTAGCTTACTTTAAACATGAATAAAATTCAAGACACCCTGAGCATATATTTTTTTTAAAGAGCAGTTTACCACATTTTAGCATTTTTTGTACAAATTTGGAGGAAACTGCTCCTGCAACTCTTGGCCGTGGCTCCTGATCTCATGGCCAGCACTCGCCCCAGACCTCAGAGATCGTCTATTTGACAAGAATGATCACACTACCTTCTTCCAGTCTGCTGAAGCCCCCTGAACAGTGTAGGGCGGGAAATGCGCTTGTGCACTTCTTGTTCAAATTTACAATAGCCCACCAGTGTGTAAGAATAGAAATACTAACCTCCAGTGTTAAAAAAAAACAAAACAAAACAAAAACTAACACAATAGCAACCGACTTTAGTCACTAGAGTTGAATTATGTAGCTATAGCCTAGATGTGAACCACACTGGCAGATTTGGGTGTTGCAAATCTTGGATTTTACACATTTTTGTTAATGCTGTGCTGGGAGCTCAAAGTGTTTGAGATTGAACCATTAGATAGAGCATGGCAGTGGAGCAACACAAGGGTAGCTATAGCCTACCTTTGTTACTGTCAATCTGGAGATGATTGTGTTCTGAGGAAATGTTAATAAATGAGATGCAGAATTACAATAGAGATAGCATTCAGATGCCAGACCATAGTCTCCTTTAGAAATAGTTGGCTATCATAATCTGCAATATGCATACCATTTAGAAACATAGCTACCTTATCCACTAATAAAGGTAATATGAAATGAACAGATGGCAAATTGTTGAGATGGTCTTCTTTTGTGAACTGCTGTATCATTGCCAAGATTAGGAGGTATTATCTCAATGTTCAGACCAAGCGGTCAAAAGATATCTATCAAAAAGGAAATCCAGAAAAGTTAGCTAGGCTACTAAATGGACTGAAATGAATCCTTTCATTATGATCATTATCGTTATCACCACAAGTAGTAGTAGCCTATAGGCCTATAGCAGTAGTAGTAGGTGAGTAGTAGTATAGGCTGGTGAAGAAATCAAGGAAAAGCCAAAGAAAAGGAGTGGGACGTCTTGTTCGCGCGGGCAATCTTCGGTGACGGCGGACTCTGTGATTGGTCAACCCGCCGCCTGGTATGACGTCAGTGCAGGAGCGAGTTGTGTGACAGTGGAGGAAGCGCGCGGCGCAGGCTGGAGAGGAGGCAGAGGCTGGAGGAGCGAGGATGAGGCAGGACTCATCATCAGGGAGCTGCGGCGCTGACTCTCCACCAGGGCCCGATGGAAACGCAGAAAAATCAATGTGGGGGACTTCATCACGAGCTAAAGTTTGCGGACACTTTTCCTCCAGAGTCTGTTTTTGCAGCAGAAACAGGTAAGAAAACGCGTCTGGGGAATAGGCAGGATCTGCACGGAGAGAGCATTATCCTACATCTTTTCTTAACCTGCTTTGAATCTCTTCTCATGCCATGTCCATGTGTCTTTATGCAGAGAATTTATGGAGCCACAGGATTCATGTTGAGATTACCTTTTAGTCTGTTTTCCCACGCATGTTATTAACCAACAGATACGCCCTTGCGTTTAATTTAAAACGAGGGGAAAAGGTGTATGGTCTCTTGACAGACAAAAAAAACCCCTTGTTCTATAAAGTGGCCGAATATTAAACCACGCTCCTCGGCCTAATATTATGACTAGGAACAAATTGGTTTCTATAATAGCCTATGCGGATTATCCCTGTGATGTGAAATAGTCCAGTTTTAAAAGAAGTAGGCCAATCACAACTCTCATTAAAAGTAGGGATTCTTTGCCCCCAGGAGCACTAAAGAGGGAAGAACAAATTAAAGCATCTTAAAACCCTGCTCAATTTAGATTCAGTTGATTTAAAAAAAGGAAAGAAAAGAAAGAAAAGACATCTGACAATCTTGGAGCATCATTTAACCTGCTGCATCAAAGAGCCACTTCTTTACCTTGAGGCCGTGTCAGGTTCATGGTCATGGTGCTTTCAGGCCGCCCTACTTATGATCATCCACGGAGAAAACAGGCTGTTATGGACATTTATATCTTCATATTATAGCTATACTTACAGGCTTCAAGCATGTATCTATAATTTTACACCAATTTTTTTTTCCAGTTCTGTTGGCAATCACGAGTCATTGAACATATACGCCAAAGTAGATTTAATTGTGTAAAATTACACTGCATTTAGTGGTTAGTAATATTTCCCTAAAGTAGCCTATAGGGCTGTAGTGTCAGGAGATAGCGCTGCAGAACAGAGGCACGTCCTACAAATGATGTGTTTTAACTAATAGGTGCAGGTGGATGTTTTTGAATGCAGCTTGGCACGTGCTATATGTGACTCTTTCATAATATATTTTTTAATTTGCCATTTTAAAGTTTTAGATTTAAAGTGCATTAGTTACTAACAGAAATAAACGCTATTTGTGAAATTTAGATTTAAAAAAAATAATACTTACAGAAACACAACAAGAGGTGCTCATCGTCCACCACACATATTCAGCTAAATAGGAAGTAATATTTTTCTTCTCTACGAGTAGTAATATGATTAGAGAGGGCGTTTCGAATATAACAAAAGAATAATGTCGAATTTACAAAGATTTCAAGTATAGGTAATTGGGTCAACACTGAGCAGGCCTTTAATTAGACACATTGTGTATGACGACATGAATATTTGACGACAAAATGTTTTATTTCTAGCTTCTCTAGGCGACAAAATATGTGGCAGCCTGACTGTTAATAATGTAACACCTTTTATTCATGTCCCCTTTTGTTTGGCTGTTATTAAAGAAATGTCAGGGTTTTTTTATGTGTTGGGCCTGCTCACGTGTCTTCTTCACCTCTTTCCAGATCAGAGCAGCATCACGTCGAGCTACAGCTGCAGAGTGAGTGGAGGTTTGTTTCTGTCTTTGGTTATCTAGCTGTATGAGTGTTAAATACCTGTCATAAAGCTAGATAACCGAAAGTAGAAATGACTTCCGTTACATTGTACCTCCGTGGAGGAGGAGGGAGGGGGGGGCGTCTTCACGCTTTAAATTCAACACCTTGACTGTGATTTTGACTTCCACCTCCTAAAAGGTAAGAAAACAGTTTTTGCTTTTAAGTTTGTTAAGAAAATGAGCACACAAATATTATTAAATGGCTTGTGCAAAAAACAAAACATGTGGGTTTGATATATAGTATGTAGTGTAATAATAAAGTAAGATTTTTTTTTTTCGGTGGTGAGAAGCACAAATTCTGAGGATGGTTTTCTATTGAATAAATTCACCACATACCCTGATGAGTCATGTCACTATGCAGTCTTCGTAAGAAAATAAAAATGTCTGTCAGATAGTATATATTTCACTTAGGGTATACAAAGTACAAAGCAGAACCTATGTGTATTATTTATTACTGTGTTGCAGGGTTTTAAAGATTCAGATGTATTTGTTGTGTCCTCACTTTAAGTGTGTTTTGTGGATCGGGTGTATGAGCTGCCTCAGGGTCCACAGTCAGTAACTGGCCCTGTTTGGGGGGTGCTCAGGGTTTGCTGTTCATTCAGATTCTCTGCAACATGGTGCTGAATGTTAAACAGGTCGCCCAGTGGGTGGAGGAACAAAGTATTGTCCAAAACAAGAACTCCCACACTTTCTCCATTTCAAGGGCTAAGACCTAAGATTTAGAAAACATCATGTGAGAGGAACTGAGAAGACTAATGTAGGCAGGGAGGTGGTAGTAGTGGGTAGGCCGCAATTGGCCTTTTTCCCAGCAGACATTTTGACTTGTCGCAGTGGAAAACATTAACGATGGCACAGATCTATTACAGTGGCCTAGTAAGACACGAGGCAGGATTTCTGTCAAGGATCCCTGGTGGTACCTGCTGTGGGACACACTGGCACGCTGCCCTGCCAATTGAGTCAACCCTCAAGCAGATACTCGTGCTTTATCTTTTTTACTTTTTTACAGCCCACTGTTGAATTCATTTACTTTTGGAACAGTATTTTCCATTTGTTAAAAAAAAAAACAAGAACACATTTTAGATTTCACTTGTTAGCCTTTGTTTACACATGAAAGAAAAGGGAAGCTAACACTTTGTCCAGGCACTAGAGTCTCCAGGACTGCTAATAATGCTGTTGAGTGGTGTAGCACCCTACACACACACACGGTTTTAAAAAAAAAACAAAAAAAACACTTGGTGTCTGTATTTAAAGCTGTACCCAGTCTCGGAGCCTTTGGGAAACATTGTGTCTTGCTTCAATGAGAAGGCCAGGCCCATCCTGTAGACAGGAGCTGAACCTTTCAACCTGGTACTTCAGCACTGTGCGCTGCATACGCTCAGCCCAGAGAAAGCCTCTAAAGCCTAAAGAGCACCAAAGTGAGATGAGGTTTCATTCACTCTGTTAACTACCTATCGCTGCAGAGCTCGCTGTAAAACTGGGCTAATTGCTTCGTTTCACAGTGAGTGAAAAGGCTGAAGTCCAAGTCTTTGCCTGAACTCTCCC
This sequence comes from Trachurus japonicus, assembly GCF_045865225.1. Taxonomy (NCBI): domain Eukaryota; kingdom Metazoa; phylum Chordata; class Actinopteri; order Carangiformes; family Carangidae; genus Trachurus; species Trachurus japonicus. Next base: position 18,727,002 of record NC_140912.1, read on the forward strand.
TGTTATAGGTAGCATATGTGCTTGAGGTTTTACCTTACTATGGGATGGTCAAAGGCATCTTTGTCTCAACCCATGTACACCTATAATGACTCTTCTTGTGTTTTTATTGTGGAATATAATATAATACACACACAGAAGGGGAATCTCTGGGAATCTCTAGAGCTGGCTGATTTTAAGGGTTATTTAATTAAGATACCGCAACCACGAGGCTGTGTTTGATTACAAGGATAAGAGTAAAATGCATTTTTCATGTTTTACTCCCCTGTTTTCTCTCTTTTGTCCCGTCTTGTCACAGGTTTCCGATTAACGACGCTGAATGATCGGCTCCTGAAGAGAGGGTACAACCATCTTTTAAAAGCAAACGAAGACAGAGAAAGAGAGAGAGAGAGGCCGGAATTGCCACCCCCCACCCCCCTCCTCCTCCTTCCTCTCCTCCCCCCCTCACCCTTTTTACCCCACAGCCTCTAATGCCATCTGTACTGCCAACGGGGGGACACTTTTGCCTGTGCCAGGAGGCGGACAAAGACCCTGGCGTATCCCTGGAGTATGGGCGCGCTCAGAGGAGCCATCTTGGGAGATGTTGCCGCGACACCTAAAATGGCAGGGCTGGCATACGAGGTGAGCTGCATCATGGTTTTCTGTAGGGCACCATTTGTAATGGCGTCGGTGGGCAGGAGGTGGGGGAGTGTTTATGTGTATGCGATTGTGTGTGTGTGTGATTTAGGGAACACGAAGGAAGGATGAGGGAAAGAAGAAGAGTTTCCTCCCCAGTCACACATGGCCTCTCCCTTTTCTCTATCTTCTGCTCCAGCTAATTAGCAGTTAAGGGGTGATGTGAGGGGGGGGTTGGTGGGTGAGGAAGGGTGGTTGGTGGTTGGTGGGAGAATGGAGGGAAGGGGTGCTGGGCCACAAACAAAATTAATGAGCTGGCACCGGTTGAGGGAAATCTGCCATCCTCTCTTGTCATGGTGCTTCTTTACTTCCTGATGACACCAGGCAGCGGTGTACGTCGCCTTTCCACCCGATAAACCTCATAGATTAATTAATGCAGAACTGATTTTATGAATTTCACATGATGATATGTTGTACGTTATCTTAAGGATGTTAATGCTCTGAGCCCCTTAGGTGAAATTTGAAGGAAGCTGATTGGGCATACTGGGATAATTCCCCCACTTGGGTATTAAAAAAGAAAGTTGAGCCAATATGAGCTCAGATTTAATTTATTTTATGAACAAAATGATATTTTGGCTTCCTTATGTGTAACAACATCAGCACTGAATATTAACAGTTTTTGCTTAAGAAGACATAAACACAACAGAACATTTGAAATGTCCATATTGGGATACTACCCATACAACATACATGTTTCTGTGTCACAGTAAATCAATGTACAATTTTTAAAGCCACATAACTCCACATGCATATTGACTTCATGTTGGATATAATATTTGCAGATATTAGGTCTCAGAAATTGAATATTGATCACAACCCTCTGCGACGTGACTGTGCTGGTACCAGCTGCTCGACCGATTACAAAATGTCAGACTTCACCAACGTAAAAATGTCACATTCTGCCAAACTTTGACAAGGGCAAGCAGAGACCACCGAATATCAAGGATTCAGGTCTTTACCAGCTCCGTCCCCATCACCTCACACACACACACACGCACAGACTCTCAGTGTGCGCCTTATCATGGCGGCAAGCTGCCCTGTACCCCCGGTGTCTCTGGCACAGCGACCTGAAGCCGAAAAAGAGAGAAGACACGTGAGCATGTGTGTCCAGGGCCAACATGTGCAGCTGCAGCGCTTGTGTGTTAATGAACAGCGCAGTGCATTTTCACATTATCATTCAGCCCCTCTCTCTCTCTCTCTCTCTCTCACTCTCAACCCCCCCTCCACTCCCACCCCCTCAATAGCTGTTTAGTCCCCCCCACCCCACCTCTGAAAAAGCCCGCTTTCCCACCATTGTGGGAGCTGGTGCTGCGGCGGGCCTGGGCTGGGGGGCAGGGTGGGAAAGACCCTCCAGACTAGACATGAGCAGATGCCTGAGACATTAGACTGTCGTGCGGATCGCCGGGGTCGGGCGAGCCGCTGAGTTTTAATGTGTGTGCAAGTGTATGTGTGTTTGATATGTGTGTGATGGGGGTGGGGGTGGGGGGGTGGGGGAGTGGGGGGTGTAGTAGTCCAGGCCCTGGAGTGCCACCTGACTGTTCATTAGTCTATTCAGCCTCCTCTGCATGTCTGAAAGGCATGGAGATGCTGTTTTTTTTTCCGCCAAATGAGAAGGATTTCTCTGGCATTAGAGATGCATTCATGATATGCATATAGAAGCATGCACTCAGGCCTGCACCCAGCCACACAGCAGATCATGGTTTACCCTCGTGTTGTATCAAAAGGTGTAATGCAATGCTATTTTAAGATGCATTTTCGCATTTCCTTTTACACTGAGTGTGATTTTTATTTCAGATTTACACCTTTTCAGTGTCCCCGTCATCAGCCGTGCTCTCCTTTATATTTGCTCTCTTTACCAGCTGGATGCAATTTGTCCTTCATGCAAACAGAATCGTCACATTTGCATCGCTCTCAGGTTGTATCAAAAGGACAGACATCGCCAAAAATCTCACAAGACAGTTGGAGGCACGGTGTTTCGCTGTGAATGACTCAGCTAAGGCGATGGGTGTGCCTAGCAAGCTGAATGATGTAACCGGCGGATAATGATTATTAATGAGCTTTATACTGTACGTGCGCCTCCACAAGATATGTAAGGCATGCGCAGCCCCACATGTCAAAAGATTATTCCCGCTCTTTATTCATATAAAAGACTCAGAGCTGTCTTTATAATTGCATTTGTGCTGCTCATCTGTGATATACAGCGCATAGCTTCGGGCAGATTTGACAGAAGAGAGAAAGCCAGGTGAAGGCAAGAAATTAATCTTGGAGATACTGTGGCTTCCTCCATGATACATCTCTGTTTCAGATCTCCATGGTCGGTGTTTGAGAAAACAGAGGAGTAATTGGAGGAGGGAAAGTAGAACTAAATATTGGTTTATCAAGAAAGGGTTAAAAAAGATGGTGGAGACAAATGTGTACATGTATGTAAAAGAGGCACGGGAAGCAGGTGCAGGACATGGGCAGCCATGTTTGAGCCACCGGTGCTACCTCTGCGTTTGCTGATGAAGTTAGCCTGTGTTAGCTTGTGCAGTGCCCATGCTAAGGCAATCTGCAGCCACGAGGAGCTGGGCATGGACGACCGTGTCTCTGTGTGTGTGTGTGTGTTTGACAAGAGTAAGGGGGGGAGGTTGGTCTGCAACTGTATGTGAGAGCTGCAGCAGTCGACACAGGCAGCGTGGCCAAAAAGAGGCGACGACTGATGCAAATTTGTCAGGAAAACGACACAACGGCGGCTGGAAGAGTATTTGATGGATGTACAAAATGAGTGACAAGCACACATGCACAAATGCACGAAGAATATTTATACGTATAATGATTACTGAGATCTGTGATTCTCTGTAATTAAATGAGCAAGGGGGGTGAAGATGCGGAAATGAAATACACTGAGCTCATCCTGATTTTGATGGTGGTGAAACTGCTTAGGAGTCTAGTTTTAATCTGCTCTGAAACAAAAGACAGTTTTCAATCAAGGCTGTCTGAGAGCAGAGTGGCTGGGCAGCGAGGTCAGTGGCTTTGACACTGTTTCAGGAGGATTTAGGATCTGAACTTCTCTGAATCTCTCCTCACTCGCTATGGACGCAGCGACTTAAGTATTCATTCATCATACTTGAGTTCCTTCCCTCTTATACATAACTTAAAATTTGACAGAAAAATGTATATCCCCTCCAGAAAATGCCAGAATAGAGATGATTACCTTTCCCTTTCTTTCTTCTCTCCTTCCTCTGTTATTCATTATTAACCATGTATTGCTTTTTCTATGTGGGATTTTCAGAGCAAAGAAATTATAATGTGTGACATGATGAAGTGACAGTAGCCGGCGCTAACCTCCCATTCTGTGTGGGTGCAGCAGCGTAGCCATAGTAGCGATAAAATGTTAATACCATATAGCTCCTGGGTTACCTCTTTGGATTCTCCTCACTATGTGTGGACACTATTAATGTTTTAACGGCTCGGCTGTGATATATATAAAGCCCAGCCCATAGTCTTGGATGAGGTCCAATGTGGGTCAAGCGAGGCTCATCGGGGCTCTTTAATGCAACTTTGGCCGAGACTAATCTAGTACAAAGCCCGATGTTAAGTATCTTAGGGGAAGATGGAGAGAAGTTTCTACATCCCAGGCTTTTCAGATTACGCCTGTTGGCCGTGGCGTCCCTGAGTAGGGGTCCTGCATGCCCCAATGAAAGTAGGGGAGAATTAGGTGACTGAGCCTTTAATGCAGTGGCCCTTTGTATCATATCAGGAGGAGACGAGGGGTTCTAGGTTGAGGAGAGAATCCTTGGTGTGACCTCTTTTTCTTGCGCTTGTTATTTAATTTTATGTTGTAATACAGTACAACTCAGTGAAAAGCAGAGATGTTCAAAAAAAGAAAAAGAGAAAACGAAAGTCCAAATGACTGTATATTCTGTTTTACGTGTCTCTGTTGTGGCATCGGTTGGATCTATGACTCCGTCAATCAGTCAAGTTCAAGTTCATGGTGCAGCCACTCTGTCTGCAGCCGGTCAAAGAGTTAAGAGCGTCTGTGGCCACCCCAGAGTACAAGAGAAGGATGTGGTGGTGGGTGGGTGGATGGGGGGTACATAGCCTTTGACCTCTGTTTGGGTTGCTATGGGAAAGAGGCCGGTCGACTCAGTAATGTACGATTGAAAAGGCCGAACTGTCAGAGCTGTCCAGCAGACTTCACCCCCCCACCCCCACCCCCACACCAACACCACCACACACACACACACACACAGTGACTCCAACCCATTCACACATGCTCACAGATGGCACGGGCCAGCTTGGGAATATTAGCTGCGAGAGCGGCGCTTTATGTTCATCAGACGCCGTTGTAATTCATCCCAACTTTAGAGTCACACGGTCCACACCTCTTCCTCTGTTCAACGCTTCTGTCGGCTCTTTCAGCCTCATCCTACACATCGCCTTTCTTTGTGTGTGTGTTTACGCGTTAAGACATTACTGAGGTGAAACGACACTTTGTCTCCTTTCCTAATTTCTACAAATCCTCCTTCCACAAGGCCTTGAGTCCTTGAAATCAGAAGTCAACAAGAATAAAGGATCTATTGTTAAAAGATAAAGCCCCTAAAATCATCACATGGACAGGACTGAGACATAAAATGGAGAATTTTCGTCACTCTCAATTAAATTACAGACCAAACAAAGGCTTTCTTCCTCGGGAACTAGCAGTTTATGGCTAATCGTGAGATATTTGATGTATCTCTGCCCATAAAAAGACTTAGTTACACTTATGCTTCTGCACTACTGTTCTCTATTTTGGTTTTTAATCTCTGTTTGGATACATGAGCTGTAAAGACGTACAGACAAAGTGATCTCTGACATCCGTGCATTTTTGTGCCAGCTCATTTTTAAAATGGTCAGTGTTGGATGTCTGAGTGACTGTGTGTCAGAGCGGGCATGCATATCCACTGATTGTAATGTGTGCATGTTTCCATGCCCCCTCTGTAAATGTGTGAAAGTGTGGCCTCATTTAAGGTTGCATTCATTCAGGGGAGGGGTCTGGCGAATAAAAGAGCGTGTATTTGCATACGCTGCATGCCGTCTGCAGAGAGGGAGCAGTCAAAAAAAGATATCAGAGGTGGACAAAGAGAAGGAGAACAAATCCTTCATTGTGGGGTTGGTGGGAGAAAGGGCTCGTCTGAATTAGGGAGTGGGTGAAAATTGACAGAGAAAGAGTTTAGGCTGGTTCCCTGTGGGGATAAAAGCCTTAAGATCCCTCCATGCATACAGCCTGAAAATGGGAGAGAAGAACAACATGCAGAGCACAGGGGCCTATTTTTACAGGGCATGAAAAGGAAGTTTGTTTTTCTTAAACAGAGTCTACAATTTCTGGTCTAAAAAATGTTTTTAAGAAATCTCACACCACAAATTCAGTGTTGTCACAACATGGAACTACTAAAGAGCTTTGGTTTGCACAATTATCATTACCTTCTGTATTCTTGTTCTTCAAACAAATCTTAGCGGACTCGCTTTTATATGACATTACTTTAATGTAGCGAGTTCAATTTCCCTTTTTTATGTGTTTCTTTTAGCCCATGGTCCTTTGGTTTTTGTTTTAATCTCTTTTATTGGAACTGTTTTCTGTTTTTATTGACTGATCAGCACTTTGCACGCTTTTGATTATTATTATGTCCTTGACTAAACTAATTTGCTTTTACTGTATAATCATACAGAAAAAGTTTCTTTCTTTCTTTCTTTCTTTCTTTCTTTCTTTCTTTCTTTCTTTCTTTCTTTCTTTCTTTCTTTCTTTCTTTCTTTCTTTCCAAAAATGTGAAATATTATTACTTTTCCATGCAGAGTGGAGGAGTTTATTTCAGAGTTTGATTCTCATGCTAATGATTCCCTCTATCATTTCTCCTCAGGACAGGACAGGATCTGTGAGACTCTGTGCGCTCTGCAGGAAACTGCTTTGGCACGAGGAGACCATGGACCGAACTCAGAGAGATGCTGTCATCAGATTGTTGAGACTCACCAGAGCATGAACTCAAGAGATGATCAGTCAGCTAAGCGCTGCGAGAAGAGATCTATGTAGAAACAAAAGACTTGTTGTGTAAATCTGAATTGTTTCACTCAATGTCTGTTATCCATGGAAATATCAAGTTACTTCTATATTTTTAACAATGACATACAGTATGATCAGACATATTTATATAATTAGACTACTACTGCAAATGAAAATGTTTGTGCTTATTTCATACTCAGTGCTATATATGTATTTTCATGTAAGTTTATATTATTAAAAATGTTTTTTGTCATATCTAAAACGAAATATTAATGAATATTATGAAATATTTGATGTTCACTGTCTTAAATGACACTTCTTTGAAATAAAGATTATGAAAATGTCATTGCTGTGTTGGAGCCAGTTTTATTTTTTCAATTAGCCAAGGAAACAATATATTTTTTATAACAAATATTTGTATTCATTCTTAGTGTTTTGTTTTTAGCCTTTGAAAAAAGAGCTTAAAAGCGAAAATTTACAAGTGCCAAAATGTCAAGAAGTCAGAGACTGCAGAACCTTTTCTTTTTCTTTTTTTTAAATTCATAAATTTGTGCGTGCGTGTGTGTGTGTGTGTGTGTGTGTGTGTGTGTGTGTGTGTTGGAGTGACCTCACATTAAGTTTTAATTAGGAGGAGCAGACAGGGGGACGTGTGTTGAATCAGTGTGGGAAAGAAAAAGTTCATCAGCCACAAAACTCTATGAACAGAATGACCCATGGCCACTATTAAAATATATAATAAGGTTTGGTTCATTGCCTTCATATTTTATTTATCAGGCAAATGTAAACGGGTATTTTTCTTATAGTTATACAACCACATGGTGCAGATTTCCTTTTCACAAAAAAAAAAGCAAAGGCCTTAACTATAACAAAATAAAAGAAAATCGTTTTTTTATTTTGTTTTTTTAAACCTGAAAACAGAATATATTTCAACGTGTTGTTTACTTGAAATCCAAATTTAGTTCTCAGCATCAAGACCCAGTTTTGACAATTAATCAGGTTTGGGGATTACAGGCTGTCCTGGTGTCAATCGGACCTCAATCAGTGTCCGACTGATCTATGTCCAGAGTCAAACAACAGATGGACACACGCAGGGTCAACAGGGGATTATTTCCCTCTCTTTATGTGGAAACAGGAAAAACACAGACATGTCCATTATAGTGAGTCCAGTATTTGAACACTGTACCACTGCATAGGAAAATATTGTGACAAATGAAACCCTAGATAGATAGATAGATAGATAGATAGATAGATAGATAGATAGATAGATAGATAGATAGATAGATAGATAGATAGATAGATAGATAGATAGATAGATAGATAGATAGATAGAGCAGTTACAATAAAATGTAAAACTACACTGCCTTGCAAAGACAAATACAGGTCAAAATTAAAGGAGAAAATGAATTGACACTGCAATTACACAAATGGCTTTGGTGTGAACATGTAAAACGACTCTTTTCCTCCCCATCCATTACAATCAAAAGTCAAACTCATGCAGCAGTGGAGATCTCAGTCGTAGAGGCCCATTCAGGAGTCAGCATGTTTTCAACCCATCCAAACACTACAGAGGCTGATTTTGGTGATTAGTTCCCCTCTCTGGATGAATGGAAACCAATTAGTGAAATCAGCCTCTGCAGAGGCTGGGTGGAACCAAAGCCCAAATGTTCAAATGATTTTGTAAAAATTGTTTCACTGGCGTGATTTTCATCATTAAAAAAATGTTTCATATTCTGTCTGATATGCTCTGCAAATGGATGCTTTATGTTTCCTTCTGCAAACAAATATTAGAAAGCCGCAGGAATAATCAGGACAGCCTCAGTATGCTATCGTACTGCTGCAGAGGTAATTGCTTGAACAAGTCACTTTAGTTAAATATTGCTTTTTGATGAGTGTCTTGTGGGGTGGGGCAGCTGGTCAGGGACCTGTTGGTGAAGTCCCTACAGGTCACCAGGGATCAGGGGTCATGATCTGGACTTGTCCCCCAGAGGACAATAAACAGGCAGGAGAGATGCCGGGGTCAGGAGCTGCCTTAGCCAGAACCAAAGGTCAAGGGCTGCTAATTAAGTGGCTATTTCCTACTATTCCCCAGTGACCAGTGGACTCAGCGATGGACAGGGAAATACACGAGGAAGTCTATATATAGGAAGTTAATAAAACCTGGTGTTTAGGGAAAAAAGTAGTGGGTGGAACAGCAGATAATATGACATTGCATTCATTCATTTGTCAGACACTCTTAGACAGAGCCTCTTTCAAGTGGTTGGCAATGCTAAAGCTCCAGTGCAGCAGCAGACCTGTTAAAAATATTCAATATTCAAATATAACAGCAATAGCTTTGACTTTGAGAAGTCTGAAAATAAATTTGAATATTCTTTTCTACATAATGTTAAATGTTTCAGTGTTTGTTACAAGAATATACGTATCTGTAAATGAGCATGGATAGAAGATACTCTGATCAGTAATCTCACATTAAATCAAGACTTCACACTTTCCTCTTCAGAAGCTACAACAGGGAGAAAGACTGAGGCAGGAGCTCTGAGCTCGAGTTGAGGAATCCAAACTTTTTTGGTGGGAAAGTCGGTCGGAGCTGTTTATGCCTTCCCAGTCCCTGAATGAGCCAATGTGACCCCTTAGCATAAGAATGGAGATGGGGCCTGTCAGCTCCTCTGACACTGACCTCTCTCCGAGGATGTGAATATGCGGCAGCCTTTCAGTCGGACCTGAGCCGTGCCCTCTCCTAAAACTCCTAATCAGGCTGATTTAATGTATCCTACAAGCCCCTTCCTCACCACCAAACCCAGCCCTACCCCACTGCTGCTGCTTCAGAGGAGTCGCACTCACTGGAGCCACACACTCTCCACACAGCTCTGCCTGCCTCTGGGCCCCTGCACTTTGGGAAGTTAGAGGAGTTGGTTTGAAACAACAGGGGGCCCTTTCTCCCTCCAAAGAGTCTGGGTCTCTTCATAATCAATTGGTTCCTCCTCCAAGGAGCTGATGCTTAATCCAAAATACTCTGGATTTGAGGCACTTCCCCCCCCCCCCCTTAATTTTATTTTATAATGTTGCCACCAGCTGAAACTGTAATGTCTATTAAATAGCATATTTTAATAGAACGTTGATCTTACTGTATAAACTACTATATGACAGTACCCAGTAAAATATAACATGCTATATTACATAATATCCTGTCATCTGAGTGGATTAATAATAATAATGATCCATATAATATACAATATACACATGATGGCTAATTGTTTAATTTCTCCTACAGCTAAGTCTGTATGTATCAGGCCTTTAGCTTATGTGGCCTCTTGGTAATGCAAAATGTTGATGAAACTAAACTTGACCTCAGTTTGATAAAGTATAAAGTCGTTAGGAGCATAAAGTGTAGCCTACTGTATGTAATTTTTTTTTAAGGCAGAATGAAGATCAGCAGTGGGCCTACACGGCATGACTGACTGAAACTGATCCCAAAGCAGAATTTGATCACAAGCTCATAAATGTCTTCTTCTTTTTTTCTTTTCTTTTTTTTAAATGAAGGTTTACGCATATTTCCAGGTCATAAAACAGAACGAAAATTAAATTAAGCTCCATTGGATCAAGATGAAATAAGATTTTGGGCAAATACGCAAATTTCCCCATTAATACCCCGCTAAAGGTTTTAGTGTTTTAACATTTTGCCATAGAAATCTAAAGGCTTATTTAGATATAAAAGAGATTCACATGTAGGAAGCCGATTTGGGGATTCGCCTTTTTTTAAGTGTAGCCTACATATTACATGTTCAATATTTAAATGGTGTTTCATTGTGAAGGAGTTACAGTCGCTGAGGTTGATTGCAAATTGCAAATTACAAGTGTATTTATTCGTTCGTGTTTTTCTTGCTCAGTAATTGGCTGCAATGTTAATTTACGCCTTTTTATTTACGACTCTCCATCAGTGTTTACTGCAGCAGTGCGTCTCTTGATTGGTGTGTAATGGCATCAGTGCAGCGAGTCCCGCCTCTCGCTGCAGCTCATTCCCAGGCTGTAATACAGTTAATGTAGAGCAGGTCCTGTGAGTGAGGGGCCACCTGCACCATGCAGCCCCCGAGCCATCTACACTCTCCTACCAGAGGTGTCATGGCGCAGAAATGATTGTCAGGTGAGAGTTTAAATAGTGATTATTAACGTTGATTCAAAATAATCAGACATAGGTGAATAAATTGTTTATTCTTAAAAAGTTTTTGAATTTATTTTGAAAGGACATACGCAGAGAATAGACCGGGAAAAGACACGAATTAGAGTTATGCTTAATTCACATTAAAGTAAAAGAAAAGAAGAAGAAAAATCAACAACTTTTTTTTTTTTAATGTTAGACGGACCGGTGTGCGTGTGTGTTATTCCCTCTACAAATAGGCTACCTGATCACCAACGCTATTTTCAGGCCACTGGTTCTTTCTTTCTTTCTTTCTTTCTTTCTTTCTTTCTTTTTTCTCTTTTTTATAATAAACTATGTTTTCTCAATTTGTTGAAACGAAAATGAGGCCAAAACGTGATTCTGTGAAGCTTAAAGTGCTGTCACATAATTTTAGAGCACAGTCAATTTAACACAACTGATACTAGCAAGTCAGTGAACTCTCAAACAGGCCAATGGAAAGAGGAAGGTTGTGGCCTAACTTATAATATTATTTTATTAACTGTGCTTGTTCTTAACCTTTTGTGCTTATTGCTCTGCTTTAACGACCATTTCACTGATTGCTAATTAAAATAAATTACAAACCTTTAAAAAGCTTCCTCCTGTTAGGACAAGAGGTTAGAGAGCAGGTGGCATCAGCTGATGCTTGAGGGTGGTTTGGTTGCTGCACCTGCATGCGCCATCAACTATAGCCTATACTGCTGCTGCTATTTGCACTGTTGGAGGTATTTACCTGCTTGGTCTGTGTCCAGCATTAAACTAAACTAAACTGATCCCCCTCCAGGGTGTATGGATGTCGACGGAAAGCTTTGTGTGCACACGTGTGTGTGGGTGTTCCTGTTTGAGCTTCAATGTCTCCTGTGTGTGTTGAAAACATTTAATGTGAGATAAATCCACTGATGCCCCCATCTTGTGGTGTTGCACGTCATTCTTCAGATTGTGAAATGTCAAACACTATGGGAAGTGGTTAAAATGTATTACAAAGAAATTAGCTGATTTTTATTTATTTATTTTACAAATTTAGATCTGAGCAGAGAGAGAATATAAGAGGGGGGTGATATTTGTTTTGCTAACGAAGAGAAAGATGCATTTATGGCCATTCAGACAAGGACAAAAGGTAGAAGAGACAGGAAGGGGAGAAAGAAGGAGAGAGGAGAAGAGAGATGAGCCCATGTTGAGACACAACCGGGGCTGTGCGCATGCTCACATGAGGCGTGGAAAGGCTCATCAGAGCTGCACACCGTGTGGGGTGGCATTTTTCAAAAAGCCACGTGAGGCTGCAGCCGTTCCCTTCTCTCACAAATCTGTCATGACACGCTGGTTGCTAGGCCGTGATTGGCCGAGGACGGTGTGAATCAGCAGGCAAAGGTGAAAGGTAAAATGTAGCATGGCTGCTTGGAAATGGCCCCTGATGTGGCCAGAGGATGATTGTCTTTAAGGCCACAATAAAATGTGATTCTGTATCTATAAGCACAGTTTAAATGGTGACTGAGTTACACTGAACATTTTGTTCCATTTTTAACTTTAATGTCATGTTCCTGTTTTTTTATTTTTTATTTTTTTTTTAAATAATCTTTATAATATATTCAGCCACAGTGATTTCTAAAAGTCGTCTCGAGGTCTTCGGGTTCATCTCTGCAGGAATTCACCGCCACATTCCAACAGGCCAATTTTTAGGGTGATTTACCATTCAGCTTTTATATGGACACAAGGGACTCGAACCGTGTCTGATGTGTGGCTGCTGTGTTAGCCTTTGACCCCAGACTGTCTGGAGGGCCACAGTGACAGAGAGTCAAGGTCAAGGGGAGGGGGGAGCAGGGGGACGGGTGTCGACTCGTCGGGGATGGGTGTAAGCAGCAGCATCTGATGGGTGGAAAGGCCCCTTGTCTGGGAGTGTCGAACCCAGACAGTCCCAGACGTCTATGTGAGGGGAGACCGTGTGGTGTGTGGGACCCCTTTAGATCCCCACATCCTAACATGTCTGGTCCCACTCACCTCTGTGGCCCTGGAGGAGGAAACTGGGGACCGCTGATGTCTAGAGCCCGGCGGGGCGATGGTTCCCACACTGGAGGAGGAGAGACACAAATGTGAATATCACTAATCCTTTAGATGCAGATAAACACAAAGCCACACCCATATACTCTCTCTGTCTGTGTCTCGTTTACACCAAAGCTTTTATCCTTACTTCCCACAGTACGTCATCAGCCTCAAAATAGACTAACTACTTTTTTTATTGTAGTTATCATATAAACGCATCTGTGTTAATTAGTTCGTTCCATAATGTTTATTTACCATACATCTCTGCTTTCAAATGTAAACACACTTTTATTTATAATCGTCCAATATCTCACCATTGAGCTCTAGAGAATACGTGCTTGTCTGTGACTTTCTAAATATTATTATCTGTATACAGAAATTTAGTATATAGTCTTTATGATTCTTAGTCTTTGCAGTGTCATTTGGAAAACGTTACATTTTTTAATTTCATTTCTTTATTTATTGAATTGGGACAGTGCACATTCATCAACACTGACGCATTAAGTACCAGTGTAAATGTGCCGGACTTAGCACAACTGCTAAATTTCAGCCGCAGTCCCAAGGCAGGTTTCTAAAAAACCTAATATATACATCTGAAGAGACACTGAATATATTGTTACGTATTAAACCAGTGACCATCGTCTTTTAGACTTGTGAGCCTTTAAAAGAACAAAAAACCAAACACACAGAAAAAACAGTATTTTAACAGGGGGCTCTTATCATGTTTTGCTCCTTTAAACTACCCAGACAGTGTCATAAAAACAACTCACTGAGTCCCAAATGATCCATTATCTCAGAAAAATACAAAAAAGCAAAGATTAAAGAAAAGTAAAGAAAAAAGAAAAAAGAAAAGAGAGAGAAATGTGTGAGGAATGGGAGAAGGTTGATTTTGTTCTTCACTAATCACATTAAGATCTCTCAGATTTATTTTGTAACCAGTTTGCAGGTGCCAGATATGTTGGTAGTAAACCACTGGACTAAAATAACCAACAGTATTGATTAAAACTAACTCCACCTCAAATAGCATAAACAGTAAGATGTTGCTTGTAAATTTACCCATCAGTGGAATGAATCTAATAACGTCATACAGAGTTGCAGTGATAGGGATCTTTTCACTGAAGATTATATTATCTGATTGTATTTGTATACTTCAGAAATGTATAAAGACACATCCCTGCTGTGCTGGAAGTGATAATTTGTGTCTGATGTGCTGTTTTTAAAAGTTCCTTGATGAAAATTAAAAATTCTTCCCCATGAAACATCCATAATCTGTGAATACACAAAAGTTAATATTCATATGTGAATATTCAGATACAGAGATTCACGGACGCAGAGAAACATTCCCTCTTCAGCAAAATGAATGTAAGGATGATTTCTGGTGTCAAACTCATGGATTATTCTGCACTTTGAAGTAGGGTTTTGAAATCAGGACTGTGTTTTCACATTGTCGTTGTGGTACTTTTACTTCAGAATAATATCTAAGACCACTGCTGGCCGGGTGCAGGGGCCAACGCACCAACACAGCAGGCTACTGCCAACGGACTGAGCATCTGCTTGAGGTAGAAGCAGCTCCCTCTACAGGTAATAAATGGTGCCACTCATAACAGCAAAAACCTTGAAAGCTGCATGCCCTGTACCCCCCTGTTCGCCCTGCCAACCAACATAACCTGTCTCTCTCTCTCACACACACATACGCACACACACACACACACACACACACGGTCACAGATATAAGGCCCCCCAGACCTCCCGGGTGATCTGCAGTGGAGCGTGTAGCCACCTGTCAATCACCAGATCTCTGCGGCCTTAAGAGAGACATTTCGTCTGGGACAACGGCAGCCCGTCCCTCCCCATACATTCTGCCTCCCCTAGCAACCATGGCCGGATGACTGAGAGGCTTTGTCCCCTCACAACAGGAGTCCGCCATTGAACCCAGAAGCCCGTAGCAACCAGAATTAGAGGGTGCCAGAAAGGGGTCTTTTCTGTGAAACGGGGGTGAAAGCTCTGTTCTTGTCCCTGCGTCTGGGATTCATATCATGGGCCTGAATGGCGTCCCCTCCTCCTTTTAAATGCTGGTGTAACGGAGCGTATGAAGGGGCTAGCAGCGAGCGGATAGGATCATGGTTAATCTGCTGTTCCTCTCCACTGTGGTCCGATAGGGACACTTAAGCAGCCTCTGTGGACAGTTAGTGGCGTGGGGAGGCCTGGGGGTACCTGCATGGGCCGGCCAGTGCTGCACGGTTCATCAACAGGTTGCAAACTGAGGGGCAAAAGAAGGAGTCAGATCTTTAAGTAAAGGTTTCATCCATCTATCCATCCATCCATCCATCCATCCATCCATCCATCCATCCATCCATCCATCCATCCATCCATCCATCCATCCCTCGGGCCTGAACAGGTCACCAGTTCATCAAAGGGTTTGTAAAAGTAACAGTACAATAATTCAAAGACACTCCACTACAAGTACATCCCAAATTCTCCACAAAATGTTGGCAAAGTACGAAAAATTACTGGTTCTGCAGAAAAATGGCCTCTGTAACTGAATCAACACTATTACATTATTAGCAGGTGTATAAACAGTTTTACTAGCATAGCTGGTAAGGGTGGAGATGATTGAAATACTTTTTCATATATATTTAGGCCTCTGTATTTTCATCTTCTGGATCTCAATTGAAAAGTTGGGCTCACTTCATGTAGGCCAAGGGGATGAGGATGTATTAAAAAAAAACTCACTTTCAAGGGGAAGCTCTTCATTTAGAGGGTTTTTTTTTCAGTACAAATATATATAAAAAAGTGTATTTATCAAATTAATTAATTGATTTCATTTAAGGTATCAAATGTTCACATATTAATGATGTAAGACTTCACTGTACTAGCTGTATTGTGTGACAAATAAAGTACCTTTACCTCTCTATAGTTTATTGTTCATATCAATGGATTACCATGTGTGCATATCAGCTTTATTTACTGCTGGGCATGCATCCTGTTTCATGAAGTGATCAGACTTTTTTCAGAAACTTGTAAAGTAATATTAAAACAAAGCTGTGTCAATAAAATGCAATTATTTTACTTCCCTCTCAGACATAAAGGAGCAGAAGTATTATACAAGACTAATGACTAATATATATATTTTATGGTACTCACCAAGTGCAAGGATTGGAAGTCCAGATCCAAACAGTGAGAGTGGTTTCAGGAGTCAGATGCACCTGCTGAGGAGTAACCTGTAGGGGACAGTGAAGCTGCACAGAACGTGAGCAGATTGAGTAAAGAGGGGAAAGAGTAAGGGCTTGAATAGTTTATGAACAGTTTTATGGACCTTTGAATGCTTTCAATAGGAGCTTTTACAGCTCTCTTTATGAGGGAGTGAACATGGATCCCCGAGTACTTCTGTAACCGCTGTACCTCGTAACTCTAAGTGAATGCAGTGAGGTTTTACCACAGAGTGACTGACACATATCTGTAAACTGCAAGACTGAAGTGATCACATGAATCAGCACATCTCATCACACTTGGAAATATGACATTGTTCATTCTTACAATAATGCTGAAAAATAAAAGAACAAAAAGGCCAAACAACCAAAACCAGGCGCTCGAACACGACCTCCCACGTTGTATTTAGCCCTGTAGTGTTCTGTGCACTTTACATCACGACGTATAGAAGATTACAAACTAATCTCAACCTACAAACAACATCGCTGGCATGCAGAGAAAACATGCTTTTCCTGGTATGTTCTTTATCATTAATGAGCGTCTCCGTGGCCCCCTGTATGGGAGTATGTTTTGTGCAGCTCCCATTCTAAACTCTCTTCCTGCACCCCCTTTCCCACCCTCTCCTTCCCTCGACCTGTCAATCAAAGATTGTGATTGAGCCCGTATGGCAGGCAGTCAGTCATCAGCGGTGAAAGTGAGGCCTCATTCTCTGTCCGTCCCGCCCCCTTTTCATGCCCCCTTGCTTCCTAAAGTTTTTCCATCTCACTTTCTCTGAGGCCTCTGGAGTTTTGCTCCTCTGCTGCCGCCGTCCCTGTACAGTTTGTGAAAGCCGCATCTGCAGTGGCAGAGCGTAAATGACTTCAAACATGGGCGTCACAGTACCGTGTTGCCTGGTTCACCTCAAGAAGAAGGAGAAAGGCCCGGTATCATTTCAAAATAAGTCTGAGTTAGTTTTAACAGTCCTCTGCATTTGCCCTTTAAGTGGCTGATGAATAAACATGAGTAGAGTTGGGGCGGGAACTGCATGGGGTTAGGATGAGAAGAGGCCCGGTCTGTGTGTGTGTGAGAGAGTGTGTGTATACGTATTGGGGGGTGAGGGGGGATCGAGGGCAACAGGGGAGCCTTTCTTCCCAGCAGGGCTGCATCTCGTTTAATTGGAGCACTTGTGGCACCATTACCTCCTTTACTCAAACACGTTACTGATGACAAAAGAAAACAGCACTAAGCCTGCCTTTGTTAGCAAGGAGACTGGATGAGGAGATGGATTCCTCACTGCTACTCATGTGTGGGAATCATCCACACTCCCACCGTGGGCTGCCTCTGCCTCTGGCTTCGGCCGAGGTGGGTAGAGGAGCAGAGCACGTGGAAATTACAGCCACCGTCAGAAAATGATTCGACAAACAGCAACTGCATAATTAAACTGTGCGGTGAAATGATCCTCACCACCAAACTTTTGAAAAGTACTCTCTACTACTTTACATTGCAAAAAACAGCAGCGATGTTTACTGCATGAACCCGCAGGAATTCTCTCCCTTAATCCATTTAAAAAAGATTGACTCGAGCATGTGTCTGCAGCCCTGTCAGTGACCTTGCTCTTTTGCTAAACTTTGACCCGAGGTCACGGTGACTAGGCAAGTCTCTGGTTTGTCGTTGGTCACCACAGTGTCCCTAGAGTGCAATAACCGTGTGACCTTTACCCTCAGTCTGACCTCACTCGAGAGAAGACACCGCTACTTCTTAGACGAGGAAAAAAACACTTCCTCTTCTGCTTCTTACTGGAAAATCCAGTATTTTTTTAAGTCTTGAATATTCTCAATTTGTCAAATTCGAATAGTATGTAAGTTGTCCTTCCTTTATTAATTTTCAAAATTACATTACCATTAACAAACTTTTCACTTTTCAAAACAGCATGACATAAATATTCTACAGTTTCTAAATGTACAAATATCACCTTTTGACAAAATCATTCATTTTCAGATCAATGTTAAAAAACTAAATCTGGTAACACTTAATTACCACCTCCCCATGTGCATTTATAAAAACTGTTGACAAATACTGTACATTAATAAACACTTAAAATGTCGACATTGTGTTATGAAACACTACTAAGTGTTTACAGTGGGTGTACATGCTAAATGAGGGGGTTGAAATAAAGTTTAACCAAACATCATTTAAGTCACAGGACAACACAGGCCACACTGACAGGAACGATTCAACTCTGAGCAAATTAAGGTGTGAAAGCTCTAGCGGAAAAATCCTAAAAGTGCAACTCTTGGGTGTGAAGCAAATGTAATACAAAGCATGGACTCAAATATTTCCTGCACAAGTAACCATGGATATGTTACTTGGCTAGTTCAGGCCAGCAATGAGCTGTTCACATCTTGTTTATAATAAGAATAAGAGAAACGTGCAGCTGCACTCCCTGTAAATGTATCATCCTCCCTGTGTTTAAATTAAATTAAAAATTATACTAGAGGCAAGATAATGCCACTCATTTTATATGATATTCAATAGAAATACTTTATTGAATATTTGTGGACTTAAACTGGAAATAAATATATTGTGGAATGAGAAAAGCTAATATTTCACAGGGAGAGATTTGTTCACTTAAAGAAAAAAAAGATATAGAGAAAAGGTAACAGATAAATAGATAACAACATATTTACAATTTGAAAAGTAACAGCTTTTGATTGAGGAGGAATAATAGTATCAAATGAATATTTCTGTTCAACAAAAAAGCCTGTCGTGTGATATAGACAGAGCTCCATCAGGCTCGAGGCCTCGGGTCACTTTGCTCCATGTTGAAATTGGACTCCGCTCTGGGAAAAAAAAAAAAGGGGGGGGGGGGTCACATCATGAGTTAAACACAATGACAATTAATAGTAAAGTTTACTGTGATCCCATATAATATTTAAATTGTATGTAGTTATTATCAAGTCAAATATTTTCTGAATAAAGTTTGGTTTCAAGGTTTGATTCATTTATTTTTTGTATGAGCTGCATTAATCAAAAACACCTTTTTTATTCACTGAAATCTGGCTTTGATGTGCTCATAAATGCAGAAGATAATCACTCTACTGCTTGGATATAATTAATAAAATCTGTCGTGATCCATGGTTCTGTTTTTTTTTTTTCCTGAGTGTATCGTTTACATTTCCACAGAAAATGTGACTCATGTTGCATAACTTCAAGGTCACTTTGAAGAGCTGCACATGCAGAGCTGTGCTGAGAAGAAAAAAAAAACCCCTATCAACAAAAAGCACAGGTGAGGTGAGCCTCACTTGGAAGAGCAGAGCACAGGGCGTGTGTCAGCATTTTATAATCTAGTCCACTGTGAGAGATGGCGACAGGCAGCACAGGCCTGTGTGTCAGCAGTGCCATGCTGTCCACACACACACATCCTTCACTGTGTCTTCATATCGCATTCAACACAAATTCCCAACAAAGGACAGAATTACAATTGGTCACATGAAACCTCTGCAAGTTGGGATGTGCTGCCACCAAGAGGCCATTAACTGCAACACATTTCTCAACAATGAGAACCACTTATACCTGCATCGCTTGTTTGCTATGAAAATAGCATGTGCTCATGACCAGAATGCTGTTATCACACCACCTTATCAGACACTTACACATCTTTGTTCCGCATGTGGTTGTTGTACTGCAGGACGGGTGGGATGTTTTCCTCATCATCAGGAAGCTGTGATGTCAGAATGTCAGAAAATGGAAAATTATGAGCCGTTTCTTTTGTAAATAGAGGTGGTAGAATGACGGTTGCTCATTCAGTAATGGACATAAGTGGAAAAAACTGCCTCAGGGTGTGGAGCCTAAAACAATAACATGTGTCCAACCATGAAAGAAATGTAAGCAAAAGCATGACTAATCTGTTTTTAGTATATACTTGTAGATTCTGAAATCTGTTACATAGATGTTGCTGAAATATATGTATATTTTTGTTGTACTATATATATATATATTTTTTTTTTAAATTTCCGTTTGTATATTTCTTATGATCACAAAAAAAATCCTGAAATTCTTCTGGTTAGAACAGAGAAGTTTGAACAAAGGGACCTGGTAGTGATTATTCAGGATGTGACAATATTATAATTTTGCCTGAAAGGATGAGGATACATCTCCAAATCAAACTGTATCTCTCTAGAAACACTACTCCAACATCATTATCATTAAAAACATTTGCATTCCTGAAGATGCCTGGTGTTTATTTTCTGTACATTCCCATTTCAAACGGCAGAAACATCTTTAAGGCTGTAAAGATTTCTCTCTTACCTCCCAGTAGGGCTCATCATCAAAGCAGTTGTCATCTGCAGGATCTCCCCAGATGGGCAGTCTCAAGATACAACCTAAGAAGAGTACAAATGCATCTGGCATTACACTGTATGCAAACACACCCATCTTTTTCAAACACAGTAATGTCAGTTATCAACATACAGACTGTTTGTATGATCGAACTGTGGTTATTCCTTACCGACAATAATGCCTCCGCCTATACCGAAGCAGATAGCCACACAGAGGCCTGCAGCCTGGTGGCCGCCCTGTCGTGTAGGTATCATGTTTTTGAAATCACCCTCAAAGTCAAAGGTGTTAATCAGCCTTTAATAGAAAAAAAGGAAAATTCACAATATTGTTCTGCAACAAATAGATAAATACTGCTACTTTTTTTTTCATGATTCATAATTTATAGTATCAGTTAAATTATAAATGAAAGCAACCCTGACCTCTGGCTGCTGGTTTCCTAGGATCACTCACCCTTCATGGCCATAAACGGACTCGGACGCAGCTGCAGCAGTAATGGCTCCCACAATCCCCCCTATAACTCCCGGCATGGCATGGAGGTTATGGATACCACATGTGTCCTGGATTTTAAGGTACTTTTCCATGAATGGCTAGAGGAGACATATCATATCGATTAGGATTAGCCGAGTCTAAAGTCTTATCTGGGACTCTAGAGCAGAAAATGCAGTGATCAATGGCAGAGGAGAAATTCCATACAGTGAGGTAGATGTATCCCAGGGTGGAGACGATACCACAGCAAAATCCTACAATCAGAGATCCGTAAGGCATCAGCATGAACTCTGCTGCTGTTCCCACTGCCACACCTCCGGCAAGAGTTGAGTTCTGGATGTGAACCTGAGACACAGAGCAGTGCAGAGAAAATGGTCACAAAAGAAACTGTGCATCAATTTGATATCGCTTCACCGTATCGGGTGGAAAAAATGTGCACACTGTCACTGCAAGGTAACGTTTGTTTAGGTGGGGCACAAATAATGCACATCGCATTTGACACCTTCTCATGGTGATCTGTTTCAGCTGACCGTGCCAACTTAGTAAATGTGCACATCCCCAGTTAGAATGAACACATTGTCTTTACAAAACAGCTCAATCTGTTGGGGACTGACATGAGAGGCAAAAGCTGCTTTCCGTTACCATGTCTAGTTTTCCATGCTTCTGGAAGAGGCTGGAGATGGCCACTGTAGTGAGCACGGTTGAGGCCAAAGCCAGGTAGGTGTTGATGGCGGCTCTGTGCTGCCCGTCCCCGTGGTCTGTGATGGCTGAGTTGAAGCTGGGCCAGAACATCCACAGGAAGAGGGTGCCTGTGCAGAAAGCAGGTAGTTAACAGACAGAGGTCAAAGATCCTAGGAAATTACAAAACAGAAGAATGAGAGGCATTGGTGTTTTTTCTTCTGGGTGTAAAAGAAATATTGCTAAAAATCATATTCACCGATCATAGCAAACACATCTGAGTGGTAGACGGAGCCCTGCAGACGACCGCTCTGGTCCAGATTTGGCCTATAGAGCATCCATGAGATGGAAAGACCATAATATCCTCCAAATGTGTGGATCACCATGGAGCCTCCAGCATCTCTGGCCTTCATTAAAGATAAGATAAGATAAGATAAGAAAGAAAAGCTTAACATTAACTGTAGTAACAGCAATTACAGTACATTTTATAAATCCAAACAACCCAACAACAAAACAGTGATGGTTCCAATTTACGTGTATGAGGTTCAGGATGATGTACTCCTCCACTGCAAACAGTGTGATCCCAAACAGGGTCAGAACCATCAGCTGGACTGGACTGACTTTGCCCAACACTGCCCCATAGGCAATTAAACAGCCCGCCACACAGAAGTCAGCATTGATCAGGCTGAGGGGGGAAAACAGACATACAAACACAATATGAGAAAATCTATAATCTGTGCTGGTCAAATATGAGGCAAGATTTAATTTGGCAATTCTTCTTAGTCATGGCAGCAACTCAATAGAGTAAAACGGATCAGTATCACATTATCCGATTCTGGCTTTCACTTCTTCTTTATTGCATACACAAAGAGAAACATGTATCTGTTGACACGGTGACTTAGCACAACATCAACAGTATCATCATTTCTCAATAAACCGGGTTTCTGTTTACCTTCCAACCACTCAGTCCACAAACACTTCATCTTCGCTGGCTATATTATATCTGTTAGACTGGTTTCTCCACCTCACTGTTGATCCTGGTGTGTTTTTTTGTCTATGATAACCATTCAGGTGGGAATGTATTCCCATCAGAGATATTCACTTGGCTAAACAAAAGAATTGGACTTCAATAACTGTCCTTGCTTTTGATTTCCACAGTTGTGACTGCTTGTGTTAAATCTGTCTTGTGGCCTGAACCATCATCAAAATGAAGGAGAATCAAAAGAAGGGCTTATTTCCTTTCAACTAAGACCTACTTTTCAACTCCAATTTTGATCTTTCCATCACTGTAATCCAGGGAGTGGAACCAGCCTTGCATCAGCAGCGCCCATTGGAGGCCGAAGGCAGCAATGAGGAAGTTGAAGCCGACGGCACCAAAGCTGTACCTCTTGAGAAACGTCATCAGGAAGCCAAATCCAACAAAGATCATCACATGGACATCCTGGAAACCTGGGAGGAAGGTGGGGAAAATATGAATATATTATACATATAATACAATGTCCCCTTCTTGAGGTAGAGCATTGATAATGATCTTAAGTGTTTTAGATGTAAACTGTCATCACTTTATCATTATATCCTTGCAGACATTTGTGTAAAACCGGGTCTCGTAGCTACTCATTGTGTCATTTCTCTTTGTATTTAGTTTCTACTATACCTTTATGCCTTGATTATTATTGTCTATCCTTGGTTTATTACAGACGAACTGCCTCTCTTGTTTGGTCTATAGGAAACTTATAGGTACTTTAAATGCTATATTTAAAGGTGACCTTATATGCCACTGGAGGCAATGAATATACTATAAAGTGTTTGCTTTCACACCACATCCTCGTAGTAGTTCAGGGACATCTTAGGACACATTGCATAAGAAGGGGAAATCAGGCACTAACCCCCTGCGGCTGATATTAACTGTGAGCTGAACTTGTAACATGTGCTACAACCAACAAACAACAGTATGTGGATACCAGCATAATAAAGCCAGTATCGTTTACAACATAACACTGTGACCGCCCGACACATCTTATGGCACATAATAGGTTCCCACTGCACTGTGAAACACTATAGTTTGCATAGAAGAATTTGCAGCAAACGACCCACTGTAATAAAAGCTATACCACAACACACTGAACATATTTTCACCGCTCCAACAACAGAGGCTACAGATGTTTCAGACCACACTCCTGATAGTCTGGCAGCGATGGCTGTGGGTTGAAAAAAACAAAAAGGTCCTGTGACTTCAAGATGAGAGCTTAATAGCACTCAGACAACGACCTGTGTCAGGACATACATCGATCATCCGACATCCAACACCGAACATATCTGAGACGGCTTCGTGAAAGCCTGACACTGACACCCTGGGTGGTGTACAGTGCAACCACACCCATACCTCACTCAGGACAAGACTCTTGGCTGAAATTGTAGCCAATACAGTATATAACAGCAAACATTTTAAAGCCAGACACAGAAAAAAGAGAAAAACGTTGACTTGTCAGGTGGAAAAGGAGCTTTGGGGAGTTGAACCCCAGGGGAAAAGTGAACCTGTGGGCGTCACATCCTTGTCAGCAATGTAGGAAGGAATAATGTTAGGTCAACATAAACAGTAAAGTACAGTATAATCAACTTGTCTAGGTTTTGTAGAAATGGATTTTACTATGATGAAAACAGACAATTTCCAACATAATATTAGTAAAATAAAAATAAAAAAGATGCTCCATAACATTAAACAAGTGACTGGTTTTAATGTTTTGAGTGCTCTGTGTTTTATTTTGACTGAATCGAGCCATAAAAGCATGAAAAATAATTGAAACAACAATTAACGTTTGAAATCAAATTACTACTAATTGAGAATTAACTCTCAAAACGAGCCACAGACATACATCTGTCGGCCACAACATTAAAATCATTCAGCTGGAATGGCTGATCCATGTTGACACTTGGTTAAAGAAATCACATAGGCTATTAGACATTTGGTGGACAGTTTATGAGAAACAGAAAGAAAAAAAAAATCTAAATTAAGTCACTTACTTGGATACCTGAAGTAGAAGTCATTCTCAATGTCACTTGATATATTCTTAGCTTTTCTGTGCTCTATCCAGAATGGACTCGATTCTTCATTGTAACGAATAAACACCCCGAACAAGATGATCATTGCTATCTGCCATACGAAGCAAACTGCTGGAAGACTGAGGCGAACATTAGTATTTTTTGTACGGTCACACAAGTCCCTGAAGCTTTGAACGCAGCCCATTGTGTCCGATTCTCCTCTGTATGTTTTTATGGTGTAAGAGTTGCTGAATTATTCAACTGAGCTGAAACTGGCAAAAGGGACGGACACTTTAAAAGCCCTGAGCATCCTAAGTTCAAGTGCAGATGAACAGAGATGAGGGAGTTTGCTTTAATATGAGGACACTCCCCCACAGTCACACCCTCCACACTGCACCTGGGATGTGGACTCTTTTCACGTGAGGACACGTGTTGAGGTGATCCGTCAATTTGGACATCTCATGATTCTATACGTCTCTTTTCATTTTTGTTTAACTTGTCAAAACTTTGTCCTGACATTACTCAGTACTGCAGCATCAAACTCTACTGCTACAAATGATTTGTGGTGAGAGGAAACTCACTCAGACAGGTGAGAGATGACATTAACATCTTTCACAGAGTTTGTGTTTGTTATATTAACATGGTTAGGTTTGTAGTCAGACCAACAAGAAGAATTATGTACTTCTCGATTATGTACTTTTGAAGTTTTCTTGGAACCCACCCGTCATATATCACAGACACTCTTTACATGCCAGGGAAAGACAAACAATCAGTTTTGAGCAACACATATGACACTTGTTCCTATAGTAAACACAGACAGGCTTGTAACGCACCCACAGGTTGTCTGTTCTCACTGCTAGTTAAGGGGGTGTGGATGTTCCTGTCTGTCCTCTGAAGCATTAACTGTAAATAATCTGTATACATGCAGGGCCCCATTAGAGAGATGCATGACAGGTTTGACTTTGTCAAGCGTCACAGCCCAAGGGTTCAAGGTTGACACAAGGGTCTAGTATTTTTTTCTCTTCTTCAAGTCCAATTGTTTCTGTGCTGTTGTACAAACAAATTGTAAAGTAATCAATTTTACTAGATGTTGAAGCCTTTTTAGTGAGTTTCAGTGTTGAAAGAATTCAGTACACATGAAACTGTTTCAAAAACAATAAAAAAGTGATGCAACTAACCAATATTGGTGAATTATTCACTATGAAAGTATATCATAGTCTTATCCCTGGCAGGAATTCATATTAAGATGGGAAGTCACTGAAGACCTTTCAGAATATTTGTTTGTATCCAACTTCAGTGTTTTGGACATACAGTAGGCTAAAGCTGTAGACCTAGATATTGAACATGATAAAAATGATGCCAACCACTGTGTTTCATCTTGAGTTTTTATGCAGAAAGATGTGATCATCATCAAAGAGGTAGGCTACTCCAGTATTTTCAGAAGAAATGCATTTTTGCTTTCTCCTCAAGAGTTGGATGAATTGATTGATTACAAACTCATATTTGATATGTTGCTGTTGCAAAGAGTTTTATAGTTTGCAGGTCTGACTTTCTCCAAAGGTGATAGATAGATAGATAGATAGATAGATAGATAGATAGATAGATAGATAGATAGATAGATAGATAGATAGATAGATAGATAGATAGATAGATAGATAGATAGATAGATAGATAGATAGATAGATAGATAGATAGATAGATAGATAGATAGATAGATAGATAGATACTTTATTGTCTAGCACCGCTAGATATATAAATTGCTATGCAACCAACAGAGATTTTTGCTCTGCTGTCAATTAGCGAGTTTGACAGTTGCTTTTCAACAGAGTCTTCTTTGTTTCAAAATTTTGTAAATAGTGAGTACACGTGCATTGCAAAATGTAAATAGTGAGTAGTATACATAACGGACTGTCAGATGTAAATAGTCAGGATGTTCAGGGAGTACCTGTTCCAAACATGTGCATGTGCGGAAATGTCAGCTACACAGGACTGGGGGACAATACAGTAACTCCTTCAAGCCATGTTACTGATGCTACCTGAATAAATTCAATACATTCAATGAATTAATTATTGATTAGGAACTATAGGTCAAATGTGATTGTGTTATGTCTGTAAAAGGAAGTAATTTATTAATCTGACAAACTTTAATATTATTATATCAATAGAGGATTCTAAGATGTGCATGCAGGCAATCATACAGTATTTCCAGCATTCTGAGTTCATATATGATATGTATAGAAGACTGGACAATGGATCATTTCATCTCTAAGTAATAACTATAGAGGTTATTTTCTCAACAGAAATAGCATTAATCATATTTGTAGCCACTAAACAATCTATGCAGGGTTAACCTGTGGTGACCAGACACCGACAAGCCCAGGGTATAGGAGAATGGTGGCCATGGGGGTGCCTCTCTTTTGACATCATCATTTATAACATATCTTCATGCCAGCCAGTGTTTATTCAGCAAAGCTACAAAGTCACGTGCCAAGAATTATGATTTCCCACCACACAGAGCATTGGACAGGAGGAAGTGGGCAAAGAAGACAAAATAATAAATATTTATACAATGACTGCCAGGAGGTCTTGATACTCCAGTAACTCGGATGGCTGCAGAATTTTTTTATGCAAACTCATTGTGATACTGTGCTACAAGAACAGTTTATTATAAACAGGGTGTGCATTTTTGTGCTCAGTGAGTCTTATCATTGCAACACATCAAAAGTTAATGACCTAAGTAAACTACTAGCTTCTCTTAATCAAAGTAGCACAAAATCACTGCTAAAATATGTATTGTGAAATCTTTATCTCACTGGGAAAAATGAGCTTGACAGCAGCTAAACATACAATATAACCACTGACTCATTAAATGTCCCTTTCTTAGGTAAAGTTATGGGGAAAAAATAAGAAAATGTATACTTTCTTATGAATCATATTATCTTAGAACCCGCAACACACAGCACAGGTTACAGTGACTTGATTCAGATGAGCTTCTAATCCTTTGACACTGTTGACCATGAAATCCAGATATGAATTTTAAGTCTTTATCATGGATTTTCATATTTTTTCTTTTAATTCATTGGGTTCGCTTTGATAATTTTTTTTTTTTTTAAAAAGGAAAAAGAAAAGTTTTATTGTTTGTTTTTGTAATTTTAACTTTTGCAAACGTTTTTGTCTGCTGGTTTAATCTTGTTCTGTGTGGCACTTGGGGCTGTATGTTTGTATGAAAGGTGATATATAAACTGTAGTATATGATGTTGAATAAATCAATGCACTGGTTTTATACTCGCCACTGAGGAACCTCATTAAAATGAATGAGCGAGTGTCTATGCTCATTGATTTTACTGCTTGGCTTAACACTGCAACCTTGGTGATGCAGTTCTGGCAGATGATGTGCTCTTCAGGGATAATGTCTAACACTAATCCCTCTTGATCAGAGCACCATTGTCAGGTTTGTTGAGGAGACTTTATCATAAGACTGTATTTGTCTGTTTCATTAGCTCAAAATGTGAGTACTAAGATGAGGATGAGAGTAAAGATTACGCTTACACATCTCTAATGTTAATTGCTGGTTCTTCAGTCTGTTTCATAGCTGTCATCTTGAGTTGTTACAGCAGTAAAAGCACAGATGTCACCGACTGCAATAAGACAGTGAGCCAATGTGCTCTGCAGCCAAAGCAACTAAATGGACATCATCCATTAATTTCATAATTTACTCTACTGTGACATGTCCAACTGTTTCCAGTGAAAATATTATTGTAGCTACAAATAACCTCTATAAATCTTTGTTTAGCCCTGATAAAACAATAAGCCACACCTTCAGCCATGTTCGGTCTCACGCGTTGTTGTCAGCATTATCAGCGATAGTCAGTCTAGACTGCTTTTCTGATAAATGATCCCACCCTTGAGACTGAGTCATCATGAAAGCAACACATTTTGATTTGGTGTCATTTTTCAACAAGTTGTCTCTGTAAGCTCACCTTGTTATGTTGTTCTGGGAGTCCATGTTCAACAGGAAACATCACAAGGTCTTCACGGGACATAATCTGACCTGTTTTAAGTGTAAAGAGCAAAATTAATGATGGCTTTGTCCCACGCCAACATCCCAGTCAGATGTGACAGGAAACCAGTATGAACAAGGTTGAACAACAACAAAAAACCCCAGCTATTATAAAAATACTGTGAGATGCAACTAAAAAAGAAGAAGAAGAAGAAGAAGAAAGAAATACAACAATTGTATTTTTGATTCAGTGTTTGTTTTGTTTTATTTGATACCAGTCATTGTAATAAATCAATTAGTCCATTAAAGTACACTCTCATTAGTTGCAGGCATATACAATGGCATATGATGTTGCAGTATAGGGAATTAAGGCCTTCCCAAGTCCAGTCAAGATATTTTCATGTTTTCTAACTTTACATCTTCACTGAAACACTGAAAACTGAAATGTGTGTCTTGGGCACAAAGTTTACCAAGGCGTATTTTCTTTTGTTATATTACATTATAAAACAAGTAAATGGCGAATAAGCTGCTGTTCCAACTTGTGAAACTCCTCAGCAGGCAGGAGATAACTTTGAATTATATCTTTAATGTCTTTCTCAGTAGTTAGCTCATAGTCCTTCTTGTTCTTAAATGGTAAATGTCCAGCCAGCTCACAGAGAGCAACGTTGAAGGCAGACTCCTCTTTGGCACCGAAGCAGGATATCCTGGGCCACACAGCGATGCGCACACCTTTTCTTGAACAGTTTTGTGTGACATCACAAGGCGGACACCCTCTAGTCATGAACAAGTTGTGAGCAATATTGCCAGTCACAAGAAAGTCTGTCACTTCACAGATGGCTGTGGCCACTTTCTCCACATCCTCTGCTTCTGCGTAAAACAAAAACCCGGTGGGAAAGTCCAAAGACCGGTAAAATCCCTTTTCAGGAAGCAGTGGTTTGACTGGCATGGATTCAATCTTGAGCTCGTGGTCCAGGTAATAGCCATGTAGGTGTAAATGATTGACAGACGCAAATGCTCCTAAGCTGTTGAACCCCACACGAAAGCCAGGGTCGGAGCTCAGCAGCACAGACTCGATACCCACCTGGATGGTGAACCGGGTCAGGATCTGCGGTAAACAACACGACGGGTTGGGGACAAAGAGACAGTGTCCAAACTCCAAAGGACTGACATTGACCAGCACCGTCATCCTCCAGGGCTGAGCCAACGGTGCACCGTGACACTCCTCTCTGTCTCTCTCTCTGTCCTTTATCATCTCAAATATAACCTCCTCTGCGTTGATCTTGTTAAAGTTAAACTGCCTGGCATTGAACTCCTGCTGGACGCTCTGTATCTCCTGAGGCTTTCTCCTCTCTATTCCTCTTTGAATGTTCAACTGGGCAACGAAGCCACGCGCACCCGGCACGATGCGTGTTTGCAAGTCAGTCAGCTGATAGCGGAAAAGCCCTCTCTCCATCCTGTCCGTCCAGCCGGCCTGGAGGCTCTCGTCAAACCTCGTTGCCGCCGCTGGTGCCATCCCAGATGTGTTGTCACCGCTCCGCCGCACGTCTGTCACAAAATCCTGGTTCGTGTACACAAACGGGAGCGGCATGATTACAGATGCTGCTGGAGCAGCAGAGCATGGAGCAGAAGGACTTCTGCTTCTTCTTCTGCTTGTAGCTTTCCGGTGGTTGGCCTCCAGCATTTGGTGCATTACCGCCACCTTCTGCTCTGGAGTGTGGATCAGACATTACACCCTGATTCCCGACACACAATATACGATACACAAATACTTTCTTTCTTTTTTTTAAATCCCCGTGAATGGAGAAAATCACTTTCAAACTAAGGAACCAATTTTTTTTAAAAAAAGAAAACTGGTCAAAATGGCTCACCCATGTGTCAACTGCAAGACCTGATTTTGTATAAATGTCAAAAGTAAGGTCAAATCCTTTAATAGAAAATTATTTTCTCTATTTCCAACAGCATAATGTTATGTTTGTATGATGTACTAATGACATGAACTAATGTCCAAATCCTCATGTTATGTTGTGTCATGTTGTGTTATGTTATGTTGTGTCATGTTGTGTTATGTTATCGGTATGTTATGTGTCTTGTGCCCAGTGGGTGCATGTGTTATCAAAAGAAAAATGAATTAAAAAAATCCATCACTACTCTGATTCTCGATTGAATTGAACTGAATTGATTTTAATTAAATGTAGCTACATAATGAAATGAATACTGATTTCTTTCTTTTAAAATCCCAAAGTCTCTGAAGCTTATAATATAAAGATGACTCTTTTGTCAGTTTATATCCATTATTTGTTGAAGTTCATTTGAGATTTGCCTATTTTCTTTTTATGCTTATCTTTTATTTTTATTTTCATACTGTTATTTATGTTTATGTTTAACACCTGATGTGTTTTGTGAATATAGAAAACTGCCTTATTGTTTGTATCTTTACATGTTTATTAAGAAAAACATTGTCAAATCCATCATCGCACACATTTCTCAGGCAAATGTAATGCATGTATCATAAGAAAAGTATTTTGTACCCTATACCTATTATCATAAGGGCTAACCATTTTCAGTTAAAATGTGCACACACACCCATCCACTCCCAAACAAACACACAAATAAATGTTTCTAGAAGTTATCTTAACTGTCAAGCCATGTGGGTAAACCCCTTATATCTAGAATGGTATGTGTACAATATTTAAATGTTGAGCAATGCCCCAGTTTTCCCCCGCTGACTTATGTAGGCTCAACTAACTTTGAAAGCATGAGCAGCTGGCCAGTCCGGCAACATGGTTATTTTAGTCACCACATGCTTTTGGAGATAAAGCAGGCAGTGATTGGCAGAGCTGTGTATGTCTGCGACAGAGTGTCGGGGATCACCACAGTGGATGCTTCATAACTGAACTAGCTGGATTTTAAATCTTTAGGCGACATTTCTCACAAAACGACAAGTGAGAGGAAGGATGGACACAAACAAAGATGCAGTAAGTACAGTTATGTTTATAAATGTAATAGGCTACTTGCAAAGAATATTTAAAAAGTCATTGAAATGCAGCAAAAGTTGAGGGCAGCTCAGATTTTCTCCTTTTTTTATTGTGCTTTTTAGCAAAGTGAACTGCTTTAAAGCTATTGAGAGTTTTGAAACTTAATAATAGAGTTTTATCTGCGCAGATGGCTGTGTGGTCCAGCATGCCTCTAGTTATTTTTATCACCAACAAGAGTTTCTGTTACAACACCTCAAACCCAACACAGTAATAGACAGTAATAGAGGGACCCCGCCCCCTCTCTCTTATAACTGGCTTATAATGTTACTTTTGTCAAAATCATATTATGATGAAATATATAGCATTTTTTTGTTTGTGATTATGAAAGAAAACAAAAAATAAAGCTCACACACTAAATATAAATGTGACCCCACAGACTGACAATCAGCTCACAGCAGTGGATTCCCAGTCATCCTCCACACGCATTGTCAGAGGTATGTCATGTGTTCAACTTATCACTTACTAACCCAGATAGTATTTATGCATGCTCTACCTTATATTAAAAAAGAGGGTAACACTTTATGATAAGTACACACTATTAAGCATTAGTTAAGCATTAAATACTGAATTCATCATTTATAACACATGAATACTCATTAGCATGTAGTTTATAAACACAGTTAAAAATGTTTTATTCATCATTGATAAGCACTAACTGTATTTATAAACTACATACTAATGAGTATTAATTTGTTATAAATGAAGAATTGAGTATTTATTAATGCTTAACTAATGCGTAATAGTGTGTACTTATTAGAAAGTGTTACCAAAAAGAGATTTGGTAATGAAGCTAAAAGAAAACTAATTGTTTTAAACAATAGAGACTCATATCCATATCCCAGAAATCCATTATTGTTAGTCTGCCTTCGATTGTTATTTACTGTTTTCCAGAATACATAAATATGTAATTCATCCAGATTTTGAAATGGATTGATGAGTTTAAGGCAATAGATTGTTGATGATTTGTCTCATCAATAACCACTTGATCATGTATAATTTGGTATAATTATTTATAACTTATTTAATCCTCACAACAGGTCCACCTGACACTGCAGAGAACAGAGAAAACAACCAAAGGCTACCACCTGGCTCTGCGACAGATACAGAAAATGCCATTAAGCCAACTCTCGAGATAACTTTCAGCACATTCAGTATCAAGAATGGTGAAAATCTGAAAGTAGAGATCCCAGTGTTTGGGCAACCAGCACCCAAGATCGAATGGAAAATAGATGGTCAGTTATTAAAAGAGTCATCAAGGTTAGAGATTTCAACTACCCCCTCCTTAACAGTTCTTCATATCAGACATGCTGCCAGGGAGCACTCTGGTCAATACTCAGTCAAGGCAAGCAACAGTGCTGGGACATTTACAGGAGAAATCGCTGTGGTCGTTCTTGAAAAACCAGACCCACCCACAGGACCTGTGAGGATCGATGAGGTCAATTCTGACTATGTTACCATCTCCTGGGAGCCACCTGAATACACAGGAGGGTGTCAGCTAGACAACTACGTAGTGGAGAAACGTGAGACTACATGTACAGAGTGGCAGACTGTGTCAGCAACAACAGTTAGAACTACAATCAAGGTCACCAAGCTGAAGACAGGGAGTGAATACCAGTTTAGAGTGTTTGCAGAAAATCGGTATGGAAAGAGTACTGCAATCACGTCTCCTATTGTAACTGCACAGTATCCATTCAGTGTGCCTGCTTCTCCTGGCACCCCGCTTGTGTCAACAGTGACAAAGTACAGCATGGTTGTTGAATGGGAGCCTCCGACCAGAGATGGAGGAAGCCCCGTCATCGGCTATCACCTTGAACGCAAAGAGAAGAACAGCATTTTATGGACCAAGTTGAACAAGCTTGTAATTCCCAATGCTCGCTTCAAAACGAGTGGGCTGCAGGAAGGCATCGAGTATGAATTCAGAGTCTTTGCTGAGAACATTGCTGGACTCAGCCCATCTAGCAAGACATCAGAGTGTTATGTTGCAAGAGACCCATGCGATCCGCCCGGTAAACCTGAAGCTGTTGTAATCACAAGAGAGAACATCACACTTGAGTGGGCGAAACCCAAGTATGACGGTGGAAGCACCATTACAGGTTACGTTGTGGAAAAGAGAGAGCTCCCAGATGGCAGATGGATGAAGGCGAACTTCACCAATGTTATCGAGAATCAGTTCGCAGTCACAGGTCTGACAGAAGGTGAAAGCTATGAGTTTAGAGTAACAGCCAAGAATGGTGCTGGAGTTTGGAGCGCACCCTCAGAAAGTGTAAAGATCACCGCTCAGGATGTAATCGAAGGACCCACAGCATTCATTGATCAGAAATTCAAGAGCGTCACCGGTGTCCAGGCTGGTGAGACATTTGTTGTTGAAGCTGATTACTTTGGGAAGCCTCTTCCTGATGTAACATGGCTGAAGGACGGAAAAGAAATTGACAAGGCCACAATGAGAATGGAGATCAAAAACACCCTCACTCACACAACCCTGACTGTCAGGGACTCTACACGAGCAGATGGGGGTCACTTTGTATTAATCCTTAGTAACACTGGTGGAACTACATCTGTGCCAGTTAATGTGAGAGTCCTGGATAGACCTGGTCCTCCTGATGGGCCTCTGAGGGTGAAATTTGTCAGTGCAGAGAGGTGTAACCTTAACTGGAATCCCCCTGTAAATGATGGCGGTGCCTGTGTTTCCCAATACATCATTGAAAAACGGGAGACCAGCCGTGTCACGTGGACAGGAGTTGACACTCAAGTTGAAGCTGTCAGTTACAAAGTGTCAAAACTTGTGCCTGGCAAAGAGTATATATTCAGAGTAGCTGGAGTGAATAAATTTGGTGTTGGTGAATTTTTGGAGTCGGACCCCATCATCGCACAGAATCCTTTCAAAACACCAAGTGCACCTTCTACCCCTATGGCCAGCGCTGTGACTGGAGACTCCATAGCACTAACATGGGAAAGGCCAGAGAGTGACGGGGGCTCAGAGATCGATGGATACATCTTGGAGAAGCGTGACAAAGAGGGTGTCAGGTGGACTAAATGTAACAAGAGAAGACTGAACGATTTGCGTTTCCGATGCACAGGGCTCACTGAAGGACATTACTATCAGTTCAGAGTAATGGCAGAAAACGCTGCTGGTGCAGGTGCACCCAGCGAGCCAAGTGAGTATATAAAAGTCTGTGAAGCTACTTACCCACCTGGTCCCCCCACCAACCCTAAAGTGACGGACTACTCTAGCAGCACAGTGTCTCTGACCTGGTCAAAGCCTATTTATGATGGTGGAGCAGCCATCAATGGATTTGTAGTTGAGTGTAAAGAAACAGATGAGGATGAGTGGACTGTATGCACACCAAGCGCAGGTGTAGCGGAAACAAACTACGCCGTAAAGAGACTGAAAGAAAATGCAGAGTACAATTTTCGCATTTGTGCAATGAATGCCGCTGGAATTGGAGAGTATGTGGATCTACCCGGGTCTGTGAAAGCAGCTGAAAAACTGGAGGCCCCTGAGATTGAGTTGGACTCGGCCTTGAGGAAGATTGTGAATGTTCGAGCCTGTTCCACGTTACATCTTTCTGTTAATATTAAAGGAAGGCCAGAGCCTGAGGTTAAATGGTCAAAGGAAGGTGGCGCTTTAAGTGAACGAGCTCAAATTGAGGTAACAAACTCCTACACAGCGCTACTGATTGAGAATGTTAACAGAAACGATACAGGAAAGTATGTGTTGACTGCTGAGAATTGCAATGGCACTAAATCTGCATTCATCAACGTCAGAGTGTTAGACTCTCCCAGCGCACCAACAAACCTAGAGGTGAAGGAGGTAAAGAAAGACTCTGTGACCATCTCCTGGGAGACACCGCTCATTGATGGAGGAACAAAGATTTCACACTACATTGTAGAGAAGCGAGAGGAGGCTAGAAAGGCCTTCACAAGTGTCTGTAGCACCTGTGTCAGAAACTCATACAAGATTGACAATCTCCAGGAAGGAAGCTTTTATTATTTCCGTGTTCTGGCTGTGAACGAGTTTGGGGCTGGACTTCCAGTGGAGACCACTGAACCTGTTAAAGTGTCTGAGGCTCCTCTGCCTCCTGGCAAAATCACACTCAGTGATGTTACAAGCAACACTGTGAAACTCTCCTGGGAGAAGCCAGACCATGATGGTGGAAGTAAAATCACACGCTATATAGTAGAAATGCAAGCCAAGGGAGATGACACATGGACAATATGTGCAGAGAGTAAAGCACTGGAAGTGACTGCCACTGGGCTGACAAGGGGAAAGGAGTACTTCTTTAGGGTAAGCGCTGTGAATGAAAAGGGAAGGAGTGAACCAAAGTCGCTGTTGGCACCTGTTGCTGTAAAGGATACTAGTGCTGGGCCCATTATTAATTTGCTCTCCAACACATTCAGTGTGAAGGCAGGTAATGATTTAAAGATTGAGGTCCCATTCAAAGGTGTACCGCCACCAACTGTAGCCTGGAAAAAAGATGGCAACATACTGAAAGAGACAAGCAGAGTAAATGTGCAAACATCTGACTCGGCATCTCAGATCATGATCAAAGAAGCCACCAGGGTAGACGTCGGTGTCTACGAGGTGACTCTCAGCAATTCTGTGGGAATCACATTTGCTGAAATTTTAGTTAATGTCTTTGAAAGACCTGGACCACCATGCGACCTGAGTGTGGATGAAGTGAGCGCAGACTTCGTGTCTTTGTCTTGGCAGCCACCACATTATACTGGCGGATCTGAAATCACTAATTATGTTGTTAAGAAGAGAGATACAGGGAGCACAGCTTGGCAGACTGTGTCAGCAACCATTGCAAGAACATCAATCAAAATTTCTCGTCTGACACAAGGTACTGAATATCAGTTTTGTGTTGCTGCAGAGAATCGCTACGGCAAGAGCCAGTTTGTTGAATTTGAACCGGTTGTTGCCCAGTATCCCTTCAAGTCTCCTGGTCCACCAGTCAACCTCCATGTGGTACAGGCCTCAAAGTCTGTAATGGTCATTGCTTGGAGCAAACCAGACAGTGATGGTGGAAGCCCTATCATTGGATACCATATTGAATGCAAAGATCAAAGCAGTATTCTGTGGACAAAGTTAAACAGAAACCCAGTGACTGAGAACCAGTTCAAGGTAACAAGTGTTGAAGAGGGTCTGATATATGAGTTCCGTGTTTATGCTGAGAATATGGCAGGTGTTGGACCCTGCAGCACGGCATCTGATCCTGCAGCTGCAAGAGACCAGTGTGATCCCCCATGCAACCTCACAGTCACCAATATAACCAACAGCTCAGTTTCCCTGTCATGGGATAAACCAGAATATGACGGTGGGGCTAAAATAACTGGTTACATTGTTGAGCGTAAAGAGCTGCCAGAGAACTGCTGGCTTAAGTGCAACTTTACCAACTTGCTGGACACCTTCCTGGAGGTGACCGGCCTCACAGAGGGAGAACAGTACGATTTCCGTGTGATTGCAAAGAATTCAGCGGATCTCTTAAGCGCACCGTCTGAAACCACAGGACCTGTGACTGTACAGCCTGATGTAGAGCCACCCAAAATAATCTTGGAGGACAAACTCAGACAGGTGGTTATTGTCAAAGCCGGAGATTTCCTCAAAATGGATGCTGACATCTCTGGCCGCCCTAATCCTACAGTGTTTTGGTTGAAGAATGGTAGAAATATTGGCACCAAGGGAAGGATTGAGGTAACCGCAACAAAGTCACATACCTCGCTACTCATCAGAGAAAGTGTTAGGAAAGACTCTGGGCAGTATACCCTGACACTACAGAATACCGGCGGTACCACATCTAAAGTTATCACCATCAAAGTCTTGGATAGGCCCGGCCCACCTGCTGGACCTCTGGAAGTGTCTGGACTCTCAGCAGAGAAATGCACCCTGTCTTGGGGACCCCCTAATGAGACTGGTGGTGCTGAGATCATGTACTACATTGTGGAGAAGTGTGAAACCAGCCGTGTCTCCTGGACTCTTATGTATGATGACATGATGGCAACTACTTGCAAGATAACCAAGCTGCTCAAAGGAAATGAATACCTCTTTAGAGTGAGGGCAGTGAACAAATATGGGGAGGGTGAGACGTTGGAAAGTGAGCCCATCAGGGCGATGGATCCTTTTACTATCCCATCTGCTCCGACGGATGTTGAGGTCACGAGTGCAACCAGCGACTGTATGACTATTTGCTGGAAGAGACCTGCCTCTGATGGTGGTAGCCGAATCAGTGGTTACGTCATAGAGAAGAGGGAGAAGCAGGGCGTCCGCTGGGTAAGAGTCAACAAAAAGCCAATCTATGACTCACGAGTCAAAGCCTCTGGTCTGCATGAGGGATGTGAGTATGAATTCAGAGTCTTTGCTGAGAATGCTGCAGGGCTAAGTGAACCCAGTCTCTCGTGCCCGCTGACCCTCGCAGAGGATCCAAAGTTTCTACCTTCCCCTCCAACGAAGCCAATCATAGTTGATTCAACAAGATCCTCAATCACTCTGTCGTGGAACAAGCCGTTGTTTGATGGTGGAGCAGAGGTAACAGGGTATAAAGTTGAATTCAGGAAATCAGCAGAAGAAGACTGGACTGTTGGCATTCATAACACAGATAAAACAGAGCTGACTGTAAGTGGACTCACATCCGGGGAAGAATATGTTTTTATTGTCAGATCCATAAATAAGATTGGCATCAGTGAGCCCAGTCCAGAAACAGATCCTCAAGTAGCCATCGAGAGAGAGGAGGAGCCCAAGTTTGATGTCACACCTGAGATGAGGAAGACTTTACTCGTTAAGGATGGCGGCTCCTTTACCTTGACTGTGCCTTTCACAGGTAAACCTGTCCCCACTGTGTCATGGGACAAGGCAGATGTGGATCTGAGGGTAAGAGGACTCATCAACACCACCAGTCTCACCACCTCTATCACAGTGGAAAGGTCAACACGTGATGACTCTGGCAAATACACAGTCAAACTGCAAAATGTCGCTGGATCTGCCTCTTTGACCTTGAATGTGAGGGTTTTGGATTCCCCTGGTCCACCTGCTCATATTACAGTTAAGGATGTGACGAAAAACTCTGCTACTGTCACCTGGGACATTCCTGAGAATGAGGGAGGAGCTCCTGTCAAACACTATATTGTGGACATTCGGGACCTCAGCAGAAAAGGGTGGACAAGACTCACAGACAAATGCCGCCGACTGTCCTACAGGGTGTCAGACCTGGAGGAGGGAGGAATCTACTTCTTCAGAATCACTGGAGAAAATGAGTATGGCGTCGGCGTTTCAGCTGAGACCAAGGAGGGAACGAAAATGACAGGTACAATCTGAGGAGAATAAAATCAGAAGTGTTGTTAACAAAAATTTAAAGTAGTGTAAAAGATGTGAGAGAATGAAGAGATATATTTAGTGCATAGGGCTACAATTTGATTGCTTGAAAGGTAATTGTTTTTATTCTTCTGTTTCAGATACAACAGACTGGGACACAAATCCAGGAGCTTAGATTGTCTCTCTTCCTGTGCTAATTTAATCATTTCCTGATCTCTCTGCTGGGATCTTAATTAATTTTTCATTTATAGTAGGCCTACACATTTTGTAGTATTATTAGCACAGATATAAACACGTGTAAACATTTTACCAGTTAACTGATGATCTATTAGTAAATATTGCCAATAGTTGCTGTCTTGTAGGTATATCATTAAGTTGTTTTTTTTTATGTTTGTAAGCTGATTGATGACTCATGCTAATTTTGTGTATAGAAGATAATATACTAAAACACCAATTTAGTTTGTTTCTGCTGCGAAACAAGAGTGAGACAATACCTGTGGTAAAACTATAATAAAGCAAAAATGATTATAATGTTGTGGGTCTGCTTGGACTTTTGATGAAAAAGACTTTCTACAAGAAGAATAGAGCAATAAATTAATCACTTCAGACAAGCCAAACAATAAAAATGAACAAAGAAAATGCAATCCAATGCCAAGTGACATAAAGTCACGGTTAAACCTGGAAGATTTTGATTCATGACACCAAACCAAAATGTTATTAAAAGAAAAGGAAAAATGTTCAAAAGTAGGCCTAAGTTACTTGTTTTGAAGTAATGTCGTTTGTGATGGATAGGCTACATTAGATTGTTGAATGTCTTCTGCATCAATGTGTAAGCAGCACTTTTAGGTTATGGATGGAGCTAGTTTTAACTTCTTTATATGGCTACAATGAATTATTTATGTCCCTTCTAGTCGAGCACCATCAAAAGGGTCACACAATAAAAGGTGTGAGTGGTGATGATTGATGGGAGGAAAAATAAGAAAAAACAAACACTTCCTTAAAAATTGATGCACTTTTCAAGATATTTTAAGATGATCGACTTCTTCAAAATGGTTGAATTCAACTGTTTCCTTAGCATTGTGTTGTAGCCTAACTTTACTATTTTATACGGTTGTTATAGGCTAAGGTAAACAGCATTTATTAGCTGTTAGTTAGTTTGACAAATGGTGGAGTAGAAGTAGCTCATAAAGTATCAGCAAACATGGGAAATATTCATTTACTTAAATGCTTCAGCGCAGTAGGCTACTAAAATGTCACCTGTTCGTTGTTGTCGAGTTGCCTGTAAATCAGCTGTTTACAAGTACGTCACTATAGAAACAGTTACGTAGCTACAACCAGGAAGTAGAATGTGGTAACCAGAGACCGGAAGTAAGCGATGAAAAATCAACAAGTTGTTCGGTAGTAGTAGGATTTCTAACACCGAAAAGCACACCTTCGAGTGAAAACTTTCAATATGGGAACTACGGCAAGTCAACTTGGGAAGGATTTGCTCTCAGAATATCAAGTAAGTGTCCAAAGTAAAGTCCTCAAAAGCTGCTATTACATCGCTACAGACGAAAACCGAGTGGCTAAAGTTGCGAACAGTTGTTTTCACGCCCTGTAAGTACAGAGAGTAACATATTATTGCGGAGAACCTAGGTTTTTAATGAAAAGAAAACTATTCAAGTATTGTCATTATTGAAACATGATGATTTGTTTGAGGTCTGTATTATTTCTTATGAACTTAATATAACGTTGACGTCACTTGTCCTCACGCTGATAAAGAGTGGAAGCTACTAAGTTAATGTTGCTGCTAATGTCAATTAAATCACTGATAAATTAGAGGAAATAGGACTAATTAGACACTCAGTGCACCGTTACCATTATAACAATACAAACTTTGTCTTTTAGGAACTGACATTCTTGACAAAACAAGAAATTCTTCTGTAAGTGATCGACTGCGTGCTACATTACAATGGTGTTTAAAATATGAAATGCGTCACTTGATTGTTGAAATAAATAACTGAAGTTGTGGTTTCCTTTTTCGGTCAGTGCTCACAAGAGATTCACTGAACTGCTCAATAAGGATGAGAAAGACCTTCCAAATGTCAGAGTCCCAATGGAGAGGATCCTTAATCTGCCAGAACTCAAGGTAAAATTACATTGAAGTTCAACAGGAATTGTGGTGATGAGTGGACAACTTTGTGGTTTGACTAGTACTGACTTGTTCTCTCTATGTTCTGGAGGAAGTGGTTAAATTACTGATACCTGCACTGACCGTTGTACTTGTTCCTATCACAGTCAAACCCTTTCAGGACAAGAATCTGCCATGTATTCTCCACATCTGAACAGAAAGATGGAAGCCTCACGTTTGAGGACTTTCTGGATCTACTGAGTGCTTTCAGTGACTCTGCTACTCTGGAAATCAAGTCCCACTATGCATTTCGTATATTTGGTAAGTAAACTGATAAAAAAAGAGTGGTTATGAAGAATATGAAGGCACTCAATCTGTATAAGAAACTACATGTAGTGGTTACATACAGCACACGAGACAGGATTAGGATGAGGATCATTTAATGGAGCAACGCATTTCGCCTATGGCTTCATCAGGCTCATACTGAGCACAGAAAAAGATGAAATGTATATAGGAAACAGTACTCTGGGAATTTACATAGGTCATTGAACAAAATTACCTATGTAAATTCACAGAGTACCATTTCCCATACAAGTCACTTCCTTCCTGTGCTCAGTATGAGCCTGGTGAAGCCATAGGCAAAATGCGTTGCTCCATTGAATGACGCTCATCCTAATCCTGTCTCGTGTGTGGTATGTAACCACTACATGTGGTTTCTCTTTACATGTTAGACTTTTGCCACAATACCGGCACCTTGGCTGTTGCTGTGCACATATTTACATGCATACATATTTCTTCAGACTTTGATGATGATGGCACACTTGACGGTGGGGATCTGGAGAAGCTGGTTAACTGTCTCACCGGGGAGACAGATGACACCAGACTGACCCAAGATGAAATGCGACAGCTCATCAGCAATGTGAGTTCACCAAGGCTTCACTTTGCAGATGTATGGAGGCACCGTGGAAGTTTAGCACAGTTGGTGGATGCAGTTTGGCACTGGCCAAGTCTAACAGATCTTCCCTTTTTATGCGTTTCAGATTCTTGACGAGTCGGACATTGACAAGGATGGAACTGTGAACCTCTCAGAGTTTCAACATGTCATTTCAAGATCACCTGATTTTGTCAGGTAAGTAAAGATCAGATTATTGTTAATATTAATATGCATTTGATTTGACTTTTGTTCACTTAAACTGCGATCTTTTATGTTTTAATTTCTCCATAGTTCCTTCAAGATTGTGCTGTGAAGACCTCTAGTGGGCTGTGGAAATGCACCACCCTTATATAACACATATAGTGTTAAATCTTTGATTAGAGTCATGGACAATGTTTGCCTTAAATTATATCTACCTGTGGATTTTATCATCTTAACTGTTTTTATGAATGGTTTTTGACATTTTTAACTATGTGATTTTTAAAAATATATGTAAAGAAAATAAAAAACAATACAAAATCACCAGTGTTTTTTTGATACACTCTAATCCAACAAATGGATTAGATATATAACAAAGTATATTTAATCCAAAGTCCAAAGTAATAATTTTCACTTCCTGATATGTTGTCCAAAGTCCAGTGTTCATGTTTATGTGGTGGGTTCAAGCTACTTCCTCCTCGATGACGGCAGCAAAAGTGTTCCAGGTCCCGCAAATGACGTCAACCACATGCATCTGCTGCTCCCTGAAGTACTCCACACGCTGGGGCTCATCTGAACTGTTTACAGTCTGGTGTCCAAGTTGGCCATATTCACCTGAAATGGTAATGGGGGAAAGATGGACAGGGGAGGTTTAACTTGCTCTGATCACATGTCTTTTTAACAAACAGAACTTGACTGGTGCTACTCCTGGGAGGGTTTATTTTAAAAGTTACATATTCCTTGCAAGTACAATGTAATTTCACTGTCACCTAGGTTCAAATTCAAACTTACCCCAGCCCCAAGTGTAGAGGTCACCTGTTGCTGAAATCAGAAAATATAAGGAATAGATGACAGTGGCTTGTCACAAAATGTTAGTAAGTATTATACACCAGTGGCAAGTCATGTTCCTTACTTGTTACAGCAGCTGTGTGGCGGGAGCCGCAGCTGACTCTACTGATTTCACATGATGGGGTGACATCCAGCAGAGCAGGGAAAGCCTGAATGGAAATGAATATCTCCTCATGTTTCTCTTCCTCTTGTGGCTCTTCACCAGGAGATGATGATCTGGTATCTTGGCACAATGTTCCTGTTTAGTACAGTCAATGTAACTTGGCTTTTTTAGCTGCACATATAACTTTGTGTCAGTTTATGTTGCTCAAAGTGTCAGAAATTCAAAATATGTATGTGCATACATTTATGTTTCCAGTGTGCAACTGACAGACATAACATGTTGACGTACACCTGCTTTCCACATCACAACAAAGTGATGCTTTTTAAAAAATATAGGGTGAAATGAACCTCAGCAGCAGATCATAGATAAAACTTTGCACTGATATACTGCACCATAGGTGAGAAGAAATAGGTGTTAATGTGTTCTGGTGTGAACTGTTCATTTAATTAGAAGGAAACTGACAAACCTGCTTGTTGGTTACTTTGCTGTGGCGCTGCTTTCCTCAGACCTCGTGATGGAAGTCCGAGCTGGCCACTCTCATTCCA
This sequence comes from Trachurus japonicus, assembly GCF_045865225.1. NCBI lineage: Eukaryota > Metazoa > Chordata > Actinopteri > Carangiformes > Carangidae > Trachurus > Trachurus japonicus. Next base: position 18,770,714 of record NC_140912.1, read on the forward strand.
GCCCCACACGTAAAGATCACCTCCATCTGTGAAGAAAAGATCATTTACACTTATTTTTCTCAACTTTATAAAAGGAGGAGTTCAACCCTTTTTCACTTTTAATATATTTATGTAACAGTTACCACTAATACAGACAGAGTGCCATCCTCCTGTAGCTACACAGCTCATGGACATCCCCCCGAGTGCCTCCACCGCCCTGGGCTCCTCCTCAGATGTGAGGCCTCCGTGCCCCAACTGACCATGACTGTCAAATAAAACAGAAGATACTCATTAAGATGCTGTTGCTCAGGTTCCTAAAAAAAAGCAAATATGTGAGTGTTACCTCTACCTGCCCAGTCCCCAAGTGTACACAGCTCCTGTAGCACAGAGAAGGACGGCATGCCCTGCTCCCAGGGCCAGGCTCTTGGCTCTCAGGTCTGGGGATAAGGGGCGGTAGAGGGGAGGCTTCATGGCTAGGTAACCCCCAGGGACCAATGGGAGGCTCAGAGGGGATCCTGGAGTAAGAAAGGAGCAAGATGAGCCTTTGACATGTCATGCAGCATACCTGTGATGTCTGTAAGTGTATGAGATATTAAAATAAACATAACCAGAGCTCTCTGATTGGGTTTTTATCTCCATGCTCCATGATGGAGTCTTCTCCTTCTTCTGGAGGTCCCAGGATTCAATCCTGTCCGGGAAGACAAGGATCAAGTACGATTCACTGATGAGAGCATCTTTACAGCCTCTGCTTTCTAACACTGAAGCTCCACAGGACTCATTGTAGGTGTCTGCCAAGAAACCTGCCAGACACACACGGCAGCTGCTGTCAGTGTCACCTATCAGAGAGAAGAAGATGATGAAGAAGAACGCACGTGTTAAGAGTGTGGTCTTTTATTTGTGTTAAGTGATCAGAGTGTCAGACCAGGGGTCACAGAGTTGCTTAGGACTCACCGATCAAATGCAGAGATGCTCTACGACTCCAGCTGGCTTTGACTCGACTGGTCTTCAAGCTGCAGCCACTTCCGTCCGCGAGCTCTGTCGGACGGATCACTTTGACTTCACTGGCGACGTCTCCACCTGCTGCTTCCTCATGGACACAAATCTGTCCGAATGCGTTAAAGCCAAACCCGAACCACCGCATTGAAATCGCTGCTGTCCTAATATAGGAACTATACTGCTGAGCCGCTCAACGCAGTTGTCCCGCAAAGTTTGAGCACTCGTGACTGTAGAGCCGGTACGTACTACGCATGCGCACACAAAGAGCCATGCCTCAGAGGGGCTTTTACACTACTAAACCCTTGTTTTGGAAACTTGTCTTGTTCAAAAGAGGAGACAATAAAGTTCAGGTATCAAGGTTTATTATTTTTTTCAACACAATGAAAGCACTGGGAATGTAGTGAGGTAATACAACACACAATTGGGTGATTTATATTAATGAAATGTAATGTTTTTTAAAAAAGGTCATACATAATTAAAAAATAATAATAAGAAGAAAGTAGTGTGAACAATGTCAAATAGAGCCTACCGTAGATGACCAAATAATCGCCCGCGTGCAAATACGCGCCTGTGCTCTAATAGCCGCCGGGGTCCGACCTCATTTGGCAAAATAAACGCCGGTTCAATTAAACGCCCGGGCGATTAAGTGTTTACCATAGCCTTGCACAGAAAACAAAAGTTTTTTTTAACAGCGCTTCACCGGCTCTCACCTCTGTCAGTCAGCCCCTCCTCTCGCTCTCTCTCTTGCATGCAGACGGACACACACACACACACACACACAAACACAGGCGCGCTAGACTGAGGGATATGATAAATGCGCTAATGTACAGTGTTGAAATTACCGCGATCGACCCCCCCTTCCGTTATCATTCATAACACTGCTCTGATCAGGTCCCTGTGTCGCGGTTACACAGACAAACTGTCTTTGTATTTATTGTCTGATGTCAATAAAGATGCGTCGGGGGAAAAAGTAGTTTTATTCCAGTGTTGCTATGGTGACCTCTTCGTTCTTTGCATGATGGTCTGGTGCTGCTCATTGCAAAAATAAATTGTAGCCTGTTGCAAATACGCGCCTGGTTCTTATAAACGCCTGGGCTCCAAGTCGATTTAGCATATTAAACGCCCGGGCTAATAAATGGTCATCTACGGTAAGTATATTTGGGGTATAACAAGTAAAAATTACAATCTTTAGTAAAGAATGTATAAAATAGAAGTCCTTTTTGGTCTAATGCATATTTGTTGGATGTGCTTGAATGACTATGGAAATGAACACAATCAGCAGAAAAGTGAAGTGAAACAGCTCTCAGAGTTTGTATGTAATAAAATACCCCTATGATTTTTATTTAATACTTCTTTTTCACTCAGTTGCTTATTGCTTTTTGGTTAAGACACCAGCATTTCAACATCAGCATTTACTGATTCAGACCAAAAAAAAAAGACTTTCCTGCATAAGTGAAATGATTTCACTGGTCCCAGATAATACTTACAGCACTTCAACATTGCCAGGAGGCACATTCACACACAGCAGCTGTGTTTTCAGGGTTCGGTCCCTTTGCTTTTTTCCCTTCCTTCCCTGTTTCTGATGATGCCGTACTCCATGGCCTTGTCCAGACAGTTCTGAGCTGTTTTGGAGATCTGTGCCGGCATGCCCTCTCCTCCCTTTGCCAGGACAGACAGGATCTCCAGGGCTTCACTCTCCATCAGCGTCTCAGCCAGGCTCTTCTCTGCCTGCATCATGTTCTGAACGATGACGACTCCACGGTGACGTAGGTCAGATAGTTCACTGAGCAGCAACGCCTGAATGATCTCTAGCCAGTGGGTTGTCTGAGAAGAGAGGACGGCGAGAAGTTGTGTGAAACTGCCAAAGTATGAAACTGAGGAACTATATATATATATATAGTATGTGACAGTGCTGAGTTGTGCGAGGTGTGGGGACAGTGAGCTGCCGCCGTGGTGTGCTTACTGTTCCGGGGATGCGGGCGCAGAGTTCTGGCTGCTCCGCCGTCAACATGGCCAGTGTTCCTGCTGCGGCTTTCCGCAGCCTCTCATCCTCCTCCCCGCTGTAGAGCACGAGCAGCTTCAGCCTGTCGTTTCCTGTTGCCAGATACATCTTCTGCACCTAAGTACACAAAAAAACAAAAACAAACCCATTGCTCTTAGTTCAACTTTTTAAACAATTCTCTGCAAAAGAATCAAATAATATTAATAACATGTCTCACCTCCGTGCTCAAAACCAGATTACACATGCACTCTGTGGCAGAGGCTCGGACCAGCTCGTGCTCCTCAAACATGTAGCCTTCAACTTTTGTCACAGCCTTTTCTTTTATGATCTTTTGTCTGTGAAACAATATTTAATATAAAATTGTGATGTCTGAATAAGAGGTTATCTATGAAATAGAGACAAAGGACTCAGGGGTGTCAAGTTTTAAAATGATGAAATCCAGAAGCAATAAAATATGCCAGCATCAGGCCTAGTCACATACTTTCATGACTAATGACTATGTGTAAGCTTTCAGCATACAGAGGGATCAAAGAAAATGCAGTGTCACTTTCCCGAAAAAACTTGAAATCTGTTATCATGCACCCAGAACAATTAACCATGTTTTGAATGTGTATCCTTGGGAGAGACTTCCCCCTAGTGGCCAACCTGAGTCTCTCGCTGATGCCAGCCAGGTTTGTGACAGCCATGAGTGCCTCAAAATTCTGCAGCAGGGTGCATTCAAGACTTAGAAGACTGACGAGTGGGCGGACCACCTCATAGATCTGGAAACATGAAAGAGAGAAGGTTAAACAAGAAGACAGACTTTTAACAAATTTCTAACTAACGAGGCCAATTACAGATTCTCCTCACCCGCTCTCCTGGAAAGGCAATCTCTGGGTTAGACGTGATGGTTATTTTTGCCAGGGCTTGTGCCGCTTTGATTTTCCCCACATCTGTGTTGTCGGATGCCAGTGGGATCAGAGCCTGTGGAGGGAACACACAGCATGTGAACCTCCGAAGGCAAAGTATTCAGATTAGTGCGCGGGCTAAACTTAGTGTATTTATTATCCTCTACCTTTCCTCCACCCTGTGCCACCACTGTGCCTCTGTCTTCCTGTCGCTCCACCAACGCCAAGAACACCCTGTGGTGAGAAATGGCATTAAGTGGAAAATCTAGAGAGGGAACAGTGAGTGGAAAAGACTTACTGCCATTTTCCTACCTGGCGATACACTCTCTACAAGCCTCAGTGAGGGCAGGACTTTCCTGTTTGACCATACACACCAACGCAGACACTACACCGGCCTCCAGCAGCTTCAACAGCCTTTTCTCCACATAGGAACGTGCATCCTGACACATGAAAAGACAGTATTATGTATAAAATATAACTTTTAATAATAGCCAAGGGTGGGGCTTAGAGTAGTATGGATGCTGTGCAGTATTAAAATAGTATTGTGTGATGTTAGCTCTACAGAAAGAAAAATAAATTGAAAATAAAACAGTACCTTGGGATGCTCCTCAGGCACATGCTGCTTTGCATATTTGGCCAGCTCCACCATCTGAGGATCCGGCTTCTCCACGTCATAGCTGTTGGTGCAATTGACTAATGTGGAGCCAACAGCAAAGAGCACCGTTTTATCCTCAGACTGCAGGAAAATACAGAAAAAGAAGGTTGTCAATGCTGCTAGTTAAAACAGGTAGATTGTCATGCTTTCATATAGTAAATACATAGGAACCAAGAGTCTTTTCTGAGAGGAATCTGACCTTATGATTGCCTTCTAATGTCAATGTATCACTTGTATTATACCAAAATCTACACTTTCAATCATCAGCCCAACCTTTGCTAGTTCAAACATGGCCAACAGAGCGCTCTTATCTTCCACTAAGTCCTCCTTCACATCAGCATCAAAGGTGAGGTAGGCGAGGCCCTCCACAGACCACCGGCGGGAGGTTGCAGGCAGAGACTCATTACACAGCCACCTGACAGAGAGAGAGAGAGTTAGAGCTTACTTCTTATTTTAAAATCCAAGAGGGTATGTTATGCAACAATATGAACCTGGCATGACTTATTTTTCTTAATCTATAAGCAGACTCAAAATTCAACACAGACACATACTTCCTGCATTGCTTGGCAAGCTTCAGCGTGGATCCCTCTGCAAACTGCTTCATGCTGAAATCGGTCCCTCCTGCTGATCCCAGCTTGCACAAACCCTGTGTAACAACCCACATCAAAGAGTTACTTTTACCTTATCTTCAGTAATGTTCTCCTCTCCAACTGTATGTGCTACTTACCACCAGGGCTCTCACTCGTATCCTGTCATTCTCACTCTTCTTGTAGAGGTCTTTCAGGAGTGCCACACCATTGGCTGTGATGAAGGAGGCTCTCTTGGCCTTGCCTGCAGCATGGATGAGAGCCTCCACCGCTACTTGCTGGTGAGTTACATCTTCGGAAGCGCACAGTGAGATCACTGCGTCCATCATTCCCGACATCTCCATGGTTCTGTTCCCCACGTCACTCGGTCCTTGGAGGAGCACCGATACCGTCTGGATGGCTCGCAGCTTTGCATCTAGTCCAGACCGGCTAAAGTGTTGCCTACCCAGAGAAACATCTGGTTAGAATTTGTTAGTTCATGGTCTGTAATAATAATTTATTGTGTACGACAATGTTATTGTAGTACTAGGCAGCAAATAATGACACAATCTTTGGTGATAAACTCACTGAACATATTCTTCACATAGTTTGTTGAAATTCTCCCTCTCATTGTCACTCTTTAGGTCATCATAGAGCTTGCTGAGCAGGACAGAGCAGCTCATGTGGGAGTTGTCTGTGAGAGCTGGTCCTTCAGAGAGCTCAGGGACTGTCCCAGCCACCTCCAGGATTTGCTTCAGTCCTGCAGAGGGACAAGGACTTCATTAATCATGGTGACTGAAATGAGCTTGGAACAACCAGAGAACCATGGCTATTTCATTTGATGTTTGAAAATGTAGATTTTGTTGTGGGAGTGCAACTGTACTTAAGGACTGAAATGGCAATGGGTTTGTAGCAATTTTGTTTCCATTTGATGACATGCAGGTATGATTCATACCTTGGTCTATCACCCATAATGTGAGGGAGTTGTCAGGGTTTTTCAAGGACTTGCGGGGTACTTGTTTGACCAGGAGGTTGATGGCGTTGTCTCTGCCAGGCCCCGACACATTAGCGGCTGGCATCATTCCCAAGAGATGCCGCAACATTGAGCGAAGCTCTTTGGAGGGTTCTGTGTCAAATTCACACAATCAATTACCCTTGAAAGTACAGGACAGGCAGCTGGTACACTCACAAGAAGCATTTGTTATACTGTCAGTCAACTTTTATGTGCAGCCATCTCCATACATACACATGATCAGAATCCAAACTCACCAGGAAGTATGGCTTCATCCTTCCCTCTGATCTCTTTTTTCATGCCCTCTGTCAGAGCCTCAAACATCACCTGCAGCAGGTGGCAGGAAGCCAGCGACACAGTGGAGGCTCCTGATCCCATTACTGTGCACAGCTGCTCCATTCCCAGCTCATTCACTATAGCCATAGTCTGTGAATAAAATACTGACTTCAGCACTGAAAGGTGTTGCTAGCACAGTGTCTCCTGACATTTTAAACACTTCCACTTGGTAGTACAAACAAAATTAAAAAGGAACAACGGTGTAAATAAGATACTATTACACTCACTCTGGACTGATGCCCTGTGCACAAACCAACCAGGGTCCTCAGAGCTGAAAGGACCACGTCCTCCTGCTTTGACTGAAGCAGCCTCTGAATCAGCTTCACTCCATCGTTACGGAAGATCTGCTCAGCTCCCGCCTCTTCTCTGGACAACACCACTAGATTCTGAGCTGCCTGAAATTGATTAACACAAAATCAATTTAGTTCAAAACAGCTTTACATGCGGATCAAGAGGAATGAAGAAAAATCAAAACACTTTAAGAGAGAATTAGTGAAATTTGTTAGAACTCTTATGAGCCATCCTTACCTTCTGTCGGTCTGAGTCTTTTGCAGAAGCATCTAAAAGGAGGGAGAACATCTGCTGCACACGAGCATCTGTGGAGTTTAGTTGTGCTGACTACAGGATTAAGAGGAAAAAACAGCCTGATTAGAAACTGTTCCTCCACAGTGCAATTAGAAATGCATAACCAAATCTCTATGATCTTTCATCCACTTTTTTTTTGAAAAACATAACATTACCTTTTGATGGATCTGTGCTCCCAGCTGCCTGAGCAGATCTTGGAAAGCTTTGTTCTTGGGCTCCAGCTGAGCACACCTCTGGGCATCCAGAAAGGCCTGGTCCAGCCGCCCAAGTTTGTGAAAAGACTGGGCTCTCCTGAACCTGGCTTTCACATCACCTGGGTCTGTATCAAGAGCTGAAAAGAGTAGAAAATAAATTGTTATGTAATTGTGTATATAAATGAATCCAGTTCATATACACCGCAGTTTATGTCTGAATACTTTTATCAGATAGTGTTCAGTTGGTGTGTATCATTCTGCAGAAAATGTCTCTCAATTACTGTTTACATCTGGATCTATATTATTATGGTCATTTCATCTCGGACTATGATATTTGATGCTTCATGTTCAACTTTTCTAACTTTCTACTCTTTGGCACTTAAAGCACAACAAACCAATTCAGGATCCTTGTCTGGAATGAGCTGTGGCCTATATATACACCACTGACAAATGACACATTAAGAACTATGATGAATGGATTGATTGCGAAGTAGCCTACTGTGCTTTGTGTATTGTGTTGAGGACTCCGATGGAGATGTTTGTCCGTGCAATAATAAGCATGTATGAGCACGTGCCAACTGAATTAAATTGTGCCATCGCGAAAACCACATGGTTTACTCAGTGATCTTAAGAACTGTACAGTATCCTCCTCGGTAGTGCTGCCTGTGTCTCACCTTTGGACGCATCCGCCTCTGCCTTGCTGTACTCCTCCAGCTTCAGGTAGCAGGCGGAGCGGTTGCGGTGCAGAACAGCGCTTTCTGCCGGGCTGTCACTCAGTTTCAAAGCTTTAGTGTAACAGCAGAGAGCCCCCTGCATGTCCCCTGCCTTGAACAGGGTGTTGCCCTCCTCCTTTAGGGCTGCAGGGTCCTGGATTGAAGAGAAGAAGTTGGCAACGTCGGCTCAGGAGGACAGAAATGTAGTACGTTATGGATGAAAACTGCTAAGCTAAAACGGCAAAAGCAGCGAGCTGTGGCTGTCTTACCTTTTCCTTTTCACTCGCACTCATCTTCGATACGCTACACACAGTACAGCGCTACGGGGAAATGTTAATATCTATTTCAGTTTTTTCTCTACTTGGTCACAAACACGGCTAACTTCTGCCAAACATGTTAACATCTTACGACGCTTCCGGGTGCCTGGAGCACGTCAGTGACGTTTACGCGCAGCCACGCCCCCTTCCCCCTCACGCTCCATTACCATATAAGGAAGAGCGCAGCAGAGCATCTCGGTCTGCATCTCTGCTTTATTTGGTTAAATTTTCATTGTGTGCTGCTCCTCACTCCACACGCACACAGACGGTTTTGTCAAGCTGCTTCTGTAGTAAAAGAAGAGCGGCTCTGACAGCCAGCAGTTTAAGTTTTCATGCTTTCAGTTGAGAAACATATTTGTTACAGGTTGTCTAAACGTTTAGTGTTCTTGGAGGTCTTTCAGTCTCTGGAAAGCATAGCTCAAGAGCATATGAGTTTAAATTGTAGGGGGTGAAAAAATCAGGAAAAGCACCTTAGTAAACAGCAGGGTTTTACCCACATACCAAGCATGTTAGAAATACAGAGTTTGTGAGGTTGAAATCCCCCACCAATAAGGTTTATATCCTCTTTTGTTCTTCAGTGAAAGCAGAAGAGCCTTCTTTTCACAGGTGATGTTATGACTTGCCACAGTAGGAAATGAAAAATTAATTACTGATGGCTGAATTGCACATTGGTGCTTCCGTTTCATGCCTGTTCAGGTATTTTGGATGCTGACTCATTGTCAACCTGCCATGGCTCATTGTGTAGACCGCTGAATTGGATGGAGACGTTTATGAGTAACACCTGAAGTCCAAGTGTCAGGAGAAACACCTAACATACAACATCTGACTTTAATAGGCAGAGGTAATAAACTGAACAGAGGAAAACAAAAATCTGTAGGCTACATGCATGTTAAACTGGATGCAGCAACTAACAATATAGTGTCAACAGCTGAAATGCACCGCAATTAAATGCAGTTTGGTATAAGGTCACACAAAGTTAAGACTCTGAAATATTAACTCTGAACGTAAGTGGCATTACATTTTGACACTTGGCAGCAGTTGAACTCGCAAATACATAACATTTCAAATAAAAATGTTTAGCCTACATATGTGTGTGTCTGCACTTCCATTTTGTGACTGAATCGCAGTGTGTCCACAAACGGGACACACAGTTGGAAGTGTTCTGGTGTGGGGTATGGTGTTTCTTGCATCAGTCCCCTGGGGTCCTTCCTTTACCGGGACGGCCGAGCACCATTGTTGTGTGTCCTCTGTTGCCGTGGAGACAAGGTGGTTCCCTCATGGGCTTATGCTCAGGTTCACCTGTTAAGACTCTCACATTACCATGCAGGATTTCTGCCTTTAGAAGACTTATCCAGCGTGGACATGGTTTTGTATCTCCCCGGAGTATAGGGCTTTTTGTGAGACCTCATACATAACAGATCCACAGGGGATCCACAGAGCTCAGTCACAGCACCAGGGAAGCAAAGGGAAAGAGTCTGTAATCAAAATCCAAAAACAGCTGTGCAAACATTTATTCTTTATCACAACTTTGTTTTGTGAGAGATTATATGCTTTCAGGACCCTGCCGGTATACACACTTTCTCTGACACTAAAGCTATTTCTTTTCAAATCTGTAAATAACACTCAAAATCAGCACAAATGCACTCAACATTTTGAATGGTTTTGATCCGATGCAAAGTTATGAGTCTCTTATGACCGGAGCAAAGCCAAAACAATACCATCTGTTCCCATCATGTCCCTCACAGTCTGCCAATTAATTATTCAAATGTCAGCTGAGCTCCTCTTTCCATAAACACATAAATTGCTATGGAATTATCTAGGTTATGAAAACAACATAAAAATGTGACTCACCTGCAGAGTGTCATTGGCTTTCCCACACTCAGATTCTCAGGTTTGCTTTACCTGCAAAGTGGTTGGCATTCAGTCAGATTGGTGGTGTTTATCTTTGGTGACAGAACAGGCAGCATAATGCGAGTGGCTCATGCACATCAGTCCCTCTGAAGCAGAATTATAAAAGTTGCATGGAGCACAACTTAACATTCACCTCAAGCAGTGCTGTCAGACCTATGACAGAATTATGATTATTTTTCACTCATTTTCTCTTACCGTAATTACAGTTTTTATTTTTATTTCACTCGACTGCACAGGCTGCTGGTTACACAAGAGGTGAAAAGTGGTCTGTGTTCCTCAAAAAAAAAAAAACAACAACAAAAAAAACCTAGCCAATGACGTGTTATTCTTATAAAAAAAAAAGGCAAGCATCCCTATTTGTGGTGGTTCATTTGTTGTTGTTGTTGGGGATTTTATTTTTCCATGTTTCAAATGATCTAATGTTTAGATTTTGCATTTGGACTAAAAATAAATAAATAAATGAATAAAATGCTGTGACCTATTATAACAGCTATGTGATCCTGCTTACTCACAGATTCAACAGTCACCTTTGTACAAATTTATATTTTGTCTTGCCAAGTAGGCTATATGACAATGGCTTTTGTATTGATGTCCGTATGAATCATAGTCTGACACACGTCTTTATTTGAACAACTGAGTGTCAATAATAAATTAGTGATAATAACTATATTGGGTAACTGGGTCATGACCATGACAGGCATAAGACCAGTAGATGACAAACTGTCGTGTTGAGCACTGAGCTTTATAGAGACTGTGTCCACTCCTAGTGCATGTCTTGTATAGTTGCTCAGAAAAACATCCATATGTTTGTATTGACTGAGCCTTTGTAATCTGTTCAAAAGTCAGAGTAGGAGGACTGTTTGACAGATCAACACGATGAGTTCACAAAGTATGAGGATGTGGTATTTCTCAGAATCAGATTCATAATCAGAAAAGTTTTTATTGCCAAGAGAAGTAAATTTAGGTCACTTTACAGGAACTTGACTTGGTGTCGGGTGCCAAAAGTTACAAAAAATAGTAAAAAGTAGCGATAAAATAAAAATAAAATAATATAAGATAAAATAGAATTAATTAATTAATAATTCTAGTGCAAACAATTTAAGATTTATATACAATAGAATAAATAAAATAGAATGGAATAAACAGGGCTCCAGACTAACTTTATTTACTATTAACACAGTGGCAAGCAGAAAATGTAGGGTCGCACACTGTAAATTGACTTACAAAGCAAATATTCACATTTCCTTTTCATTCATGATCCTCACACACCCTGGCCTGTCACCTGTAATGACAGACTCCATGTTTCACCAGTGTGAAAAAAAGGGCACATTTACCGTGCAAGTAGATGAAAAATGTACTTGCAATCTCAAATTTTAGGGGGCAAAACCAGTCTGGAGCCCTGATAAAGATAGATACAGAAAAGTTATTGTGCAAAGTTATTGTGCGTTAGTACTGAGTAATTTTTTTAAACTAATAATGTAATACATATATCCATGTATACCCACTCCCTGCATTTAATCGTCTACTACACAGGACAGATTGGTGCACTTCTTTCAAAATCTGATGAAGCTGCTGACCAATCACCGACTGATGCGCAGCTCCTCCCTTCCCACAAACCTTTGCAGGAGCTCAGCGGTGCTAGCTGCTGCTAGGCTAGCTGCTTGGTAATCTGTCAGACCGAAGCTAAAAGCACACACACACACAAACACGCACACACACCGCTGGACACTGCACTCTCCCGGATTACTCTTCCTTTGATGGGTAACGTCCGTGTTTTCATTTTTTTGTTCCTCATCGACACAGACCCACAAGGTCGCGCTTGAACGTTCAGTCGAGGTTTAGACGTTACGTGAAATATTTTAGCCAGGAATATGAGCCACGTATTGTCCTTAATGTTATCAAGCCAATACTTGCTATCGTCAGTCAGTCAGCCAGTCAGTAAACGTTGGACATAGATAGATGAGCCGAGCAGCTCGGGCTTTCCACAGCCACAGCCACAGCCACAGACGTGACTGCCATTCATCCACGTTCACCAGCAAGTAAACCAACCGTCCACTAACTGACATATGGTTCTAGAATGTAGCCATAGAATGTAGCTCACTAACGTTAAACCGGTCGGGTTGTCGTGGTGATCTGGAATCTGTTAGCTATAAGGGCTAGCTGGTTTAGCAGCATAGTTGTCATATACAGTTCCCGTTATTACACCTGAGGCAGTCCCACGCCGTATATTACCCTTGATTGATGAATTGAGGGAATAAGCAGTCAGACGTGTTTACTAGCTGTCGTGTACCTGAGGTTATATGCGGGTATTTAAGTGGTCTCAACTTGGCAGCAGCGCAGTGTTGTTGCCTGGCTAACTGCCCAGCCTCAGCAACTAACTTAAAAGTCATTCAAGTTAAACCTTAACAGAGGTGCCACACACCAGGTAGTAACTCTGAGAGCATTGGCCGTGACTTTGATAGATTGCCTAAGTTATAATCGATATGTAGGAATGTCTCCCTTGATGCTAACATGTCAAAAAAAAAGGAAAAAAAAAAAAAAAGCTATAGGCTGGCTCTTTATTCTGTCACATGAGTGTAGTCGTTGTTGGTTATCTCTGTCAGCCACCCCCAAACTGACAAAGGCTGTCCAGCCGGAAATATTAGTCATCTGACCGAGAGTAAAGTTAGTCGTAGTTCCTGTTGACACTGAAGCTGTGTTTATTTTTTTATTTTTAGTCGGTCAAAGCAAACGTAAGTGCCATTGAGTCAGATTATTATCCCAACTCTCTGTGGTAATGCTCAGGGATAGTCCAGTCCCAGCCTGAGAAGAGAGCGGATTATGATTGTGTTGGATTTGCACACAGAGGGAAACAAGAACACCTTATTAGCTCTGTGAGGAAACACACAGGCTACTCTGCTCAGCTTGGCTCCCCACGCTGTTGATTTGACTTGTCAGATCAAAGAAAAAGTATTTCTCACTCTCCAGCAAAGCCCCTGTCACTTGTGCTTCTTGTCAGTGACAGTCCTGGTCCTGAAATTGCAGGGTGAATATGCATTTTGGGTTTTTTTTTTCTGGATGCTCCATTTAATCTTTTTTATTTTTTATTTTTTGTCCAACAGCTGAAGAAGACCCTCTGATGTGATTTCAACTTTGGCGCTTGTGATCGAGGACAGACGCTCGCCCATGCTGCTTCAGTAGATATGCAGTTACTACACTGCTGAGAGAAGAATGACATTTGTCTCATTTTAATTCCTGGAGCTGCTTCGGGGGCAGAGTTGAGACTTGACTGAAAAGCTACAGCTTCGAGCCAAGTTGGTCTTTTTGTCAGCCTATTTATTTGCACCGCCACAAGCGTGGTGTGCAAACTGTTATGGCACTGGAGGCCAACTGAGCAAAAAAAAAAAGGGGACTCCGGCTGCACTGCAGGATTAGAGTCTGCTGTGGGAGTGGGGACTGGACCAGGAGAGCAGGCCCACAGCGACGCACATCATGCTGCAGGGACACTAGACTCACTGTCTAAAGCCCCTTCTGTGTGGCACTTTTTTTTTTCTTTTCCTGCAATCTCATCGGTTTGGATGGTTGAGCACAAGGGCTACTTTGAAGGAGCCCACCGGTGGCTGTGGTTTGGCCAGAGCTGACAGACTTTGCCAGCTATTGCTGATCACTTCTGTAGCCCCCCCCCCTTCACTGTGGTCTTCAGTATGGTGAGCGGAGGCTGGAGGCATCGCAGGAGTGGAACTGAACCATTGACGCTGGTGTAGTTGGTTACTTTCCCTTTTTTATTTTCGCACTGTGACAGATTGCATTCCGCTTTTCAAGGACTTTTTCCTCTGCGCTGGAAAAAAAACCACCTCAACTCAGTCAAGGTCATTTTTCTAATTCAAACCCCGGAAAGAAGACTGCTCCAGAGGAGGATGAAGCTGAGGAAACAGGTGACAGTGTGTGGAGGGGCCATATTCTGTGTGGCTGTATTCTCACTCTATCTGATGTTGGATAGAGTCCAGCATGACCCTGCAAGGCGACAGAATGGCGGGAACTTTCCCCGGGTGAGAATAATTGCTCTAGTGGAATTGGAAATATGTATATTGCATGAAAACATCTTTCTGCTGTTATGTTTGAACTTCTTTTTGCATATCATGTTGTTGACTGTTCAGATCTTAATAGTCATGTCACAAAATGCACTTATATTGCACTGTAGAAATCTTGCCATTTGTTACCTCAGTTAAATCTTTTATAAGAGATTGTCTGCTTCAAAGTCTTTAAAACTGAAGTTTGTTCTGCGTAACAGGGGAGAGGAATGTGGGTTTGATCCGCAGATGTTTTATGATGCTGCGCAGCTGTGTGATTTATTATTTTTTGTGTGGGATTTTTTAGAGCCAAATCTCAGTTCTACAGAACCGGATAGAGCAGCTGGAGCAGCTCCTGGAGGAAAACCACCAAATCATCAGTCACATAAAGGACTCTGTGATGGAGCTCACAGACACAGGAGCTGTGTCTCCCAGCGGCCACCTGCCATTCAGAAGTGCCAATGGTTCCTGGGTCCTACCGTTCGACGGTCGCCCCACTTTCCTCGCCGTCAAACCCCAGGATTGCCAGTTCTCTGTAGGCAGCCATGGTCAACCGGACGTTCAGGTGTGCTAACAATGTCTCTACAAAAAGGACCAACATGTGTTATGTTGTTGTTGCTTTTACATGGGAGGTGTTAATTCTTATGTTTTGGTTGTTTGTGTTTTCAATGTAGATGCTGGATGTTTACTCTCTTCTGAAATTTGACAACCCTGATGGTGGCGTGTGGAAACAAGGCTTTGACATTACTTATGAACCCGATGAGTGGGACAATGAGCCGCTCCAAGTGTTTGTGGTCCCTCACTCCCACAACGACCCAGGTGAGTTGCAAGGGCATCACGCATCTACAGTACGCACACACACCGCGAAAGTTAAGCTGAATCTTAAACATGTCTCAGTGCTGACTTTAAATTCTTTTGATCAAACGGTTCCTCAGGACTCAGCCTGAAGTGTGTCTGAACCCAAGGGATTAAAAATAGCATCTTATTTGTAAAGAAAGAAACACAGCAGGTACAGTCAGACCTTTCCTGAGCCGGAGGTTGGTAGTGAGGGCATAGAAATCATTCAAAATTAGATTCATTCATTCTCATTTTTATTATTAGCATAATGGTGGCATGATTGACGGCTTAGTCACAAACAATGGAATTAGAAAGATATTGGCATCGGAAAACTGTAGCTATTTATACGTAGGATTGACTCAGATTTTATTTTAGACTGACATTTCCATTAAACTTGTTTACCAACCTGCCACGTGTCTACTCACGTGACAGTTAATGATATGCTGACAGGCTGCAAGTACAGTAAGAATAGACTTAATTTAAAGCTAAATTTGATTGAAGACGTTTCTTTTTTAATGCAGCAATGTCTAAGGTTTATAGACCGTGGTGAGCTTTCGTAGCCAGATGTCATCATAATATCAACTCACACTAAAGAAACATGAAAGCAGGTTTTCTGCCAATGGGCTAATTTTGGCTCAATGCAAAGAAAAGATTTTCAGGATTTTAGTCAAATCCTGGTAAGCAGGTCAAACAAATGAACAATGCAATGTTAAAAAGACATGTTAAATAGACATTTGTAGCTGTAGTTCACTTTACTATCATCTGACAGTATCTATGATACTGCACAGGTCCAGAATGATGTGCAGCTCCTTTCTTTGTAAAAATGTATTATCCTATAATATTTGAAATAAGTATTTCATAAGGTATTTATAGGCTGAGGTACTCGACATTGTTGCAAGCTAAAAATGCATAGAAGGTGCTTTTTAGTCACTTCTTTTGAAACCACTCTGCTAAATAGCTTTCTGAGGGGAACACTTCTACTTGAATAAAATATGAGTTTTATTTTTGATCTGTTGCAGCACTTTTTTCACAGTGCTGACTCTCTTTGCCTGCCCTGTCTTCCTCTCTTTGTGTCGGCCCACCAGATGAAGGGAGGGGAAGGGTTGAGGGGGTGGGGGGGCAGAAGTGTGTTCTGGGTCAGGCCGTTCAGTTTTTTTTACTGGACCGTCTGTTTGCCAAATGTTGCGTGGATATTGTTTTTAGATCCGATCTCGTCTTGTCAGGTTGGATCAAGACTTTCGACAAATACTTCACCGACCAGACGCAGCACATTCTGAACAACATGGTGGCCAAGTTGCCTGAGGATCCTCGCAGAAAGTTCATCTGGTCGGAGATTTCATTCTTCTCCAAGTGGTGGGAGACTGCAGACGTACACAAACAGGAGGCCGTGCGCAAGTGAGTCACACCACACAGATTCCCCCATTTATTGCCCTTGCAATCTGAGAATTAATTGAGATTTCTTCACTGCCTTCTGGCCGTTAAGTACAGTCTTCTCATTGTATCTGCTGGCAAGCCTGTGGATTCTCTAAAAATAGCTGCTCGTTATCTGGTTAATGTGACTCTGCCTCTTTAGGGCAGGATTATCCTTACCTTGCTTTCTTAATCCTCTCTCTTCAACAGACTGATCCTTGGAGGGCAGCTAGAGATTGTGACGGGAGGATGGGTGATGACGGATGAAGCCAATGTTCACTACTTTGCCATGATAGACCAGCTCATCGAAGGCCATCAGTGGCTGGAGAGAAATCTGGGTACACAATCCATTTTAAATTCTTCTTCTTCATTGACATTTAGTGGAGCGATGCTAAAATATTTAAGAAGCTTTTTTCTGTCTGAAATGTTTTGCCTTAGCCCCAACTCTTTTCACATTAAAATCTAAGTTAAAGTGCCCCCACCCCTCCTCTCCCTTTATAGTGCTTCATAGTGAAATCTGAGCTTGTTATCCTGCACGGAGCAGGTGTAGCCTCTCACACAGTGGGAGATAAAATACTTTGTGTGACTTTCACTGCTTCCTGCTGAGGAGGAGGATTTCCTGAAAGATGTGTTGCTTCTTTTTATCTGAATTTAGAAAAGAAAAAAAAAACTGAAGTACTTGCTTCTCTCTCACTGTCATAGGTATAACTCCTCACAGTGGGTGGGCAGTGGACCCTTTTGGTCACAGTGCCACCATGCCCTTTCTGCTAAAGAGGGCTAACCTGACCAGCATGCTCATACAGAGGGTTCACTACTCCATCAAAAAGCACTTTGCCTCCACACGCAGCCTGGAGTTTATGTGGAGGCAGGCCTGGGGTGAGTGGACCAGCGCCATCAATGTCATCTGATTCATGTGCTCATCTTTGTTAAATTCATTGCAGGATGAGTCATATAACTTGTCATGGCCTTTTAGAAAGAGAGGGGAAATTTTGGAAGGACAACCAGTACGTAATGGCTTCAGATGAGATATCTCCATTATTATTTCTCAATGAACAGGATGTCTGCTGAAGATGTAATACCCTTTTGTCCTTAATGGAAAAACCTTCAAATACATCAGTTAGATATTATTGATTAATGTCTTTTTTAGTATGTCATTTACTTTCAGCTGTCCTATCCAGAATTACGTTTGAGAGCCCCCAGATAATACTGTAGGAATCTGAATTGCCACTATGTTTATGAGCACTGATGCATCTACTATTGTAAATGGCTCTCTTACACGTAGCAGAGCCCTCTGCATCACTGCATTTTTATTTGGTGTTTTTGAGGTTACTGTCTCTTTGAAGCCATTTTTTTTCCACTTTACTGCTTTAACAGATGCCGGATCAAGCACAGACATGTTTTGCCACATGATGCCGTTCTACAGCTACGATGTGCCTCACACTTGTGGGCCAGATCCCAAAATCTGCTGCCAGTTTGACTTCAAAAGGTTACCAGGTGGTCGGATAAACTGTCCGTGGAAAGTGCCACCGAAAACGGTGGTGGAAGCCAACGTAGCAGAAAGGTGAGGCATGTGGGGGTTAGTTATGTTAACTGGAAGTTACTACTATAACTGTAACTGTAATAGATTTAAGGATGTCTGTTTGAGCAAGAGCAGTCAATCACCTGCCACAGTGTTCTTTTTGAATTTTATTTTTGGTGTATACTAGAGCTGCAACAATTAGTCAGTTTACCGTGAAGTTGATGTGAGAAATTTAAATGTCACCTACTCTGATGGTTAATTATTTGCTTAAGGCACCAAAAAACATGCCAAGTATTCTCTTGTTCCTGCCTCTTAAAGATAATGAATGGTTCCTTTTTTTGTTATATTTGGTAGAAGGATGGCATTTGAAAATGTCAGGTTGGGCTTAAGGAAACAATAATTGTGTTTTTTCCCCCTTTTTGTCTTTTGGTTTTGTTGTTACAGACCAAAGAATTTGGGAAAATAATCAGCTAGAAAACTGATTATTGAATATAATCCTCAACCCCCCCCCCAGTTTGTTTTTGTTTGTTACATGTTGACATGTTGAAATCTGGCCGCAGCTGCTCACACATGCGTCCACAGCAGATTGGTCCCTGCTGTTGCAACTTTCAGTGTTTTCTGTGCTGCTCTTCTCCAAATAAACTAAACTTGAACTTGCGCCAGCCGGGGAGCGTGGATGAACGGAGGGACACAGACTGCAGATAGTCTTGCAGTCACATTACGCAGCTTTTAAAGGACCTTAAGAACTTTCCAGAGTACATTTTAGTGGCTGATGGAAAAACACCCCAGGGCTAATGGGATCCTCCCTTTTCCAAGGTCATAGTGATTTCCTACAAAACTGGCATTTGCAAAGCAGGACAGTTTGGATGCCAAAAGATATGTCAACTTTTTTTCTTCTTCAATAACTCGCTTCTCTTTGTCAATCAGGGCAAACACGCTCTTGGATCAGTACCGTAAGAAGTCCAAACTCTTCCGCAGCAAGGTGCTTCTTGTCCCTCTGGGAGATGACTTCCGCTATGACAAGGCCCTCGAGTGGGATCAGCAGTACGTCAACTACCAGAAGCTCTTTGATTACATGAATTCTCACCCAGAGATGCATGTACAGGTGAGATAATAATTTGTCGACTGTCATCAATCGTGTTGCCAAATATATATACGTTTTGTTTTCCAGCGTCTCGCTGTGTCGCGTCTCAACTGTATCGCAACCTTTTCTTGTGATAATAAATCATGCAGCGGTGTTTTATCTTGCTGACAGAACAAAGAATCTATCACAATGTTTGGTTCGGAGGATGTGATCTAAGATGAAAGGATCATACATAATAATGAAGGCTTTTTATATCTCCTGTTGTGTTTGAGTAAAGTTTTTTATATATAGTGTATATATATAATTTTTTTCCAACATGTCATCTGTCTCCAGGCTCAGTTTGGGACTTTAACAGATTACTTCAATGCTGTATACAAAGCAAATGGAGTGGTCCCGGGATCCAGACCTGCAGATTTCCCCGTGCTAAGTGGAGATTTCTTTGCCTACGCAGACCGTGAAGACCACTACTGGACCGGATATTTCACCTCTCGGCCCTTTTACAAGAGCCTAGACCGTGTGATCGAGTCGCACCTCAGGTGGGGGCAGATTATTGTGGATTGTTTTTAATAATACTGTTGCTGTTTATGCAAGTGAGTCCCGAAAAGGACGACTTAATCTGCATTGCAAACAAGGTGTAGGTGTCACATCCAAGGTTAAGGCAAATATTTGCACTTGGAGGATCCTGTATGCAAACTAAAGGCACCCAGATGTACTGACTTTGAATTCACTAACCCACACCTCAGCCCATGTTGATATTTTTATCTACCGTAATGCTGTTTGAGGCTTTTTTGAAAAACTCTTCCTGAATCGCAGATGTGGAAAAAAATACAGATAAACAGGCAAATATAACAAAGCACCTGATCAGACTATCTGAACAAGATACTTGTATTTTCTTATACCGTATTCAATGTGTCAAACCTTTCAATTAGGTGTATGAATACACCTTTAGTTCATATTGACACAAAAATAGTGAGTACAAATTTAAATGTACAAAGGAAAAAGAGTCAGCAGTCATCCTAAAACGGTACACTAATGCAACACATTTTTTTTAGCTGACTAAATAAAGCTACCTGATGTTAGGTTAAAGGACTTGTCAGTGATGATTGTCGGTTTCCTTTAGGGGGGCAGAGATCCTCTACAGCCTGGCGGTTGCAAATGCTCGACACGCGGGCATGGAGGGACGCTACCCGGTCTCAGACTACGCCCTGCTGGTGGACGCCAGGCGGTCCGTTGCCCTCTTCCAGCATCACGACGCCATCACCGGAACCGCGAAGGAGAACGTTGTCATCGACTACGGCACCAGGTGAGGATGCGGGGGTTAGAGCGGAATGACGGTATGGATTGGATAGGTTAAACTCTTTCATTTGTATGGCACAGGAAACTCTGCTTCCTCCCTCTGTAATCCCCCTCCCATTCAATACCTTGAAGCAAAAGTATTGAAAAGCCATCTGGTGTGACTGCTGCAGTAAGCCATTGATTCCTCCTCCTCCTCCTCCCTAGATTACTGCGTTCGCTCATCGGTCTGAAGAGAGTAATCATCAATGCTGCTCATTTCCTGGTGATGAAGAACAAAGAGTTTTATCGCTTTTACCAGACGGAGCCCTTCCTGGAGACGGTAAGAGGAAGCATGGAGTGACACTTCTGCCACCGTGTAATAAACTTTTCAAAACCCCTCATATTTGTGCCTTATTGAGTAGACACTTGGTTTCCTATGTTATATTTTTCCTCTGTAGGATGATAGGCGTGCTACTCAAGACTCTCTGCCTCAGCGCACTCTAATAGAGCTGGACCCAGCAGGACCGAGGTATGGCCTTCATCCCCTTGCATCTTTCATCTCCACTGCCTTTTCCCTCTGCCACTCCTCCACCAACCTGTGCTTATGATTGCTTTTTCTTCCTCCCCCCTCCCCGCCTCACCCCCTCCCACCAGGTACATGGTCCTGTTCAACCCCATCGAGCAGGAGCGGCTGTGTGTCGTGACCGTGTTGGTCAACACCGTCAGGGTGCGGGTGCTCACCGAGGACGGACAGACCCTCCCCGTGCAGCTGAGCGCTCAGTGGAGCTCTGCCAGTCAGATGAGTGCAGAGGTATTTGAGGTAAGAAACTAAATTCATTTCGGTGGAACTGCTGCGTTGGACGTAGTGGAATTGACACATCACTTGATTAGCAGCGGTGCTCAGCCACCAGCGCCGCTGTGTTCTCAACAGCATCGTGACAGCGCTCAAATTCAAACACAAAGTCATTATAGTTATGTGCTAATGCTGGAGAGAGAGTGTAGACTTGAAGCCTATAAAGTCTCTTCATGTTGCATTTATGAGGGCTGCTTCACTAGTACTTTGCATAACGGTTGAAGTCTGTGTGTGTGTGTGTGAGAGAGAGGCAGTGAAGGAATTTGTCATGGCCAGTGCACACAGGTCTTTGGGAGCATTACACCATATGTTAAAGTTGTATAATGCCTTTTCTGGCACAGGAGGGAGCTGTGGGAAATCTAATTACGTGATGTCTCTTGAGTCAGCATCGTTTCGGGCTGGAAGCTGCTAAGGGAAAAAAATGTGGCGCTGTGGAGTCACAAGTGAGCTTATCAGGTCTGTTTAGTCTGCTGAACGTAACTTCATAATGTCATAATGTCATAATGTCACAAAAATGAGAGCTGGCAGCTGCGCAAGACTGAATCACTGACCAAACTGTTTGCAGTTGAGGTGCATTGTGGGTATTGTAGGCACCAAATCTTGACAAGGAAGAAGAATGTATGCAATGGAAAAGACAATATCTGTGTTTTCCTTGGTTTTTATTAAACAGTCAGTCCTGAGTCTCACTATGTTACACGAGTGTCATGTTGAACTGGTGGTGCAGTCTTTTTTTATCTCTATATGCCTTGATGTCTTGATGCCTAATGAATTAATCTTTACTATGCAATATTTGTGTGTTGTTCAGAGCATGTAGCCATCATTTTAAATTCCTACTTTCAGCAAATCTTAACCTTCAGGACTCAACATTTTGACTGTTAGGAGGGTGGCTGTAGCTCAGGTGGTGGATTTGAGTGGTGGGAGGTTTGGCCCCCTCTGGCTCCAAATGTCAAAATGTCCTTAAGCCAAACAATAAGAGCCAGATTGTTTACTGTGTGTGTGTGTCTGTCAACTGAGGATAGAACAGGACAGGAAAAAAAGAGTGTGCAGTGTCTTCTCTTCTCTTTGTTTTGATGTCTGCCTGCAAGCCAGCACTTTGTTGTCAAAAATAAAAAAACAGCCACCAAAATAACCCCACGCCCACTGAATCGACTCAAATCATATATTGAATCTACAGAAGTAAAAATATCCAGTTCGCTTCGCTGCAGCTCTGCAGACAAATTTATTTTGCACAAATGAAGTTCTCTCCGCCCTCTGAAAGTCCTGAATTTGAATATTGGAGAAATACAAACAGTCTCATCTCTCTTCATATTTTAATTACAGCGCACCGTCGCTTATGTTTAAATGCTTTTAATTTTTAATGAATGCCTTCTGGTCAACGCTTCTGTTATGATTAAAAACGAAAATGAATTTTAATGAGTTGCAAAATGCCAGAAATATAGTTTATTTTGCATTACTGCTGTCATTTATACTTATCCAACCGTTCCTCCACCCTTGTGTCCAGGCTACCTTCATGGTTCGACTGCCGCCTCTGGGCCTGGCTGTTTTCCATCTGTACGACTCTCCGGACTCGCCCATGACGATCCGCTCCGACACCCTGCTCAGGCTGTCTGGACGGGGAGCCACTGCCCGAGCCGGAGACCCCCTCCCTGTCCGCTCTCAGCAGTCTGACCCGCAGACCTTCTACATCAGCAGCCAGTCTCTCACACTTGGCTTCTCTGGAACAACCGGCCTCCTGGAGGTTTGTGTTTCTGCTATTTTTGAGGTCATCGTTGATCCGAATCGAGTGTTTAACTTTGATTTTTCTGAGGTAAAAACCATGAGCTTGATTTCTCCCCCATAGCACTTTCTGTTGCCTCTTAAACTTCTCATCTAATTTGCTTTCTTTATCCTTCACTCTCTCCTCCTCTGAATGTCTTCGTCATCTGCAGAGTATCAAACGCAAGGATGATCCTCAGGAAGTGAAGGTTCAGATGCAGTTCATGGTTTACGGCACTCGCCCTTCTAAAGACAAAAGTGGGGCTTACCTCTTCCTCCCTGATGGCAAAGCAAAGGTATTCTTTCAGTTGTTTACTTATCTCTCAGAAGGCTTTGATAGAGTCTCCCTCGTGTGTTGTATCACGCTGGGAAGCTCGGGGCAGGAAGGCAGGGTTGCTTCATCTTTTCTTTTTCTTTTTAAAACAATACACAGGTGTGGAGGGGATTAGTTGCCTCTGAGTATATTATTACTTATTCCAATGGTAGATCCTCCCACTTCTCTCCATCCATCTACCGTTTTTAGCACTTTTTCTCCTCACGATCCCGCTCTCTCTCATCCTGCTTTCAGCCCTACAACCAGAAAGAGCCACCTGTGGTGCGCGTTGTGGAGGGCCCTCTGTTCTCCGAGGTGGTGGCTCACTACCAACATTTTCAGCAGACCATTCGGATCCACAACGTGCCAGGTAATAGACACGTGGAACTGCCAAAAAAATTTAATCAAATGGGTTTTTGCTGAGGCTCTTCATGTTTAGTTAAAAGCACCAGATGGTACAATTCAACCAGGCTCAATATGTTTAGCAAAATGACAGTCTATTATTCAATTAGGTTTTTTTTTTTTTGAGCTGATACTGTTGCTGCCTGTTTCTCTCACTCTGAGCTGCATGCTACTATTTTAAGCAGCAGTTGGCCCACATTTACAGTTCATCTCTCAGTTTACTTTCCTCTTGGGCCCATGTTTAGTTGTGAAGAGTTTTGTTTTGTATTTTTAGGGGTGGATGGTTTCTCTATTGACATCACCACCGTGGTGGACATCAGAGATCAGACCAACAAGGAGCTGGCCATGCGCCTGGTCACCGACATCCAGACTGGAGACGTCTTCTACACAGACCTAAATGGTTTCCAGGTCGGTTGCATGTCGAATAACTTTGATATTCTGACAGTATATAAAGAAAATATAAACAGTGTCATCAGTTTGACATGTTGTGTGGTTCTCCGTGTTTAGATGCAGCCTCGACGCCACTACATGAAGCTTCCCTTGCAGGCCAACTTCTATCCCATGCCCAGCCAGGCTTACATCCAGGACAGCCACCACCGCCTCACACTGCACACAGCTCAGTCTCTGGGTGTCAGCAGCCTGGAGAATGGTCTGTACCTTCTCAGTGTTTTACTTGATTTTGTGTGATTTTTTTCTGAATTTAAAAACAAAGGGTTATTTCTGAAATGTATTTTCTTTAGTTTACTGTCTCTACCGTTTTTATGGAACGGTATTGAATGTCTTATCTCTCCCTCAAGAGGTTTCCATGGAGCCAAGTGGTTCATATCCTCATGTTTGTGTGCTGAGCTAATCCTTTTGTCGTGGTTACGTGAACAATGGGGGCGTTTGTAAATGTCGGAGAGCTCAAAGTCTTTGTCGTCATCAATGTCTGATGTCTGAAAGTTCAGCACGGCCGCGTTGCTTCAGAGCTCTTGTCCCTCGCTTTGTCTCCTCCCTCAGGCCAGCTCGAGGTGATTATGGACCGGCGTTTGATGCAAGATGATAATCGCGGACTGGGCCAGGGTTTGAAGGACAACAAAAAGACGGCCAACCGCTTCCGACTGCTGCTGGAGAGGCGATCCACGGGCAACAAGGTCAGTAAGATGACAGCGGAGGCGGGTATTGAAGCTGGGTGAACACCCTTGAAAATCCTGCACATCACACCAGACCACGACGCTGAATTGCTCTTTGAACTGGCTTGTGAAACCTAACTGTGTTTTGTCCTTCATTTTGTGTTCATTAACACCTTTCTTTGTATCTTTTTTTTTTTTCAACGCTCATTACCGACCCATCTGTCTTTCTGTCATCCTCCCCACTCTCTAATTTTATTTCCATTCTCTTCTTTTTCCGTTCCATTGCCTTCAGTACGATGGCTTCTTTGCCAAACTGTCTTCCCTGTTTCGTTCTTTCCTCTCCAAATTCTTGACTGACGGAGTTCAAGAGGTAATGTTGCCTTGGCAACAGTGGGGATGCTTGCTAGCTCGACTCGTAGTCTACACTTGTAGCTCCAGTTCCTATTTTCTTGCCTCCCTCCATCTCATAGTCTTTGTCAAAGCTCTCCGTCTTCACGACAGCACAATTGAACGTAACAAATGATGTCATTCATCAAGTAAATGAATTCGCATTGGCAGAGGAAGGAAGGCATTGGTCGCAGTTTTATCATCCTGCTCTGATAAAACTGCTGATGGTACTTGGGATGAAGTTGTTCTTGCCTGGCGCAAACATCAAACATAATGTTTACAGCACTCTTAGTTTAAAATTTGACATCATATAGATTTTGCTGTAACAGACTCAATATAGATGGATTAGCACAGTGTCTTAGTATTAGAAATAAACCTTCTAGACTGATGAACTAAATCAAAAACCAGAGCAACTGAAGTCAGGTTTTAATCCATCTCTGCCTCCTCCAGATGACGGACAGTGCAACAAACAGCTTCCCGTCAATACTCAGTCACATGACCAACGCCATCCTGAACCACGAGGTCTTGGCGCTGCCCGTCCTGCCCAAAAGACGCGGCATCCCTCCTCTGCAAACCTTCGCCCCCCTCAAGTCCATCCTCCCCTGTGACTTCCACCTGCTGAACCTGCGCAGCATCCAGAGCCAGGTAATGAGACGCACTGATCAGAAACCAGTTTGACTTTCTCTCTTTCATGTGTTGACTTTGAAACTTGTGTGTGTGTGTGTGTGTGTGTGTGTGTGTGTGTGTGAGCAGCAGGACCCCCACTCTCCATCTCCATACACAGCTTTGATTCTTCACCGACTGGCGCTGGACTGTGGCCTGGAGGCTCAGAACCTGGGTTTCAACTGCACCACCACACAAGGACAGGTCAGGGTTAGACACACACACACTCACACACTTGCACAAAAGTCAGACTTAGATACTTGAACCTAAGTACAGTACTTTTCTTAACTACGTCTGTCTATTTTTCTTTTTACCCCCACTCCACTTTATTCAAGAGGGAACAATTGTACATTTTAGTCACCATATCTACCATTAACACAGCTTTTAGTTAGTTTTTATGTTAAGTTTTATGCACTTAACATTTTCAGTTAATTAAATATGGTGCTCTGTAACAGTTTTAACCTCTGGACTTAATATAAAGCAGTGCTGGTACCAGCAGAACTGGTACTGACTCAACCAGCTATAGCATGGAAATACATCTTAAATGTTAACACACCTTTAATAATTAATGATGTTATGGATATTTTTCTATTTTAACGTAAGTAAAACTTTAAATCCAGATGTTTTCTATCTAGTTAAGTACTTTTATTAAATTGTTTTACTATACTTTTACCTCCTAATGTTCTTGTCCCTCCTTTCTCCTTTGCCTCTGTAGCTGAGTGTATCGGGGCTGTTCAAGAACCTGGACCTGCAGCTGCTCCAGCCCATGTCCCTGACGCTGATGCACGCTGGCACGCCTCTGGCCAACGACTCCACCATCGCTCTCGATCCCATGGAGATCTCATCCTTCAAGCTCAAACTTCGCTAAGAGCCGTCCGGACCAAAACGAGGCAATTTAAAAAAAAAAAAACAAGAAAAAAGGAAAAAAAAAAAGAAAAAACCCAGAGAACTCCTTGGACCAAGACCGGGCCCACGCAGGGGTCCACATACTGGACACAGAGGGGACTGGGTCTCTCTGTTACGTCAAGCAGAACCACAGACAATGCAGCTCGGGAGAGGAAGGGTCCACTGTAACAGGACTGACTGCACAGCAGGGGGCAGGCGATAGCTGTTACCGTGGACGACATCTCTGAGAGCAGCGAAACCAGGGTGAACTCGCAGCAGCCGTTCGGAAAACAAACGGAGACTGCCAGAATCGTTCATCAGATACGACCCGAGTATCTGTGCATCTCTTTAATAGAAAACTGAAATCTCATTTAAGTTCTTCTTTGTAAGAACTTGTGTCTTTTTCTATCTTCGCTCCATCCTGGACTGAACTACTGAATGTAAATATCCCAATGACGAGGGGGAAGGGGTTGGGACTCGTGCCACATCAGAGTGCAATTTACAAAGCTTTATTTGGTGTATGGGTTTCCAATTTTCTTTCTTTTTTTTGTACGCAGTGAAGAAGTCGCACATCACAGCTGTTTGTTTTTGTATCTATAAATCTAATGTCGACCGCAGTTGAATATTTTTTTTTTTCGACAGACTCGAATGCAGCAAAGAGAATGTGTGGCCTCTGTCTCCATCTCAGACCCAAGCTGCGGCTCTTTTAAGCTTTTCGTACGTCTGAGTCCAAGAGTCTCGTGTCGGCCGCCACACGATAACAATGTGATCATTAATCATATGGGGATGACTGTTTACCTTCTGTCCGCTGCTCCTGCTTGTAGATAGTCTGAAGACCTTCTGCCCCTCGTTTAATTTCCTCCCCGAGCTTCCTCTCCGCCGATGGGAAACCTGTGGAAGGTCTGTGCTATACAACACCCCTGTCTGTCATTCCTGTGCTATACCTCATATATGCCACGCAGCCGATTTAGCAGTGTGTGTGGGTGTATGTGTGGGTGTGTGTGTCTGAGGATTATGTTAATGTTAATACTTTTAGGTTTTCCTTTTGTATTGGGAGGAGAGGGAATATCGAGGTTATGGTGTTCACTATCAGGGACCATTCATAGTACTGTTAAGTGTCAATGATGAGTTTGGTTGTCTGTGTCGAAGCAATAGGTCACATCTGGAATCAAAAAAGGACGCTTCCTGATGATGCATTTGACTTAAAGGGACAGTTCAATCAACTTTTAAAAATGATTTTTTCCTCCTTACGCAGAGTTTTTTGTTTGTCAGGGCCTCAATTATTTAATGCACTTTTCATTTGACAAAATGTCAGGAAAGTCAGTTTTAAATTGAAAATCATAGTAATGAATCATTTGACTTTGAATGAAATTGTTAATTAAATTCTCTCCCCCTTCTGTATAATGAAGGTTTCTGCAGCTCAGTGCATTGAAAGCTTTCATTTGGGAGAAAAATGTGACAGTCAAGACCTCACACTGGGTTTGGAGAGTATTGTGTCTTCATGCTGGAACAGTGACCAAATGAAGTATTCTCTAAAAACAAAAAAAACACTAGAGAAACCTTTGATTTTGAGTGTTTATGTTGACATGTCTGTTGTGTGATAATGAATCGCACAAATGCTTGGGTGGGTTAAAGAAAATGAAAAAGCTGCACAAATGAATAGTGGTGAAAATACTCTGGGAAGATGTCCAAAAACAAACCAGGAAAAAAAACACTTTTTTAGAGAAATAGATTTTACTTTGCTTTGTCAAGTAGCTGCTTGGTTGTCTTCGAGGGGACACGTTGGCTTCACCATCTCCAACTCCAACTGCTACAACAAAAGATCAGTATGACTAACAAGAAAGGATTAGGACAGTGATGGTCTGCAAGTTTGTGGAAAGAGACGATGCTGTTTCATGTTTTTTTCCTCTGATGTTCAAATTTCGGAGTCGGAAGATGGCCACATTCAACTAGAGTTGAGAAAGAAACTCTTGTATGTGCACACATACACACACACACACACACACACAGAAATCCTTAACACAGAACAAAGTTTAAAGTGTTTTCAACTTTCAGGTCTTCAGTGCTTCTTAACCCGAGGCTGTCTGCAGGCACTGGGCCTTCATTCCTGGTGCATCTCAGCTGTGTGTGTGTGTGTGTGTGTGTGGACGGTGCTGTCATGTGTCCAAAGCCGATCCGGGTCGGACGTTTTTTTTTTTTTTTCCCCCTCACAAACCCACCTGTGTATGGGCCGAGTGTGTCTCACTTTGTACCACGCTGCTATCTCGACCCGTGTCCCCCCACTGTGTCCCGTCTCTTTAACCTGCTCATCTCCTCCATTGTCCACAGGAGGTCTGCTGCTCCAGTGGCTCGCCTCCTCTCTATCTGGCCTGGTGTCTGGTCTGCCATGGTTAAATATATCCTGTCCCTTCATGCTCTCTCTCACTGCAGTGTAGAGTACAGACCACTCCCTCCCTTCCCTACACCCCCCACCCCACACACACACACAGCTGCAGTTAACATTTCTGACAGACCAGACTTCACTGCATCCTGCACTTTCTCCCGCTGTCTCATAACCTCGTCACAACCTTCTCTCCTGCTGTTTCTGTATGCGTCACAGTCTCTGTATAAATATCCTTTTCCCTTCTTTCATTTTTAATTTCTAAATGTGATACCTGTTGTAGCGCTGTTTTTTTTCTTTTCTTTTCTTTTTTTCCCCCCTGTTCGTTCAGAGGTAATATATGAAGGAAGTATCTTCTGTATTTGTTGGGGGGAGGTGGAAGAGAAGAGGTGGTGGGTGAATAAAAGTGATTAAAAATCAAAACACCATCTGAAGTGCTTCACTTGTTCTTCCACGACCTTTTTCAATCTCTGCCGTTTCCCTGCTTATTATCATTAAGGAGCTTGATTAACTCTCCATCAGTAGGGGGCAACATTGAGTCAGTGTGAGAGTGGTACAGTCCAGAATACAGATGCTTCCAGTCTGATAAATGATGAGAGATAGCAGCAGCAGCAGCAGCAGCCTCCTGTACTGTATAATGTGGATGTGTTTTTTTTCTTTTTTTTCAACACGTGAGGAGAGGATGTTTGAAGGAGTCAGTGACAGCACCAGAGAGGGAGTCGGACATGAAAAGACTAAAAAAAAAAAAAAAAGTGGGATCCCTGAGGTCTGAGTCAGAAGGAGGGAAGGATGCTGCTGCCTGTGGAGGCTCCCTGGGGACGCTCAGCCTCTGCATTTCACTTCTTAGTCCTGTTGTGCTGTGTCGCCTTTACTTTTTTTATATTATTATTTATTTATCCTCTAGACTCTAGAGCATCAAATCCGACACAAACAAACTCTGACCTGCTGGAATATGATAATGCACACAATCAGTAATAATGCACACAATCAGTGTCCAGCTGATCTGAATGTGAATCCTACTAATGTGTGTGATTTGTTGGTGGTGTATTAATTAATCTCGTTTAGCAGCAGACAGCACGATACAATACATGACAGCTAATTAATACAAGCTAAAGAGAAGACATGAAAACCAACACACAGAAACACAGAGTGAAGGCGTGACTGTGGAGATAAAAGGGTTTTACACGCTCGCCTATCCTCCTCCTCATCCTCCTCCTCCTCCTTTGGAGCCCATTCATTCAAACATGTACACACACTTTCACGCAGTATTTATAATGCAAAGCATGCTGCACCCGAGTGGCACAACTGTGCGGCGACTCTTGTCCCGGCAGATCTAATTATAGGGGCCACAGAATGAATGTACCTTCACCCGTGATCCGGTCACCGGCTTGTGTAGTAGAGGCGGCTAATGAACAAAAGCTGCTAACAGGAGATAGCAGGACTTCGTTTCGACGTGCATAACAACCGATTCCCTTTTATATTAATTTTAAACTTCAAGGGGGTTTGCTGGCCGTCATACTGGGAGCTGGAGAACAGAGTTTCTCGTTAGGGCTTTTTGGCAGCTGGATCCGGACGACCAGAAAGCTGCTGGCGCCTCCATAACACCACAACAACAATGATGATATACAGCAATGAAGAAGTGATGAACCATCTGCTCTCTTGGGTTGCGTTCAGAGTGTCAGGGTGTGTTGGTGAATTTCAGATGCGAAAATGCGTAAAAGTTTGAAGAAAAAAAAAAAAAAATCTGGCAGGCAGAGGAGAGACACAAGCAGCATGTCTATGCAACAGCATTTTTTTTTTTATTCCATCATGAAACTGATCTCCACAATATTAACATCCATTGTCAGTTAAATAAAAAAAGGATATAAAACAAACATAGAAAATGCAATACAAGATCTCTTTCATTTTTTTTATTTATTATTTTTTTTAAATAATCTCTGTCACCATCCCGGCCTCTAGCTGGAGCTTGATTCAGCTTGTGTGGCGGCAAATCTATAGTGTTATCGATGGGAAACAAAGCATGTGTTTGTCTTGAAATGTATGGCCTCCTCAAAAGAAAAAGAGGGGAAAAAAGCTTTACTCTGATGAGGATGTTCAGGGAGAGAAGCCCCCAAAATCAATATGCTCCAGGGGGAAAATGAAGACAGAATTTCTTAGCAGCAGTAACCACGTAGAAACAGGTTGTTAAGGTCGTTGAAGAAAGGTTTTTGATTTTACCTTGCTTCCAGTGTTGTTTTTTTTTGATAGATCTGATCATGTGTCTGTGCTTCTGTGGCAGTTTCCCACTGGGTCATGATTGAAAACAGAGTATCCTCCGCACTTGTCTGCTTATCAAACAGCCTGCAGGATGTTTTGTTTTGGTGTCCCAGACCCACTGCAAGGGGAAAAAAAAGTTTTCTTTCAGTTAATGAGAATCTCGTCCCAACCTCTGGCACCACATTCGATCGAAATGTGTGAAAAACCAATTTATTAGAACTGCGACAACCAAGTGTTTGCGTTGAGTGCAGATCAGATGCATATCTGATGAAGTGCAGGTTTAAAGAGCACTCCACTTGTTCTACACTTGAAATGTATTGTACTCCATGCAGAGATGAGTCCTGATGGTGATACTGCTGGAGTTTGTTTGTCTCGGGCTCTCAGGAATCAATGTCTTTCAGAAAGACTGCGATGCAAACCTGGAGCGTTGAGTTTGAAAGAAAATAGGATTTTACCAGACAGGAGGGATCTAACGAAAAACTCTATTGAGCTGCCTTATGGGAACTGTGGGAGTCTCTGTTTCTGGGGTTTTAACTCTACTTGAGACTGAGAATATCTCAGGATATTTGACCACTTTGTAATATCAATCCCCTGAAATCCCCTGCTTTGAAGTAATGGAAGTACAACACTGAAATGTTAAACAAATTGGGCAAAATACGGTAAAGTGCATCACTGAATCAAAAATAAAGTGAAATGACTACGGTAAATAACATCTTGAGTTTGTGACAAAAGAGTCAAATGATTAATAAATACACCTGACTTTGAAATATTAATCAACTGACATAAATAAATACATGAAAAACAAATGCTGGACTGTGATGCAGTTGGACGGGTGCTGATGGGACAGTAAGGCCTGCGTTTTGTTTTTCTCTGAGGCTGTGATTCTCCCTCACGTGGTCGGGTCAAAGTGCTGACGACACCCAGAATATCGTGGCGTCGGAAACCACGTCAGCAGATCCAGGCTCAGCTAGATGGAGCTCTGTGTCTTGATAAAAGCTGTCCTCTCGCCGCGACCGTCCGCGTCCTCGCCGTCTGATTCAGACTCGTAGGCGATCATGTCCTCGTCCCCCCACACAGTGGGGATCCCCTTGTAGCATATCCGCGTCTTCCTCCCCCGTCCTTGGCCGAAGCCAAACCCGAAGCCCACCCGCACCCCGCGCGTCTC
Organism: Trachurus japonicus; assembly: GCF_045865225.1. Taxonomy (NCBI): domain Eukaryota; kingdom Metazoa; phylum Chordata; class Actinopteri; order Carangiformes; family Carangidae; genus Trachurus; species Trachurus japonicus. The sequence continues at coordinate 18,803,212 of NC_140912.1, forward strand.
TGAGTACACAGAGGGCAGTTTGGTCCTCCAGCCCAGAGCCGTCCCCCCCGAGCGCATCTGCAGCAGGAGGAAGACCCCGATGAAGGCGGCCAGGATGAAGGCACAGCTGAGCACGGCCAGGACGACGGGCAGCTGGGTGGACGGAGCCACGCTCAGCCCCGGGGGCTCCTCGCCCTCGCCGCTGGTGTCGTCCACCGCTGCTGTGACGTCTGGCTGGGCTGCGTCGTCCTGGAGTCCCGCGGCCAGAGGGGATTTCCTCTGGACCTGGTTCTGGTGCAGGCAGGAGGTGAGGACCAGGTGGCTGTGCGGCGGGCAGGACAGGCAGTCCGTAGGTCCGGTGCCGGAGCACGTGAGGCAGGCGGCGTTGCAGGGCAGGCAGGCCTGGACGGAGGACAAGTCCACCCAGTTCTCCAGGGAGAGGTTGAGGAGCTGCGGTCCCGAGGTGAAGCCCGGCGGACACAACTTCACACAACCCTGGAGGAAGAGGGAGAAGCCGGGGCTGCATTCTGGACGGAGAGATGAAAACACAACGGGAGGTCAAAGGTCAAACTATCAACAAACACATTCTGAATATCCACACTAATGAATTATATTAGGTTCTTTGGAAAAAAAAACTGCATATAATTAATGGTCACAAAAAATAAATGTCATCATCAATTAATATAATCAAGTAATTATTCAGCTATTGAAGGTCAGGGAATATACTTATTCTCTTTATATTCTGAATATATGAATCTGAGAATGTTTTGTACATAATTTATTCTAAACACATACAAACAAATAAACAACATAGGCAATAATGCACTAGTTGCTGTACATCAGCTGGGTAAAGCCTATAAGCATGTATGGATTTATAGAAACTGTTACACAGACACCAATGGAAATATTCACTTATTTGTAAAAGAGCTTACTTATTCTCTACATTTGTTGAATTGAAATTGAACTCAAAGTATCCACGACAGCCAATTTGTTAAAAGGTCACAACTAGTTAATGGAAGTTGTAGCAGACTGAACCTCGCGTCCTCTCCTCTATAGAACTAGCACCAAATTACAAAGTCCTTCCCAGGAACCTTGGGTGTGAAGGATCTTATTAGAAATGATGGGGCTGGTAAAATTGGGGGTTAGTGGTAATTACTGAAATAATAGGTTTGATTTGTGGAGGAAAGTGTCTGAATGCTTGGGAGCACAGAGAGGCCTTCCAACCTTATCTGCCTTTCAATGAGGGAGTCATCCCCTTCAGCAGCGTAGCACCTTTCACACTCATGCAATTTTTAATCTCCCCTGCTGCTCCTCCATACGTCCCACTCTCTGATTCCAACCAGTGTGACATATGGCAACGCACATATTCACAGCGCGTGTAAACAGATGCACAAGAGGCTTGTAAGTGGGCAATCTGTATTCACAACATTCGCTTTTTCACAAGTCGAAAACAGTCTGACCCAGAGCCTGTTTCGTAACAATGTCTGCGCGCCAGATCCAATACAAATGAGTCCATTCAACTCTAGCGGCTCGGCGTTCAAAGTTTGTGTGTTTATGGCGGAAGCTCCGGTGATCTCACCGATACAGATCTGCTGGGCGTCGAAGGTCTTGCAGCTGTTGTTGGACGGCCGAGGGAAATCAGACGCTGAGGGGTTAACGACGCTGGGTCCGGTGCCCCACAGGGTGAGGGTGAACTGACTCAACACGCCTGAAAGAGACGGAGAGACAGAGAGAGGGAGGGAGAGAGTGAGAAGGGAAGGGAGGTGAGTACTGTAAGGGGGAGTATTAAGATGAGGAAGAGAATATCAATTTAGCACAGCGCAGAGAGGGAACGGTGCGAAATGGCTGAGAAGATGAAATGCGAGTGGCGGGGGTGGGGGGGCTGTTGTCGGGAGTAAAGGAAACAAGAGATATGAGCGGACCAAACACAACACTGGAGGAGGATCAACAGCGGCAGAGGAAGAGATGCGCAGCTATCTCATTTTCCCTGCTGCTCTGAGTAAACAGAGCCAAAGGAAAGCTCTAGGACTTAACGAGTTAACCCTTCATGACAATATGCTGCCGTTTGCCTCTGAAAAAAAAAGAAAATGCAGAGCGACTGGTGGTAAAAAAAAAAAAAAATCTCCAGATACCGGAGTTTTGCTAATCAAAAGGTTGCCGACAACTTTCTTGCAGAAGGATCTCCTCTCTTGCCCAGCAGCTATTAAGTTTTAATCTGGATGGATTTTCGTAGAGCAGCTCCCTCTGGTACCGAAACTGGTACAAACTGCGTCATTAGAGAAGGAATGGGGCTGAGAAAAAGTGAAGAGGCTATTTAGAGAAGCATGAAAATATGCAAGACGGCTTGAGTTGATGAGGGGCAGTGGATGCTGTTGATGTGCCCAGACTCAACAATTAATGATGGTGAGTGGGGTTACCATAGTCACGTCCATTAGCGGCCACGTTTTCTATTTCCAGGGTCCACTCCCCTTGGGGATCCTCGTCCCACGAGTGAGTGGTCATGAAAGCCCAGTCGCTGAATCCCTCTGAGGAGAAGTCGTTAGGCCTGAGAGAACAGAGGAGAAGTGTCTGTGTTAGCGCTTCTGTGCTCCAACACAAAACATTTTTTTTCCCTGAGCGTATTTGTGCAGGTCGATTTGAGGTATATGCATATTGTGTTTGTCTGTGTGCGCGTTTGTGTGTGTGTGTATGTGAAAGAGATACAGAGAGATTTATAACAAGGCTTGGCTGCTGGTGTGTACAGAGGTGGGGTTTTATGGTGCACCTGGGGAAGAGCAGGGTGGAGCGGGTGCCCAGTGGGCTGATGAGATGAACGGCCAATTTTCCTCTCTGGCTGTGGGTGAGAGTGAGGCGAGCCTGAACGTGTTCCACAGAATTGACGTACTCGGGTCGTCCCCAGCAGGCGTCCACGCTCTTGCTGAACACCAGCTTGTTCCCGATGTCTCTGCAGGTTTGACAAGCGGAGGAGGGAGAGAGGCAGGGAGGGAGGGAGAGAGAGAGGGGGTTGGGGGGGGTTGGTGGTTAATGTTGTGTGGCTGCAGAAAAAGGACACAGACAACAGCTTGGTGCTACAAATTCACACAACTGTCCCCGCTCCGAGGAGAATGTGGTGGCATCTATCAGGCTGAGCGGCATGATGGAACACCGAGTGCTCATAATGAGACTAAAACTCACTGCTCTGTTCACACACTCACACACACACACACACACACACAGTCACACTTCTAACCTCGGCTCTGTGAGCATGGTGTGAACACACTGATGCTGTGGTCCCACTGTTGCCCAGTTCTGCGCCAAAGCCACCATGGCGCCCGCATCCAAGAGCCCGTAACCGTATGAGTGACTCACTGTGAAGAAAAATAGATGGAGGGATGAAGAGAACAGCAGGTTTGTGCCTGGTGGTGGCAGTCGGAGGGAGAGAGAGGGAGAGGGAGAGAGAGGGGGAGAAGTCGGCACCAAAAGTCGGCGCCAATCACGATTCACAGATGACCAATTTTTTCCAACTGGCTAAAATTGTGGCACACTGCAACACTCTGTCTGGTTGAGTGGAGGCTGTGCAAGCTAAGTATCCAAGGGTTTGGGAGCAACAACATTGCAGGGAGTCTGGGACTGTGAGTGAGAGCTTATTATTGTGTACTTATGTGCATCAAACCAAACAGGAAAATGAATTTACTCGGAGCAGAATGGATTTTTATTTGCTAAAAATGGAAAAACTGAACCGTTTCTCTACAAATATTATTCATGTGCATATAAACAATCTTTTTTTTTCAGAGCTCCGTCGAGAATGAAGCACAAACATAACACCACATGACACGCTTTCCAAACGGCTAGCCTCTACGAACCTCTGCGTCCCACTCCGTTGGTCTTCCAGTCTCCGGCGCTGAGGTGTCCCGGCTGGGACGTTCTCACCACCAGGTGCTGCATGTCCCTCCAGGTCAGATTCATACTGCACAGACACAGGGAGGAAAAGCAGAGCAAGTGTATTGACTTTCTGTCATGTAATAGCTGAAGATATGACTCTCTGCATTATGCCCCATTATGAGAGACGTCGGGTGTTGCCGACCTGAACTGTAGGACAATACAGCCGGGGGGAAATCCAAGGAGCAGAAGGGTCAGGGGCTCATAGAAACGCCTGGAAAATGATCCAGCTGAGCATGTATATAAAAAAGGGGAGAGCTATATATCGGTGAAATACTACACTGGGTTGCAGAGGAAGCCCAAGGGGGATGTGTCAGTTTACAGTGACAAGGGTACCGGCTCACATTACGGTTTTAACGCCAGTGTAAAAGAGCAGTGCTAAAGGTGCAACCATAACCTATTGTGCTGGGGGAACAGAGTAAAACAGTGGATACAATCCCACTGAGGGCTGTGTCTAGACTCTGTGTAATGATGGTTTCTAATGAGGTCTGGGACCGGGGTGTGGTGGTGGGGGTTTAGGGGGGGGCAGGGTCACCTTCCACACAGCAGAATCCCAATAAAAAAATATTTATTTATTTATTTTATTTTATTACTTTTTAAAATATAGATTTATCTGAAGGCATGGCAGGGAGAGTAAAAGTCTGAACAGCATTTAAGTCACCAGTGTAGTAAATGGTAAATGGTAAATGGACTTGCACTTATATAGCGCTTTTCTAGCTCGCAACAGGCTTTGGAAGATAATCAAATCATGATTCACTCTGCTTTACTGAGTGCAACACCGCTGCCGACAGAAATAGACACAGGATTTCACCGTGGCGCATCACCTCCGCCCGTCTCCACATCAGCATTCACATCTCACATTCTCTTATGGCTTATTAATGGACAAGACCCCCCCCCCCCAACACACATACATACACACACACACAGGCACAATTTACTCACTGTCACCTCAGCGATGAACGAATGGCAGAAAATAATAAAATAATAAAACACCAGAGAGTCAAAACACTCTGCCTATTAAATGATTCCATCTCTGTGGTCTCCAATGTGGTCCCAGTCTGATAAACTAGCTACCCTGTTATTACTACTGTCTGTCAGGGGGGGTGCTGATAGGCGTATGTGTGTGTGTGTGTGTTGCACGGTGGGGGGGGATTTGCTCGCTGACAAACACTGACTGTAGTTTACTGTTGAAAGTGACAGATAGTCTACATGGTGTAAATCTGAGCTCCGTCAGGTGAGTCACTGCCCTCCTCTTGTGATATTAGCCCTGACACCTGTCAGCTCATCACTGATGTGGAAACGAGGGGAGTTATGCAGAGCAGAGGGGCTGCGGGGAGATAAGAGGACCTCAGACACACCGGGTACGACCAGAATGGAGAACACACAATCGAGCTGCTGACAGAAAGTTGGATTGTGACACCTGGAGTCCTGAGCGAACGATAATGAGAGAGATTTTCACGTTTTAAAATCCTCACCAGCAGCCCTGCAGGTATTCAGGCGCAGGCAGGACTGTATGTGGGCTGCAGCTGCTGATTTGTCTTGCTAATTAACTGATTATCAAAAGCTTAATTTGCTGAGGAACGAATTTCCTGGACTGGGATTTATGCCAAAGCCAACTCCCAGACATGCGTGCACCAACATCCACACACAAACACCGGAGTAGTAATCAAGTTTACAACAAGATTACATTGAAAAGAATCTTTAATGTAAAAATAGCTATGGTGTTTGTCTGCGCTTGCTCTCACTCACTTGGCCTCCAGAGCCAAAGCGATGATCCCAGCAGCCAGCGGGGCCGAGGCGGACGTCCCTGTGTGAGAGTCCGTGCATTTCTGCCTCAGGTCTGTGGTCACCTTGGAGACGGGAGAAAGAGAGAGAGAAGTGCGCAGTGATACACAGGGTGAGAGGCGGTTAACATTACATGGTGAATTTTCCCCTGCATCATATGAGTGAGAATCGCAGCGAGAGGTGGTTGCGTGTTAAGACGGAGGATGACCGGGGACGACAGGAGCTCTGCCTGCAGCGGTCAGAGATGGAAAGAAGATGGAGTAGGAGGAGGTGAAGGAGGAGGAGGAGGAGAAGGAGGAGGAGGTCTCAGGTCTGTGGATCACTGCCAATGGGTCACAGCCGGGGCAGTGAATGTCAGCCAAATCGGCCCAGCCAGGTCGGGCGGTGGTGAGACAGAGTATGTTCGCACTCTGGGTATACCTCCGCCCTCCGTCTCTGCCAGTGCCAGCACATTAATGAGGCCTGTCTGGGTCATGGTGAGGACATGTCAGAAATGACAAAGAAGCCACAGGGCAAGGCGAGCTGTGAAGGTTAGGGACAGACTCTTGGTTTGCAACTTTTTGGCCCTGACAGATTGTGGCGCTAATGAGATGTCGAGGTGTCGGAGGAGTAAACAAAGGCGGGGCAGGTGTCCACGCTGGCCGACTGTTACATCTCAGAATTGGAGAAAATAACACTGAAACGCTGTCGTATTTCATTCATCGTTTTCATCGCACTCACTGTGAGTTTTGTTGCGAGTCAACAAAAAGGGGTTGTCAGCTCTTTAAATCTTAAAGTTATTGCGGCTTTTACAAGAAAAGGAATTCAAATATCTGATGCCTAGAGCTTGTCAAGTGTGAGGATATTCTAGGCTTTGTATTGCGAGTTAGAATAACAGATAGCTGGGGCCTGACAATGATTATATTTAGTTTTTACCTTTGCAAACACATTTGCCTAAGCAATTAGTTAAAGTTATTAACCGAGCATTTTCACAATAACAACCAGTCCTGTAATTGTGCAGCTTGATCTTCTAAAAATGCTGGATTTTCAGAGAAAACACAATATACACTAATTGAATTTCTGCTGTGCAGCAATAATAACACTAAATCAAGCAAAAATGCTGTGAGGGGCAATTTGGAAACTTTTGTATATTTTTTTCCTTTTTGCCACACTGCACATTGTGGTGCTTAGTATTTCAAACAGCTACACTGTCTTCCCTGTGGTTAACACCAGACAAGTTCAATTGCAACATTGAGTGCAGACAAGGCCATTAAGCCTGGTTGGAGCCACTTTTGTTTTTCTCTGGCTCTTACTGGCAAAATCTCTCACCTCCAGAGATGAAAACTGACCAAATTTGTCCTGCAAAATGAGCTGGTTGTTAGTTGATGTCAGACTTTGTTTAAAAGATTGGTCCGCCTGTGATTTGAGAGTCTAGACGAAGCAAATGTGGCACATACAAAAAGCTCACAGAGAGAGAAAGAAAGAAAGAAAGAAAGAAAGAAAGAAAGAAAGAAAGAAAGAAAGAAAGAAAGAAAGAAAGAAAGAGAAGCGGCATGAACCTGCAACAAATGACAGCCCTGACTGCTACAGCAACAACACAACACAAAGCCACTGCGGTGTGTCGGTATATTCGAAGATGACTTAAATTTTTACCCATTTGATGAGTTGTGTTTGTTCGCCTGAAGAATGCCTCTGGTGTGTTTTGGAGCGAGCGGCAGATTTGTGGTTGTTTAACGTTATTGTACGTCCCTGAGGCGACTCTTTCTTCGGCTGACAAGCAGCTTGAAGGAAGCGTGTGACATCGCTCAGAATTTGTCATCTTCCCTCACTGTATGTTACACATCACTCACTCTGATTTTGACAGTTTGATGCCCGTTTTTGATTTGAGAGAAACAAGACCAATGCTGACGTGCACTCCAAAATGTGACTGATAAAAAGGCAAAGTATAAAAATGCATGGTGATTTATTTTTTGCAGTGCTGATATTGATGATTTTAAATCTAAACACAAGCCTACACATCCAAGATGTTCAAAGTCTGTGTGCGCGTGTGTACACCTACTATCTGCTTCTCCCCCGGGTTTCCAGAGCTGAAGGTGGAAGCGAGGGTGGAGGAGCAGGGCTCGCTGTACCATGGCACGTTGCCGGACTGCGTGGTGCTGCTGATGGACAGGGTGTAAATGCTGTTGGTGTAGCCGTCGCAGTTACAGCTGTCCTGCTCCCGGCCGCCATTACCTGAAGCCCAGACGAAGATGGAGCCCAGCCCGCTGCGTCCCTGTGGTATAAAACAACAAACAGACACACACACAAAACATATATAGGTTTATTCAATTGGAATTCACACAGCGTACGTTACGAGATAAAGAAAGAGAGAGTAACACTCACAGGAGTTGGGCGAAGTGTGAAAAATTGGCTTTGACAGAGACGTTTTTCTTGCCGCTTAAACGCCTTGTCATTTATGTGCTTTCTTCCAGAAATACTGAACCGCTGAAGGCACAACTCTTATTAATACATCATAATATCAGCTGGCTTATTGCGGCAGAACATCAGATAACAAATAGAAGAAATGTAATTACAAAATCTGCTCCAGCTGAATATAATTTAGGGGCCTGATAAATGACAACATGGTATCTGGCACGAAGGCTGTGCGCTCCTAAAGTATACCAACTGCATCTGACATACATTTAGTCCAGTTAGGTGAGGACTGCCAGCAGGCGGTGGTTTATAACTCTGTGAAAACATTTTTAGCAAAGTTACAACGGGCTTCATTTGTCAGCTTCAGGAACGTTGTGAAGATTAGATTGTTCCCTTTGTTGCAAAACACACACAAACCCGTTTCCATGCATTTGTCTTTGGCTGATTAAATTACTGTAACTCTTTATTCACTGGAGAGCCTGCAGGAATTAATGGGAGCACTTTCAGCTCATACTAAACAGTTTGCAGATTTGTGCTCCTTTTTCTACCCAGGCCTCGCTGCACCAGTTACCCATGACCTCCGGGATCGATACTTAAGTTCTACTGTTTATTTTTAAGGTACGAGTCGGTCTGCCCCCTTCCTACTCTGTTGACTTTCCCTTTCTCACTACGCTGCAGATTGTAGCCTGAGGTCTGCTGGCCAGTTGATGCCGAGAGACAGAGGGCAGCAGGGCATCTACTGTCAGGCCTCCACGGCTCTGAAACAGCCTCTGGGTGGAGAAGGACTTCAGCCTTTCGTTAAAGTATTACAGTCTTATTTTTCCAAATTTGGCCTTTGTTAGTTTTCTGTCTGCCGTCATGTTTTATATTACTTTTCTTCATGCAAATAGTATATTTAGCAACATTTATTTCTTTGTTAGACTTGGAACTCTGACTATTTTATGAAAGTTGACAACTTAATAAAGGTTTTTTTCTGACATTTCATCAGAACCTGCTTTTCAACAATTAGTTTAACAATTAAAGTTGATTTTTTCATTACACCGTGAAAGTCGTGATGGAAATACTGATATGAATAGAACAAAAAGATAAAAACTTATTCTTTTTGTACCTTGTTTAAATCAGTGTGGGTGGATATTCATTCTAGAGAACAAAACAAGGAACCAAAAACTACATACGGTGAGATAAAAGAAAGTGGAGGGACCTCTCTCGCATCCCACATGCAGAGCGAGAACAATGAAACAGCTGATGGTGAGAACAAAATTAAAAAGGTAAGAGAAAGGAGACGTGTAATATTTCACCCACATGCATCATAAAAGAAAAGCTTGCTGTTCTCAGTCAGCGTGATATCAAAAGCGACACGACTGTTTTGCTTCCCCCCCTTTGTTAAAAAAATTGTGATTGTCTGTCCATTCTGCTTTCTCGTTGAATTCGGCCTGACTGAATCAAAAATAAAAGTCCTGTCAGTTCCAGTATTGGTGGTGTTTTGGCAAATACAAAGAGACTGGCATCTTAATTTTCTCATCACTGTTGTTGCTAAAACAGTTTTCTCTGGCATTCTCAGCTCCTGCGTGTACAAAGGGGACCTCAATTTGACCGCAGCCCACACTTTTAAGTGAGCTTGTTTTCTAAAGGATTATTCATTAAGCTTTTCTCCATCTCTCGAAATGACCTCTGGTCAGAAGTTGGAATAAATATGCCTCTACTGGAAACTCGTTGCTTTCTGCATCGCACTGTAGAGCCGTGAAGCTGTGGCTAATACTTCTCAACCTTCCAGCCCAATTTATGACCTGACGCAGCCTTTTCTGCAGGTTACAGAGGACAGACGATAACACTTCAGTGCCACGGGTTATCTGACTGCCAGGACTCACGCTGAATCAGAAAGGGCCCTGTTGTGCTGCTGTCAGGCAATTTTTCCTCACTAACGCAACTGTGATATGTGGAGCATTTCACATTTTGGGATGTGATATATGAATCATTCCTTTCAACCTAAAATTTGCAGTTTCGTTCATTTACACGCCGATTACAGTGGCCTTTGAATCTCGCTATTGTTCTGCATCAGTGACTGCGGCTTCTATTTTCTCCCATCTCACATTTATCATTTAGCTGTTCCGCTGGCGCATTTTGATGTAGCACTGCCTAACCATGAGATATGATGCCTTTAGCCCCAGATAATATGTCATGCTCTTTAATGCTTGACTAGTGAGAGGGCAATTAACAAAGTCACCTTGAATTCACTCTAGAGAAAATGCTCACAAAAGGCTCTTATTTAATGTTGCTGAACAACAAACTTTTGAAGAGTCAGACTTCACTTTGCTACATATGGAGCTGAAAGCAAAAGCACTGTTTTGCTTCCTCTCAGAAAATCAGATGAGAAGGTTGAACTCTCTTTTGTGCCTGTGCAGTAAATATAAAGTTGCCAGCAGCTAGCTTAGTTTTGTGACGTATGGAGAATGGAAACAACTTGCCTGGCTCTGTGCAAGTAAACCCATCTGAAGCTCAACAATGTAATTGTCATATTTTATTTGACAAATGAAAATTTCATGGCCTATCATTTGCCTATTTGACAATTTTCTTTTTCAATTTATTTTCTAATTCTCCTTTCTGGGGAGTCTGGCAAGTTATCTGATGTGTCAAAATCTGTCTTAGCCATCAATTTATGTTTCTCTCCTCTTTAACCTGAGCCTGAACTCATTCTGTTCCCTTCAGTATTGCAGAAATTACTGAAGGTATGAGACCTTCAGTAATTTCTGCAATACTGAACTATGGAGCAAATGTATAGCTTTATATATATATAGCTACACACATATATCCTGTATGTATATACATATAGAGAAAAGTAGAGTTAGTTTTAGCTTTACAGGGACTGGTGGGCGGACTTAGGGCAGCTGTTTCTGCCAGTTCCCACTTTCTATATAAGCCAAGCTAACTGGCTGCTGGCCGTGATTTAATCTTCTCATTTAACTCTCAGCAAGGAAGCAAATAGGTGCATTTCCCAAAGACTCTAAGTATTCCTTTAAAGAGCTGATGTGAATTTGATAGTGGTACTATAAATAACAAACAGAGAAGATATTACAAGATTAAAAGCTCAAACTCATGCTCTGACTGACTCACCTTTGTGATTCCCTGGAGGAAAGCCTCCTTCGCCAGCTTGGCAGGGCCGTCCAGGGACTTGCCATCATCTTCTGGGCCCCAGCTGGCACTGTAAATGTGAATGTGCTGAGGGTTGAGACTGAGGGAATGAGCCTCAACCATGTCCGTCACCTCCCCATCCAACATGCGAACTCCTGAGAGAAGAACACGTTTCACAGAGGAGATTTTGTTTAAAGACAAGAAAATGTGAGCGTAAAAGGTGGTGGAGAACGAGAGTGAGTGTGACAGCTGATAGAGAGGAGGAGGCAAGTGGATGAATTTTAGCTTCAGATGGGTGATAGGGGTCAAACCTGAGATGAGGAGAACATAAAGCTAGTCATATAAATGGAGTGGAAGAAAATTCATAAAGCAATTATCTGCAGCCACGAAAACAATAACAACAACAAAAAACCGAAGCAAAACATAGAAACGGGAGAAACACAAAGAAACTTCACAGGAGAAAACAACAACAAAGATCTCCAGAGAGATACAGTTTTAATGAGTACGTGTGCAAAAGCTTCACCCACAGATGTGACCTCACTACTTTACCTCCATGTAAACAAAAATCTGGTTGTTACACCAAGAAAAACCGTTTCCTGACTGACTGCACCAAAACACACAGAGAGGGGGACAAATCTAACTGACTGTAGTGTAGAAGATACACAAACACTCTTGCATGCACACACACACACTGATATAAATGAGCAGAGAATTTACGGTGCTTTCAACACACAGGCATGTCCACAGGGTAGCACCAAATGTCACCTTTCATCATACCTGAACGCACGCATCCCTTTGAAGTCAGCAGCCTCAGATCACTGCTCTGAACTAAATAATCTAAAATAAGGTCCATTACTGAGAGAGGAACCCCAGACCTCAGAGGCAACGCTGTGACTGGTGACGTCCACATTAAGACTTCAATCATCCATTCTAGTCAACCTGCCTGGCCCCTGCAGGCGCAGACACACGCACGCACGCACACACACCGGCAGGGATGCAGCCAAAGCAATAATTACTCTGAGCACGTGGGGGATTTACCGTAACACAAGTTTGAATACTGAGTAGCCCTGAATAAAAAAAAACAACCTAAACCTAAGTGGAGTAAGCATGCGACATAAAGCACAATGTTTGCTCTAGTGGTCATAATGCGCAGGCTGCATTGCAGCAGTAATGATGATCACTGTTGTAACAATTCTCATCAACTTCCTGCGGCTTGACGATTCTTTATTAAGACGCTGCTGTGCAAGTTTCCCCCTGCTGCTCCGGTAAGTCAGAGGTAGCAACTATAAGTGTGTGTGTGTATGTGTGTGTGTGTGTGTGTGTGTGTGTGTGTGTGTGTGAACAGGTACGGTAGGTGGAAGGGGAACACTAAGTAGGGTCAATTACAGGCTTTGAACACTAATCACAAGTCATTGCTCAGTGATGATACACACATCTAGGAGCGCCTGCAAACATTAGCTGCTTGTGCTCACACGTGCATTACACGCACACACACACACACACACACACACACACACACACACACACACACACACACACACTAACACAGCATGGGTATTTGGGAGCAAATCACAGCTGTTTATAAACAATCCGCTGACCCCATGAACACATTCACAGAGGAGTAATTTATGAGATCAGGGCCGATGCACGGCTCTGTCGGGAGACGAATGGTAATGAAGACAGAGAAGGAGAATTATGAGTAACATCTGTGAATGGGACTGCTCAGCGCTCCTGGGCTCTGCAGAGTCTTGTTGGCTGCCACCGTGTCATTGACAGATTGTTTGGTGACAAAAGTTACTAAAAGCCTCCTTGGAATACTTTATCAAGTGCACAAATTTAATGGCAAGAAAAAAATATTATTTTTCCTCCCACACATATCTTCTTTCTTAACGCATATCTGCACATACTGACAGCTTTATTACTGTTTAAAGAAGAGCCTGCTCTAACAGTCTTATTTTGACCATCTTCTCAAGGCAGATGATTTACACGGTGGTGTGAACAGATGTCCACTGGGTTGTGAAATGAAACTGGGTTTTTCTTTTGGCATCGCTACAATACTAAATTTAGGTTGTTTCCTTATCACTAAGGAGACAACAAAGCAACAACTTTAAAAACAGAACTTCTTCTTTATCTAAGTGGTGGAAGAAAGTGGAGGGGTTGAAGGCAGTGTGCCAAATAACGGTGGGATGAAATGTAACGTGCGTTGGTTAAATTAAGATGAGATTCTGTCAGGAACTTATATTTGAAATCTGCTCGTCTCTGCGACATAATCTCCACAAAGCCTTGAAGATGAGGCATTTAACATGTTTTCAGGCGTTCATATCTTTATGTCATGCAAGAAAAGACACTTTGTTTTTTCAGGCACGCACAGGCTTCGTCTTAACGAAGCCATGTCCCCCTCATTTCTTGTGAAAAGCCTGGCAGAAAATGATGTTTTCCTCTCCTTAGTTACAGATCAAGGACTTCTGAACAACAGAGTCAATGAGTCAGCAGTCAGTAACCCAGAATAAAAAAACTGAAAAACATAATGTGTATCACCGTTAAAATACATCACTGGGTCTTTAATAAAATGTGAAGACACTGCTGAATTTATGATTCTGATTCAAGTCCCATATTAAAGGGATCCTTGCTAAAAGAAATTTACTTCTAGGTTAATTAATTTGAATGTGACTATTACTGCGCATATTATTCCACATTTCCATAATCTTAAACTCATTTACATTAATAATATTTAAAATTAAATACTGTTCTCAATAAATAAATCCCCAAGGGTATGCTTCACTCACCTCCGATTTTCGCATTAAAGGCCACGCCCACTCCACAAACATCATTATTGGCTGCGGCAGCGACTTCTCCTGCACATCGAGTCCCATGTCTTGGAACAAAGAAGAAAAAGAAGAAAAATGAAGAATATGAAATAAAGTGGCGGCATGGTAATGATTCAACTAACTGTTGATTGTATAAAAGGAGTTCTTTTGAACCGTCTCAGGCTTTTAAACAATACTGTGAGCTGAAGTGCCGCTAAAAATACACTGCAGTCAGAAGAGAGGGATAAACTCAATGGCCCATTTTGTAACTGCGGACGACTTATTATATATGTTATAGCTGGAACAATAAGTGCCAGGAAGCTCAATGAATCAGTTTTTAAATATTTTTTCGAATCCAAGGCTGACTTACGAGAACACGGATGAACAGAGCACGGCGACCTTTGTGGTGAACATGATGTACAATAAGATCTATTGACAAGTATCAGCTTCTTTTCCACACAGCACAATAAGAATTCATTGAGGTGTTAAAACGCAGTGAGTTAGAAGGATCACGACATGTCTTCTTTCCTAGTTTAATAATATTTCACGACTGCCAAAGTTTTAACAGTTTGCCTCCCTCAAATGAGATATGTCCATAATTGTGCCGTTGTCTGTGTAGCATCTTTATATTGTGACAGTTGCAAACAGGTGATGTTTCTCACAGTTTTAGCACCAATGAGACTCTAGTGACATTTATATCACTATTTGATGGCAGTCGCTGGGTGGTTTGCATCTGCTGCCACAACTGCCAATCAAATCTGAGAAAAACAAGTCCACACAGTCTTGGTGAAGAAGCACATACTTTGAAGTTTTTATTGTTAAACGCTCATAAACCAGTTTTCAGGGGGAGAAAGGTAAGGTAATCGCCTTTCTGTCGGGTATTGTAGCTATACCAAATCACAGCATGTACACTGTTTGAGATCTACACACAGCAGATGCAAGACACAAAGAACATGGTGAACAGACAGTATCCAACATCCTGTTCTTTGAAAGACCTCTACTTCAGAGAGCTCCTCTTCAGACTCTCTTCTCCTGTTGCACAATCTCAGAGAATATAGACTCCTCCAATCAAAGATGACCTGTCTGAAACTAGCTTTACCTTGACAGTGACTGGCTAGAGGACATCCAAACCAGATATGAGATGTTATCGATGTCCATGAATTATTCACTAAATCCTCATGAATGCCTTCAAACCAGTCTAGGGTTTGAGAGAGCAGACATATTCCCTGTAGGGTTCTTTTTATATATCAAATACACTAAAACTCACAAATGAAAGCTGCTCCGACTCCAAAAAATTAGCTTTATCAGCCACAGATCCGAGACAATGAAAAGTCTAAATTGAAACCTTCAGAGCTTTGAATTCAGGCAAAAAGAGAAACGATTAGTGAAATGGATTTAATTTGTTGGACTGATTTCCGGGGCCGAGGCGGTGTGATCAGATCGGAGAATGGATGGCATGCAATGAGCATTTGGCATTTAACATAGGTCATTAAGATTGTCTCCTGATTACAGTGCAGATATCTGATTAGAGGTTCAGAGTTTCACACCTGTCTCGGAGACGTGCTGCGCGAATGTTATTGGAACAACGCTAATTAAACCCACACTGTTTTTGAAGTGCCTAAAATGTCTTCCTTTTTGATCTCCAAAGTTCCCTGATGATGAGTCAGAGGACAAAGTCATTTCACAGGGTCAGAGCATGGCTACGCCTCCAGCTGGGATCCTGATTAGACTCTGTGTAGCTCTGTGATACATTACCCACCCGCTAATTCTCAGCTTTGTTCCCTCTACAACATTTTACCATATGGCCTCACTGCTTTCTTTGTTTCTTTTTTCTTCCTTTCTTAATTACTTACCTAGTTCAGGATTCAAAATGTCAAAGAGCAAAACACAAAACAAAACTACTGTGTTGAGGTCGTATCCATTTGCAGACAAGTTACCTTGTAGGAAATATGGCCACAACCTGATCTACAGTGTTGAAAAGGTGTAATGTCAGGGAGGGTAGTGAACTCTATGTAAACTTCATTTTTGAGATTTTTCTAAAGTTAACTTGTGAAACTACAAAAGATTTTGGCCACAAAGGGAAAGGGAAATGTATCTTTATTTTACCATAGCTTCTCCTCTGTAATTGAACTCTCTTGATCAGCCCTGTCCCTGTTTTCTTTCATCCTGACCACTGTGAAGACATGCCCACGCCACCCCCCTGTGTTTGCAGAAGCCACGGCCAGGTCTTAATCAGCACTCAGAGAAATGTCATCATGGTTAAACCTCCTGAATCTCAGCCCGAGGAAGAATCAAGCAGTTCTTGCCCAGAAAACTGATGTCGACATCCCACTTTTTCAGGATTAGTGCAAAGTTTTTTGGGTTTTGTCATTACCTGGACAAGTAGGCATTTACTACAAACTGTTAATTACAATTACACGGTACTTTCGGTTTTCCCTAAATACACACTCCAACAACTGCAAAACGCTCTCATGGAGAAGTTGTGACCTGCACATCCACCACGCTATGAAATAATCATGTATAATTATATTACGTTACAACACATGAACCAAATACTCGGATCTACTTGCGTTTTTTAAATCACTCCGCCCAGCAGCCGTGTCTGGAATGTAGTTCCAGCTGCATTCGCCGTGAAAACAACTCTGTCAGGTAATGTTACATTATTATTTCATAACGTGGCGAATGTGCAGGTCACAACTTCTCAACGAGAGTGTTTTGGAGTAGTTGGAGTATGAATTTAGGGAAAACCTAAAGTACCGTGTGCCTCGGTACTTGGCAATGGGCGAATTAGCCAAAATGCCAAAAGATTTCTCCCTAGAGTAGCTTTTCTATAGCTCTCTTCTTCCAGTCATAGTGATAGTTTGAAAAGTTGAGACCAAAACCTCTGACTAACAAAATCAAATCAGTTCATCGTTGTCAAGTTGAACCTTTGTATCAAATTTGATTCCCTCATGTCGTTAACTTGAGTTACTGCATTCATGAGAATAGAATGAAAGGTCTGATGGCGCACGGGAAACTTGACAACATAATGCCTCCAGCCAAGGCTGTCACAGGGGCATAAAAAAGATGGTGTTTGGTAAAAAAAAAAAAAGTTAAGTTGCTTCCCAGCAAATCATTTATTACATGACCCGGGCTGTCAACTACAGCAAGCATTAAAGTGATTTTTAAGGAAGCTATCAACTGCCCTGACAGGGCTTATTTTTCACTGAGAGACATGCCCTTATACAAGGTCCTTGGCACAACATATGGCAGGGTGTAATACATCACAAGTGTAATTAAAATGTTATGATGGCCATCACGAGGTTAAACTACCTATGTTTACTGCTAACTAGCTCATTGTATAAATGGTGGCAGTGGATGGGGACTTGACAGCTCTAACATCTGCACTAAGGAGTTAAATAGGGATTCATTGTGTAGGGAAACCACCACGTAGCAGCGTTTGAAATGGGGCAGTAATTGAGCCGCAGCATTTTTTTTTGTGAACAAATGCAGCTTCTAACAAAGTAACGATCTAGTATGCATTAGAGATTCATTACAGTTCACAGGCACCAATTAGTTCATTTGTCTGATCATTTAAAAAACATCTAGTGTATGAAAAGGCTTCATAGATCACAGCTTGTGTCTGCATGTGAAGCGGCGAGCGGCTCTTTAAGGACCCACCCTCTCATTACATTATAGCTCACCACTACGTGTTTGACATATGTCTGAGTGAGTGCCTCTACAAGCTCGTCCATTCAAATCAATCATGTAGCTATGTGCTGAAACACTGCAGAGTGGGAGCTGAATGGTGCCTGTCAGTCATTTCGAGTCAGAAGAAAATACTGCTATAAGACCGTTAGCCATCCTCTGAGTGACTACACTTTTTTTCCGCACTTCAAAGATGTGAGTGAGAAGATTTCATGTGCGTGTGACTTAGAGAAAGCTGAGCATCAGCGCTAATCAGGAAAGACCTGCCACAGCTTAACTTGCTGTATTTTATATCTAAATGTACCTGATAACCTCAGACACACGTAGATGAAGACCTATAAGACACTAAGTGCTTCCTCTGTGACCTAATGCAGCAGTGGGTCACTGCCGCTGCACACAATTCTCTGCTTTTAATGCGAAAGGATCCGGTACAGGTTCCAAAATATGAGCTTTTCTTTCTTTGGAAACAGTGCTTTAAAATCCTAAATACCACTTTAGGCATGTAGTTGTTTATCTTAGTTAGAAATTTAGCTTCATATTAAAACAATTTACAAGCAACTGTGTGTTTTGCATCAACACATATGAAATACTAATTTCAAATGGTCAGAGAACCTGCTACGATCCACACTGGCCCATACGACACAGCCAGCTCTGTGGTCCATCCAGATAGTTTGGCCCAGAGTAGCTACTACAGACTCACAATATGTAGACAAATTGCAGCCAAATTACACTGCAAATATCAACTTCAATTGTCAACTGTCACAATTATTTTTGTTTAAAAACATAAAAAGCCTTTCACCGCAGTGTCTCTGCTTGTGAAAGAAAAATGCTTTGATATTTTAAGAATGTGTTGATCAGCTCTGTGGTTTCACTGGCCAGTCGCAGTAAATCCTGAATCAAAAAGGTGTGGTATTCTCAAGACACAAATCAATGGATATTTGCACTACAATAGTTTAATGTCGCTTAAAGTATCACAGTGCAAATATCCATTGATTTGTTACATTTACAGTATCATAAAAACAACTTTATGGTGCAAAAACACATTGTATATCCTCCAACCAAGGAGCTGTGGCCACATATGTGATGCCAGGCAGGGGAATCAGTCAGGACAGGCTGAGTGAACACACAGCCAGAGGCCTAGGAAGACATTTATAGAGGAGCTGCTGCACGCATCAAGATGCAGCTGTTTTGAATACTATCTGCAAGTGCACATGCAATGTGTGTGTGTGCGTGTGAATGACTTATTGGCCCGAATAAAATTCAGCTAAAACAGCCAGACAGCTTAATATATCCGGGGAGGTTCAGACACGTCAGAGCAGACACAAGGCTATATGGCAAAGCCACAATTTTATCTGTCAAATGTCCATGAAATTAAATGATTTCTGAGACACTTTTCTAAATGCCTCCATTCTATACCCATTTTAAATAGATTGAAAGAGGTCAGAGACTCGATAACTAGTGAGGGCAGGCGTTAAGTGCGGTTTGAAAAGAATGGAAAACAACTAATAGCGCATCCTCCTCTTGGAGAAAGACAACCAATGTGGAAAAAAATCATTAGTATGTGAGTTGGAGGATGGCAAAAGCTATAGCATGATTTGTCTGAAAGACAAGCTGTGGAGAAAAGACTCAACAAAGCTTCAACAAAGCTGTGATAAAAGGCTTCTGAACTAGAGCCACTCTATTCACTGAAGCCAATGTGACCTGCCTTATCTTATCACAAGAAGCAAAGGGGACAGGCTGAGGTAATGCTCTTATCTCGCCTCCTCCGGACAAGGCACCATATTTGGTCATGGCATTGTCCTGTCATTTACAGGAGAATGTGGGCACGTCACCCAACACAGTCTCTCTGGACATGATGCAATGTAGCCACAAACCATGTCAATACGCTGAACAGTCTCGTCTATTAATTCATGCGGGCACATCCTGCATTTCTGCTTCACTGTAATAATAACCTTATTGAAGGCATCATTTCATTGCAGTAAATAAATGATACCTTGGGTCTGGATGGTTGAGTAGTTATAATAGTTACATTCTGATATTACTCTTCCAAGCTTGTGGTGCAGTGGATCAAAAGCTGGCTATGCACTCGACAGAGGAGGTTAATGGAGTTCCACTGGAGGTACCCAAGGCGTGGGCGTTGGAATCCAGCAATGGATACTAGAAGGGTGTATTTGATCAGGGTGTATTATGCTTTAATTATATTCCCCATAATAACTGTTTTCATTCTGCGAGTCTGTGATATGAGTGACGGTGGGAAGGTTTTGCCATATCTCATTACTGAATATGAGACAATTTCCAAGCAGTAGTGGTATTAATGCTCGCTAGTTCACTGTGCCTCAGACCAGGGCCTGTGGGAGGCAGAAGGTCTTGTGTGAAAATGGCTTCACTAGATACGCATTTCTGAAAAACAGCAGATAGCATCTACAGTATATTGGAGTCTTTTTCTTTTTTCAAGGTTTTCATTTGGCTATTAAGCTCAACAGTCTCTACTGACTTTTGGAAAAATTGGCAGGGGAGTACAAACAACCCATGCTGACCAACCACAGTTTTTGCAGCCTCTACATATTACTTGAACAGCCACAGTATACTGTAGCCCCAGCATGTACTTACATCCTGCAGGAGGCTCGGGCCAGCTATGGCAAAGCCTCTGGTGTAGTTACAAGCACAAGCCCATAATGCAGAACTAGTAATCCATCTTCAAACGGTGCTCCACTGATTTATTATGCTTCTCCATAAAGTTGGGAGAGTCACAAGAGATAGATTCAAAAAAAAGTAATCAATAGTAAAAAATCAAATAGCAATAGAAGTGTCCAGGCTTCAAGACTCCAGCAGCTTCAGAAATATTGGCTCCTCCATTTCTCAGCTCCACACCTCGAGTTTTTATAATGTAGACTCTGTGATAAGTTTCAAACCAAAAACAAGTTGACCCTGGTTAGAGGCACACAAGAGATTACACCACTGTTTTAACAGGCTGAGCAGTACACTCCACGATGAGTAAACAACTTCATGTGTAAAATCGGCTCTTGATATTACCATTAGCCTTCAGCAAATGAGTAAGAAAAGCCCATTATTTCTCCATGCTGTCATGGTATTCTCTTTCATACAGTACTTGAAACAGAAAATGTGTATTGAACTGTGGAGAACTTGTGTTTTCAGGTTGAAGCATACAGTACATGGGTTGAGGGCAACCAGACACACACACACGCAGCATTCAAATATGCATGGCCAAATGTTACCGATGTCTAACCCATGCTTGGTTAAACTGTAGGATCTGACACTTGAAATTGCTTTGTTGGTTTCTATCTGTTTTTAGAGGGACTGAAAAGGGTCCGTTCATTGGAGCTGCCAAAAGGATTAGGCTATTTTCTGCTCAGTGCAGCTCAGCTCAGCTGTGGCCTCAGGCAGGTCTGTTCAAATGGTAACACTGGAGTGTGAAGTGGAGATCTCTTCATTCTGCGGCCCAACACAGCGGTGCTGCCTCCAGCCTTGTAAAGGAGATGATCAGACGTCTTTGTTTCAAAATCCAGATTTTAACATCTAAAATCCCCAAACACTGAATAAATCTGTTCTGCTTACTTAAATGTATTCTTATTTTGCCTCAACAGGAACGACTGCTTAATGTAGGAGACAATACAGGAGGCAGGGAAACAGGGCAAAGTTGTGAGTCCATCATCAGGCAAATAGACACAGTAGCTGTCATGAACATTCACACCTCCAGGCAGTGTGGAGTCTCCAGTCCATCAGACTCACAAGTGCTAATGTAGGAGGAAACTCATGTGGACAAGGAGGGGAAAAAATCTAACTCTACAAAGAAGGGGCCCAGAAATCGATGCCTTCTTTTTACTGTGAAGCAACACAGTAATAGCTGTGCTTCTCTCTAAATAAAATATATTATTACTCTGCTATATAAAGCACTATGGTAGGGAGAGGGAAATAATGTCTTTTTATATGGCTATTGTGCTTAAAGTGACCATTGCCAGTGATGAGGTATCTGAAAAGGACATTAAATGACAACAAGATGCACATTCATTTCACGTCTTGGGAGAAGTCAAAGTAAGCTAGTGTGACAAGAAACAAATGTCTCAACATCACTGAGCATGTCTAAAGTGGACTATCTCTCCACACCGCAGACAAAACTGCTTCAACATCCCATTTATCAGTATCCAGTCAGCTGACTAGGCTGATATTGAGTGATGGGTAATGTCTAGCAGAATGAGGTTTGTCTTAGGACTGCTGCTACAATCACCATGGGCTATACTGCATCAAAATGTTGGGAGAGAGAGAGAGAGAGGCAGCTCCCGATCACAGAGTCCCCTTCTTTGCCAAAAGTAATAGAAAGAAAACAGACAGAAAGCCAGAGGAGCCGGGTTTAAAAGCGAGGTCCTTGCCAACATCACCTCCGAAAAAGTCTGCTGGCTGTCTGGAAAACAAACAAGTAATCCCCGCTGGAATAAACAAGACAAGAGGGAGCAGAATTATATTACTCAGGTTTGACAAAAGATGGCTTTGTAAACAATAATTGATAAACTCGATGTAAACAGTGGAGGACATTTATCTCCAGCATGGGATGGCAAGGCAAAATATAGGGATTTTCTTTTTTTGTGTGTGTGCGCAGTTTTCCTACACTTTTCTTGTGTTCTCATTGTTCTCTTTCCACACACACTGCCAACAGTCAAGTGTCTGAGAAAACTTTTGTAAAACTGTCAAGTGTTGGGCTCAGAATGACAAATGAAGTCTCATAATAGGGCTTACATAAGCTTCGTATTCACTAAAGTTGGTCCAGTCTCTACCTTTTTGCTTAACTATATTTAACTGGGTTTTCTACATTTGCTTCTGGAAAGTATACAGACACTTTCTGCATTTTATCACAGGTTTTATTTATTTACTTCTTAATTGATAAAATAGCACTTTTACTCATCAATCAATACCCAATTATGTACAATGACCAAAACATGATTGTACGATTTTTGTGTACATTTTGAAAATTAATTCTGTACCTTGTAGCTGCCAGCGATCACAGCCTCCAGTTTTCTTTTGGAAGTCTCTACAATCCTTGTACGCCTGCATTTGAACAGTTTATCCCGTCTAGTGTGGGAAGTGTGTGTGAACTGCCATCTTCAGGTCTCTCAACACGTTCTGTAGGGTTTAAATCTCAGCTTGGGCTGGGCCACTCAAGGACAGTCGGAGATTTGTCCCTAAGCCAGAACCGTCTAGGCTGTGTGCTTTAAAATCATTGTCATGTGGAAAGGTGAACTGTCGCCTACAGTCTGACATTGTGTGCATTAGGGAGCAGTTTTTTTTCTCTAAAGACCTCTGTGTTTTGCTGCTTCACCCTTCACACAATTCTGACTGGTCTTGAGGCACCTAGGTGGCTCACCTAGTAGTTTCCTGCTTCTCTCCCACTGCAGTTATAATAAAGGCAAAAATGCCCAGTGTTTGCATTTTTGTCCCCATGGCAGAGAGTTTTTATACTTCCAGAGAGCTTCAAATGCTGTTTGGCAAAATTCACGGTAATTTATTTGTCGTATGTTTTTCACTCAAAGTGGCTTCAATCTAGCTGAACAATCATACAAGGACTGATTGAAGCAGTTCCCTTGATACAATCACTTTTGTAGCAGGTTCTCTCAGCTCTGCAGGAGACTTGTGAACATCTGTTACAGTGAATGGTTCTTGTCAGCTGGTTCTTGGCCATCTGCCTGACCACTGGTGTCCTGGTGGCTCCGTGGCCCTGGGAGACCACTGTGGGACTGAGATCACACAAAGCTGTGGATGTGTTTTTTAGCCTTTGCCCTGATTTATTCCTTGCCACAGTTTGCCAAACGTCATGATTTAGTAGTTATGGTCCTGACATCCAGAGTGAGTAGTAGAAACTTTGGTGTGAGCTTTTCTAAACTATATCCAATCAATTCAGCTTGCCATGGGTTGTCTCAGGTCAAGTTCTGGACACTTTAAGGCAAAGTTTTTTGATGTATAAATTGGCCGTCACTTCTAATAGAAAACTGTTATCATGTATATAAATGTACATATCACTTGACATTGATAATTGTTGATAATCTCTAATGACCTTCTTTTGATAAAGAGCAGGAGTAAAGTGGTGCACCTCTGTGGTTGTGGTGTCTTTTTGGCCTTTTGCACTAATTGGATGTTTTGTCACACATACATACAGTGTTGTCAGTTATTTTAAAGCCCAGGCCTAATTTCTACAAATGGTTTTACTTTGGCATAATGGATGACCAAATGTGAATGGTGGGAGAAAAATAAATTCATCAATTTAAAATTAAACCTACAACACAAAAAAGTTTATAAAATTGAAGGGATTTGAATACTCTCTGAAGTCAGTGTATAACACATGAAATGATACATTGAAAACCTATTTTTGCAATTCAGATGCTTAGCTGCTGCAGTGACTTAAATGCCTTTTTGAACCACTGAAGGGAAAATAACATTTTTTCACGTGAAAAAACATTGACACACTTGACATAAGAGCATCTATAGAGTTGCTTCAAAAATGCCAATTCCACACAATGCTGCACTCTAAAACATGTCAGTGGCAATGTCAATGCGGCACAGGTGTGACCGTATGTGTCAAACTCTCTAACAGAGGCGATACCACAGATAATGCAGGAGAAAGCTGTCTCCTTTGATTTGTGCCTTCCTCCGGTCTGATTTGTCCTGTATCACCCCCTTGACAACTTGGGTTTATTGCCTCCACAAAGACTTAGATATGCATGCGGTGGATGTACAGAAGGGGTGTGGATTTGCAGAGCCCAGGACAGGCGTTTTTCATTTGCATTCACGTACTCGAACTGGGTTCGTTTCAAGCTTCAGAAGCCACTTGTCTGGCAGCGTTTGGGCAAGGACACAGTGCCCGCAGATAGCATTTAACCCTGCTGCCATTTTTCCTTTTACTGATGTTGCTGCAGGAATTCAAATTGGTTGGGAGCTTCTTCTCTGTCATTAGGCACATAAAATACTCTGCAGTGACATGTTTGAAAATGTGTTTGAAAAATGGTTTGTGTTGACAGCGAAGCACAAAAACATTCCAACTCAGAGTCTGTGCCCTGTCACATTTTGATACAGTAGCAATAGGGCTAAACTAAGTAGAGTTAAAGTTGTGAATTAATGTCTAATCATCAAATGTAAAGATTTACATCTCTGTTTCTGTTCATAGAAGAATAACATTTCAGAAACAGATTACTGAGCACTGACAACCTGCTTATACCATATTTGTTAATTAATAAACAATAACAGTGATTATCACTGCAAACATTTCAAAAGGCAAAACATTACATGAGCACAACATTGGATTAGTAGTATGGTCCTTTGACTATTTCACCTCTTTAAAATTATATTTGCAGGACTTACCCCAGTTATCTAATGCAGGGAGTGCCTGCTCAACCTTGACTAATGACTTAAGAAATTTAGAATTTAATGAAATTAATCTTGCAAAAGGTGCATTTTCCATTTCAATGTGTCATCCAGTGTATTTCTGCTGAAAAAGCACTTTCATGGTCAGAGGAACAAATAGCCATGTGTCGCCAAGGACAAAGCAATTTCATGGGGTGGCAGAAGCACGCAGACATTTCTCTTGGTCTTTCTCAATGCCGTCATCCAGATGAGCCACCATACCTCTTCTTTCATCCTCCCATCCTTGGGTTTAAGTCACTTTGGCATTCAGGTGCTGATGGATTGGTTTGGACTGAAGGACACCAGAGGCTGCGAAGCTTGCCAGTCATTTTCTAATAAAGGCTGTCACTACGCAATCTTCCATTCAGGCATATGGATCTCAATTAATGGACCGCTGTGAAAGTTCTCAACAGGAGCTAATAGCTCTCCACCAGGAGGTTGGAGGGACTGGGACAGTGTGTGAGTGTCTGTGCAGTTTAATGGATTGGAGGAAGAGAGGGCAGTGAGCTTAAGAAGCTGGTTTTAACTCTTTACTTTGTCTTCATATATTTCTGAGCTTTATACATGTTACTATATAAACACCCACACCTCAGCTCTTAAACAAATTAAAAACCTACTCAGTAACATGGTGTTTTGATGTGTGATGAATTCGATCTGGCTTGAGTGTAGAAGCTGCTAAAGTGCCAACATAGCGAGATAATGATCCTCTCAACTGCTGTACCTCAGGAAGGTCTCTGGATAATTCAGTGGGAAATTGTGTTTTTGTGATGATTTGACACAAGTTCATCACTCTACAAATTCTGTTGACTAAATTATTGATTCTGACTGCACTGTAATTCAAAATGAACAAAATTGATTCAAGTTTTTGTTTAATGTATTCATTAAAAAGTTCGGTCTGAATTTTTCATATACATTAATATATCTGTGTTGTCATTATCATGATTAATAGCATCATAATACTGCCCTCATTTAGGTTTTGTAGAAATATACACTGCTATACTCTACTGACAGGCTGAGGGCAAGAGGTGAAATCAATCCTGCTATCTTCCCCTCCAAACCCAATACATCCATATCACACTGACATAATGGAGGAAGAGTGGACAAAAGTAGAGAAAAAAAAGACAAACACTGTCATGATGGAGCACAAATGGATTACCCACTTGGCCTGACTTCAACCAGCCTTCAACTTAGCCTGCACCCCCTTCAACGAAATCCGCCAGAACTGCCAACTGAAGAGTAAAGAGCATCTCGATGGAAAAAGCCCTCAGATGAAAATTTAAAAATCAGCCTGGCATGTCATCAGTGCAAATGAACTGGTTTTCATGGCGATGGGATACGCCTGCCTCCGACTCTCCTTTTCTTTTTGTTGTCCTATGAATATATTCATATAATCTCATTGTGAGGGGGTTGTGAGCATTACTCACTGTCGGCTCGTATTACTCTGTGGTGATTTACATAACTCATTGGATATAATTTGTCCACAGGTCACTCTAAACACCACAGCTCCGCGCTCAAGACACAACGGACACACCCTTGCTTTTTCATTCCATGCCCATAAATTGATCCAGGCCAAGATAATTGCTTTGGCAATTCCACTGACATGAGTAGTAGCGTGTGTTTTGAGTGTGAATCTGAGCACTCTTTGTTTTTATAATGTGTGTGTATGTGCGAGCGTGTATCTCGGGTGTAATGGTATGCTGCAGTTGGGGAGCTGAAGTGAACCAGAGGCTGGAGTAATCCCCTCCAGTAGTGCTTTGTTCCATCAGCGGGACAGAGTGGGATCTACTTTACACTGACAGAAAGGTCTGGGGTCGCTCTGCATGGCTGCTCCAGCTTTCGGCAAGGACAAGAAACACGGCATCTGCTGGAAAACCTGCTGACACTAACCCTCTTTCAGGATAAGTAAATACTGTAGATGAAATGATCGCATTTCAGATGAGGACTGGAAAACAAACAACGCTATGTACACGGCAGAAGCGGCTTAGAGAGATAAACATTGTGAAAGTTCAAATAAATACGATTGTGCAGAAAGGATTCTATTTTCATACAATAGTTTCAACTATCTCGCACAAAACTTGTTAAGCTTATTTAGCTTCTTTCTCTGACCAACTGTAAGTGGATGCTGCGCTTTGAAACCAAAATAAATAAGAGAAACAAACAACAAACAACTACAAAAAGACTTAGTGGCAGTCGTCCCAGAAAAGACAGAGATTTCAGACAAATCCTACTGTGCATTTCAGAGGCGGGATGCAGCTTCTCATCTGCTCCAGGGGGATTGGACTAAGGCAGAGGACCATAGTGTTTGGAGAAACAGGGAGAGGGGAGGGGATGAAGATTTAGGATTTGCCCTCGCTAGTGCTTTAGTCTTCCACCATTAAATTTGGGGCGAACATGTTTTAATGCGATCACCAAAGACTCGAAGGGAAGGGCATGAATCACTGACGGCAAGTAAACAAGTATTGTATTAGCAACAAATAAGAGCCAATGTAGCTGAGGGGCTGTACAGGCTGGACCTTGAAATGCAGCTACAGCAGCTTGGCTTGTGTGCTGAAGCAAGAAAGAAAACAAAAACCAAAAAAAAAAAATCTCTCAAGACGGAGCAGAATGACTGCACCGCTGCTTTCAAACTTTATATAATTGGTTTTTTAAATGTAAATTCTGCAGCCAAAAGCACCAGACCATAATCTGTAAAGACTTGGTGTTTTCTCGTCAGTGTCCATGCCCTGTCAACTGACATTTACGGGGAAGCTGTTCCTTGTGGGAAACAACAAAGAGCTGGACCAAGGTAAAAGAGAAAATACTGGTCCAAATTGTTTCTCATTGAATAGATATGCATTCCCACGCTCACGATGGCATGAATCATGTCTGCGCCTGTTTGCCAATTTGCCATAATGTTTGGAAGCTCATTCTGAGGCAGTTTAAATCGATTCCTAATCACAGCGTCGCCAGATTGTTGCTTTTACTGCCAAATTACCTGTTCTCATTTCGCTGCGTGTATCTTGGTTGGGGGTCGGCGTCTCCGTCATTAACGTCATAGCTGGCCTCAGGGTCCTAATAGACACGACAAGAAAAAAGGTTAGGAACCCAATCATTTCTCTTCACACTCTTCATTATCTCTGTGGTCATTTTTATTTGCTAATTTTCCGTAACTGTTAAAATAAAAAAGAAGCTATTTTCCGCTACCATGTGTCTTCGACTTACATAATTGCTGATGAGATCGGGATGGTCTTTCTCGATGCCATCGTCGAGGATAGTCACCACAACACCTTTTCCTGTGTAGCCTTGAGCCCAGGCTGCTTCGGTATTCAGGTCTTGATGTGTAGGGGAGGACTGGAAGAGACATAGGTCTTTTGTTCAGCTGTCAATCTACCGTGACTGACACTTCCCAGACCGACCAGCAGACAAAGGTCAGGGTGGGAACAGTCACTTTAATCACCAGCAAAGTCTTTTTAGCCATGGGAACACTACACATTAAAAATGAAACCAGAAAGGCTCGATTTAAATGCATCGCCTGACATGTCAACCTCTTTATGTTGACCTGTCAGTGTGCAGCACCATACTGTAGATACGCTGTCAGAAAAAAAGACAGACAGGTCAGGAATCTTGGTGGGATCATTTGCCGCTCTTACAGAAGAAATCACAGCATGCAAGCTTTCAGAGGAGGAGGAGGAGGAGGAGGAAAAGGATGATAAGAAGGAGGGAGACAAATAGGGGATATAGAGAGAGTAGTAAAGTGTGATTTGGATGAATAACAAAAAATATTCGGGCCGGGAGAAGTGTGAAGTGATGTGCGTGCCAGAGGTGAAAGAGATGATAAGAGATAAACACAGAGAGATGGAGGAATGGGGAGGCATCATATACAGTCTCCTCTGCCCTCTCTTCTGTTTCCTGCTGATTTCCTCCACAGGGCACAACCCCTGCACATGCAACTCTGTGTGTGGATGTCTGGCTGCTTCGATGATGAGCTCAAACTTTTAGATGCCGGCTTTCTACTCGAACCATTCCAAGGCTTAAGGCAACTCTTTACCACAGACTTATGCAGCTTCTTCTCTCTCCAAATAAACCAATTAAACAAAAGGACTTAATATACCACATACTGGTTGCAATACCAAGACAAAACCTCATCAGTCGGGTGGTGCATACCTTCAACTAACCCATCTTTGTTTGATTTTTTTTAAGCCAGAGCTATGTAAAGAACTTGAAAAGGGAGAAAAAAGGAGTATTAGTCCTCAGACGATTAGAGGTCTAATGCTGAATGGCAGAGGAGGTTTCACAGCCTCTATTCACTGGTGATTTATTTCTGGGATAGGCAATGCTGTCATTAATCCATTGAAGTCACGGAGGTTTTGTGCATATGAGAAAGCAAAAAAAAGCAAAAAAATAAAGAAAGATTAGGGTAAATTGAAGCATCTCTGAGAAAAGCTGCAAATAACAAAAGACGTAAAGCCAGGAAACGTTTGCTATCAACGTTTCACAGGTGATACAGTTCAGCAGTGCATCTGTCCTGACATTTAATTTTATATTCAGCCCAGCATCCTAACAAGCATTGCATTATACATTTGATGCCGGAAACCCTGTGTTGGTGGTAAGGCTGATGTAACTAAAGCCAACAGGATTGTTCCCAAAGACAATTTAGTTTCTATCTGACCTCTCGCGGTGGAAAATTAATATCACTGCGATAATGAAAACATCTTTAAAACCGGGTATCTGCTGTTGATTTTGCAGAGCTGAAAGTACTGAAAGTACTGATTGTGCTGTTTGGCCAAGGAAGCCTTCAAGGTTTAATCAGAAATAATTGCAGAGCAGAAGCTGAAAAAAAAAACGTCTGTGACAGCAGTTTGCAGTTGACAAATATGAATACAGAGAAGGACTTTCTCTCCAGCCTTGAAATTTAAAGTGGCATTTAGTTCTAATATACACATTCGGTGCAACTTAGACACATCATCAGTGATGTAACCTGGGTTCACTGGGTGTTTCGGGTCTCGCAACATCATACACCCTCGCCCAGGCGACCCAGCCGGGGTTGATCAAGCCCCAGCTTGTGTCTAAGTAGCATGTGTAGCCCACGGATCTCCCCGCTTGATCCACAGCCATCTCGACGCCTTTTCTGCCGCGTCCGTGATGTTCTTGATGGCTTTCCTCATTTGCAGTCCCTTCACTCCCAACATCTTGAGTGCCCTGATGAGAGACTGGCCGGCGAATCCTCTGCATCCGACCTCGATGGGGTTGCACCGGGTCCTCCATCCCCTGCTTCGACATTCTCCTGCCAGCTCCTCGTACTTGGCTCTCTTCCTCTCAAAGGCCTCCTCCATCCGGTCTTCCCAGGGAACAGTCAATTCCAGCAGGACCACTTGCCTTGTTGTTACTGACACCAGGACCATGTCTGGCCTAAGTGTGGTCACTGCGATGTTCTCTGGGAATTTCAGCTGTTTCCCTAGGTCGACTTCCAGCTGCCAGTCCCGAGCTGTTGCCAGCAGCCCCCCTGTTTGACTCCGGCACTGCTGTGGCTTCTCCCCAGCCCTAACAAAGGTGATGGACTGCTTTGCTGGTTGTTGGTGTTTGCTGGTGGAGATCCCTGTGCTGATGACCTCTGCGATGACCCGCAGCACTTGGTCATGTCGCCAGCGGTAGCGCCCATCTCCCAGCGCCCTGGGGCAACAGCTCAGGATGTGCTCCAGCGATCCACCTTTCTGGCAGAGAGGACACAGTGGAGTCTCAGCCAAGCCCCAGCGGAAAAGGTTGGATGGGCTCGGGAGGACATCGTACACCGACCGAACAAGGAACTTAATCCGGTGTGGCTCAGCTCTCCATAGCTCTGTCCATGATATCTTCCGTTCAGCTACCCCGTCCCATCGGGTCCACGCCCCCTGCTGCCGCATCCCCACTGTCCTACTGCAGCGGGCTTCCTCCACCCCTGCTCGGACTGCCTCCTGGATCAGCTGGCGTCTTTCCTTTCCCTGGGCCTTGTTATAGCGTGGTCTTGGGTTGCTCCCGAGGCCTGCCCGTCCGGATGCCACTGTTCCCACCAGCTCGCTGTGTCGCAACCGGGACACAGCTTGGTCGACTGCCTCGTGGGCCTTCCATTTCCTGCCTGTTCTTACTTCTATGCCAGCCGAGGAGACTTTGATGTCACTGGAGTCCCTGTACAGCAGCACCTCTCTTGCTCGGGTGACCATAAACTCCTCCGTCAGACTGCTAAATGGCAGTTTTAGCTTGTTGTTCCTCCCGTACAAGGCGATGCTGCTGAGGCTTCGCGGTAGGCCCAGCCACCTTCGCAGGAAACAGCTGACCTTCCTCTCGAAGCGCTCGGTGGTGGACATTGGCACATCATAGACCAGTAGCGGCCAGAGGAGACGTGGCAGGATGCCATGTTGGTAAATCCAAGCTTTAAACTTGCCTGGTAGGCCTGACTTATCCACTGCTGTCAGCCAGGTCCCCAACTCCTCAGATGTTGCTTGGAGCGCTCCGGTGTCCTTCAAGGTGCCGTCGTAGATCTTGCCCAGGCTCTTCACTGGCTTTTCACCCACAGATGGAATCTGGATGCCTCCTAGTGAGAAGCGAAACTGATCTGAAACCTTCCCCTTCTTCACCACCAGGGACCTGGACTTGGCTGGCTTGAAGTCCATCCGGGCCCAGTTGATGAGTCGCTCAAGGCCTTGGAGGATCCATCTACAGCCCGGGACTGATGTTGTCGTCACCGTCAGGTCATCCATAAATGCTCTGATGGGGGGCTGCCGCACACCTGAGTTGGTGAGTGGGCCTCTGCACTCCACCTCTGCTGACTTCACCAACATATTCATGGCCAAGGCAAACAATATCACGGAGATGGTACATCCAGTGATAATGCCCTTCTCTAGCCGATGAAATGTAGATGTTGATGTTCCGGCAGTGACTCTCAAACTGAAACAGCTGTAATAGTTCAGAATAAGGTCCTTGATCTTTCCTGGAACGTGGTGTCGGTCAAGCGAGGTTTCCACCAGCTTGTGTGGAATGGATCCGTAGGCATTGGCTAGATCTAGCCAAAGGACTGCCAGGTCTCCTTTGCCTGCACGTGCCTCCCGGATCAGCTGGGTGACGACTCCCGTATGCTCGATGCATCCTGGAACCTTTGGGACTCCCCCCTTCTGCACAGAGGTGTCAATGTAGTTGTTACTCAGAAGGAACTCCGTCATGCGCCGGGCAACTATACTAAAGAATATCTTGCCCTCAACACTGAGGAGTGAGATGACCCTGAACTGCTCCATGGTACTCGAGTTCTCCTCCTTCGGAATCCAGACTCCTTCTGCATGTCGCCACTGCTGTGCCACCTTCCCCCTCCTCCAGATGACTTTGAGGATCGTCCATAGTCGCTTCAAGAGTTTGGGGCATCTCTTGTAGACAACATATGGCACTCCGCTGGGTTAGAATGAATATCAAAATCTGAATTATATATTCACCTGGGTACATGGCTGAATTTCTTTGTTGGTGATGCTACACAGTTTTCATACAACAACATGCATGCACTACAGGTGGAATCAGGTATATCACTTCAGAACTAATAGACTAATAGGCATTGGGGACATTTAAGACATTTTGAAAGTGAAGAAATTTAAAAGAAAAAAAAAGAAAAAAACAACAACAACAAATGAACAAAAAAACTTGAATATGAGAAACTAATGAGGTGTAGGCTACAAAGACCAGAGACTATCACCCACCAGGTACCACTGCTTGGGAAAATCAGGGTCTGTTGGGTCTTCAAACACATCCCTCTTCTTCCTTTTTCTCACCACTTGCTGTTCTGTCCACAGGACCTGCGGTGCCATTAATACACACACACACACACACACACACACACACACACACACACACACACACACACACACACACACACACACACACACACACACACACACACACACACACACACACACACACACACACACACACACACACACACACACACACACACACACGGAGACAGGGAAAATTCACAGTTAACACAGTTATCTTCGGATGCTATTGTGTGATTACTAATGATAGAATTTCAAAAATTGTTGCAATGTCCCACAGATTGTAGACGTGGAAAAACAAGGCCTCAGCTGTGTTCAAAAAGTAATAACTAGGAAGAGAGGCACAGATGTAAAGCAAATCTAATTTATTTCATTCCTGAGATGCAGAGGAAAAGTGGCTTCTGTACACTGTGCCAGAGTGGGGGCCTTTGAAGTCCTGGAGGCTGCTGTGAGAAGCACGGGCTTGGTAGGGGTGGCTGACAGCAAATGCTAATATCACACTGAGGAAATGTCATTTTTAAACTTTTGTTTCTGAAGTTGCAAGGTTGCAGCTTTATAAAAAAAACAACAACAAAAGAAACAATTCCACACACTTGTGCCAAAAGCCACACAATAGCTAATCATTTAATATCTGTCAACTTGCCAGTTAAAATAACTAGACGACAAAGTGCCTTTCTGCTCACTTCTGTTTCACGCTTGTTTCTACCATATGTAGCCTGACAGGCATTTTGCTCAGTTTGCACGACTGACAGTATAGACTCCCTCAGGACTTGATATTTTTTATTAATGGTTAAATATTTAGAACACACATACATAATGGATGTTAAAAATGTGCCATGTCACACCACTACACCAAAGGTCCAGGTAGCAGTGTCTCTTTCAGGGGCTTACTGTTAAAAGCTTTGCAAAGAATTCATACTGAGACATGGTCTAGTACGCACACAGCTGCAGAGATGCCTACACAGCAAAAATTCAGATAGATCAATCCATGCACAATTTCTTTCGCACGCTCCAAATGATATGGAAATAATTGAGCACACGTGGAGGAATACCACACTCCTTCGTCTCTCTTGATTGAAACGATTAAACATTTTTACAGCAGTGTTTTGCTATTTGTACTTTCCACATAGGCACTGTTTACAATAGACACTCAGAAAGAATGAACCAATGTGCCGGATAAAAAGGTGAGACTCTCCAGATCTTTTCCCACAAATAAGTCTTCCTTTTTCTTACCACTTGCTGTTCTGTCCACAA
Source organism: Trachurus japonicus (assembly GCF_045865225.1). Lineage (NCBI taxonomy): Eukaryota > Metazoa > Chordata > Actinopteri > Carangiformes > Carangidae > Trachurus > Trachurus japonicus. The sequence continues at coordinate 18,837,338 of NC_140912.1, forward strand.
GTCATGCATACAGTACACTATATACTTTCCCCACATATAAATTTGTCGACAAAATTGAAAAATGGTACATCTCTAGAGGAATATAAATGCTGTAAAGACAATAATATATTATGTAGTGTGTATATATTCCCTCATGGGAAGTTTTTATGTGACAGTGCTCCAAGTTACACATACAAATATGATAAAAAATATAATATATATGATCGTGAGTGTGAAAGATGGTGTGTGCCACGTTATTTGTGTGTAGGTGAGGCCCAGGATGTAGCAACCGTCAATGACAATATCCCAAAGCAGACACCTCGCCATTGACCAACCAATCTGTGGACAGTGTCCAAATATATATTTGGCACATTTCCCTATGTGTATTGATAACTAAGCATTTCATATCCAAGCAGTGAGACAAATGTTATCGGATTTGTCTGGATGGCATTTTTATAACCTTAAAAAGCAACAAATCTTGAGAATTGTGGTGAAAAAAGATGGAGAGGCACTGCATATCATGTTACGATCAGGACAAGCATATCAACAGTGCCTTAATACAATGATGTGTGATGTAAAGAATGAGAAGTAAACCCATGACAAAACAGAAAGGTGGATCTAATGTGAAGCATGTGTGTGTGTTTATTGTTTTAACAAAAACTGCATTTAATTCTAATTAAGAAATTGGAAATTCAGCTATTCTTCTTCCTTAGTCAAATTAAGCCATTCAATGCATTCAAAATTGTGTGAGAGCGAACTTGGAGTGAACCGAATACTGTAGCATTGGGAATTTGCATATTGAAAACACTTATCTTCTGCAGCTGTTTAAGCAATTGCTGCCATGCATTATTATTGTCAGTGACAAATGCATTCTTTGCTGGGGGTTTTTTTTGCTGAAGGTGAAAATGCTTATGCTGGTGCTCCTCTTGTATAAACCTTGTGTATGCCTAAACCTGTGACTTCCCCATACAAGGCCTGGCAGATTCTCGTGGTACATATTGTTATTCAAGTGTTTTAGTTGTTTCCATTAGTTTTTTTCCTGCTTGCTTGTTACTGTGAGGGTTGTTCCTGGCGTCTCTACTCACTTGATTTCATGCTCTTGAAAAGCGTGAGATCTGAATGGAAAACAAATGAGAGTGAAAATGTTCAGTGTAGCAACCGTCTGCAGTGATGGTCCAAGCCCTTTTTGAAAACCTAGCCGCAGAGAATGAAGTCATTAACTTTATACAAGTGACCAGAGACTAATTAACATTATCTCATTTCATTACATTTAAAATTGCACATGACTGACCTCGCTGCACTGCTGCCCACTGCCCGTCACATTATTATCAGAACAAAATGACAACTGATACACGGACAGAAAGATAATCTGTATGCGGCCATTTGCTGTTAGATACTTAGTGTTTCATTTATGTAGCCAATTAATGCAAATGATTAAACATTGGCACATTCAACTCACAGATGACTCATATTATCATCAAGAAAACTGACATTAAATATAATTAATGTAATGTAATGTGATCAAGTGAGTGATGGAGAACTAATTAGAGCACAGAGAAATAAGGACCACCCTCAGGTCTGGGGACAAGGACAAACAGTGAGAGGCATACAAAAGCAGACGAAAGGCAATCATGAGACAACAGGGAGGCCTCCACATGGGCTGGGTCTGTAATTCACTTGAGCAATAAACTATTTGTTCCGTCTCTCCCACAGTGTCCTGAGGGCTTTCCTGTCTGATGACTAAAGAAATTCACACTGGTATTGTCTGTACCACAGAGGGACTGGTAGAAAGACAACATGTGCTTTGATCTACAAATCTGCCCTTCTCAACTTTATGAAGAAAGAGGATGTGTTAAAGGATCAGTCTAGTGATATTCTATTCCCTTTTGTTACTTGTCAACAAATCCCATAAAAAGACCAAGAGTCAACAATGAATTGCTACATTATGATGGTGATCACAGCACTGGATTATTCTGAGTTGATCCCATATGTATTGTTCTGCTATTGTTAATCGGTGGTTCCCCACCTGGGGCTCAAGACCCTCCCAGTGGGGGTCCTACATACATCTGAGGGGGTTGTTATAGAATTAGCAGAATATTCTTGTCATCTTCGATTTTTTTTATCCTTCTGAGGAACTGAATAATTTTATAACTGTTACATTTTATGACCTCTAAATGTCAGCGCAAATAGATGGAAAGACAATCCTGCCCTGATGATAGTCCTCAACAAATACATGATTTAAATCTGTCAGTCCTGTGACTCTGCATCTCTTCTCCAACTTCAGTAGGAAGCCGTGGGCTCGGGGCTGAGAGCCACAGACAAGCTGGGTAAGCGATAAAGTACCGTGAAACTAACTAATGCATTTGTTGGTTTAGGTATTTTCATGTGGTTTGTTGACAACAGCACAGATATAGAGTATTGCATGCACTGTATGGCCTCCTGCAGCCCCAAGAAACACCATGCGCTCTGTGAGAGAAAGAGAGAGAGAGAGAGAGAGAGAGAGAGAGAGAGAGAGAGAGAGAGAGAGAGAGAGAGACAGTCCCTCTGAAAACACAGCATGCAGTAGGCTGCCTTGCACTGCAGTTTGTACAAAACCAGTAGCAGCCACCCCAAAACAAATCGATTCTTTCCCTCGTGGAGAAGGTGTGGGGTGTGGAGAGCAGATGACAAACAGCCCTCGCAAGCATAATGGTAAAAGCTTATGCAGCTGCCAATGTCATCTTGCCACTGTGCGATTATTCAAAGGGGATGGTGATAAGCGACATGTTAGCACGACAGAGCAGTGGAAAAGAGACAATGGACGTAATGTGAGAGACAGCAGCTGGATTACAGAGAGGAAACACTGTAACAAGCTCAAAGCTTAGCAATGACTAATCCAAATCCAGCCATTATGTTTTCATTGCCTTTTAAAGTCGTTTCTCTTTGAAGCAGGTGAAGCAGAATCTTTTTCTTTCCCCTTTTCCAGGGATCACATGGATGGACTCACTAACACATATGAATATACAAATGCACATAAAAAACACACACAAAAACACAAGCCCACTCTCTCATGATGTGGTGTTTTTTTGGCAGTGGCCACTACTTTGCCTCAGGTTTTGGTCGGTTTGCGGTTGTGTGGGTTGGGAGCTAACCTAGGGACAGACTGGATGCCCTGTATAGCTGTGGGTTCAAGTGCTGTGTTAACTCGAACTACTGACCCTCTGACAGAGATGAGCCAGTGAGATGAAATCTGCTCTGTCGAAACTGCTTCCATATTAGATAAGGTTTTATCTCTCTGACTCTGTTACGGCTGCGGCTCTAAACCCAAGATGCTTTCACTCTCATTTGGTGCTGCCAAGCAACGTACAGTTCAAACAGAGCAGAGTAAACTCCAGTTTCCATCTTTCACATTAATCCTGGTCCTTGCCAGCAATTTATTAGGAGCACATCGATTTTCGATTCACCGTCCTGCTGTTTCACCAGCAGTTTTGCATCGTGTCCCTCACAGTCCTAAAATCTAGTATTGCACACTATGAAATTCTCACAGACAACACAGACAAAAAACCTTACCTCTTTAACTGCCCATACTAAATGTCATTTGCTGTTGATTTAGCAGATTTTAGAGTAATTCTCATAACAATCTGTGTGCCACAGTACTCCCCCAGCTTCCAGGCAGACACCTCTGAACCCATATGCTCTCAGAGCCTTGTTAACATCCATTTAGGCTGACCTCTGACACCACCGGCCTCAGTGAATGTCACCATATCTCGCTAATGATGTCTTGGAGCCTCAGCGCTTGTCAGACCACATCAGTCCCCCCCCCTCAGCCACCTCGACTTGTTCTCAGTAAAAGATAAAGAGCAGTCCTCGCTACAGATGCCCCAAGTCTGTTCTCACATCGTAACCGTCCCCTTTTTAGCACCAGTCAGGTACCTCTTAAGATACATTTAAATAGCAGCGATTACCACTGCTGCCTCCAGTGCTTCCAGTGGAAACGTGGCAGGCAGTGTGTCGCTGAGTGGGGTGACAGCAGCACTGAGAGAGAGGGTGGCGGCTACTGCACTTGTAACACACGCAACGGCACAGCTGCTGCCTGAGTTCACATCAGTGGGTAAAAACTTTTGGGGGTGAAGGAAAGGTTAGATTTTAACAACAACAACAACAAAACCACAGAGGGCTAAGCCTGTGTTTGTGAGTGGCATTTGTGTGCTTTCCCTGTTAGTCCAAGTTATACTGTATGTCAATAGATTTGGTTCTGTTCAAGTTTTTTCCCCCACACACAACAGGTGAAGAAACTGTTGTTTTTAGCACTTGAATCATCAAAGCAATATTTTAGAAAAAAAAGGCAACATCTATTTTCAGAAACAATGTGCCACAGTTCTCACTGTCAACAAAACTATTTCTGCATTGTTTTCTCGATAACAAAGAAAACCATTCACAGAGATTCCCTGTTGTTGTTACAAGGACATGTGTGTGTGTGTGTGTGGCATTTTTTGCACACTGAAATTTCCTCCCTCCGCTCAGGTGTGAAATAAAGCAATGCAGTCCATGAACACAGCTTGCAAAAGGTCATGACATTCTCTTAAACATGTAGGACAATAACCTTTATATTTGTAAATCTGATGCACAAAATTGAAGCTACACAAAGTTAATTTACCTACAAAATCTCCTTTGTGCAATGCCGATTAAATATTCAGCTCAAGTGATTAAAGACATTTTTTTTATACAGGCCTGTTCTATTAGCAGATCCCCTGTTGCCTTTACAAGACAGCCATGTAATAATCTACAAATGCCAAGCCTAATGACCTTTTTTGTGTGTACAGTAAGGAAATGATCTGTTTAAAATATGATATCTGGTACCTCCTTGAGAATCATTTCCACACACTAGAGGTGACTCAGGTTGATGTGCTTTGATCTGGAGGCTGCAGAATAGGAATTAAAATTAAAGATGTAGAAAATAATTATAGGACGTAGAAAAGATTCAACAGTAATGTGTGTAATATCAATGTGGAAACTTGAATAAAGAACATTAAATCACCTAACAAACGTGTTCCTACCCTGTGCATAAACTTCACCATGAAAAGATACCCAAGGACGTCCGTAAGTACAGACTTGAGGTTATTCATGAAGGCAGATTTACAAGTAGTGCTTTCTTCTGTTCTCGCTTCTCTGCTTTCCATCATTATTTTCAAAATCACTGCCTTTGAGAAAGAAAAAAACCCCCAGCTTTTTATCAAATCTGAAAGAACTGAATTCTCCTTCGTTTAGAAACAGTGCAAATAGTGCAACGTGAGATTGCTTATCTCTAGATCCCTAGTAAGAGAGAGAAAAAACAAAAAGCTTCCTTCCACAGTTGGAACTGCCAACACTGTGGCAATTCCATGCTGACTTAACTACACCTGGTATAACACAGAAAGTGAAAGATTTGCAGAGTTATAGTATATCAGGTCTGAATTCATGGTTGGGTTAGGTGCAAATCCAGAACCAGATGTCCTGGGAATAACATTCAGAGGTGTAAAATGTTCCTGAATTTTGATGTTAGATTGAACAATTCTAATTTTCCACTCTAGTTAACACTCAGGTGCAAATAATGTGTGACAGGAGGAAAAGAGAGGCCAAAAACAGAGGCACTCCCAGCTGTTGTTTTGTTTGGGAGGATATATTTTGCATATTTACAGCTATGCGGCGCCTCGGATCGGGTCAGAGGGACAGATGGAAGGACTGGTGTGGACTGCAAAAGATTCAGGGTTTGACAAGCTGTCATTGACGGTGACATTCCTTTCTCTTGTGATACACACACGCTTTGTGTGTAATCCAATCTGTCTTTTGGCCTTTTGTTGCTGCAATGAGCACCGTGGGGGCTGACAACAGTCTTACCTGTGGTTCTTTTTGCAGTCTGATGTGCATCCCCCTGTGGCCAGACAAAGCTCTCTTCTCCACGGCATGATGCCTGAAGTGATAATAATCTCCAAAAACCTGCACAGACACACAAAGGGAAAAAAGCAATGAATTCACCTCCAGCAACAGGATGACCAGCCAGCACTCCCTGCTCACCAAGGCATTTATAAGCACATGAGAAAATGTGCAGAGAGTGCTCATGTGGGAAAGAGCTGAAAACACATGTCCATTTGGACATCATTTCCATATTCAAAGCTAAATGAGAGCCTATTACTGTTTTGGCTTGTCACAATGTGAGCATCTCTCCACCAAGATGAAAAACACCATAAGTGGTCTGTAGCACCCATTATATATTCTGTGAATTTTAGCCACAGACGTGCTGTGGAGGCAGCGCGAGAGATGTAATTGTTGAAGAAAATGTGAGAGACACAGACAGCCATCCATTACACAACTGCAGATGGACATTACCTAACCAAAATGATTAGATGCATCTAAAGTTAAAGGTAAATAAACTTCACAGCTACTGCATACTGAAACTTCACCTGCTGTGCTGTCATTGTTCACTCACAAGTCATGCTCAAGAGAGCCCTTTTTAGGACAAGTATCTAGGTGACAGCTGACATGAAACTGGCCTAAAACCTCAGGGAGTGCTTTCTTTTGTGTGGCTTGCTCTAAAGTGACACATGGAGCTGCCTGTGCCTCCCCATGTAATGGTCAAGGACAGCTGACCTGAGAGCAAGACACAGACTAAATAATACAGACATCCAGAGATGAGTGCACCGCACAGGGAAAGACAAAAATAACCAAACAGAAGGTGCAGGAAGAGGAAGACAAGGAGCAGCTCAGCCACTTTTTTTTTTTTTTACATGGGTATTCACAAGAGAGAAGCCTCCATTTGAAGAGGAAGTGCTGCAATCTGTACAGTAGTGCCACTGGGGACTAGCTCACCTTCACAAGCCCAGTGGAGCGGAGGAAGAGAGTGGGGAGAATAGAACCAGGGGGGAGGGAGGGAGAGAGAGAAAGGAGGGCGGTTGACGAAGGTAGGCAAAGGGGGGGGGGTGCAGGGTTTGACAGGCCGCCCGGGTAGGATGGATGTGTTTGAGGGGGGGGAAGAGCAGACGCAGCAGGATAGAGGGCTCTCCTGGGGTTGCAGGCTGATTCTGCGGGCTGGCTGTCTGTGGGCCGACCAGACTGGAGGCTGAGGCTCGGAGGCCTTGTCTGGCAGAGCTGATCTAAAGCTGCCAGTTCAGCACGCCAGCCAATTTAACTTCATTTGTCAAATATTTCTAATTAAGATTTTAAATCACTTGCTATGATAATTTCCAAATAAAGTGAGCGAACATCAATCTCAAACTACTCCCAGAGTTCTGTTGCATGCAATTATGGGAGGAAAAAAGAGGGAAATGACGTCTGCTTTTGTTGCGGAGACAGCTTTTTAAAAAAAAAAAAGACTGTTCTCAAACGATGAAAAGTACGGCCAGTGAAAATGTCAGTGTAAAGAAACTATTCTGCAGGAATGTGATGGGGATAAGGGAACACTGGTACATGTGGCACATGCACCGAAATCCATAAATTCTAGATGAAGATTCACTGTTAGATTAACATCATGAAAAATTCAGCTTGCATTCTTTCCAAAGCCTTCATATATTAAGAGGCAATGAGATGTTATCTGCTAATCTGCATCACTGAGGTATTTGACCAAGACAGTTATTATGATTGCAAGACATATCATTCTTAGCAACTGGAAGATGTCTCCTTTTCAGGCCTGGGTGTCTGAATAAGGAGTAGCTTCTGTCGCTGTGTCTACAGGACCGGAGAGAATGTCGTCTATGAAAGCTTTCGTGTAAATACATGGTGGAGAGAGACGCCCCGTTTTTGATCACTATGTTAAAGATATTCAATTATTACTTGAGCTCATTCAATTTAATATTGTGGGCTTTATTCCTTTTCAGGATTGCATTGTCTCTGTGCTGATGGATTTATCTACAAGGCAGTGGCACTCTATATGCAGGTCGACTCCTCGGTTTCTGTGTTGGGTGGGGGAGCGAATAGGGAGTTAAGTCAGTTAGAAATAGAATATATCATATGCCATCTGTTGTGTGACTGATGTTTATGGCATAAAAGAAAAATTGCAAGTCATAACAAATATCATAACTAATTTAAATGTAGGCTACTGTACATAGACATGGATGGAATAACTAACTCGTCAAGTCAAGCGATTCTAGATAATTATCATTAAACTCACGATATCAAGCATTCATAAATCCAGTGGGGAAAATGAGTATTTGATGATTTTTGCCCTTATTTCACTTGATTAAATGTAAATTAATGTATAACTTTTATATGATGACATTATTTTATATTTTTGTTGCTATTCTGGCTCTCCTTGTTAAAATAAACTTACCACAAAAACTACAGACTGTCCATTTCATCGTCAGGGAGCAAACTTACAAAATTAACAGGGGATCGAATACTTATTTTCCCCACTGTACACCAGAGGCATGGTATTGCAGCAGTAATATAGTTAAAGCCCCAGTACTGTATGTAACTTATTTGGCTTTTTATCACCGAAAATCAAATATTGCTTTCATAAATACGTATTTCACTGAAGTTGAATCACACCCGCATACAAATGAAAGCTTTCTCGTACCTTAGAATGAGTTGTTACAAGTCGTTACAAATACATAAGTGGGCGATACACCAAACCTTGGCTGCCATGTTGCATCGCCATTTTTTATGTTGAGTGGCAGCGTGACCGTAGGTAACCATAGAAACTCACCGGAGCTGTCGGCTCAGGGAGAAAGTTTTCCAGGTAGCGCCTGTTAAAACTGTCACCACTGTGTAGTGTGAGGAAGGACGGAGGCACTGATGTTGCATTCAGGCAGACGGCCATCGGCAAACCAACTGGATGTCATTTTACTCGACGAGAGAAAGACGGTAAAACGTGGTTCAGGTAAACAATACGACATCACCATGACAACATATTGTCACGCCTGTATTGTTTTGCCTCGTGCTGGCGGGCCACTTGTTTATCCTGTTACATGCAGCGTCTGTTGTCTGTCTGACGTCTGCCCAATTTCATGTGAATGCAACATCAAGAATACGTTCCGATATGCAACCGCACCGCTAGATGGGGGTAATACCTATAACTCTAGACAGGAAAGTGATTCAATAGGATACATTCATAACACCGTTGTGCTATAGGTCCTCGGTTGATGCTGACATTATGACATTCTCAGTAAGTTACACAATCAGTGGCTGACCTCACAGACAAAAGGTCTTGAAATTAATGTCAAAGCCATGCATAAGGAAATCGCCTCTGAATGATGCGCCAGGATGAGGTGTGACCAAGGATGTGACCCAAGAAATTAATGAGACCCACTTTCGCATTGATTGCGGCGGGGCAGAAAGCTAATTTGTGCTGCACCAGGGTGGCTTTTCTGTGGGACAAACCTATTTCCTAGAGTGCTGATGTCCTCATTTATACCGAGAGTCTATGGGTCTTAGAAAATTGAGATGGTGATAGAAATGTTGGTGTAGCTGCCCATGAGTGCAGCTGAGTCATGCCTCTCCATAGTCGGAGCCAGAGTGAATCATATGTTGTGTGTGTCTGTCTGCCTGTGTGTGTGTGTATATACCAGCGATAACTGAGAGCACTGTGGGTCATTAGTCACCCTGCCACTGTGCTCTGAGTCTCCATTAGAGGCATGCTGCCCTTTACACTCTTCACTATGCAGCATCAGACGATACTATCTCATGTCTTTACTTTTGCTGTTTCACTCCAGCCTCCATCTTGTTTATGCCTTCATGTGGCCTTGAAGCTTTAACACACCTGAGCATCAATTACAACGACCAAAAGACTAAACTCCTTGCTGAGATATGCAACATGAATAGGCAATTTTCATTATTATTTACCCTGAAGATATATTAAAAGCTCTCAAAGTGCAAGGTGATGTCTCCATATCTCTTCAAGTCAAATGAAAAACAGATTTGGAGATTTTAATAAAATATACCCCTGTGAACAGACTCATTTAAGACATTTAAGACTCTGGAACCTGAGACTTTTTGGCATTGGTGATTAAAAAATGACTTAAAGTAACTGTTGGTGATTAATAGCTACGACGATCGACTGATTAATGAAGTGAATAACTGTTTCAGCTCTATGGGGAAGTGAGGTGATTTATTTGCCTTAAGTCAGACAGTCTTCAAAACTGCACTAGATAATCCCTTTACAATTAAAAAACAAATAATTTAAATGAATCAATAGGAGATAAAGACAAATTTATAATTTATTGTTAGCACTTGCATAGTTCATGCTGTGATCTACTCAAAAGAAAAATATGGAAATGAGCCCAGTCAGTTCTGAGAGATGAGGGAGAAGTTGTGGCAAATTTGTGTTTTAAGACATGCCCAAAGGTTTCCTTCTGGCCAAAGCCAAATTTCCATATTGTGGACTTGAAGAACCAATGCATTTTTCAGATATGTTTTTCTGGGGATCATGTAGAGAAGCAAAGCAAGTATAAAAGGAAAATGTATAAAAGGAAAAGGAGAGAGAGAGCTGTTGGCATCAGCAAGAACATTGCATTCTTCTAAATGTGTTGAATAATATATTATATTATATATATGAATCAAGGACAAGCCAGCAAGCTGATCTGTCAGACCTGATCTGACAGAAGTTAAACAGAATCTCGGTGGAGTTTAGATAATAGGGAGGTTAGGTTTCAGAAATCAGATGCAGGAAGTTGAATGAGAAGTTCAATTACAGTATCAATGATTTTATCTGTGCATTCAGGTTTATTATTATTTCTTAGAAAGACCTGAGCCATCCATAAGTGGACTGCAGATTTCATCTTCAATTTTATTAACTTACTTAAACTTAAAACAAAGCATGCTTTGGTTTAATAGAAAAACTGTATACTCCCTTCCAGGGAGGGAGGTATTTTATTTTAGACTGTGTGTATTGTTCACTGGTATGTAGCAAGTGCTGGGTGCTGCTATGTTCAAATATTTCAATCTGTCACCACCAGTCTAACAACCAGCAGATGTGTGTATTCTGTTTAAATAAATTAATATTAAAGTCTGTGTGATGAATGTGTGTGAAATTGTAATTTAGAGCCTGTGGCCTCTTTCTCTTCAATAGGCAATAAGTTGTTTAGACAGACTGAACATCTGTGTGACACTATTTGAAGTCCAATGGCGCAGATAAAGGATGCCTCTGCTTGCAGCTTCCAACCAGGTGGAGATTACATATTCCATTAAATGGCCGAGGTGCACGACTCCATATACAGGTTTTGGCCTGGTTCTCAAACATGATTTATGACTTGATGTTGATTTTCAACACCAATCAATCATCGCCGTTTGGTCACCAGCCAGTTTTGTGAAACATGGAAAGTACAATAACAACCAGCATAATATGGCATACAACCCAGCTCACACTTTCAATTTGGTTTACAGGTTAATTATTTACAGAGTTGTCCATTAAATTAGCAAAATACATGTAATTTTTTTTATATGAAACCTTTGAGGTTTGGTTTGTCTCACTAAATATTAAAAAAAGACTTATCTGGGCTGGTCATCAGTGCTAGCCTACAGTACATGTCAACATGATCTGAACTTTGGGTAAATTCCCTCTGACACCACCCGCTAATGATTGCAGACACGCAATGAGGGAGAATGTAAGGCATGAAAAGACTGTACAAATGTCTTAATACAGTCACTGTCGGTGAGACAGTCTTCTCCTTTGATAGAGTTTGCAGGAGCAAGGACTCTCAAGACTGAACCCTCTTATTAGACCTGTGCTATTATAATCATTAGCATTTAGCAAGGAAAAATATTCCTCCATGTCTGATCTTGGTTGAATTCCCCTGTGAAGCTGAAAGAAAAAAAAAAAAAAATTCTGAAGCTGCTTTTTAAAATGACATTATTTATGAACTGAGATTTGTCTAAATTGGGGTTATCTGACGTGAATGACAAGCCCTTAAAGCTCCTAATTTGAGCAACTTTGAACTCATAAGAGTGCAGGCTTGTGTGAGACAGACGGATGTGGGAGTCTACAAGTTGGCTGAGTTTGAATGCAACCGACATTAAGATCGCTTATCAAAAGCTTTCTGTCAGTCCGAGAGCTATGTGAAGCATCAAAGGCGCATCAGCCAGTTGCACTCTTGTTTTTTCACCATTTCTTCAGCCCACTCACCACATCAGCGTTTCAGATTTGATTTTTATTCCTCTAATAACCCAGTATATTTTCTCCACCCGCCCTTCACCGCTGAGCGATTAAACTTGAATGACACTGTTTACCACAGCATCTTTCGTAGTAGTTTTGCTACACTCCACCAGGGGATTCAGCCAGGGCGGTTGTTAGGCTTTAGTCACTGAAAGTAATGTCATGGTGTGTCTCCTGCACCCAACACCCTGCTGTATCCTGTCCTGGGTCTCCTTCTGCCGTGACTGCTTTGGTCTGTAGCCACCTCCAGCCACATTTGTTCAGTCAATATTGGCCAGAGGGGATTGGCTGCAGATCAGTGGCGCTGAAAAGAGAAATGTGACAAGCTTTCACTGGACTGTAACCTTGTGTTATTTCGTATGTGTGTGCGTACAAGTGTTTCGGCAATTCTCCAATGTAACCAGCTGATTTGAAATGTGGGAAAAGTTTTCTTTTCGCTCCCATCGAACACAGTGAGAATGAAGAATCAAATTATGCAATGCATTTGTCGGGAAATGCGCCTGAAGTTTGTTTTTCATGCCAGAAACGGTGCGGTAGTCTCAAGTGATAGGTGACAGAAATGGGGTACACAATAAAATCGAATTTTTCTTATCAGCAAACTGAAATTCTGCTGGGAGACTCCACAGAGTTGCAATATTCAGACAAGTGGTAGCGACATGTAGCTCAGACTGAGACTACTGTGTGTGTATTCCAACTGACTAATGCAATGACACTGTGTACGTGTGTGTGTCTATGATTGTGTGCATAGAGGAGACTGAATACAAATATGCAGTATTCAGCAGGGGAATTTATAGGTGCACTACACTAATATTGACCGAGACGGAGCTCAACATTAAGTGTATTCCCTTAAGCTTGTGAAAAGTGCACAGAGGCAAATCCACCTTATTGGAATTGGCGTCAATCAGACCCATCCTTCAAGGAAAAACACTGGCCTCAGTGGTCCGTTAGAGACACGGCAGTAATTGTAACTCCCTCTAAATACTGAGAACATTAATTTACAGCCTGCCGTAGACATATAATCCTACTAACCTTAATGGAACATACCGGTAGTCGAGTGTGTGTGCGTCTCACATACAAATGTGTAAAAAGAGGAACCAAAATGGGCACAATCCTCTTCTGCCCCTTTGTACAGTAGAAAAGCAGCTTCAGTTGCACATCTGAGACAGAAATGTCAGCGGCCCAGCGGAGCTCATTGATTGCCACACAGCTCCGTCAACCCTTTCTCTTCCTTTGCTTTCCCTTTTCTATGTTGCCTTTCCCTTTATTTATGCTTTTTTCATTCACACACACAACACACATCAGTGCAAAGCCACACAGAAATAGGCTCTCTCTTTGTTGCTTACAGTTTATATACACAGCAAATGTGTTGTTTGTTGGTTTGGTGCGATCACTTGCTGTTGGCCTAATAAAACAGTTGCGTTGTTGGTGACCAGTCAGCCACTGGGCTGCCGTCTTTTGGACTAATTACAGCGGGAACTCTGGGGCAGCACTTAGTGGGAGAAGCTCATTATTTTACTCTGAAACAGGGGCTAATTGAGTGTTTTAAAATGAAGGGTAATTATTTGTTTGCATCTTAGCTCTAATTCTGTTTCAGTTTCCTGCCTCACTCGCATTCATGAGCTCAGGGGATGCGCTCTCTTGGGAAAAGCTGAGCCACGAAAAACAGCTTTGGCTAATTATGTGGCTGAATAGCAAAGATTTAACAAAATGCCTATGAAGACCGTTCCTCCGGTTATGGCGAGTAACAAAACAGAGCTGGTATGAAAGGTGTGGGCCACTGAATACATTTTCTTTAATAAAAATAAATGGTAGTTATTCAAGGGGCTGTGGGAAAGGCACAAAGACCTTGAAGGCAAAGCGATCCTAAATCATGGAGTGTCCGGCCACATTTATTCCTATTCTAGGTGAGTAGGACACAGTGGGATATAAAAGAAAGGAGGGAAAATGAAAGTGAGGCAGGAGAATGAAATACATCACAGGGGGGTAGATGAGCGTATAAGGTGGAAAACTTAGTGGGAATTGGCTACAAAGGGAATGTGTCACATAGATCGCCAAGAGACTTGAAATATACAGGCCCTGCTGATGCCTGACCTTTGGCTGATATTACCATTAAAATAAATTTATACTGCTCTGTCGCTGTAAATGAGAGCTGCCTTGTAATCCCAATCAATAACGGTATCTCACTCTGCGATTCTATGCTTGAATAAAACATGGTGAATCCACATGATATTTCATAGGCCTTGATGCAGGTTTAGAGTTGGAGCAGAAAATTAAATGGCTCGAGAGTACGAATCTCATGCATTTGCCGTGCACATGAGAAATGTAGGAAAAGTAGCATTCCTGATGTGGCTTATCTGTGTGGGGTGATTCGTCAGAGAACAGATAAGGGACAGAGCAGGGCTTATCAACAGCCCCATGCATGCACGCACCAACACACACACACACACACACACACACACACACACACACACACACACTGTTCACTCACCAAAACCTTGCTCAAAGTAGCACTGATACATTCAACCAGCATCTCCAACTCACAAAGATGCTGGTTTTCAAAGTAATTCCCACATGTGCTCTGGCACACACAGACACACACCAAAGATTCTGAGCTGTGGCCTTGAGAAAGGGAGACCGAGACAGATAAAAATGTGCGGAAGAGCCTGTGTGTGTGAGTGAGATGTATTAAATATTTCAGATCACTCCTTGCCTTTTTAATTTGAGATTTATCCCACCGGGTGGATTTATAAGTCTCAAATCCCTGTCTTGGTAGGAGAAATGTGCTAAACCAAATTAGTAAACAGCCAACTTTCACTATGCTTCACCGGAGCATTGAATATTCATGGAGTCAAGGGAGGGCTGGATCCATCACTTCGGCGCTGCAGCGGAGCTGGTTTCTCCCCGTATTGGTAATATCAGTAATCACACTGTTAACCTGCTCTGATATTACAGAGCAATGGTCTGACAAGCCCATGGGTGAAGGGAGCCAGGCATCTCTCCATAAAATGGTGCTGTTACCATTCATTGCACACCAAATAGAGACAGAGTGACAGATATAGAGGAGGGAGAGAGAAAAGAAAAAAGAGAGGATGGGAGAAAGACTAACACATTTAGATGCATTGGTAAACAGAATCCTTCCCATAACCTGAGCCACATGGGGCATCTTTCATTTGCCCCTGGGGGAGAAGCGGAAGACTTGACGATGTATGAAAACTACTTCAGTGGAAAGGAAAAGGATTGAGATCAAACTGGGTTAATATTTAAGCCGCTGGGAGAGGGTTAGAGTAAAAAGACATTTTCAACAGATGAACAGGATCAGTGCTCTTTGGATCTAAAGAAGCTACAGAAACAAATGTACCACCACGGTGAGTGCACCCGACAAAGAGCTTAGGCAATGAAGCATAGCATCATGCAAATGAGGAGGGAAAGAAAAAATTGCTGGAAATAGAATTAAGAAAAGGGAATAAAAAAAAACAAAATGATGCAAGTGGAAATCTTTTAAAATATATCAAGTACGTTAAGGTGTTTAGTATTCAAAGATGTTGGTGTGTGTAGAAGTACAACCTGGATGCTATTGGCCTTTAGTTTATGCCCGCAGCATGCCACTGTGTCATAAAAATTTAAAAGTAATTCTGATCTGAGGTAAATTGCGCACACGCGCGCACGCACACACACACACACACACACACACACACACACACACACACACACACACACCACACACACACACCACACACACACACCACACACACACACACACACACACACACACACACACCACTTGACTCTGTCATGCAAAACATAAAACATATAAAACAATCTCCTCCTGCACTTATTTATGTTAATAGTGCCCTTATTTCAACCTGTTGTGTGCAGAGTCACGATAGAGCAGACTTTTCCCAAGGAAGGAAAAGCCTGTTACTTGTTAGTACAGTAACTACAGTCCATGAAAAATCAATGTGAAGAGCACTCAAAGGGTTGTCCTATTGATTTTTCATAGACTCAGATCAGTCAATCTATCAATAGATGCAAGAGGAGGCAGACGCACAAACAGAGGCGCCGTGGAAGTAGCTATAGCTGCGGTGATGGACTACTGAAAAGGAAATGTGCAAAACGTCCTCCGCCTAGAATGTGCCCTTCACTTCAAGGGCTCAGCTCAGGAAAATGGAAGCTGTCAGCACCTTCAGATGTACAGCGAGGAGATGCAACCCTGCTGCATGAAAAAAACAAAACCCTGGAGAGAAAAATCACCCCACAGTCTCACTTAAACATCACAGCACAGTGAAGGAACACCTGCGCTCACCAAACACTCACCAAAAACACGTACCGACACGCTCACACCCCTCTGTATCTCTGTCTCCCACCCTCCTGTGTGTGATGAGGTCAATAACAGAAGACAACCCCGCACGGCCCCGAGCTGTCCCCTCCGGCTCGTTCCTCAGACGGTGGCCTGCTTTTAAAGGCGCTGGGGATTGTGGATGCTGGATTATTCATTTGCAGTGTAACTCAGCCCGCTGCTCTTTTTTACACGTCACCTATGTTGATTTCCCCGGTGCCAGCGGAGCCTCTGTCAGGCTTTGTCACCCTAGTTTTTGGAAACTGAAGTAAATAGGTTCCACTTCTATTTCCATTCCGCTCTCGTCAATTTAATTCCTTTTACTCTGTGTGTCTTTCACTCAGCCCCCTGTGACTTCTCCTCTGGTTCCATCTATTAATACCGACACGTTCAGTGCTTACATTCTATCCCTCTCCATGTTGAGACCCTTATGAAAATCATTCATGTCGTACTATCTGCTCTGTTTAATATAGGCCGGGGAAGAAAAGCTGTCAGAGTCTGTGCTCTATATAGCCCAGGATATTGTGGATGCTTTATTTGTTGCAATTTTTCTTCAGCTTGTCCTGCAGTTCAGCATTTTGCTGACCCACCACACTGCTGTGGGTCAAAAGACGCAGTAGGTGAATTGTAAATGGAGAGTCGGCACCTACAGTATATAGAGCCCTTTTTCTATTCTTACCATTCTTTCTATTCTTCTGCCTGTGCCTTTTCAGTCACTATTTTGTTGATAATGTTTGTAGCTATTGTGTGATGTGACTGAATAAAGACTTTCATCATCATCTTCACCCATTCAAAGTACTATAAAAATGAAGCAACATTCACATATTCACACTATCATATATACACATATAGATACATATCATACCGTATACCTGAGGCGCCGGATTGAGGCTATAGGCTATAGTCCTCACTGCAGCTGGCCCCAGCTTGAATCCCCAGTGGCACTTTGCTGCATGTCATTCCCCCTTTTTCTGCCTTCCCATTTCCTGTCTCTCTCAACTGTCCTATCAATTAAGCCCCCAAAAATACTTAAAAAAAGAAGAAAAAAATAATGTACTGTACATATATACAGTACATACACACACACATACACAATAAACACACAGTTGATACAGTGAGGGAAGTTGTGAGGTTGAGGATCTTGGCCAAGAGCATTTTGAAACAGATTTTGTGGAGGAGCCTGGCACCGACCCAGCGACGTCCTGAGCCACTGCCTCCGGTTAGGTGTGTCACGGCCGGGAAAGCCAGCAGCGCATTACAATTTTGATTTCAAGATTATGCTGTCTGCTGCCTGTCTGCTCAGAGAGGGTCAACAACGGAAGGTGTATGTCACACCTCTGGAGTCATTTTATTAGATGAAGGCTTGCACCCAAACACCCCGACGACACCACCTGACTCACTTTAACTATTCATTCTTCAATCAGTAACTACGAGGAAAATCTACATTTTCCTTTTAATGATGGCACTAGCGCCAGCAAGGCTGAGTGAATCACACTTATTTTTTTGTCATTAATTTTTACAACATTTCTGACTGCAGACGTGGTCATTGTCTACACCATTCAAACGAGGGCCATTATGCACAGGAACCATGAAAGTGCAAAATGTTCAATATGTCTAGCAACCTGAACTTGACATTAAATGAGACATCATCATCTCCTTTGCAGCTTATTTGAGATGCAGAGTATATTTCTACCTGTGACTTCCCGCCTCTCACATTAGAATATTAATCTACTCTGGCAGTAAGTTATGTTGGACGTCAGCAGCTTTAGCATGGGGAGAGAAGAGATGATGATTGGCCATAATAGTTACCAAGCATGGATACACACCCATGGTCACTATCTGATAACGGATTCAGCACTGTTGCCGCCCCAGTTCTGCGTCGTGTCTCTCAAAATCATCATCGCGTCTTTCTCTTTTGAAGGTGAGCACACGTGTTCTCTAGAGATGAGCGGACCAGACAGACAAAGATATGAGGCTGATTTTACCTCTACGACATTATGAGACCCTTTCAAAACAGAGATGAATAGTAACGACTATCATCTTTTTTTAAATACCGGTGTCAGTTACTGATTTTTTGAGTATCTCATCTGATGAGAAGAAACGCATCTCACACAAAACACTTTTGCCCGAGGCACCGTTATTTTTAATGATACCAGGCAAAAGGTATAGCAGTCCTATTAAAGTTAATAATATGAAATGACAGCTTAATTACCTCCTCCTTTCAACCTGTGCAGGTGCTTTCATAGATTAACACATACAAGGACAACTGCATGCACAATACTTGATAACATAATTAATATGCTACATTCATTTCCCTAAAAGCCAAATAAAGTCTGTTGTTTTGCAGTATGAAAATATATTGCATTTCCAATTTTAATTGTAGCTTGTTTATAACGTCTAACTCCTTCTTATAACATTTGAGATTTTTGACGGCTGCAAGTGAATTATGCCTGAAGCATTACGTTAATTCGCCACATTACGCATACCACAACAAAACAGTCTGTTACAATGTAACAAAAACAGCAGGATGCAAGATGCAAGATGAAGTCAGCTCAGCTCAGCAATCACAGCAGCGAGCTCCACACGATTCCAAAATACAAGGTGTACCGTTGAAATGTTTCCATGGTTTGAATCTACAGAACTCCATTAAATGATAGACTCTGATAAAACATAGTGCAGAGCAAGAAGTGCAAAAAAAAAAGTAGAGCCCTCTCAGTGGCCTCATAGATTAAGAACAAGACCCTCAAGACCCTCTGTTCCATTTCCAAAAGGAGGCAGAGACATGACACTGTAGCCATGAAGCCCAGGCTGACTACTACAGCTGCTGTGTGTCTGTCTTTGAACTAGGCCTCGTTCGAATTCATGGAAGATTACACCCACTCCTTGAACCTCAAAAGCAGATGTCCTCAACTTCTGATGCCCTCAAAAGTTGAGGGCAGCAAAACTTAGAGCGCTGAGACTTTGGGTCTCTGTGTATTGAGCAGGGAAGCTTGAGCTTTGTGTAGCGTCATGAGAGCCTGAAATATACCTCTGTATGGGAGTTGGCTTTGTACAGAGCAGTTTAAAGCACTGAACTATGACGAGTCACCACACAAATGCATCAGAGACCAAAAGCAAAAAGCAAATGTAGTATCGAATCACCCATGTAAGCATCTGTACACACTTCAATTTACTGTGGTGTTCTGTATGTGTATATGTTCTATGTTCTAACACATTTTCAACCGCAAAGACACTTTATTTACAGTCACTGTTTTTTATGTCCTTAGTTTCATTAAAGGCTGGTAAAAATGTATGTGTTCATCTTCCACCCACATCAGAACTGGCAGAGCAGAATATGTTAACTGTCTGACTCTGATCACACCTTTTAATAAGTTTGATTTGCTGTATTTCTGTTTACCACCAACAATATATGAAGATCACGTGTGACAGTATTGTTGAAACAGAGGTCAAAGTATTAACCATGTATAAATAGAGCTTTCTCACATAGCATTAAGCCAAGCTAGGTGAACTTCACTATAGAGCTATTGAAGGCAAAACACTGCAAAGGGCATGACATTTACTGCCATTTCTTCTCAACACAACACAGTGTGATCAGCTGAAGCAAAGGTTCAGAGACTTAAAGTCTTTAAGAATTTCATAAAGAAGCACAGCTGTGGTCTTAAAGGAAGAAAGGGAACTAAAACAATTGCAAAATGACTTAGAGAAAAATTCGTTGTGAGAAGGGGAAACAGAGTTCAGCCACGGTATTTTCTTCACCATGATTTAAGAGGTTAAAGATATCATATTACAGCGGGGTGTATAAATCGAATGCAACAGAAACACAAGGACTAAACTACCACTCATATCTGTGTGGGGTGTATGCAACTGTGTGGCAGCGCTGAAAATATGAGGGAACAGAACACTTATTATAAAGGACTCTTGTGCAAGGTCCCATGATAGCCTTCATAACAATGATAAATGGCTGAGGCATTCTGCTAAGCTACATCAAATGACTAGCACCTTTTTTGTTTTTTTTTCTATTACACTTAACACAGGAGCATACTGGGAAGGCTTTCTGCAAAGCAGAGCAGGAGATTAACATCCCGGGAACCATTATATTTTTCTTAACCTCATTTTGTTTTTCAATTTCCTCTCATACATCCATAACAGAGACACAGACGTATTCTGAAGGCTGGATGAAGACAGCCTGGCGTGCTGCGCTGTTTGCTTTTTGTCACAATCCTCCTACTAACCTGGGCAACAAAAACAGGGTTGCTAGCAGAATGCAGACAGGCCATCCCCAACAGCTTTGAAGTACTTGAAATGAATCTTCCTAACTGTATATAATCATCTCTCAACAAAATTCATTTGCTATGTTATGCCAGCTATAATGATTTTTTGGCACTGCCCAAGCTCATGTGGCATTATGCACATATATTCCTACATTACATATGAATGCCCCATCAGTTCTACTGTACATTCACTTGCAGCTTCTATTGCAGGAGTAATGCAGCACATTGAGGGCAGATGCATGATCGGAGGTAGCATTACATGAGCTAACGTGCACAAAAGCAGACATAAATAATGCAGTCATCTTTCCTATCAAGGTATAATGTACACTAGAAATTTATGGCACTCCCACCTCTTAATAAGAAGGCATTTAAGCAGTGGGTGCATTACTCCTCAGCATGATCCAGGAGTACAATAAACTTGCTTGTCCAGACTCTGGGATGAAGGCATTAATCAGAATGTGTGGAAATTGTCCGTCTTATATCAGAGTTAAGGAAGCGGTGAGAAATATACTGAAGGTGTGCTTTAGCTGGCTTGGTGTGCAGAGGAGAAAGCAAGCTCACAAGTAAGTCACAAGGGATGGGCATCATGGACTACGGGCTTCACGAGTACAGACAAGAGGTTGTACATTTGATAAACTAGCCCTACAGAAAAACCTTTATCCACAGTCCCAACTTAAATTACTGCATCCGAGAGACAAACTCTTTATCAAGGGGCTAAGAGTCAGAAGGTTGTAAGCACCGTTTGAACGAAGAGCCGTCGGTATGTTCTGGGTCAAGCGCTCCATTCTTTAATGTCAGTTTTATTTTAAAGCATACAATGTGGAGAACCCCTGCATCGTTTAAATTTCAGAGAGAATTGCTCATGCGGCGCCGCTCTCTTGTCTTCGTCCACAAAAGGATTCTAAAGAGCGTGGAGTGAAAATGGAGTGAAAGTATTCTGCATTCATCCTCTGCTGTGAACAGTATTCTTTCCACATGGCAGACACTCTTTCTACATTATTCAAGCAGAGAATGATCTGGCTGTATCATAACTACTACACACAGCTTGCATCTCTGGGTGAGGAGCTGCAGGAGAGCACCCACGCAACCCGTCCACCCATACGTACATACAAGACTCTCTAATGGTTCTACACAGATCATTGGCCACTAATTACACAAATTTTCAAGTTCTAATTAAAAATCCATACATTTTATAAAGCAATTTTAATCTGTACAGCTGGTGGTAGCACAATTTGTGAATAAATAAAATATGATGTGACAGAGCTGCCACTGTCCACTGTAAACACAGATAAAAAAAAAAAATCCTCCAACTGCCGGTAAAACTCCAGGAAGAAGCAACCGGATCACCAACAGAGCCAGGCCTGCAGCTGCTTTGTTATTTCGCTATCACTCTCTGTCTTGTCTCTCGCTAAATCGAATCAGCCTGCAATTGACCAAGTGTCACGCTTCAGAGGGGGGCCTGATATCTCCAGTCACACAGACCTTTTACTTCTCCATTCTGCCTTCCTCAAAAGGTCATATTTTTACTTTTTACAGCAGTACAAAGCACACATAGTTCTGCACAACTTTTTTTTTGTCCCCCCCCTGCATCGTATCGGCTTGTCAGACTTTTCTTTAGGATAAGGAAGGAAAAACAGTCTCAGGCCTGGCTGTGCGGGGTAATAAATCCTCATAGACATTTTTGGTTTCTGGTTGATCGTAGTTTCACTTGCTTTGTCTTTTACTTATTAATGGAAAATGAATACATTATTTCTCCTTCCCACACAATCCCTGAAACAAAGCACAAAACAGGAGGGAGGTCATTTGTATGCTCCTGGCAGAAAGCAATGTTCAAGGATTATTTTTGCTTCTCTAACATTGAAAAGACCCAGAGAAAAAAGATTAAAAAGTTGGCATGCTGGTTCCTGATTGATGCCCTAGTCTCTTGTGGAGCATCACAGGCATCAAAAATCTAAAATAACACGCATAACGGAAATCCATAATTCAAATGGTCTATGACGACTTAACCTACTTTTCCTTCTTAAGTGACTGTAAAGATAGATGGTTTATTTGGCACTGTGATGCACTGCAGTCGAGCTGGAACTCTAGGGAGCTTGATGTCGCGAAAAGGTTTCCAAGGCGATATGTGTGCAAATTCTTTGTTGGTAAACTGTTAGCCGGCTAGCTTCAATCCACAGCTGTATGGGGCTCACAAAAAATATCCGAAATCAAGGGTGTAATACATGTATTTAACTACAATATTTCATCTCTGCCCGTGGGGTTTTAATCAATTTAAAGAAAACTATCATTGTAATAAACGCAGTGCAGACATTCAACCACGAGTCCTAGACGAACGCCTGCCTGTAGCTCCCTTTTATCGAAATTAACTCTGACTACTGAGCTGCTTTACATTTCATGGGGTCTTAAAATATTCAAGCCAAATTGACTGGTTCCATGTGGGGGAAAAAATAACAAGGAAAATCCGCGGCTTTATGGTGGCGTCACAACAGGATATGAAATTTGAAAAATGAAATATGAAATAAAAGATTGATACTCCATTCCGGGTTATCCAGAGATATGAGACTTTTCATGACAGACGACAGAATCTGGGCACACAGCAGAAAAAACTAATAACTTCTTAATAACTTGTCCTTGTCCTCAGTCACAGTCAAATTACTTGTTGTTTGTACACTTGTAGGCTCCAGATTGAATGCTCTTTTCTGTTATAGGCTTTAGTGGAGAAGAGGTTATAGGAAGGTTTCTCCCAGCAAAATGTAATACTAGCGGAGCACTACTTTGATCTTCCACTCTCACCCGTGGGTAACGATTTCCCCCTCACCTATAACTGTATTGTTTTATTTGTCACTTTTATTTTCATTCATAACCTCAAATCTTTATACCCACGTATATTACATTTCTAATAATATTTTCTCAAAGCAAGAACTGGAGTGATCACACAAAACCAGGAGGGAACAGGAAATATTATTAGATAGTACAATGTTAACAGCTGGGGAAAAAACATGGATGAGTGCATGAGGACAAGTTTAACTGAAAATACGTCATAGTGATTGTGCAGCAACGGACAAGACAGCTCTTTGCCCACTTTGCTTGAATAGTCCCTGTTGTTGGCATGCAGAATGCTTAGAAGTTATTCCCCTGTGTAAAGAGCCCAAGGCTGACTCAAGGTCTGTGCATAGCTTGTTTTTTTTCCCTTACCTGTGGGCAGGATAAGGGATGGGGTCCTAAGCTTTACAGTATAGTGCTGCAAGAAAAGAGAAGCTTTTTATAGATGCAAAAAAAACTTGAATAATAAGTATGCGGATTGCTGGCTTGACAGCGATTTGATTTAATTATGCAACTTGGCATTTCGCCTCCAGAGGGATTATTATTATTTTCCCTTTTTGATGTGATTCACTTTTATTTTGAGAAACACTGCTTGATTTAACAATGAACAATGAACCAAAAGTGTTTCTTTAATACTGATAAAAAGATTTTTTCTTTTACAACAGTTGCCAACATTAAAGAAATTGTTTTTATTTTTTGATTTGCCATAACACTATGAAGCACAGACTTTCCTCTGGGAGGTAATAACACTTGTAGTTGTGCCAGTGGCAGCAGTAGCTGGAGTAGCTGTGACATTAGCGCCAGTCGCCTTAACATTTATATCACTGACTGTGGCAGAAGTCGTGGCTGTAGCGGCAATTGTGCCAGTTTCCACTGTTCAATCCTGGCGAAGCAGTGACTATTTTCATTTCATTTGATTATTGCACTCCAAAGTGTTTGACATTGATTGTTGCTGAAGCTCCAGTAATTTGATCATTTCTTTTAGCAGATCAATGAATTGGATTGGCATCATTTATAATTGATGCACCGGTGCAATGAATGAGTCATTACGCACCTACAGAGCATGTCAGAGGCAGTCTCACTAAGAGGCAGACTCTCTAAGTGTTTCACTGTGATATGGTAAATGTCTGCAGACAGTCTGACGTGATGGCTTCACAAGCCTGTGCCGCCGCAGCCCAAACATATCTGACTGCGTGTCATGCAGCCTACTTTTAAACTGGTGCTGTGCCGTTGTTGACTGATACACAAATCATTCTGTACACATGAGTGCTGCACGCACAGGGTAACACCCTGACAGTTATATATGCTCTGAGTACAAATGTGCAACAGCGACCGATTTGTATGAATAATGTCAAACACAGGTCCCGAACACACACACACACATATATATTACATCTGATCTACACCTTTGATAGTCTGCTCACATAACATATGTGCAGCTCTGCTCAACCACAAACGTCCCTCAGGAGCAGTGATTGAAGAGAACCAAAAAGGACAATTTGGATTAGAAATAAATAACCTGTGTGTCCTAATGTAATCAAAATGCTTTGCATCAGGTGGTACTGTTCTAAAACTTGAAATGAGCATTTTCAATAATGTAATGAGTTTTCAGCACAAATGTTGAAGATCATCCCCTGTCATACATTACTGGCTAAAATCAACAATGCAATTCCAATCCTCCAGAATTACTGATAAATTCAACACCAGTCTGACACAGTCACAAGGATTGTGAGCACTAATAAATTGCTGCTTGTTATCAGGCTCTTTCTGCAGAACTGCATTACATTAGCATTAGCACTGTCTCTCAACTGAATATATCAGTGATGAAATCATAGGCAGGAAGAGATATTCTTCAGTGGTATATCTGAAGCATACAAAGATCAGCAGTAGCCTGCAGGATCCTTGTACATGACTCACACGGATCATGAAAAATATTCTGTTATTCACAGTCGAGGGCTGAATCAATTGTAATGTAAAGAATGACACTTTATTCCCTTCTTCAGAAAACTGATGTCACTCTGTCCGAATATTGCAACAATATGTTTCTTTAAATTACCCTAATGGCTTGTGTTATTTGCTTTAGAGGGCAATTTAAAATCAGACGTTGGTATAAATCCGTCTGTTACTTCAGCACCATGGACAGCGCCAGAGTTTTATCGACACAGCACAGGAGAGGGTGGTGAGTTCAGTTCAACACTTTGTGCTGACACGTCTAAACATCTTAACTAAATACACACATAATCCATTAATTGAACATACATGAAATAACAGTGTAAATATATTCTATAACAAGGTATGACGAACTAGTCTCTCTTAGTTTCTACACATTTGGGCTGCAACAATAGAAAGCACTCACATAGAATCTAATTCATCACATCATGCTGTCCCCTCAACAGTCACTGCTTTAAGTCCCTGGTATGTTGTTTACATTGAATCATGCCATAAAACTCAACACACGTGTTGCAGTGAAGAGCTGTAGCCGAAGACACAACAGAGTGTTGTGGCTGAAACCGGAGCTGAATCTAATTGTTGCTACATTCTTCCCTGTGAGCAAAAGTCAATGCGCCTTACAAAAAGTTCCATCTTCAATTTACTCTGAGCCATCCCAAGTCAATAATGGGTAGATTATAAATGTGAGTAGTCCTTTAAAAAAAAAAAAAAAAGGCCTCTGAAGAAAAGAGACTTGAATGAAGGCAGACAATGCACACGCATGGCTGGTTCCATATCTCAGAGGAACAGAGAGCAGTCTGATAGACTCTAGCCTTTTCAACACAATTGATCTATACTGTCTGGTCTTTGAGTCATCCAGCCACCATTTCCACTAAAACAACAGTGCTCTTTCTCACCCCGCCTCTCTTCCAGTTCAAAAGCTGACACCTCGAACATGTCGCCAATGAGCGGATTGCAGCAGGTACGCTCAGAGTCACGGCTTTATAGGTCAAAGATTCTTCAGTTATAAAACAGTAGTTTTGAGTACCTTTTGAGTAATGATTTCTGCAGATCTCTGGCACAGTACCAACCCATTTCTAGGAGACGTTTTTGGAAACAGCTAAAAGGTCTGTGGCTGCAGGCTCTATGTAATGAAGTGGTGCATTTAAATGAGAGACAGCTCTGGGACGAGGAGGTGCACTTCACTCAGATCAGTAAACACTGAAATAAAGTGGGGAGCTGGAGAATGAAGAAGGGAAGGAGAGGACGACTAAAAGAGAAGAGAGAGAGAGAGAGAGAGAGAGAGAGCACAGGGAGAGAAGACGATGAAGCAGATGAAGAAGTCAGACCGACTGGAGACCGGACCTGCAAACAAGACCGGCACTGCAAATATTGGAAGTTCTAAGAAAGGAAGAGATTAAAGACGATAAGAGGTAAAAATGGCAAATAGAAACCAAAGGGAAATGAGAAGATTGCAAAGCAAAAATCCCCGTGGATTTCAGAGGATATTACTGTAGCGGGAGAGAGATGCAGATATAGAAAGCCCTAAATACCCACAACAAAAGAAAAGAAACAGACTATGTACTTGCAGATTTAACAACTTACAGTACTGAATGATGATTGACTCAAAATTCGAGAGAGAAAGTTCAAAGTAAACACAAGAAGACGAGCATATGAAAAGAAGCTTTGATTTTGTCAAGCATCTCATTTAAATTTCATAATTAAGCACAAATAGCATCTAGAACAATGCATGGTATTCTATTGGCAAGAGCCCCCCCCTTTCTCTTTTCAACACAGGAGTCAATCTGCTGGAAATAATATGCTGGCAATTTTCTCCATGGCAACCTAATGCCAGAACAGCCTGTAGATCAGTGTGCCAGCAGGCAGACAGCCACAATGGCTTTAGAGAATGGCTGTGAGACGGTGAGCAGGAGCAGAAGGTTGCACCAAACCCTAAGATAGCTAACCATCACAAAAACAAAGTGACATGCCAAGAAAATAATGAAAGATTTGTGAATTGTCAGCAGCAGCTATATTAGCATGTACTAAAATGTGAAATGTAAAAGATAAATTATGTCAATTTATGGTGAGTTCCCTCTCCTCTCTGCCTCATTTCTCTTGTCGACCAGACGGTCACTCACCTGAGTCCCATTCAGTTCACTTTCATCTTGGTAAGAACACTTTCACCAAGTGCTTGCTTAATGTGGAAAGTGTTGGCTTTCGTACTACAATAATATTGTAGTACGAAAGCTAAGGTGAAGAGCCTGGACTGTCCTGTAAGTTTTGACACTTTACTGACCTGAATTGAATCTCTGATCACTCTTTCAAATCCACTCATTCAAAGTCTTTGACTTCAGAACAAGCACCCAGCAGCATCAGGCTGTTTTCACCATTTCTCCATTCACCCCACACTTGGATTTCAAGGATTCAGTTGTGTGATAGCATTAATTATGCAAGTGATACTGTTGTATTGGCCAGGTATATGTACTAAACATTTTGGACAAGAAATGACTGATTCACAATGAATAGTATTATTATATCTGTTTTCAACTGTATAACAACAAAATGTAATTTTATAACATGAGCATTTGGTGTAAGCTTCATCAATGCTGCTTTCTGCATGATTTATAGTTACTGTGTTATGTTACATGCAAGAGGAGGATCTCAGTGAGTTGGACTGTGGAAAAACAGAGAGGGAAAGAGGGCAAGAAGAAATGAGATAAACAACAACAACAACAAAAAGATGTTGATTTATAAGTAAAAAGGGGGATGTGGAGCCCTCTTGAAATTTGTGAAGTTTTGGAAACTCATTTCATGCAAGCTTAATGATGTTGAGGAGGAAGTGGTGCTGTGAGAGCAGAATTAAATTGGGGCAATGTTTGTCAATCAATCTATATGAATATTAATATTTTGAATTAATAATGATCAACAAACTAACAGTATAACCCAACAAGCTGAAAATATAAACACACTAAGAAGAAGAGTGATACCACATGTTATACAATTTTGCTTGCACTATATCAGAGATCATATAAAGTGAAGTCTATAGGTATATATCCTGTAATACTGGTTTGCTATGAAACACCAAACTAAGCTCCTATTACTAATAATATTCTTCTTTGTCCAAGGCCTCTTTAACAGTTTTCCACACTTTTGTTATATTTGTCATAAAATCTATTTTGGTGGCAGCAGTGACATAAGTTAAAGGATGCCCACCATTTGTTTGAACTGGCTTGAGCTCCATGCTTACTCAGTCAATTTAAATGTCAATATGAAACCTTGTTTACAGTGAGGACCAGACAGTCTGTGAATAATCACTTCTGCATGATGAAAAAAAGCAGGTCATTTTCTCTCCTCTAAAGTGAGTAATTATTCCAGTGACCAAAATTATCACCTATTAAAAATAGCACAAAAGAAAAAGTCATTCTGAAAATGACTTGAGAGACAACAGTGTCTCGATTCTCGATTCTGCTGAGATAGAATTTTGCTCTTTCTTATAACAATCTCTGGGTACCACTATAATATATTAGCAGCTCCATAGACGCGTTCTACTGAGATTCGTTAATGCCAACGGCAAAACTTCACAGCTTTTATTCACAGAGGCACTCCTTATTTTCCCTTCAAAGTCCTGGGGGAAATAGAAGACAGCAAATACCGCAGGTGCAGGCATTGCCAGACTGTATGCCGCAGAACGGTGTAGTAAGGGCTTTATAAGTGAAAATGTGGGGTTGTGACAATCTCGGAACAGGTATGCGCTGGAGAGAAAACAACTGGCAGACACTGAGACAAAGAAACCGGGAGAGATACTTTTGATGTTCCATTTAATAAACTATTACATTAAAATGAGGACAGAAACATTGGCTAGCCAAACACACACACACACACATCTCAATTGCACTCAAGGCAAATGAAAGCAAGATAAAAGCATTGATGCTGTCTCATATAATCAGCCTATCTGTCAGAGCTCTCTGTGCAAATCACATTCGAATAAAAAATACCGGTAATCAAACTCTCCTCACCCACAGAGAAAACTGCTTTTATATGTTTTTAAGAGCGTCACAAACATTTCTTAAGCAAATACAACATCGCCTCATTCCTGATGTGTGACCACCTCACACAGCCGGTCGACCAGATAGAAAGAAAGAGTGTGTGAGAGTGAGATGAATTTCGTTGTATTTATTTTGTTCCATTTCGTGCCAATTCAGCTCATTTGAATTGAACTGAATTGAGAAAGAGAAGAGGAAAGAGAGCCAGCGACAGAGAGCCGGCCAGTGTGCTGGCGCATCACAATTGGCAGTGGATTGTGCACAGAGTAATGGACAAAGGCCTCAGAGCGCATTACATTCCACCTAGCACAGAGCAGGAATGTGTTTGTGTGTATCCCAGATTGTGGTGGTAAGAAACAGCGCTCTGAAAAACTAAAAAATTGCAACAGGAACATTTGATTTTGAGTTCTATTACAATACAATCACCTGACACAAGGTGGGTGCCGGCAAATATTTTAATGACCTGTCGCCTGTGCAACACAGGAGCCAGTGGAGAGTTCTTTTCCTGTACTACTTTCTAAAGAGGCTAAAGCTTGCAAAGCAGATGAGGCAGAGGGTTTGTACAAATCCTACAAGTTGTTTATTCCAGATTACACTACAGCCGTGCTTGGAGTAAATTACCTGTAAACAGGGAGAGAGAGAGAGAGAGAGAGAGAGAGAGAGAGACCCTGATGGAGAGATGTAGAGAGAGAGGGATAGAAAGACAAAGAGACGAAGTCGGCTTGTAAAGAGAGAGAAAGGCTCTGGCATTAGACGTCTACTCCACAGAGTGGGGCGACTCAGTCTGTCAACGCCCACACAGCATGCCCATCCTCATAAAAACATAAAAACAATGATTGTGACTCGGCTCACCAAGAACACAACATGACATTTAGCTCTAAACCCTGGTCTGCAACACCCACACAGACACAAAGGCATTATTGAAAAAAAACAGTATTGAACACATTACAGAGAAACAGATTTAACGCTCTGTGTCAACTTGTAAAATGCCGATGCACGCTAGGAAGTCTTGATGACATTTACACCTAAACCCCCAGTGTTGAACACAAACGCGTGCGCGCACACACACGCGCACCAGCATGGCTTCTTCCCCTCACACCCACTCAGGGAAAATCTAACTGAGGCATAATGAGTGAATGCGCAAATACGTACAGACGAGCCCCGACAATAAGGCATCTCTGAACACTGCAGCGAACAAATAATCAGTTATGTGATGATCCTGTAATCACATTAGTGATAAAAATCCCATTACCTCCTGATTATACATCAGCCTCCTTGTTCTCTTCAAGTGCCCTGTACAACAACCATTAAGGATGATGGAAAAAATGACTAAGCTGTTTCCCTTCTAAGCCCCCCAGCCCTACGAAGCCTTGCCCTGCTCACACGCCTCACATAACCCGTCACTCTTCAGTTGGAGCATCGGAGACACTGCACACAGCCTGGAGAATAGATCATCCCTCTCCACAGCACCCACTCAGGGACGGCAGACTAAAATAAAACTTATTTGGGTGCCTCTGTGAAACAATGACTGAAGATTTACTCCCACAAAATCTTATTGCACAGACTCGATGATACTGAATTTCATCCTTTCAGTCATCCAAGACTCATGCTTTTCTTTCTGTAATAACCATACTCCATTAGCTACCTCCCTTTAGCATGTATTTGCTTTTCTTACTGTCCCACTGGGATAGTGTCAATTATCTCTCTCCCCTATCTCAGGCTCCTTTATTATACATCCTCACCTTCTCTCCTTCTCTGAATTTGTGGCCATAAATGCCCATGTTTGCCTCTCAGCAAAAACAAGCTCTGAGCTCCTAAAAAAAAATCATAAAGGAGACTTATTGACAGTAGGGATGCACATTTTCATTTTTTTAACCAATAAGGTTAAAACGCTTTTTTTTCTCTTTGCCGCACACACACATACACACGCGCTGCAACAGCTGAGCAGCTCCACATCCACTGTGCTCTGGCTCAGATCGTGCTCAGACGGCAGCTAGATCATCCAATATAGAACTGTTTTCACAGCTAAAAAGTGCCTTTTTTCTTTGTTTTGTTGCAGCACCGTTGTTACAGGTGATGCACATCTATGTCTGTAGGCTACATTTGTTGTCTGACCTTCCTTCACGGGGACTGCACTGCATAACTGGCACATAGTGTAAGTCCTCCTGTGTAACATAGTGTAAGTCCTCCTGTGTAACTTTTTGCTGCGAAATATGACTGAAGGCACGTGCAAGTCTGTACTTGCCCGATAGTATTAATCGGTCAAAGTACAGTACTTGTTATTAGTTAACGGTTAAACATGTGCGCCCCTATTTGACAGCTATACGTTGCGTGTCATGCAACCCAGAACAGAAACATTTGTTGGCCAGGGTTAAGGCGTGTGGGTTATCTTTAGGGCCCGTTGTGTGAAATGGGGCTATGCTGCTCTTTCATGCTCTGGGACCTGAGTGGCTTAATGTCAAATGCACTAAAATAACAAGCTGCCATATGGCATCAGAGATTCGGTAACAGACAGCCATCTCACAGCACACTGCCCTGTGCCTTTTGCCAGCTCTGTTCCTCTGACGCAATACCTAATTAACAGAAGGGAAACATAAAGCGATACATCTCCCTGTGGTTTAATAGGCAGCATAGATGCTGGAAATGCCTTTGTGGTTGGGTGAAGTGAGAGAAGGAGAGATAAACAGGAAAAATAAAGCAATAAAGCTTTTTCTCTTTTGTAAGGTGATCACATGGGGAACAAGGGCAATATGAGAAAAAGAAGAATTGCCTCTTTTGTGGAGAAATACACTTTTTTTTTGTTCTATAGCACTGTGAGCCTATAGTGATTGTCTACAATATGTACGTGTTCTGTGAGCAGAATATTGAATATTTCATTTCGCCCAATTCACTAAGTCTAGTGATTGATTCTCTATCTAGAATTCACAGAAGCAATTAAGAGTAAAATTCTGTTATGGGTCCATTATACCTAATGTAAGATTTCTTTCAGTCCACAGTACAATAGTTTTAGACTCTTGAAACAATTACAGCCGTCCAGATCAATATTAAATGAACCCAGATTCAAACAAAATGTAGAGCCCAGTGAAATGTAAGCTCAGCGTTAAGTCACATGACAGAACGGGCTGGGTGATGAAGAACGTCATCTAATAATGACGACGACGTGCATCTAATCTAGACCAGATTGTAGTATAAACCCATGTGACAACAGCTCACTGTGATAATAAGGGGACGAGCAACATCTGGCTCGCCACTCCAGACAAAGCTTTATCTTTGACAAAATAAAGAAAGCAAAGATAAGCCTGAATTAATTTTGCAAACCTCTCCCTTGGAAAATCCTCTTTATTTAAGGTGGGGAGAAGTGGGGCGGGAATATGCAGAACCTCCTCCGCATATTCCTAAGTAATCCAGAAGGCTGTTCACTGGCGTGTGCAGCACTCAGGCAGCTCCACAAAAGACAAATGCAAATGAAGTTTAAGTCTCAAGTGCAGCAACAGGGGAAGAAGGGACCAAATAGCTACTCACTGTCAACAGCTGAGCACAAATATGGGGAAGCTTATTCTTGGAAGTATTTTGATATTCAAGGGACTCTTAACATAACTCTGAAAAAATAGTAAGTTACTACTGCCTCCCCTCCCCCGACTCCCCTTTTTTCAACTCTCATAACAACTGTTTTTCTTGACCCTGTCAGCAAAATGTGCAACGCAACAGCTCAATTAATTAACATGATTTGGTGATCCCAAAAACAAAAGCAGAAGTGTTTGCAATAAAAATTTAACTACCTACCATAATTAAATATAACAACCTTTCTTTGGACCCTGAAATAGCCCTATTATTCCTGTCTATTTCTAACACAACTCGGCAAACACAACAACCGTCTGCCAGTGTTGTGATGCACGCCCCACTTAAGCTTCAAGAAAATGGAGGAGGTCACACTTTTCCAATGTGTTGAAGGAAAACAATGGCCTGGAGGTTTCATGTCAAGCTCTCTGATGCTTGCCTTTGATGCACAACACTGATGTTCACCTACGAGACGTAGCTGTATACGGATCCAGTCTCGCAAGAAGCGGTATGTGGTTAATGAATATGGAAGAGGCTTCTGCAGACACACACGTACAGTATACTTTGAAAATGAACTTACATTGCCGAGATTGATAAAACCATGTTCTGTGGCGATGCGGTCAGCCTCCTCTGCCCCCCCATTGATCTGGACGGCCCAGGTGTTGGTGTAGACCTCTGCAGCATCAATCCACTTCAGTTCAGCTGTGAGGAGGACAAGGACTGTCCATAAGTGCAGCAGGGCCGCCTTGGCATCCATGAAAAGGAGGAGACTTCACAGGGCGAGTCTATCCGTTCGGCTGTTACTGCTTCCCAGGCAGAGCGGGGCTGCTCCACCTTACAGCAGCAAAGTAGAACAGTGGCCTAGAGATGAGAGGACAGAGCCAGCTATCAACACAAACATGGCCTTCTAAACTGGGTCACTCTTGGGTCTGAATTATACCGCTAATACCATTCGGAAAACAAACCCCAAACTGCGGCAAAAATAAACAACACACCCACAGACCATATCATGCATCACACTTAACTCACTGTCAAACTCCCAACAAAACAAAAATACACACATCTTCATAAATTGCAAAGTATAAATATTAGGTGAAAACAGACAAGGGCTCTGCCGAAAACAGAATTGTTTTGCAATGCTCTGTTGTCTTTTTCAGCCCCGGAAATGGTAATGCATGATAATAATATACAGTAGGCATACAGGGCTGCAATAGCTACAGGATGGGTTTCAAAAAAACCAGTAGACATTCAGGTGTTGCAACGAAAAGACGAGGTGGTTACGGAGAGGGCATTTAAAATCACACTCGGAAACTGCTCTGAATTTTTAGAACACTTTTGCAAATTGTAAATCCCCCCCTTCTTAGGTATGAAAAAGTACTGTTGAACATATTTTAATTGGATGGTAAAATAACAAGCGCGATAAAAAGGAACATTATTTAAAAGGATGTTCAAACAAAAAAGATTTTCAGACTAGGACTTTCTGCAGGCCATTCATTTGTACCTCTTTGAGCTGTGGGGAAGGAGCCTGTAAGTCACTCGTAAAAAGGAAAGCTTTGTGGTTAAGTTAACCGTCTGAGTGAAAAGAAAGATGATAAGGTGTGGATGGAATTTTGCGAAGTATATCAGTTCATCCTCGGAAAGATGAAGAAGAGGGAGGTGATGCTGGTTTAAACGCCTGTCCGTTCTTACTGCTGATCCCACCAACGTGGCCTCATGGTCCCATTCAGAGAGTCAATCCCTGGTACGCCACTAACTGATGCAGAAAGAAATTGGAGCTTCTGCAGTTGCTCAGCCTAAGCCACTGTGAATTGAACATATTAAATCTGTTGTGCTCACTAGTGACTTTTCCCAGGTTTTTCTAGGAAGTTTAAAAATTCTCTAAGAAATCCAATATAAACCCTCTTAGCAGGTAGTGAAAGAGCAGTAGGCTGGAAGAAAACTGCTGAACACATGGACTGGTTTTTATTCCCACTCCAATATTCTAGTCTGTATTTTTTTTTCTTTTGTTAGTTCATCAGTCTCGCTGTCTGTCCAACACTTTAGTTCAGAGAATACATTTTGACAGCTACTGTCCACAGATGGTGACAAAAAAGTGCCTCTGTAAGGTGTTGGGCCTCTACGAGCTGCTACAATCAATGTGCCTTGGCAAAGACTCCAACTCTGATGGATGGAAGTGTAAAAACATCTATACTCTCCCATAGGTGTCCAGTTCAATATAGATTTGGTGATTCTCCAGCATATTTCATCTACTACTACAACCGAGCCAAAATGTGTACCCTATCAAAAAATAATTGCCGGATCAAGTCGAGCCTTCCTCTCGGGTCAAACTGTCAACTTCAGTATCAAAGCCTGGATATTAATGGCCCCCACAGCATGACGCATGATGTTATGGCGACCACCTGCCCTTTCCACCTCCACCATTAGCAGGTCAAAGTTCAGGCCTGACTATATCTGTTCCACTGGGAAAACTGCAATGAAACTGAGCAGACTCACGCTGCCTAAAAGATGTTACATTTGTTTTGAGCACTCAGTGATATTGTCTCTTGCCCCGATCTTGCATCATACTGTCAATTGTGCTCACGTCTTATGATCTTGTAAGCAGATTGTTGTTATCTTTGCTCAGCAGTACACGGGCTCCAAAGGAGATTAACCCTTTAGATTCTGACAATCATGTGGTCTTTCCTTTATAGCCAATCCTCAAGACGAATGAATATTTTATCACCAATCCCTTAAGGCTCTGAGAACAGCAAAATCATCAGTGTGAAGTTCATTCTGTCAAACAGTCTCAAATTGTGAGGTGTAATGAAGATTGCAGGCTTTAGGGGCTGCTATGGGGATTTAGACCTTAAGAGTCTTGTTAACGGAAAAACAATGAGATTTGTGCAGGCTAAGGCAAAACTGCTGTGGAGCAGACTGCTCCACTGACAGTGGCTGAGTGTACAGACTGTTCACAGGCATTACAGGTGAAAGAGAAAAAAAGAATGCTCTTTTACAGCGCATTGCAATTAAGTGGTGATGATTTTGGCAGGTAGGTGGAAGTGTCTAAAAGCAGTCTGGGAGCAATGACGACCCTTAGTTATTGTTGAAAGCCATAAAAAAGGCACAGACAGTCTAGTCATACTAGGAAAGAGTGTGGGGATATGATGACATGTGGCCTTCAGTATATCTTGTGATCTTAGCTTACGAAATTACAAAAGGACTGGGAGCATCTTAGCCTTTGTATACTACTAAGAATTGTCACAGTTGCTTAAGGACTTTGGCCTATTCATTAAAAATCCTTTACAAAGCTCCAGTTTTACTCAGGGCATCAATTTTGATTTTCCACAGTGTGTTTGAGTCCTGTCAAATGATTGGCCCTTTCTTGGGGAAAATTAAATCTGCCAACTCTAACTGAATGACTGTCTGTTGGCAGTGGGCAACCCGAGGTGTAACAAGTTGACTAGTTAGCAGGGGAGCTTGTTTATACCTTTAGTTCTCACTAAAATCCTTTTTGTTTTTTCGGAGAGAAAAATCTGACAACTCATTACCAACTGGGAGGATGCCCCAGCCTTTCATTTGCCCAAACGATTCTGGTGAGTTAGGCGTATCAAGACTATTCAAAGAGGAGAAGCTCAGTGAATATATCTGTGCTTTCACAGATACATTTAGGAGTGGGTGTGATTCGAGCGCAGCAGGAGAGGTGGTGGAAACATGACCAAGGGCTGTCACTCTTCCTGTGGAGCAATTCTTCCGAGCTCATTAGATGCTATGCTGGAGTCAAAAAAAATAAAAAATAAAACGAAGGGAGCAGGGGGTCTGCCGTCACTGACATGGCTGAGAGAACAGATGGAGAGAGTGGTGGGGGTATCCCTCCCTATCCCCCCCCCACATGCAGCATTGCGGAAAAAAAATAAAGTACATAATGACACAACGCCCAAAACACCCTCTTTCAAAACACAACCTGGAGAAGAGTTAACAGACTGCTTACTCTTACATTATACATCAAAGGCCAGAAGCTGAGATGAAACTTCGACCTTCAAACCACAGGATAACTTAAGACTTTAGGATATAAACTACAATGAAAATAGAAAGTCAGTTGCATAACCGATTTGGAGATTAGCAACACGCTTGTGTGAGGGAGCCAGCGGAAATGCAGGGGTGGATAAGTGACCTGTCATATGCTAAAATAACAAGGCTTCTCAAAATGATTTATTCAGGACGTTCTGTTTCAAGATCTCCAATTGTAGTTCAGTATCAGTAGTTTTTTAAACTCAGCTGTGGAACACAACAGCAGCAGCAACAACAGGTTTCCACTATGATAACATTGGGTTAGAACAATCAGGGTGCCCTTGTGGACTGGACTTTACCCCGAACCGCTCCATTGAAGCTGCTCAGTGGCCGACACAACAGCACTGTGCTGTACAAACTAACCATAGAGCGATTCCTGTCCTTTGACGCCCCACTACTCTGAGCAGAGGGGAAGATGGATCAGCAATGCATCATCTCTGCGCCTTCATTATTGCTCCGATATCATCATTAGGCCTTTAGGCAACAATCTCTTCACTGCTAGATATTCTACAGACTTGCAGCTTTTCCAACGTGTCATGAGCCGAACTGAAAGGATTATTATGCAAGCAAGGTCTAGAAAGATCTGGGGGGAATTTTCACACACAAATATTAATGTGGTGGTATTAATACTGCATCAGTATTCTGCCGATATCAATTATATTATGTTATATGTGTTTTGCTGAACGTAAAGGCTGCACAACAGTTACAATATGATACTGTGGTCTACAACACCGATTGAAAGTTACAGGCACACAAGCAGGAGGCATAATATTGGGATTGGATACTGGCTCATTACAGGTGAACATGAATGGCAGTGCTGAATGGTGCTAAAATTGCCTGGCAATAAGAAGAGACTGTTGTTCGCTCATGACGGAAAAAAAATTTTTTGGACACATGTGCAGACACACACGTAATCCTTATGCTCTATCTAGAGCTGGACTTCAATTTCTTCAACTCTACATACTGCCTAACGCTGCAACACATTATGTCAAAATGTCAAATGTTGAAAAAAGAAAAAAGTGAGAAATGTCATGTTAAAAAAAAAATGTTATGTCAAATTGTTAAATTTTGAAAATACTGGAAGAATGTTATGTCAAAAATGTAACATGCAGAAAAAATGAATATGTGAGTATTGGGGGCGGGACTAGATAAGCTTTTGCTTCTCCCGCTTTCCCTTTCGGTCATGTGTATTGTATTAATTGGATTGAGATGATGTGTGATGATGATGACTAATTGACATGCCCGAAATGAACCAAATAAATAAATAAATAAATAAAAATTGCTTACCAACTGCAGCACATTTTTCTGAATTAGTATTATGCAGACTTACTTTAATTTACAGTTGTTCATAGCAGTTTTGACAGTAACTCTTCGTTATCAGCATGTGTAATACTGTATTTCCTGGTCTTGCGACCTCCGATTACAAAGCTCATTGTTCAGCTGTAAAAATATCTGGCCTAAGTAGATACCTATCACAACTCTTTAAATAAGCAGGTTTAAAGGCTCCCTGCCAAAGAGTTCAAGATATCATTATTTCTTTTACCAGTTTCAAATATCCATATCAGTGTTGGCTTCAAAAGTCCCATATCAGTCAGCTGTAGATCAGTGAAATAATTAATAAATGACTCTATCTCCCTGGCCCACATTTCCACTGCTGATATTGATGTCACCACATTATTAATGTGGAAGACACTGAATCAAACACTTTGATATTGATTTTATATATTTTATATAATTGCCTTGTTCTACATTTACCTATTGTAAAACACAGAAACATAAGACAAGACTCTGAGCAAGAGAAATGGGCTTTATGCCAGAAAAGTTGCCAGATTGATCTTCCTACCCATCGGGAAAATGTGTATGATCTGGAAAACACTTATAGATATGCCGCTGCT
Organism: Trachurus japonicus; assembly: GCF_045865225.1. Classification (NCBI taxonomy): domain Eukaryota; kingdom Metazoa; phylum Chordata; class Actinopteri; order Carangiformes; family Carangidae; genus Trachurus; species Trachurus japonicus. Next base: position 18,876,322 of record NC_140912.1, read on the forward strand.
CCAGAGCAATTGCTTCATAAACAGCAGCTGAATCCTGTGGTTACATGACCACATCCGATAGTGCAAATGATATTGTATCTGACAAACAGCATGTGCATTCGGTTAGTTTCCTATTGCACTTGATGGAAAGAAAGATTTGATACATGTAAGGATAATTTGATGGAATAACAGACCTGCTCCTCATGGGGACGAACAGGCGATTTCCACTAGTAATGACAAACATGAGAGGCTGTGACGGACCATATGCAGAAGTCCAGTTCTATTTTAGGCTGCCCACCAGCCAAATCAACACCCACCAGGTGCTCTGCGTTGCCCTCTCATAGAAAACCATGGCACAGGAGAGGGGCTGCAGCATTTGTGAAGTACCACTGACAGCCAAACGTCCTCTACTGAGAGGGAAAATTGCTGCGAGTTAGAGTGTGACTGGAGAACCAGAAGCATTGCACAAGCTCGTTGTGTTACTCAGTCAGGACGGTGGTTCACGGCTGCTAGTCAGCGGCACAGCGATCATCTGAGACACGCTGTGAAGTTACAGAGAATGCTATGATGACCGAGTACCAATACAGCCTGATCCATCTTAGCTCCCACTACGCAGTTGGAAAAGCTTGATAAAATGTTGTCAAGGGCAGCAGCAATGTGTCCAGAAGAAAGAATCAATTCTGTAAGTAATGTCCCACAGAGAGATCCAACCCAATTTTTAACAGCCATCTGAATCCTGGCATTGTTCCCTACGTCGAACTTCCCCCTCAACCACAACAGTCTCTGCCCTAGTTTATAGATGAGTTATACTGTTGACAAGTTTGTCTTCCCACTTCTTTCTCCTCCACTGCATTCTTGTTTTATGCTTCTTATAAAATGTGTGCTCCTAAGACCTAACAGCTGAAGAATTACCAGCGCTATTAAACCCCAGAGCTGTTGACGAATCAACAGAAGTGGAAGAGCGTTGTTTGGACTGGCCCAGACAATGTGTATGTGAACCACTCTTTCCAACCCTTTAAATAGCCGTTATCTCCTAACTGGCCTGGGGAAGACTCGGGCCAAACAAAGAGAGGCACAAAAGATTAGTTTTATAGGGTAATCTTTGATGGGGTGAAGTAGTGAAATCCAATTGTGCAAGAAGCCATTGGAGCCATACCGTTTGCTTCAGTTGCTGGTGACCTTGACTTCATCCCTTGTTTAACTCTCCTTGGGAAGTACCCCCATATCTAATAACAACAGCAACCAAGCCTCAGACAGGATGATTTCCATGACTTGGAGCTGAGTTTTCTGTGCAGAGCACTGTTTGCTTTTGCTTAAAATAGACATGCACATATCTGATGCCAGTGCGAAAGGGAACAGAGTGTATGGTCTTCTTCAGCTCTGTCTGAACTAACTGAAATCTATTAGAGCTATTCCCCACCTTACACAGATAAAAGTACTTGATGAGGAGTTTAGCCTATTAAGGCTTCGGGGTGAATAAGTAAGAGAGAGAAACTGAAAATGTTAAAGAGTGTATGCGCAAGGGAGACAGAGAGGAGGGAGCAAAGCAAGACATAAATCTGAATTACCAAGCTCTAAGAAAACATGCTGCAGAAAACAACACAGTGGATCCAACAGTTACAACAAACGTGCCGGTATCTTACCAACAAGAAAGTTCAGAGAGAAAGCGCTGTGGATCAAAGCCGGGCAATTATCGGGGGGTAGGTCATGTCTTCTCAAAAAAAGAAAGAAAAAAAGCTCCACCTTTTCTGAATTAAGAAACCCTGTCATCCAGACTGGGGAATGATTCACCTGACAGGGAGGACTGGACTGGACACAGCAGCGCTGACAGTAGACTTAGTGCTAAAATAGCCTTTATGCTTTCCGCCGATACTCCCATTGTTCCCACCCACTCTGACACAGACCCCCCTCCCTGCTTTGGGATACGTCTAACTCGTGGCTTTCACAACAACTAAAACAATGAACCCAGGTGTCAAGTCCGTACCTTCAACCAAGTCAGATACCAGCAGGGACCGAGACGTGATGCCTCCTCATCCTCCTTCTTTTCCTCCTCCTCTTCTTCTTCTTCTTCCTCTCCCACCGGGCGGCGGCTTGACTTTCAACTTTACATCTAACCTGACGGCGAAAAAGATGAATAATAACAACGGTCTCCGCACACACCCATACTCCTCCTCCTCCTCCTCCTTCAAAAAAAAGTGCTGAATTCAACTATCCCGTCTTGCTTCCCACACAACTTGCCTCCACCAGCACCATGGTTACAGTATATTTCCCCAGTTAACTTCAACCGTCGCACCCAGTTATGGTATATCTTGACCGGTTTCTTCAGTGTGTTCTTCAGCTATTTCGCGGTGCCTGTTGGCTGCCCAGAGTGTTGCTTGCATTAATACACACACTCACACACGCAAATTTAAATACACCGATAGAAAAAAAAGGGGGAGAATACGGGAGAGCGTGCCAACACAATGTAACGGTTCTCTATTGGATGGAGATGACAACAAACTGCCACAAACCCTTTTCTCCAGGAAATACGTCACGTTCGGAGCCGACTGGACTAACGAGTGCGTTTGATTTGTATCACCGCAGTCGTCGAAGGGGTCTTGGTGGGGCGGGTCACTGCGTTCAAGAAAGCCCGAAGCAACTCCCTAAGGTCATGTTTATTTCAAAATTGTATACGACGATAACATTTGACTGTCTTGGGCAGGAGAAATCGATAAATCCGTGGAATAGTTCACAGGTAAAAGTACATTATTAATAAAACACGGTGGTATTTGATGCCTCAACTCAATTAACACTTTCCTAATGATTATAAAACATGTTTTTGTAAGAATGATACATGTTTGTACTGTCATAAACTGCTGCCGTGGTTGTTTTATCGTTACGGATGAATTCCGGGACACGCCTGTACAGAAAACACACACTCACCCTCCCTTTGTGTTCTAGCTTCAGTTGGCGGGTTTGTGTCGCTGTGTGTGACCGCCATCTTGAGGAAATCGGTCGAAGTACACACTTGGCTGAAACAGCCAAGTGTATCCGTCTGCGGCCTGCAAGAGGGAGGCGTGTCGAGTAGTAGGCACTGTAGGAGGCGTGTCGCGTAATGACGTCACTACGCGACACGCCCCCCGCCACTACAGGGAACGCCCTACACACGGTTCTTAAAGGGATATGAGCCCACTACAGTTGCATGTTGCATGCAAAAGTTAACGACTTTGCCTACGCGTTCTTTGCCCTATAATGAATGTATTCAAAAGCTTACAAATGTTATTATTACATTTTTAATTGGGTAAAAACAATTAAGGCAGGATTTCATTTATATTAAAATTTAGATGTAAAATTTTCTGACTTTGTCACAAGAGAAAACACAAGATAATTAACAGACAGGAATTCATGAGCTAAATGTCAGTGCTTATGTGGGAGTAAGAGCTAATGTGTTGATATATATATATATGTATATATATATATATAAAAAAGTAGTGGCCTAGCTTATATTTATTTATATAAATAAATAAAAGTAGTAAATAATAATGTCAGTGCTTATGTGGGAGTAAGAGCGTAATGTGTAGATAATAAATAAATATATATATAAATAAAAGTAGTGGCCTACATAACAAAATTAAAATAATGTGATGACAATAACTTTTATTATTCCTTAATGGGGAATTCATTTGTGAATCTCTCCATTCTGTAGGTTACTGAGCAGTGTTGCTCCCTTGCTTTCTCTCTTGATATCAGCAGCATTCTCCTGGAGCTTGAGTTGCTGGCCCTCTCGCCCTCTCTCCTACCTGCAACACCTCTTGGGCTTTGTTTGGTATTCTGATTTCCTTTATTTCACCCTACAACACACACACTACTGTACTCATGCACTCACAGCACTGATCATAGACCATACCTTTGTTTGTCATGGTCGTTTTGTGACAAGTAGCAATTCATCTCAACTATATTTGGTCTGTCAAACGTATTTGTAGTGAAGAAGAGATCTATTTAAAAAAAACCAAACCAAAACATTTCAAGGCTCATTTATTTTTATTTTTATAGCCTGCTCAGAAATGCCTCAGAGGAGAGGGCTTCTTCCAGTTTCTCCTTGTAAATTTGGAGCTTCTTTGCTCCCTCCTTGGACATGTGCCCCACCAGGGCTTCGGCCATCACATTTAACTCACTGTCAAAAAAGAACAATAAAGGTTTTCAGCCTTACTTCCTTAGTCCATCGCTAAACACAGTTATACATTAATCGATGAATTAATTAAATTACACTGACACTTACAGTCTGCATATGTTCGGCCATTCAGACTAGTCAAGTTTTACGGCGGAACTGGTTTACTTCCTGTTTTGTTATCCGTTTTGGCGGTCTCATTTTACATCTCGCGTGGTTCAACGTGACTTTCCCGTGTGGAGGGGGCGTGTCGCGTAGTGACGTCACTACGCGACACGCCTCTACGCGAAACGCCTCCCTCTTGCAGGACGCAGACAGACCCTTCTCGAAACAGCAGACCGCACGGTAGAGGGGGCCATAACACAGAGCTCCCAGTCTGTGGCTCGCATGGTTGTGTCTACCCCGCTACAGCCTGGTACAAGTGAAATCCAGCCTGCTTTCAGCAGCTCCCCCGTTAACACGGACCAAAGTTATCCCGGAATAAGGACAGCACGCATGTGCCGTCAACCCGGATGTAGATATTTTTGTACGCGTCTATTCCCCATTTCGCCAAGTTCTGACAAATTTGCTGCTGAGAATGAATTTTACATTTTAGCACGGAGTGGACAAACCTTACCCGTTCCAAACCAGTCCAAACCGGGTTAACCAGCCGTGACATGTGTCGACCTACGATGCGTGGATGTCACAAGTGAGTGACAGCTCCATAACAATCTCTTTCCCGAAGAGCTGCACTTTTGATTTACGGTGAGCCAACACAAGTGGATAAAATAGCGTGTATGTATTTAGTGTTACCGTTGATTATGGAAATGATGTAGGCTCTACATTTAAAGCCTGTGTTCTTGGAGTTGGGCTGACAGAGCTGCTGTTTACTTATTGTCCCTCTTCATATGTTGCAGAATACGCCTCCTAACTTAAGAGAATGGACTTTCGCGGAAGGAGGCATGAGCGAGGCAGCAACTGGACCGACCCGGAGATTGTGGAGCTGCTCCAGCTGTGGTCCGACGAGTCGGTCCAGATTGAACTGGAGAGCTCACTGCGCAACCAGCGTGTGTTTGACCGCATAGCCTACATCCTGCGTGAAAAGGGCATCTATCGCACAGGTGACCAGTGTAGGGAAAAGATCAAAAAAATGAAACTTGAATACCGACGCATCAAGGACAACCATAAAATGAGGTCTTGGAAGTTTTATGATGAGATGGACAGAGTGCTGGCAAACCGACCGGTCATCAACTACTCCTCCCAGGGCGGCGCTGTCATAGCACAACAAGTGTTTCAGAGCCAGGGTGGACCAGACGCATACCTGCAAGGGGTTCAAGGTGGGGCCTTTGGTCCCGCTTCCTCGGGTGGGTTTCTGTTTGGTCAGCCCCCCAAAACAGTTGACCCACTGGATATAAAATGTGAAGATGTTGAGGAAAGCGTGCTGAACTCGGGTGTTGCCCCCCCTGAGATGTACTATGGATCTGGAGATGATCAGGAAACTGATGGGCATTCTCTACTGGGGCCAGAGGACACACTGGGACGAGGAGAGAGCTCAACAAATCCAAGAATTTCAGGTTGTCAATCCAAATACTTTTATTATTATCATCATCAACATTGTTATGACCAGCTTTATACATTATGTAATAGGTTGTGCAAGGTTCAAAGGTCATTTATTGTCATTCTAAACATGCTTTCACATGAAGAGAATGAAATTTGTACTGTCTGAGCAGTACAATAACAGAATGGTAGCAAACAAAATAAACACAAGGAAAACAAGTGAATATAAAAGACAGCATGTAGTCAACAGCAGCAGTAGGAGACAAATGGTCCAGTTAATGAGGGAGCAAGTTGAAAAGTGACTTGTTTTTTCCCATTTTTCTAGTTCTTAGTGATCTGAACATGGCTGGTTCTGCAGCTCCTGCCCCCCGTCGGTGGCAGCTGTTGTCTGGTGGACCTGGAGCACTGGACACACCTGAGCCACCCAGTAAGGACGGTTCTCACCCTTCAACCTCTGCGAGACAGAGGAAGCGTCGCAGGGGTGGAAAATCATCATGGGGCAATGGGGGTGCTAGAAATGGCAGTCAGGGGAGCCTGGATAAAGCCCTGGCCAGCTTCCTGAGCTGGCAGCAGTCAACAGAGGAGCGCCTCCTCTCCCTGGAGGAGGCCCGGCTGGAGAGGGAGTTTCAGGCCGAGGAGCGCCGGGAGCAGCGCGAGGAGAGGAGGGCGGAACAGGAGCGCCAGCACGAGCTCCGCCTGTTCAGCATGCTCAGAGGGGCATTGGCTGCTGTCGGACAAGCTGCTCCGTCCACCGTGACAACGCCGACTGACCCGTGTGTCTCACCCCAAGCTCATCCGTCAGCGTCACTGATCGCCGCCGCAGCCGCCCCCTCCGTCTTGTCATCATTATCTCAGCCTCCTCCTGAAGCTCCCACGGCCCCGGTTGTTTCCTCTCAAGAAACAACAACGATGTCAACACCGCCCACATCTGACAAGGCCTGCAAAATGTCTGAGCATGTTCTGGCAGCGCTGAAAGGTGCAGAAACACCCGGCCGTAGTGTGTACCTGTCTAATCGTGGTAACAGCATCAGACAACATCAGGGCATTCTACAAGAAGGTTTTGCCCAATACGGAATGAACAAACACCACGACACAGACAACCCTGATGTAAGTCTGCGTTATGTTGTTAAATCCACGTACAGCTGCTCTGCTCTTGTTATCAGACTTCTAAGATCCTCTTCTTTTCTAATTTCCAGGGTATAATTAACATGGGAACCAGTGAAAACAAACTATGCTATGATCTTCTCCACAAACGGGTAAGATGAACAGTGGCTCAGATTCTTCTATACATTATATACCATACATTATTCAAAATTATTTTGTGCACACTCAGAAATGAATTTCATTTGTGTCCCTAATACAGCTGACCAAGCCTGACATGCTCCACATTGACCCATCCTTGTTGCAGTATTCAGACTGGAGGGGACACGCATTGTGAGGGAATAAAATGGATATTTATTCAGATATAAGGAGGCGTTTTAATAACATTTTACCATGACCTTTCAACCTTTCCATTGTCCTTCTCTTTCAGTCTCAGAGAGGCGGTTGCAAAGTTCCTGACGCACTACTGCTGTTCTCCAAACCCACTCAAAGCTGACAATGTGAGTGACAGTTATTGCTTTTAAAACTGGCATGTTGAACACATAATGTGAACAATACCTATGAGACATGTTGCATTATGTTAAAACCTAAAAGGATTTCTTAAAAGCGCATAGAAGTAGAAAATGGACCAACACATAGTTATTTATACATTATATGCAATTCTGAGGTTCTTGCACTTATGTTGACATTTAGTCAGACTATAATATTGAACTCCACAATTTGTCAGAGGACAGTATTGCATTGACATACTGTACAAAAGGCAGAAAATACTGTTAATGTGTAAGGTATTAAACACCTGAAAACTATTACTGCAGCAGCACCTCAGTCACCAGGAGTACGAATGATTTAAAAGTCTAAAATAAACCATTCTTCAAGGTGTCTTGTTGCATTTGTAACTCAGACACGTACAAGTACAGTACTCATGATGATAATTTGCCACTACGCAACAAAAAACTTTTACTTTCAATAAAGTGCTATCCTACTGTATCTAAACTTAATTTCCACCGCAGACAAACATCAAATAATATTTTATGTGCCTCTGCAATTAGTCAATTTGGATTTCTGAGAGGATGGTGCAGTGGTTAGCACTGATGTGCCACAGCAGGAAGGTGCTGAATGCTGGATTATAGCCATTCATTTTCAAAAAAGGAAGGTAGTGGATTCAGTTAATTTATTTAATTAACTTACTAATGATTATAAAGATGCCAAACGCCACAGTTGAACTAACATCATGTTTTGAGGGCAAGCAGCTTAATTTGCAGATGTAATGAATGGTTGCTTTAGTAGCTGTATGAATATGTCGAATATTTATCAGGCCTCCTTCTGCGCCTTAATGAGGTCTTTTGTGTTTGCTCAGGTTGTGGTGATGAATGGTTGTGGTTCCCTCTTTTCGTGTATTGCTGCAGTAATTTGTGACCCTAAAGGTAAGTTTGCAGAACGCGTTGACAAACACATACAAAACATCCATATCTGTTTTCTATGAAGACAAATGTGTGCACAATAGCAACGGGAAATGTGGCCAAGTTTCCGTTTTGCCTTTCTTGTATTAAAAAATGATGCAAAAGTTGTGGCATAATTATTTAAACAAAATACTTCTTTAAAATGATTTAGTCAGCTACATGAATTGCTTGTTCTTTAGTTTCACTACACTGCAAGCACAGCCTAAGCAATGTAGTATTTATTTTGCTCAATAAGTGCCCTATTTAATAATAAAAAATATAAGTCTGAAATACAGCTGATGTTTGTCTATTTTTTTTCTTACCAACATGGTCCAGAAAGAGGCTAAGCCCTGCATTAACGCTAATATGCCTAGTAGAATTAGGGTAGCTAATTGTACAAATTGCAGAATTTGTATCCAAATTAACAATTAAAATGACCACTGATAACCTAAATAGTAGGTTATAGGTTACTTATCATATGTAATAGAAAGGATTTGACATGAATGGAGTTGATGGTTTGTGTTTACATGTTTATGTACCTAGAACCATTCATAAGTATTACAATTAATTTAGAAGTTATGGCTTGTATTTAGCCATTTTCATGTGGTCTTCTTCTGTGGTTCATGTGTTTTTTTCATGTTGTAGATGCCATTCTTATTCCTACTCCTTTCTACGGTGTAATCACTGAGGATCTGCATTTGTATAGTGATGTGAAACTCTTCCATGTTCCTCTGGACTGTGAGGTAGGAAGACACAAGATGATTTACTTGCATTAACTGCATGTTTGAGTGCTTGTTGTATGCACAGGATATACTGTAATACACATTGTATTGGGCCTGCATTCAGCTGAAAGTTCATGTCTTCTCTGGCAGGAGCGTGTATTGTCAGCTATCGTAATTTGGATACTAATATATTTTTCCTTTTTCTTTTGTTATTTTTGTTTTCAACACCTCAAGGCTGATAGCAAAGACAGTCGACCCTTCAACCTCACTGTAGGGAAATTAGAAGAAGGACTGAAAATGGCTAAGCAAGAGGTAACTTGTCCATGCATGTTTTCTTAAGGCCTTGATGAATATTTAAAGAATTGCAGAACTTCGAAGTGCTAGAGCAAAGAGTCTTAATAAAGGTCTCAGATGCTCTATTATTTTCTTAGGGATGTGTTTTGCAGCATTGAAGAATGCAAGTTTCTATTTATTTAGACACCTGCTTCCTCTTGTAGGGGTTGATTATTCGAGCTGTTATACTGATGAACCCTCACAACCCCATGGCTGAGATCTACACCCCAGAGGAGATGATTGCCTTCTTGGAATTTGCCAAAACGTAAGTTTGCCCCACTGTTATCTCCCGCTGTGGCCTAACACCGTAATCCCCAGAGTCTACAATCCTGTGGCTCCTTTAGACACATTGCCAAGCCGCTACACACACTTCCCAGTGTGGACCCTTTCATTTTATGGCTGAGAGCTCCGTCCCATGTGTGCTGAATATCATGCATCCATGATGGAGTTTTATCACCCTCCTTAACCATCAGCATATTGTCAAGTGCAGCCAAGTGCCAAGGAGTCTCATGCATCATCTATTGTTTTCTAAATGATCTTGCCAGAATAACTCCCCCCATCAAACCTTGCAGGCACTGAGCCATTGTAACCATAAACCACCGTGCTTTTACGCTGACACAGGACATTGAAGGACCCATTTTACATTTATCTTGCATTTTCTTTATTGTAAACAATCATCAACAATATCACATCAGTTTTTTCTATTAACACTACCCTGTATATTATTATGTTCATATCTTTCTCTCCATGTTTTTCTTCTTTAGAAATGAGCTCCACGCCATTGTAGATGAAGTGTACATGCTGACGGTCTTTGATAAATCTGTCACCTTTCACAGTGTCCTCAGTGTAGACAGGTACTGTGTGAACCTCACCTCTGCATGATTACTCTATTAGACCCTTAATCTTCCCAATTGTGCCTGAAGACAGCCCCTTAACTGCTAATAATGTGCCCTTATTTCAGTTTGCCCGACCCACAGAGGACACATGTAATGTGGGGGATGAGCAAGGTACGTACCGTGCTGTGCTCGATGAGAGTGTGAGACTGTGAGACTTTTTATATCCCTGCCGTGAGTACAGTAAAATCTCTGCTTTTCTTCTGTGGGTGCATGCTCTCACAGCTCCTCTCCTCTCATTTTCTTCTTCTTGTCCCTTCTAGGACTTTGCAATGTCAGGAATCAGAATAGGCACCCTGTATACTGAGAACAGAGACCTGGTGGAGGCTCTGGCCCAGCTGGGTTCCTTCCACGGTCTCCCTGGAACCACTCAGCACCAGGTTGCACAACTGCTTCAGGACAGAGGTATGGATACAAGCTTCACGTCTGTTTTTGTAAACATACTGTATAAACACAACTGGAAAAAATATTCCTCTATTCAGCTTCCTTTTGGTAAAAACAATAAAAAAAATCACACATTTAAATTCATAAATGCAAATTATGTTAGATGCAGGCTTTTGAACAATTCAAACACTTATTTTCTACCAGCACTTTCCCTGCTTCAGAGAGATATCATCCCCCTTTTCGTGGCATCCTCTGATATGACAGGAGCACAGCTTGAGACTATGCTGCACATCGTACTGCACAAAGACTCGTAACATTTGATTTAGACTCAGCTATTGTCACTTTGTATTTTCATGTTGTAGAGTGGATCAGCAAGGAATTTTTGCCTGAGAACAGGGGCCGACTGAAAGCTGCTCACAGCTTCCTGAAAGGAGAGCTGCGGAGTATGGACATCCCCTTCCTGGACAGGCCTGCTGCACTTTATGTCTGGGCTGACCTCAGGAAGGTAACAACACCAGCGTTAGATAGAAATCTGAGGGCTGTTCAACTTGAAATGCAAATAACTCATTTAATTCTCTTTAACTTAATTGGCCAATTGGTAATTTATTGAGAACATTGTGTGTCTATTCCTGCAGGCTTAATGTGTCTGTCTCTCTGTGTTGGCAGTACCTCAGAGAGTTGTCGTTTGAGGAGGAGTTGTCCCTGTGGAGGACTTTCCTCAGACACAAGGTGGTGTTGAGCTGTGGTCAGGCCTTCTCCTGCTCCACGCCTGGCTGGTTCCGCATCGTCTTCGCAGACCAACTGCACCACCTCCAGCTTGGTGGGTTAACAGTATTACAATACACTTATACAGTGCACTGACCTCAGTGTTTTTGCCCATGCAATAGCTATCACTGTGTTTTAAATTATCAAGTAGCAGGTTGTTTTTCCTAGTTCACAAATGAATGAGAACATTGATTAGAGCATGTCAATTATTTAATTAACAATCAATGGCTTGTGTTTTTTCAGTTTTTCTCCTGCTTTGTGTCTGGAGCTAAGTATTGATTGGATAATAGACACTTAAGTTACTTGTTAATGTTTTGTGTTACTTCAGGCCTGAAGCGAATCAGGGAGGCCTTGAAAGAAATGGAAGAGAAAAGTGCCAGTGCTGATTCACTCTCCATAAAAGAAGCCAGTGAGGAGAGCAAAAAGGCAGTGAAAGAGGACAGTGCCACTCCAGACAATTCTGCCATTGTTAATGCAACATCATCACCCCAGAGCAAGTCATCAGACCAGCTGAAGGAGAAGGATAGCCCTGTTCCTGACACAGGCTCGCTGGCCACTGAGGAGTTTGTGTTGCTGGACTGCCAAGCCTCGAAGCCTGCAGAGGGTCTGGACTCTCTGATTGGTACTCTCAGGCACCAGATCCGCTCCTCTGATTGGCTGGAGAAAAACACTCCGGAGCTGTCTGCAGGAGAGGACCCAGAGATTCTTGATGTATTCAAGGCCCTGCTGCAAAGAGCCAGAAAGTAAGCTTAGGATAAACAGCCACGAATGTAGCTGCCAAATTTCGAGAGGCAGTGCTTATGCATCCTTCTCCCTCCCTGCATTTATTGTGAAAAGCCCGAAACAAACACTTGACTTGAGGTCAGATCTAATGCCTGTTTTTGAGGAGTGAAGAAGAAACATTTGCTGCAAGCCAGCATGGGGAGGAGACAAGAAGCAAAACTCGACACGGGCAAGGCGAGGATGGAGGACCCTTTGATGTGAATCTTGAGGCCTTAGTTTTAAGCTGCTAAGGGAAACAGCCTTGCCCTTTTTGTAGCCCAGAGTCAAAAGATTTATGTTTGTTTACTTAAAGTCAAAGTGAATGCCAAATGTAAATCAACCAAAAGCTGTCATGTTCTATTCTCATAGTTTTGGGATCTCTTGATCCTAATTGAACATTTTTATTATTTTTGATCATATGCACTTTATTTTATCCGAATGTATTGTTCTTCCTGTAAAGTTAATGAGGGTTGAATAAAAGAATGAAGTATTGCATCTTTGTGTTACTATAGTCTTTCATTATGACTAAATATGGCAGTCAGAAATAGTTAGATTATTCTTGTTTCTATTTAAAGATAAATATTATCTTACTCTGTACAAAACAAGTTTTAAAGACTTTTCTATTTGATTTTTTTTAACTTGCTTTTCTGTGGTTGCCATTCCATCATTAAAGGAAAGTAAGGGGGTTGGTAGATATGACGAAGGGGAGAAATGTCGGAGGTTGAAAGTGCCGTCAGCCGCAACACGTTGTAGCCCACTCTGAGAGTGGGATTTCCTTAAATGTTTTGTCACATATGTCACCCCCCACACACACTCTGCATTTGACAAACAAGTACATTGCGGTCTCAACGAACAAGGGATTTTTATGACTTTTAAACTTCCCTAAACACTTATTCTTTATTCCCTCTTGGTTACTGTCAACCATATACTTCTGCTTCCTGCAACACTGTATGATTGTTATTTTGTTTGCTTTCACTTTCTCCAGTGGGCTTAGATCATGGGGGAGAGTTCGAGAATTCTCGGGGAAATTTAAGCGCTGGCTGGGGGAGTTTCCATTACAACAGAGGCGGAGTAACGCTCAAGGGTTTGATCTGCATGTGAGAGCTTGTGGTCTTCAACAGTACGAGTAATAGTGTATCAGTGTTGGTTGAGTTGTGATTGTACAGTAGTAAACACCAGCAGCTCCTGTACTCCAAACTTTGCTCCTCTGTACATGGACTAACTTTACCATTTGTTCCTGGCAGCTTTTTTCCTCCTCAACAACAAAGGTAAGACTGTACTTTTATTATAATTTTCTTTTCTTTTTATCTTTCTACATCTGATTTACACTTACAAAACAACACTTAGGTTTTAGATAGATTTACCTGCTGTTACACAACTTCAGTCCATTTGAGTAACCCATCTTTCCCTCCCTTCTCCTTTGTTTCTCCTGCCTGTGTCACAGTGGTCTAGAAAAATGAAGTTTCTGGAGTTAGGGGACTCCATCAGTCGCTTTAGATTTGCTCAGTCCTGTGTGGGGCTGGCAGGTTGCCTGTGTGTGTGCTACGCAGTCTGGACACCCTTCTGGCTGAAGGAGAGGGGACTCTGGGGAGAGTGGAATAACACTACAAGTGACCAAACGAGTCATAAACACGGTGCCGTCTTCAATGGTGAGTGACAAGCCTCAATCACCTCTAACATTTTGCCGCTGTCAAATCAAATTTGTCATTCATCCAAAGCTGTCACTGTGGGTTTTAGGTTAGAGCTCTGACGGATTTAAAACATGGGCAGCATATATAATGAGGCATAGATATGTCCTTTGGCATTGCTGTGTTTTATGTTTGACTGTCAAGCTCTATAAGGGATCAATATGAGGAAGAGCATCTGAAAAACACTGGGTTGCAGAGGCGCCTCTCAGCATTAGTGGACAAGTTTCTTCTTGCCCCTGTATTAGTGAGGTGCATTCCTTGTAACTCCTGAAGGTCCCACATTTGGCTGCAGGCAGCTGTGCTGAAATCAGCTGAAACCTGGTCTTTGTCGTGTTGTTGTTTCTTGACACTGCTAACCTTAAGAAAATACTGTGTGTTCCATCACTTTGTATACAAACACACTTTGAGAAAGAATATAATTCAGCCTAAAGTCCTGTGCCCTCACAGTGTGTGCTCAAGTATTCAGTAATGTAACCCACTTCCTGTTAGGCTGAAGACAGCTCTTGTCTTTTCAAGTTCTTGCTTGAACTTTTAAAGCAGCATTTGGCAACAAATGCAATGACAGTGATTATGCATTAGCAAAAGTAAGAGATGGGGGCGTGGGGGGACAATACCAAACGTATTGAAAAAATAGTTAGCCTCTTAAAAATGGGAATCAGAATGTATAGACTCTGCTGGAAGAAACAAGGTATCACCGGTGAATGAACTGCCTGAAGTACAACACAGTCATTCATGAATTAAACATCCTGAGTTCACAAGAGCAAGAAACAGTAAAATACAACACTTAGAGCTAATTAATTCCACCGTTAACTGCCTGGTTGTGTGTTGTTTCAGCAACACATTAGCCTCAGTCATTTAGTAGTGTTAGCAGGAAAAGCTAAATGAACAATCACAAAATAGCTGTAAATGTCAATATTTTCTTGGTCAGAGAAAGGTGATAAAAGGGTGGGTGGTAACAATGTCAGTCAGTCTGTGACAGAGCTGTACAAGTACAGGTTGCTATTAGCAACAGAGAAATTAAAAACCCAGTATGCCGGTCATTACTTTTCATTGTCCACATCACTAAGCACATTTTCAGAATGAGTCTGAAATTAGCTACAGTCTTTGTATCAGTGCTGAAAAAGTACATGAACTCATGATTTTACTTGTGTGGTTTCAGTTGTAGGCAGGTAGCTGTTGTGTGGAGGCATCCACAGCAGTGACTCATCACTTCACCAGTCGATATTAGTCAAGGTAACCTTCTGTGTGTATGTTTTGCTGTTTTGTGTCTTCCAGCCCAGGAAGCAGAGAGGGTATTAGGGGTTCTTTCCTCCCTGATGGCTGTGAGCACTGCTGCTCTGTGTCTGGTATTTGCCCTCTGCTGGACATCTCAGACGGTGCGCTCCTACTCCAACACTCGCTCTCTCCTCATGGCCGGACAGGCGCTCTACCCCACCACCCTGCTGCTACTCACCATGGCCTCTACAGGTAACAATGCTTCACCACTCACAATATGTCAAACATTTGTTTCCTGAGCCACATCACATGGTTTTATGTTTTGCTTTATTAATAATTAGACTGCTGATGTCGTGGGAGTTTTTAAATAATATATATGCACTGAGTAAAGGATTAAAAATAGCCCCATTTCCAATTAACTTCCAAATAGCCTTTTGGTTTGTGTAGTTCATGTCAAACCCACACCTACAGAAATTCTTTTATGTACTACTCATTTGCATACCCTCCAAGGCAGCAGATTTTAAACAGACTTTTTACTTTCCATGGAATTGCAGTTCATTATCATATAAACTCTTTTCTGAAGCTGCAGGCATGTAATAATTGACCTTAATAACTTTTATCCCATGCAATAATACTTGATTTGATTTTTCCTCTTCTGTCAGGTTTTTTTTTCCTCCTCAGCTGGTCTTTTTTCACATACCAGCACCGGGAAGAAATACGTCAAGACTTCTCCAGCCTCGGCTCCTCCTATTGGATCGGAGCTTTAGGCTGGGTCCTGCTGCTGGTGGTGGAGATGATAGTCTTTGTCGCCGAACAAGCTGTTGTGCCAGACATCCTACCAGACTTAGAGAAAGCTGTGGAGTCCTGGCGGATTTCCTCTCAACTTAATTCCCCTAAACGATGTTTCAGCGACGGATATTTCTCTGGTACCAGCGAAAGCAACTTGACTCCAAAGAGGTACATGTCATCACCTTGAACGGGGATGGCAGAAATGGGGACCTGACAGAGAAAATGTTTGAATGTTCATGTAAAAGTGTTAAAGTTTCACATTCATGCACACAGACTCAGAGAAAGCTGCAGTTCATCTGTGCTTTTTATAACTGAATACTGATTAACTGTGTTTGCAGTTAAGTGTTGTCTAGAGGAATTAGGATTTGCTGAATCCTGAAGTCAGTGGGACTGAATGCTCCAGCCTCCTGCAGGGTTGACTGGGGTGGTAACTCTGCAGATCGTTTTCAATAAAGCTCTAGACTGGAATGAAATTAAAAACACACTAAGGACCAATAATACTGGCAGAGAAACCTGCCACCAAGTATAAGATGAGAACTATCCTACAGTATGACAAGGTGATGGGGAGGAGTTGGTGCTTGTTAAGATTTGAATCTCGTATGGTTGTCCAGGTTTGCCTCTGGGCTGGGAACACATCCAAGTTTTAACTTTAAACTTCTACCCTTACCTGAAACAATTCAGTGGGTGCTGCAGTGTACTTGATGAATGTTAAAATAGTACCATCTTGTGATGAGCATGTGACACTTTTGAGAGTAAAACTCAAGAATATTATGCAGGTCCTAAAGTCCTACAAAGTGAGGTTTTTTTTTTATTTTTATCTTGTCCTCAAAAGATAGTGATTTATTCCGACAAGAAATAACTTGTAGGGACAAGTTATTATCTTATCTATCTAAAAAAAAACCTTACAAGAGCAGCTCTGTCGAATTTCTTATTTTAAAATGTCATTTCAGGAACATCATTTCAATTGTGAAATACTAACAGCAGATATACACTGATCTTTTCTGTATGCTACTGATTAGGAGCAATAAGTAGCACACATATCTGTGGTTATAAGCTGTTTTAAATTACTCCCATTTCTATCAAAATGTACTCTACTGTATGTATGTTCACTGAACCACTGTGTGACTGTACTGTTCCTGTGTAAAACCCTAAGTAAAAGTTTTACAAGTTCACATCCTTGATGCTGTGTCTCTGTAAAGGCAAAGGGTATAATCCAGGGGTGTCAAACTTATTTAAATTCAGGGGTCACATATAGTCCAATTTGATCTCAAGTGGGCCAAACCAGTAAAATAATAGCATAATAACCTATAAATAACGTAAACTCTCAATTTTAGTACAAAGTAGTACAAGAACTTAATGAACTATCCTTTTACAAAACATTATGAACAATGTGAAATTTCTTGTATTTCTTTCTCTTCTGCCTGCTATGTAATTTTCATGCCGTACGTTTGACACCCCTGGTATAACCTGACAATGGGAAGACCGGGAGCAGGTTTTGAGACTGAACATAAAGGTTCACTGATGGGACAGTTGTCCTACATCAGACTATCAGGAGTTTTATGGTTAGCGAAGCAGGAATTCTTGCCAGCCAGTCCTACATCTGTTTCCTCTGTGAAACACTTACCTCATGCATCTCCAGCGTACAGTTTCCAGCTCTGCAGAGCATTTGGACCACCAGACAACAGACTGCCTCCAAAGTCGTTATTTACTTTTCTCTCTCATGTTCCCAGGAGGAGAGGAAGCACTCTGATGCCGGACTGCTTATGTTTATGTTCTCAACCTGCCAAAGTGGGGGAGAATTAAGTGGCTCTGGCTCTGTTAATTGGGCGTTAATCAGGTGTTGCTCTAATTAAAAGGCAGTTCCGCCCTGTTGGGCCCTGGTAATGAGTTTGTTATTAAATCCACAGAGGATTTTTGTCTCTTTTTCAATTTACCAACAGGGTAGTGCTTAATTGCTGTGTAAATGAGGAGAATGTCCTTGAAGGTCGTCTTGCACCAGCACGCGATCCATGAACAGAATTGTTCTATAGAGCATCCACCAGCTAAACTTGAAATCCATCCAATTCACTGCGTGTTGACCCCTCGTGTCCAGCTGTGCCTCTCAGCAGTTTTAGGATCGTTCAGTCCGCATTCTTCAGAGAAACTTCTTCAAACCTCATTTGCAAAATTATAGAGCAAGTAACTGGCTTTCTTTAGTAAAGAAAAGCACTTTTGACATTTTGATTTTCCTTTTTTTCTTAAGTTGCTGTTATTTCCCCTGCTATGTACTGTCTGGGCCCTTGAAAGCACTAGCAGTCTTTTATGGCTGCCTGCATCTCATAAACAAACACTCCACATTTCACCATCCAACATCACAAACGCTGCTCTTTCACCTTCCTGAGAGAAACAGCCCAAAGGTTGAGAAAGCCTTCAGAGGAAGACATCCTGAATCAATGAGGAGATGGAAAGAAAGAGATAGTGAGATGTTTAGGCACAAAGGAAGAAATGACAGATGAATGGGGGGAGAGATGCTACACAGAGATAGACAGGTGGCCTGATAGACACACAGAGAGATTGTGAATGCTGATTGTTGAAGGGCATTTGCTACAGAGACATCAATCAGAAGATGGTACCAAGATTGAACAGGCCGCAGACGTTTCCTGCCCACGGCCGGCAGCATGTGTAGAACACAACCTGGGATAAACCGCTGCTCTTCATATCAATTAGAGACCAATTATACAGCCATGTCCCACTAATTATGCTGCAGTGTCGCCATGCCACCCCCCAGCGGGCAGTGTGTGTTTCTGTGCACGCCTTTGTGTCTGTGGGAGTGTTCATTGAGATAGATAAATAAGGGTGAAGCATCCTTAATCTGATTTTCAGAGCTGTAAGTTTGTATTCAGGGAGCGAGGGAAGAACCAGGACACAAATAAGAGGAAGCTGTTGTTCCTTGTTTCACCTTTTGGTGGTGCTGGTGTAACATCTATCGCTTCGCCTTCCGCAATGAAATCCGCTGAAATGGGAGAGACACTGCTTTCATCTGGGTAATGAAATCCCACACACACTCACACACACATGCACGCAAGCACATTAAATATGTGCTTGTATTTGTATGTGTTTGTGTTTGTGTGTGTGTGTTTGACTTTTATTTGCCAGGTAGACAAAGTGTGATAAATATTGTCGGGCATATTTCAGACGATTTTGAGCCAGAATGTGCTGGACTTCTTAATAAGTCAAGTTTTATTTGGCTCGATCTGGGAGCATGATGAATTATGAAATAAAGTGAGAACTCCATGCTTTTTGCAGTTTTATTTCTCTGTGGTTTACATAATTCACTCAGAACATTTGTAACTTTCCTGACAGGTTAATGCTGTTGGATTCAAAGTGAAGACACTGAGGAAATACACTGAAAGACAAGACAGCGGGGAAGAAACAGACATACAGATAAGGGGAGGAGAGAACAAAGGGGGAGAGAGGATTTGAGATGTCACAAAATAGTTTCACACTGTCCCTGTGCGGTGTCAGATTTCCTTACTCTCTCTCTCCTTCCCTTACCAACAGCTCTCTGTAGCCCCCAATGTTCTGATGTAGTCAAAATCAGAGTTTGACCACTGCAGCATTGTGCCCTCCACTGCGCTGTCATCAGCATAAGTGGACGCTCTTAGAAAATGGAAAAATCAGGAAATTTGATGTCTGCAGTCCTACAATCTCAGAAAAAGCAGACAGAGGGAGGGAGAAAGAGAGCGGCAGCACAAGGATATGGGGGGGGGGGGGGAGTACACTTTGTGTCCTTCAGTCATTTTTCTTGCAGTGACCCAGTTCATCTCGCCTGTGGAATCTGCAATGAGCCATTGCTCTTTGTGACTGACATCCTACCCAGACCACCCGGCTGATTACATTTGTTCAGCAGAACTGAGTGCAAAGGAGAGAGATAGAAAGGAGAGAGAGAGAGAGAGAGAGAGAGAGAGAGAGAAAGAGAGAAAGAGAAAAGACATGGCTTGCATTAGGGGAAAGGAGTTTCTTGATTATCCTGCACTTACTTGCTTTCATCCACTGGGTTTGAGAGTGCAGGTGTTTTTTGCATAACAGAACTCCTCTCTCTGCTCTCTAGTACTTACATTGTTTTTGTGTCTTTGACATTGGACCGGTGAATTCCAGTTTGTGCAGCCTACCTTGTCCGCCCGCTGGTACCCTTCCTCGTAAGGTGTCGTCTCGGACATCTCAGTCCAGACAATGAAGCTGTAGTCCCATTCTCGTCACCCTATTCATCTCTGGCCAACTGTAGCCGCTCCCTTCTCTTATCTCTGTGTGACCAAGGAAATTAAATTACAAATATAATCACTTGGCGCCAGTTTCTTTAACAGTGCGCCTCTGCTTTGCATATAGAGTGTGCTTGCTTTGGAGACACATTGTGTGAAGTTACTTATTGGCCTATTTATGATAATGGGTTCTGCTCTACTAGTGGAGTCACACATACCTTTTCACAATGACAGTGAATGGCATGCAGAAGTGAAGCGAGAGTAAGCGGAAGGAATAAAAAAAACGAGTATATAAGGCAGACATGAAGACGCGGTTGCAGCCATTGGGGAAAGAATTTTGCATGGGTGAATAATCTAGAGGGCAATAAGGAGATCTGTGAGAATGAGTAGACAAATATGCGCTCACTCAATCAGGCTGGGTCCAGGGTGACTCCTTCTATACTACCTAGTGCAGTGCGTTTACTTTTTCATTTTTTATTCTAAGTGTCTAAAAGTGGAGTGGGGAAATAGTTTCCATGGCATGCACATTACTTTTAGCCATATTAAGATATGACTCTTGGGAAGGCAATGTCAGTATTAGTAAGTAGATGAATTTAATGGTCCATACAAGCTTAATAACTTCTACTGCCTAATGACTTTTTATCTGGTGCCATCGTCAGGTCAAAAACTAATCACTGTTCTTTCAGCCTTATAGGGGCAGGCTACTTTTTGCTAATTAGCAAAGTATCAGCATATGAACATGCTGAGCTAAGATGGTGAACATGAAAAAACAACAACAAAAAACAGTCAAACATGTTAGCGTTGTCACTATGGACATGCTAAGTCTTATCTCTAAATATATGATGTATTTAATTCTCACACGTGTCATTTCCATTATTGTACACCTGTCAGCGATGATGATAATTTGTCAGTGTCCAAAATCTCAATTTATTGTTCACCATAACGTGTGAAGCGGTTTGAGGCACAGCATCATTCACTCACCCACTGACACCAACTGCTATATTGCAGACGGCTTTCCTCTCCAGCTCCAATCTATTCCACACGTGAGACCGTCTGACTAAATAAACAGGCACCAACTCTCTCCCCCTCACTCTCCCTCTATGTGTGTCTCTGTCTGTGCTGTCAGTCTTTCACAGAAATAAGAGGGATGAAAACCTGTGTATATTAGCATGATGTGTGTCCCATGGGAGCCGAGAGGAAAAGCTGGAGCTCGAAGAGTGAGGAGAGTATGAATAGAAGAGTAGCATTTCTTATCATTGTTATTACGAGAAGGCCAATGCAGACCTCCCTCGCCTCTTTCCCATATTCCCTGTTCAGTGAAGAATTTATTTGCTTATGCAGAGGCTGTTATATTTGCTTGTTGGGGAAGGCCAGACGATTAAAAACTGTATCAATGCCTCCAGATCTTCTCGGTCCCAAAAGCAGTAGCTGAGCAGGTGGATGGTGTATTTATTTGTGATCTTTATGTATTCACAGCCAGTTACTTTCCCTCCCAACTACAGGGACCAGATGTTTGCCGGTCCCTTCCCGAGGCATCTCTGTATACTGCTGCAGTGAACGAATGCCATACACCCCCGAGTTGGGCTCAGCTTTTCCATTCTTTCTCAGTGTACTCCAATCCACATGATTCTCTGGAAAGAAATGGGACTTCCCAGACTATTGTTATCAAACAGCTTTTGTATATGCCCTTTCCTGTGCTCATAAAGCCCACAGCTATCATCATACTCACCACCAGCAGGTTGCTGTGAGAGACCGGGGTGGTAAAATAATGGCTCCCCGCTGGATCGTGTGAATCATTGCAATGACTAGTTGATAAATGCTCTACCATCCAGGCTCTGGCTACAATAATCATTTCTCTCTCCAACTGGACTGGCTGCCAAATGACAACAACCTCCCTCCCAAGACCCCCACCTATCCACAGCATCCTTCACGGCCCCTCCCTTCACCTCCTATAATTACTGTACTCTGTAAGTCGGGTTGAAGACCAGTCACTCTAAATCAGCCCTGAATCGGCGTGTGTTACCGTGTCCATTGTTCTCTTGTCTGAGCTCTGGCAGAGCTAGTGTAGTAAAGGGCACGGCTGTCCTGGCATTTCCCATAATGGACTTTTTAGTTAAAAGACAGGGAAATAATAAGCTGATCTACGTGTGGGAAAAGAGCTCTTTGTGTTTGGTGGGAAGTTAAGACCAGAGATAGTTGGGGGTTAGAGTTGACAGACAACAGCGCTGCTCTTTTCACACTCCTTGACATATAATAGGACCAATTTTTCTCTCTACATCTCTCTCTAGTGGCCATGATTTGCTCATTACATTGATGGAGGGGGACTGGAGAGAGGAAGGCTGAGAAGGAGAATGACCAATCAAGAGACAAATAACCTGGAATTTAGCGCCAAGAATTTACTGTCACTTTCGTTTCATTTCAGAACTGTACGGGTGTAACCCACTCGTTAAGGTGTTTAACAATTTGCCATGAAATCCTCCCTTCAAGGATGCTGAACGTTTGGAATCTTGAGGAGATGTTTGCAAGCCACCATCCCTCAGCTGACAGTCCTTCTGTGTAAACCAGCACCAGACAGTTTGAGGAAAGAGGAATAATACGTGGTTAAACACAAGGCAAATCCAGTGAGTGGATGTTTACGTGACTGAGGTCCCCTGGTATGAAGGAGACTGCTCCTCAATCAGGGAAATCTACATTTAATTAACACAGAATTAAAGAGCATTGTTATTTTGATTAAAGACACTGGTCTTGATTCCCCACTCTACTCTAGCGCTCCTGAATCCGGCTTAGGGTTTAATTTCATTTGGTTTACTGTGAGTGGTGGATCAACACCCATCTGGATTGTCTGCTCAGACGCAGGTCTCACTTTTCATAAGGCTGTGCTGCTCACGCCTACACGATCGCACCAAGTACTTATAGTGCAATCTTTGCATGTTATTGACCTCTATGTAGCCTATCTTGCTATGGCAATAGGATTTGTTTCTTCTCCAGAAAGAGGTTCTTAAAATGGACACTCACAGTTGCTGTAGCTTATGTTGTTCTCCATATTGTCTAACTCACCAGAACAGAAGAGATGAATGGAACCTGTCCAAAACCAAAATAACTCTGCAGCGCCTCAGGGAAAGTTATAATGCAAGAGTTGGAACGAATTAATGCGGTCCCAAGACTAGACTATCCAATGAAATGAATATTTGGATAGCTGGACATGGAAGATATTGTGGTGTCAGGCTGTCAGCAGCTTGTGGGGAATGTTATTTGTAGAAGCTGTGATGTTGTTGTGGTGTGTCTCTGCTCTCTGTTAAAGCTCCATCAGTCAGGATGAGCAGGCAACAAATGCAGCCGAGTCATACGGGGTCATGGGAGGCCTCAAGACAGCATCACTCAACTCAGCTGTCCCCTGGCTGTCACTGTGTGGTTATAAGCATGCAAACCTGTGGTACAGAGGGAGGGAAAGACAGTAATTAATCACCTCATTGGAATAATCACATAATTGATTATTAACAAAAGCCGAGGTGAGGGTGAGAGGAGTGGGGGGGCGAGACGAGAGAAACAAGACTTTGAGAGGGAGAGACAGGGGGAGATGAATGAGGGGGGATTTGAGTGGTGGGGTAAGGGGTTCTTTCTGGCAGGTAGCTTTGACGAATAGCTCTGCATTCAAGTCTACCTCTTTGAGTATTGATCTACCAAATCATGTCTCCGGATGAGGGATGGAAGAGGTGGACAGCAGTGGGAGGCAACTCACTGTGAATTGTCTGGGCGAGGCAGAGGAAGTTGTTAAGCATGCTATGAAAAGGCAATTAAAATTTGCATACCAAATACTCAATATATTGCATAACACTCAGTGGCAATATGAGAGTGAAATACACTCTTTACCCTGAATACAATCATAAAGACGCCTACATTCTTTATGACATTTAGAAATATCATAATTTTGGTCAGAGCATTCAAATGTCGGCGATGGTGACATTTTATTCCTTTGTGAAGAAGATAGTGATGCTGCTGTTGAATTAATTCATTGTCCATTTCTGTTATTGACACTTTCCCTTAAGCTGCTATGTGACTTGAGCTGTCAGAGGGTCCTTTTTTTGGACCCTTAGCTTACATAGTTCTGCCTGGAAGGCTTGATCTCTTCCCCCCTTTCCTTGTCACAGCCTGCAATCAGCCTTAAGCCCTTTTGTGTTCTCCACTCTGAGCTAAGCCTGTTATCCTGTGCAACTCCTTTACTCAAGATCACTACTGTATCCCCCCTTCTCTGTCTATCTGCTTCTTGCACCTCTCGCACCCTCTCTCTTGTTGCCTTGCTCTGTAAGTCTGTCTCTTTGTTTTACACACACCTGGACCCACAAAGTGAAATGATTCTTCAGTTTCTCAAGGATGGATCAGCAAGACAAATCTACAGTATATTTATTTGATATTGCTCCTGTGTATCACCAGCAGGCCCCTCCCAGCCTCCTTTTCAACACGCCCCCCGACCCCCTTGCCCCCAAAAACAACAACAAGAAACAAAATAAAACAAAAAACAAAAAACACATGTACCAGGCAGCTCTGCTATATTCCCACTCATCCTTCTCTCTGCCTGCACACACCTGCTACATGCTCACATACACACAAACACACATGCACACTTGTGTATTGCTCACTGCTGTTGTTTAAATTTGTCATATAAGGAAAAACACAACCCCCCCTACACACACACACACACACACACACACACACACACACACACACAGAACTCCTGTAAGTTGTCAGTTTGCCGGTGCATTGCAAACTCCTGTATGTCCCCCTAAACTGCAGCCTCTCTAGTCCCTCAGGGTCTGCTCCTCACATTCATAACACTCCGCTCCATGCCAGGTGGCTGTCTCCACAAGTCCTCTTCCCCATAAATCAGACTGTCTTTGAGTTGATCAATAACAAGTCAATTAGAAGGCGCAGAGAGATGAGGGTCTCAGGGGGTCACTGCTTGTTTGTCAGGTAGACATCTGCAGCTCCGTTTCTGCTATGGTGCTAGGTGTGCCGTTTACCTTGGAAACATGTGGCTACCTGGCTGTCATAAATCTAAATATCAACTATAAATAGGCTGGGAACATCTTGCTACAATCCATCATTTGCTTGTTCTTGGATACGTAATACATCAAGCACTGTGTACTTCAAATCTCCCAGCTGTGTCTGATGGATTTGAATAGCTTGTAAGCAACACTTTTTTTTTTTGCTTTTACTTTTCTGTGTATTTTTGCTCTGCAGCATTTTCTTGTAAGTACGCTTGTCACTAAGAAGGAAAAAAAATACTGCCATTGCTTTTTAAGGTCACACTTGACCATATGCACCAAATTGAAGCTGCAAAAGCCTGCCAGTATTCATCCTGCTCCCCTGTTAAGATGACAAGAGTGGGAGAGACCCAACTGTTGTTTGGTGCCCACTGACTGTGTATCTAATGAGTTGGCTGGCAATTCCAGCGCAACAGCAACAGGCTCCTGTGGCGAATACACCAGATTAATCCCCTGGATGATTACAAACAAGAATGATCTTGGGCAAATACTCCACGTACCTACTGAGACATTATATCAGATGAAACTGTCTAATTAAAACTCATTCTGAATGTTGACAGAGAGACAGCATTGGGAGAAATTAATTAGAACATGTCCTGTTACTGCTGACAAGATAGAAAGACCAGATTCAAAACAACATGACAGCAATACAACACATAATGTAAGCTACATTCAATGCGGTTATAAAAAAAAAATGACACATTGAATGTGTATTTTCTGGTTTGTTTCGCCCTACTATTCAGGCTGTGGTTATGTGGCCTCTGTACGTGAGCTCATGTCATTTGGAAACTCACTTGTCGGAATAGTAAGTGTCTGATAAACGTTCACACTCCAACAGCTAACACACACTGCTAATTGGTATTCAACCTGATACAACTCGCTTGTGTTGCCGCCTTTGTCATTTTTGATTCATAGCAGTCAACACCTGAATTGCTGCAGCATCCTTCACACACACTGAAAGATGATGAGAAGTGGCATGAGGAGAAGTCTCAATAATACAGAGAGAGATTAGAATGACAATAATAACAATACTGGCCATTATCAAAACTGCAATTACAGTTGTTCCCTATTTTTCCTCTTTCATTCTCACACTTCAAATATCCCCCAGTTGCCTTCTCTGACATTCATGCACAGACGCTTTGACGTCATGTCTGTTTACAGTAAGACATCACCACAATGTCATAGATCTCGCTATTGTAAGAGAAGAAAATGACTAATATACACATACAGTAAAGTAACAGGCGATTTGTTTTACACCACCCTTTAAATGCGCCCTCATTAGAGAACACCTCAACACGTTTGACAGTCAAACATAGAAGCAGATAAATAAAGTATCATCACCTTTAACAAGCTGCTAATGTGCTGACATAGTCTGTCAGTTTATTTCTGTGAGTTCCTGTCATCATCCATGTGTTTATCAAATTCATTTCTCTGTGCCTAAATAAAGTATTTTTAATACAATACAGTATTTCACACGCTTTTCGTTTGCCTGTGGGACAAGATGGAGCGGTTATTTTGTGCCTTGTTGTGTGAGCTCTGCACTAGTAGCCCTTTCATGAGTCTAAAGCATCTGTCTCTCTGTCAGAGTGAGGCCACCTGGATGAGGTGAAGCTGCAGATGGATAACAGACAGGGGAGATAAAGGTGACATAGAAGTGCTTCCAGCTGGGGATCAGTGTGGTGTGGTAGAAAGTTGTTTGTTTTAGGGCATGGCTGTTGGATTCTGTACATGTGCATGTTTGCAACCGTGTTTTTGGGTTGACCTTGTTTTTTTTCTTCTTCTAAATCAGCTGCCTCCATCAGGTGGCTGGGTCTGACTGTTGGGATCCCATTAAAGGAGGGGGTATAAATACAAGTCACAAGGACACAGACAGGAGCAATCCCATTGTATGGATGCTGCAAACTGTAAGACACTCAAATACAGTCGATGTCGTGTGCAGGGCTCAGCTCCAGGGCTTCCCTTGTGCGCCCATGCGGAGAGGACCCCCAGGAGAGCTGACGCCAGCTGAGACTGAAAAACAAGGTAAGAGCCCAGCTGACACACATGCACATAGGCTCAGCTGTTTGTCTCAAAGGAGAGTTCAGCATGTGAAGTGCACAGAGAGCAAGGAAATGAAGGAGACTTCCAGATTCAAGCCTCCCAGGGAGAGAGCATAGTGAGAACACTGAAAGATGGATAGATGGAAGATGCTACAGTGTGTGCACTACAGGTGTGCGATGGTAAGACTCAACTATGAAATTGTTTCTAAGACTGTTTGACTGCTTTATTGTCTGAACTGGTAATGGAAGCTAGACAGTATGGGTGTGTGTGTGTGGGATGAAATAAGGTCTGTCAGTGCTGCAGTATCATTGATCCTACCTGTGCTGTATCATAAGAGCACTTTCCTGTTGAAATACAGCTCTGAAATTGAACCACGTTGTGTTTGGAATAATTCTTTATGATCTCAATTCAATATGATGCCTCTTGTTTTGTTTTCTCTCCTGTTGGGTCAATATCTTTGTATTTATGAAATAAGTTTCCAGTGTCTCTGATTTTCTCTCTCTCCGCATTTAAAATGCCAGTTGGAGACTCCTGGGGTTTCAATATTCTCTCAAGCCAAGAAAACGACTAATATAAATGATTGACAGCCTTGCTACGGATAAGGTTGCCCATTTAGCAAACTCGCTGTGTCAAAGGAAAAAAAGTCACAATGGCTCCCTGAGCGAGGGGGTTGAAGATGAGAGAAACGAAGATTTTGGTGCTGTATCGATCCCCCAATGCTTGTCTCATGCATTTTACACAAGATCTAAATGCCACTTATGGTATAATACGGCACTGTAGGTCAGGGCTCACTACTTTCTCTTCAGTGGGATTTCAGGCTGTAAATTCAATAGGAATCAAGTAAAGCTGTTAGACTGTGTCATAGGCTCAACGCTGAGAAGACACTGGGGATATCTAAGGATCTAACCCTTCAAAATCTCTTCTCTTTATCCATTAATGTGCTTCTCTTGAGCAGCAGAAAATTATTTTCATAGTTTTGTAATGTATCAAGCTAAAGCTCCCTCTCCTCTCCAGGGTCTAAGATCGAACGCACATCATGGAGGAGGAGAGAGTGGAGACGAATGGCCCCAGATCCGCTGTGCCGGCCGAGCTCCATCATCCCCACTCGAAGTACTCTCAGTGGAAGTTTAAGCTATTCAGGGTGAGGTCCATGGAGAAGGCTCCTCTCCCCAGTGAGACACCGGCTGAGAAAGGAGTCTTGTTAGGGATCTCACCTCCTGCAGCTCCTGAAATAGAATTAGATAATAGTGTGAGTCCAGGGAGTGTCATGAAATTGTGCCTTGGGGGAAAAAGCAAGGAGAATGTGGAAGGCCCGGGCCGGAGGGTAGATAAGAAGTTAGAGGAAATGGACACCCACATGAACCACCTCAGGTAATCAGATGTCACTATATTGTAATTTTCACTATATTTCCTATATTTTTTTTTTCTTGAAGACTTTGACAACACTTTTTTTTAATTAAGGTGTCTCTGCCGTCTCTGTGGATGGGTTCTGAGGAAAGTCAAAGGACCCGTGCATGAAGTTCACGGGGATCTGGATGAGGCGAGTAAAGCTGCGCTGCCTAAAATGGGCTGCAAGTTTACAGCCTGGCCAGAGGTCATCCTCAAAGTCTTCAAAGTGGACGTGACAGAGGACACAGAAGCTGTCCATCCTCTCTCTTTCTGCCATCGCTGCTGGATGGCTGCCATACGAGGAGGCGGTGTTTGCAGCTTCTCCAGAATAAGAGTCCCAGAGTGGAAACCCCACTCTTCCCCCTGCAACCTTTGCTCTCCGAAGAAGTGCTCATTCGAGCGTACCGGGAGGAAGAGGAGGAAGAGCATTCCCAGAGCCCAGAGCCTGGCAAAAAGGACGAGGTGGGAACACACTGACAGCATTGTTGTAGGCGAGAGGAAAGTCCTGAGATCATTTGGAGACCGCCATCACGGTCCAGTGCTCAGGGGCTGGAGGAAAACCAGTCTCCAGAGAGAACAGTGGGTAAGGAACATCACCCGCTGCCATAAAGACCACCTGAGTACTAAGCTGATCTCTGATAAGCTCCCCGTGGACTTCCTCTTTTCTTTTACCTGCCTGGTGTGTGACCACCTGCTCTTTGATCCAGTTCAGTCCCCCTGTGGGCACCTCTTCTGCCGCAGCTGCATTATAAAGTACAACCATGTTCTGGGACCTCACTGCCCGGCCTGCAACTTGTCCTGTGGCCCTGATGATCTCACCGTGCCTGCCAAAGCCTTTTTATCAGCTCTGCATTCCCTACCTCTGCTTTGCCCCAGAGGCAGCTGTGGCGAGCAGGTGAGGTTGGACTCATTTAAAGCTCACTGTCGGGACCACGAGCACAATGTAAAAAAGCAGTCATCAGAGCTTGATAACTACCTGCTAGCCAATAAAGGGGGGAGACCCCGTCAGCACCTGCTGTCACTAACCCGTCGTGCCCAGAAGCACCGGTTGAGGGATCTGAAGAGCCAGGTGAGAGTGTTTGCAGACAAAGAGGAAGGTGGTGACCTGAAGTCTGTGTGTCTGACACTGTTCCTGCTCGCACTGAGATCCGGGAATGAACACCGGCAAGCAGATGAGCTCGAGGCCATGATGCAAGGTAATAGGCTATTATAAACCTTTGGTTCAATCAGCATGACTCCAAAGAAAGAGGGACACAAACAAATGAAAATTATGATAGTGTTTATTCATTAATATTTCCTCCTAGCTCTGAGGAATACAGTCATCACATAAATAACAATGAGATGGAAAGTTCACTATTGAAATACGAAAGGAGAAAGTTTTTTTCATTGATTTTGATTGAAAAGCATTTCCTTATTGTCCATCTGTGTCTATTGAACCACTGCTGGTACACGCCCAACCCCTCCCCATTTCTCTCCCACTCTCGTTCTCTGTCTTGCTTGTCTGTCAGTCTTTCATTCTCACACTCTCTTTAATGCACAATAACAACTCTTGTGAAGGGGCTGTTAGAATCAAAACAACATCAGCAGCTCTTGTATCTGCAAATTACACAGACAGCACCATCGTCCTCTCTGGGGAATAGAAGCCAGCTGGTGTCTGTTTTCATCTGCAGCCAATTCATCACTTTTGCCAGCTCCACTGATTCAGCCCTCTGTCCCCTTATAACATTTGGAAATTAGGAAATATTGGATTTTGTAATCACGGGCTTGTGGGCTTTTGACAATGATACATTCACATCTGGGTGTTAAATTCTTGATTCTCTCTGTGTCATGGTATAAATGACTCCAAATACAGGATATCAAATGAGGAAATCTGAGACACTGTTGGTCTTTTTAAATGGGCTTCCACAGTTTGGTGTAAAATAATCCTCCTCATGTCTCAGTGCTATCCTCTCACTTTTCTTTTGTATATCTGTTTTTATTTATTTATTTTTTGCCTTATTCTGTCTTTTTCTAAAAGTCTGTCTCCCTTCATTTTTCCTCTCTCTCTGCAGGCAGAGGCTTTGGGTTGCATCCCGCAGTGTGCTTGGCCATTCGGGTGAACACTTTCCTGAGCTGCAGCCAGTATCACAAGATGTACCGGACTGTCAAAGCCACCAGTGGCCGCCAGATATTCCAGCCCCTGCACTCCCTCCGAGCGGCAGAGAAAGAGCTTCTCCCCGGTTTTCACCAGTTTGAATGGCAGCCAGCTCTCAAGAATGTGTCACCATCTTGCAATGTTGGCATTATTAATGGTCTCTCTGGATGGGCTTCCTCAGTGGATGACTCCCCGGCTGACACCATCACTCGTCGCTTTCGCTATGATGTGGCACTGGTGTCAGCATTAAAGGATCTGGAGGAGGACATCATGGAGGGACTGAGAGAGAAAGGAATGGAAGACAGTGCTTGCACCTCAGGCTTTACTGTCATGATCAAGGAATGCTGTGATGGCATGGGCGATGTCAGCGAGAAGCACGGCGGAGGACCAGCTGTTCCTGAGAAAGCCGTGCGTTTCTCCTTCACTGTTATGTCTGTCTCCGTCCTGACAGACGAGGGGGAGGAGGTTACTATCTTCACCGAAACAAGGCCAAACTCAGAACTGTCCTGTAAGCCCCTGTGCTTGATGTTTGTGGATGAGTCAGACCACGAGACACTCACAGCTCTCCTGGGGCCTGTGGTTGCAGAGCGCAAAGCGATGAAAGAGAGCAGGCTCATCCTATCCATAGGTGGCCTCTCTCGCTCCTTCCGCTTCCACTTCAGAGGTACCGGATACGATGAGAAGATGGTGCGAGAAATGGAAGGTCTGGAGTCCTCGGGGTCCACGTACGTCTGCACCCTGTGTGACTCCAGTCGGGCCGAGGCCTCTAAAAACATGGTGCTGCACTCCGTCACCCGCAGTCACGTGGAGAACCTAGAACGGTATGAAATATGGAGAACAAACCCCTTCTCAGAGTCAGCGGACGAACTGCGAGACAGAGTCAAAGGGGTCTCGGCAAAGCCCTTCATGGAGACTCACCCCATGCTTGATGCATTACACTGTGACATCGGCAATGCCACTGAGTTCTACAAAATCTTCCAGGACGAGATCGGGGAGGTGTATGAGAAGGTCAACCCCAGCCGGGAGGAGAGGCGCAGCTGGAGGGCAGCCCTGGATAAACAGCTGAGGAAGAAGATGAAGCTTAAACCGATAATGAGGATGAATGGTAACTACGCCCGCAGGCTAATGACCCTAGAGGCTGTGGAGGTTGTGTGTGAACTGGTGCCCTCAGAGGAGAGGAGAGAGGCCCTGAGGGAGCTCATGAGGCTCTATCTCCAGATGAGGCCTGTGTGGCGCGCCACCTGCCCAGCCAAGGAATGCCCCGACCAGCTGTGCCGCTACAGCTTTAACTCCCAGCACTTTGCCGACCTCCTGTCCTCTACCTTCAAATACAGGTACAACGGAAAGATAACCAATTACCTACACAAGACTCTGGCCCATGTGCCTGAAATCATAGAGAGAGATGGATCCATAGGCGCCTGGGCCAGTGAGGGGAACGAGTCAGCAAACAAACTGTTCAGGCGTTTCCGGAAGATGAATGCACGTCAGTCGAAGGCCTTTGAGCTTGAGGACGTGCTGAAACACCACTGGCTCTACACCTCCAAGTACCTGCAGAAGTTTATGGAGGCTCACAAGGACTCTGCCAAAGCTCTGCAAGCTACAATTGACCCGATAGAGACCCCGGATGATGAGGACTTGTCTCTGGAAGTGAATGATTTTTGATTTTCCTTTTGATGTGAACTTGAAGTTTTTAACATTTAGTTGTGATAAATGTATCTTTGCAAATTTGACTTTTTCATTACACTGTCTTGCACGTGAATTAAGTAATTTACTGAACATAATTGGAAAACTATGTGATTCTCCCACCATGTTTTTTAATGTGTCTTGTTTTCATCTGAACTGCCTTGTTGCTGAAGGTTGTATACTACATAAACTGTAAATCTGTGTTGCCTTGCTTTGTTAGCAAAGATTGGACAGCAGTGGGATATAGAACCAACACACAGCTTTCTTTTTGCTCGCTCTGAGCAGAAAAGTTCTTTCCTTTATCTTCGCCGTCGGTGAAATATGGTTCAGTTTATTGTATCGCAAGGATATGACACATTTATGAATTTATATAGAGAGGATATTTATGGAACAGATGAAAGCGCTGTAAGTCATGGGGGAAAATTGTGTTAAAAAGACCACATTTGTGGCCACTGTATTAATATATCATTTGAGCTGGAGCAAAATGCAATCACTGGGACCCAAATGTTCTTTGTTTCATGAGTGCCCTCTGAAAAAGATTACTTTAGTGCTTTATCGTGGGATCCCTGAGGGGCAGAATAGATGCCAGGTCACTTTGAACCAATTTTTATCTCTTTTAGTTTTTGCACAGTGGAGGATAGATGATAGTTATTTGAATTCTTCACATAAAATAAAGCATATACTGACCTTTTTGTTGATATCATAAAAATACAGTATGGTCCATTACGGAGCCTAATACCCCATGGACTCTCTAGCAGGCAGGGATTTTTCTTTAAGTACTGTATATAACCTGGGTCTTTTTCTCTGGATATTTCTTCATTGCCACAGCTGACAGGGGAGAGAGATGGGCTGTAGCTTGAGAGACCTGATTTAAACTGATTTGTTGGCAACTTTATTTGTTTGATTGATTGATTATATTGTCTTTTTCTGCCCTCACCATTTTGAATTGTGACAGGCAATTTTGTTTTCCTATTTGATTGAATGTTTGATTTGATTTCACTGTCATAGGTTTAACCATATGACAGCTCTGCGATATTCACATTTCATCGGATAGTTGTCACATTTGTACAATAACATCGTGTTTTGAGTGCATTTCGTCGCAACTTGCTTCATATTTGTTTTTTTCGCTGTAATGAATTGCATTTCCAAAGTAATGGATGATGGATGATTCATAATATTCTACGTGTTCACGTTTTACCATATATAACCAACACCACACTAAATATCAGATACTGTTTACTGGGGTTGCAGAAGATGCTCAGTGATGATACACTTTGTATACTGGTACAGTGGTATACTGAAGCTCAACTACTATGTGTTTGTTTTTTCATGTTAATTGTCACGTATTTCTGCTGTATTTTCACTGAAACACAATGTTTTTTTTTACTACTTTATTTTACTCCTTTTCCAAATAATAAATACATACAGAATCCGGCTTAATCCTCTGGTGTGTTTTTATTAAACAATTTATTCAATTTAACAATAAAAAAAAGTAGTAGTAGATTTGTTCACTGCACTTCTTGAATAAAAATTAGCAATGAACTGTAAAACAGCTAGTGAACTCAATCTGCAAACATCACACAACCCAGAAATATTCTGTCTCTGTGTGTGTGTGTGTGTGTGTGTGTGTGTCTCTCTCTCTCTCTCTGTGTGTGTGTGTGTGTGTCTGTCTGTCTGTCTGTCTCTCTCTCTCTCTCTCTCTCTCTCTCTCTCACACACACACACACACACACACACACACACACACACACACACACACACACACACACACACACACACACACACAGACTGTGAAAGCAAGTTAAAAAGACAGCATTCTTCACTTCAACTTGGATATTAATTAATTATTTTCATTATAATGCCCAAAGGTCTATGTTGTTTATCAATTATAATTCATTTAATTGTAAAAACAATTTAGATGCATTTATCTCTGGAAACCAGTTTTAGGAAGTGTTAATTCAACCACTCATATTTTCAGTTTGTTGAATGTTTACAAACATTGACAGTGCTCAGCTTGACTTTCCTGGAAAATGAGTTACATTATCTACTGCACCAGTGTCAATACCATTATGATATTATCGCACAATAGCACAGCATGTGCATTGGTGAGTTTGAAAGGAAGATGAATTTTCATTTAACAAGTGGGCATAATTTCTGTTACAATTGTTCTAAAGTTGTTTTTGGTTTTATTCTGAGTCTGGTTGGACTGGCAATTATGCCATCATTCAGCTGACATGTATCATAATGTACTGCCATTTTATTAGATTTAACAACATTATTATGACTGCCGTGGTAAGTGTGAGTCACAGTGCTCCACTGTATTCGCCAATGGGCACTTTGGCCATTGACTTATAAAACAGTTGCTGATACAAACCAGATACAAACCAGAAACCCTGTCAAACTGCTTTTGTGTAATATGAAAACACATAAGAAATGAAATGGCATGAAGAGAGAAGATTTGAGGCTTTTTATTGTCATCACAAATGTTATTTAGTTGGTACATTTTCCATTCATTTATTGTCAATGTGATTGTAAAAAGAAACATAAAAAAGGGTTGGGAAGTAAAACCTGTGGTAGTTAATGCAGTACTATACAAACAATAGATTGCTATACAGCTGATACAAATACACAACTTCAAATATTGGGAATAGACTAAGACATAAGACTAAGACATTTTTATCAAAACATTATATGATGCCAGTGAAAATAGACAGCTGTCAGGTATGAAACATCACTTTGCAATTTCCAAATTGTATCTTTTCAAGTCAGTGTATTCATCAATCATTTATTTGCTTATATACAATAAAGTAGAAAACACAGTATTCTTAACTAACAGTGACTATGCATTGAGAATTAAAATCACTCAAAAAGTCTTCTGAAAAAGCTCTTTTTGGCAGGGGACATCTTGATTGTTGGAGGAGTTCTTCTTTCCTTAACCTTCATGGGGGTGCGCTTCAGTGGCATGACCTGTCGAGGTGGAGTCATCTCCTGGTAGGGCAGGCCTCCATGGTCCAGGCAGAAGTACTTTTTGCTGCCCTGAGAGAGTTTGACTAGCAGGGTTTCAGACAGCTCCATGCACTGGGCGTGGACCCAGTGGCCTCCCTCCCCTCTGGAGCAGAAGATCATGGCTGGCCGGTGGAGCTCAGTGGTGTAGTACGGCTCCCATGTGTTGGGATTTATTTGACAGCCCAGGCAACATTTGATCCAGTAGCCTGTTTTTGATTCATCCTCCTCATCCTCTTCATTGTAAGTGTCTCCTTCTCCCTCGCTGCTGTCCTCCAGCTCATGAGGCTCACGGCCAAAGTAGAGCTCCTCAGAGTCTTCGAGAGGAGTAGAGTTGTCATAATCTGTCGATTCCTGGCTGCAGCCCATTGTTCCTTCTTCCTCTTTGCCCCCGTCCTCTGTCTGGAAGCTCACCAGATAGAAATAATTCGTATCTGGTTGAGATGGCCTTCCCTCTGTGGGTACAGCAAATAGGATGTTTCCATCCTTGATGCTGCCCCCAAACCAAGTGCGACTATGGAGGATGTCCGGAGTCCAACTGGGTTGTTCTGAAGTCTCAAATTGGATTCCTTTCTCATCTAAAATCACAGTGCTGCACTCCATCCTCTTCAAAGAGTCAGCTTTGTATCCGCCTAAGATAATGTATCTGTGACTGGGACCCAAACGGGTGAGTATGGCGCTAGAGATGGATATGCCAGTGTCCAGGGTCTCACAGGAAAGCAAAGGGCTGCCCTGCAGAAGCTCGACACGCAGGCGAAAGAGTCGTGGGGGGCGGGAGTCTGAGGCAAGTGAGTGACCTCCAATGAAGTAGACACAATCTTGTCTAGCGAGGGCCAGATGGAAAGACTGTCCATCGCTGAGCTCAGGTAGAGTGTGGGCAGAGGAGCAACCAAACTCCAGGTCAAACAGGAACACCTGAGGAGGACAGTCGACGACGCTGTTCCAGCTCTCCGTGGTCCGCTCTCCCACAGGCATGTAGGACCTACCCCCAAATAACACGCAAGCTGTCTTTCCTCGGCTTTGAACCATGCTCAGTGTGTGGCCGTATCGAGCCCCTGGCACTTCTCCCACCAGCTCCTTCTCTTTGCAGCACAGGGTCAGCTTTCGATTGCAGCCACGGCTGTCCATGGTCAGCAAGTACAAGCTTGATGAGATCTCGTTATTTGGGGTACGGCCACCGTGGATGAGGTAACTCTCTGGAAGCCCGTCATAGGGGTCAAGGCGGCAAACAGCAGGACAACGTAATGGAGGAAGGTAGCTGGAATCGTTGGAGAAGCTGATGGCCCTCAGCTTCATCTCACCCTGTTTAAACCGAACTCCAAATACTCCTGTTGGGCAGGAGCGCTTTGGCCAGCCTTTCTGGCCAAACAAGAGAACTTCCCCATCCAGCTGCAGCAGAGAGCAGCCGGGCTGCAGGAGGCCTGCACAGTTCACTGGAGTTACTGGTTGCAGGGTCATTTTCTGGCTGCAGGTGCCTGCAACAAAACACAAACACAAAAACACAATGTGTCAGTCAGCTGTTGCATGTTTTCACTTTGGCGATTTAAATTCTTAAAACTTCCTGTTTACCACAACATATTGAGGACGATAATCCATGTGATCATAATAAGTGTTATAGACCCTGAAATAATAAATAGGGTCAGACACTAATTCAGCCTCTACCCAATCTACAATTTTTCTATTAATGAATAGGCTTACATAGCTCTACAACAATTTATACAGTATAGATACATAAATAATAACCTGAAAAATAATAAATGATGGTATTAAAGACGACAAAACTATTACGTTTAACACTACTAGTATAGATGGAGTCGAATAGTTGATTTAGCTCACATATTGGACACATATGCAGCAAGCGCAAATTTTCAAAGTTTCAAAAAAAAAAAAAAAATCAAATACAGTAAGAAATGATCACAGAATAAAATGAAATGAAACATGTAGGATGTAAACTGGATAAATGGGTGAATCATATAGGGATGGAGAACACAAGAAACATATCTTTTAAGGGAAGCTACATTATTGACAATCCAACTGGTCACTATAAATATTTATGCAATTGCTGCTCCAATGTTCCTCAAAAAGGTCGAAAAGAAGCAATTCTGTCAGTATAACACTCCATGGGTCTTTTTTTTATTATTAATTTCAACCATATATAAAGCCCAATATTGAAAACCTTTTATCTTTCAGAATCTTAAACAGCAGCATGAGACAGATAAAAACTCTTGATATTCCTGGAAGATGAGCAACATTATCCCCTGTACCGGAGTCAATACCATTATGATATTATTGAACAATGGCACAGCATGTGTTGCACAGTAGGTATTGGTACCTTTCAAAAAAAAAAATGAATCAAAACAAAATTACTGATTGACTTTTCATTTGATGAATGACAGTTTCTCACAGACTTCACTTATAGTTGAAGAGCTTATTCTGAGTCTGTCTTCATCATTCAACTGACATGTATCACCTTATTAGCTTTAGCAACATTGTTATAACCTTTGTGATAAAAAAGACACTAACTGTTTTCCAGTCAACAGGATGGTTACACAGACTTTACAAGTGAACTTAGAGACACAAGAGCACATTATTGATTTAAAGAGCCTTCCCTTATATTAGAACCATAAGCTTTAGTTTGCTTACCTTATGGCCGGGGCAAGGTGCAGTGTTTGAGCTGACTTAACAGTGATTCTTAAGATCGCTAAGATGAATCTAAAGGGCTCTTTATGTAATCGAACTTTGACAAAAGTAGACGGTGACAGTTTGTGAAGCTTCGTTGACTAACAAACACTTCCAGATCTTGAGGTTAACAGTCTGTGACTGCTGCTCCCTGGCAGGTGTGCAGCTTGAGTGCGTACAGAGTCACACTGTATCCTGCACACGATGTCATTGAAGTTAACATTAAACAGGCTATTAACACAGCCTTGACTGTTGAACCTGCATAATATTGTGAGAAATTACAACCTGGAAACATATGGTTCATTTTTTCCTCTCTCTCTGCCCGTGATGAACAAGTTTAAACATCAGATCCAGGAGATTATTATTATTATTTTTTTTACATTAAATGAATAAATTGTCATACACTCAAAACAAAATGAATAATGAATGTTATTATAATAAATAAATGATTAAAACTTATTTGTTCATTGCATTCCAGCAGTCATGGTGGTTAACACAATCTATGATGTTGAAGAAATTCATCCACTCTCCACTAGCAGGAAAACACACATTTGCTATTCATTCTTTTTATTGCTAAAACAAGACACACCTCTGATGATGATACAGTGACACAGGAGGCTATGGTGTGTGTCACTCCAATTCAGAATGACAAGTGTCCATGCCCGTTTCTGAAAACAAAACAAAACAAAAACCCCTGAATAAAGTCATTCAGCAGCTTTAAGTGGCAAAACTATGTGATGAATATGAACTGGAGCAGATGCAAACAGCCATTTAATCGCAGTCAAACTCAAGATTTATTGATATGCATCCGACATTAATTAAGATATTGGACATCAGAAATTCCTTAAAATCTCATAATGAATGATCTGCGGTTACTAAAATGATTTCCTTCTCACACAAAACCATTTTCTACTGGCTGAAACTCTGAGATAATTAACTTCATGTAGATGAATGAAATGATTTTCCCAGTTTATTCTCCACGACTAAGGCTTCTAATTCACACAATCTTTCTAAAGCTGATTACAGAGCCTAGTCAAACTTTTTTTGTGTGTTAATTATGGGGTAACATATACTGATCCATTAGTATTAAGAAAAATAGGTCAAGGGCAACCACTTCTAATGTGCAAACAGAAATATTTATTAACGTGCTGCTCCATTAGAAAGAGCATGCCCTTTTAAATGTGTTACTCTAAGGATGCATGTGTTATGTTGCACAGCCTAGAATCACATTTTCAACTTTGCTGCTTTAATTTAAAGCATCCTTTGGGTTTCCGATGTGGCCATCCTTCCTCTTCTGTTGTTGTGATATGCCTTCACATGAAGCCTTTTCCTTCTCAGTTTTCCCCTTATAGGGGGGCCAATGTGTCCAGTATTAATCCCCGTCATTTTTTCTTGTTAATTTTTTTTGGAGACACTTGGTCTTCATTTAATCATATTGGAAAGTCTGAATTCATAATGTGCATTTTGAAAGAAAATTGTGAAATTGCAAATATCAAGGCCTAAAATTATGAATTTGAAATTGAAATTTTGTTCATTTACCAGAAAGTTTGCTTGTAAAACGTCTTGCAAAAGGGTGTAAAGACATCTGTAAAATACTAAATTACATAATCACAACTAAACAGAGGACTTGAATTTTATTTCATAAAACTACTGATTGTAACCATTGTAGCCAAAGTCAATGGTGCAAATTAGGTTCAAAATATTACATTTGAGAAAAAAGCATAGAAGAAATAGTCAGAAAAAAGGTAGAGAGGTAATTTTTCTCAAAGTTCAATCATACCAGAACGGAAATACATTGGCTATTATGGTTTTCCTTTTTTTTTTTCATCTCATCCTTTAAACACTGCCAGACTACTCTTATAGTTTGCTGAAAAAGCCCTATATGCATTTAGATAAATGTGACTAGTTGCAGCCTGCATGCGCACACACACAGATCCAGAGACACGCTGACGCTGGATACACTAATACCTCACAAACCGTAAGCATGCAGGACAACACTATCTGTTTCAGTGCTCTCTCTGACACTTCCTCACTGCCGAATGACATGCTGTGCCTGGAGTATGAGTCATTAATTCCCACAGTATGCTCAACCTAATGCATTATCATACTATGATGCCGTTTCCTGAGAGAAAGGGAAAAGAAAGGAGAAACAAAACATAATTCTTCAATGGGGATGAATACATTGCAGCAGCAGGTTCAGGCTGACACTGCTGCGCATATGCCTCTGTTTTTAAAGATTTGACCTACTGTAGGTAAAAGCATATCTCCTATATGAGTGACACACGCACATGCCGAAACACCTAGAGAAAAACTGAGCTGGAAGCAGATGTCTACCCGCTCATTAGCATAATGTTTTTGTGCACTGAGCGGCTGAGAGAAAACTTGAGGAGTGTGCAAAACAAAGGCAGAAACCACAAGTGCCTGGAAGACCGTTACAGCTTGAAAACACAAAACAGCAGAGCACCTGTGTGTCTAAACTGATGCTTACAGGGCTGAGAGGAGAGAAAAAGAATTTAGTCCCGTTACTGGAGACAATGTAGTACAGTAATACAGAAAATTCAGATGTCAGTGGGATATGCAGAATGGAGTTTTTCTCTCCTCTCTTTATTTTTTGAGATGTGTTCCATCAGTATGAATTCAGCCTTAGAAAAATAAACCTTTCCCAGTCCCCTCAAGGCATCTGCACGAAGCACAGTTGAAGAGCAGCGCGACTGCTATGCTATGTAGCCACAGCTGGGATGGTGCAGAGAGTGAGTAGGAGGCACAGCAGTGTGTGGCAGACCCCAGGCCATGCAAGGATTTGTACATAATTGATAGAACAAAGTAATTAGAATCTGTGGTAGCACCTGTTTCTGTCCCTCGTAATGCATCACTACCTGACTGTTGCTGCCCTGAAGCGCGCTTTTGACGGATGACATGGTGACAGCTCTGATGTTCTGACGATCACTGTGCAGCGGTGTTTATTACTATTTAATGTAACGGTAATTGCTCCCCTTGTGGTGATTGGTACAGCGTGCCGGTGGGGTACTTCCACCTTACTCTGTTTAACGCTGTTGTGCTACGGTGGTTATCATCTTGTCATAGCTGACCCGTTGTACCACAGGTCAGTTTTCACATTCAGGATCATTGTTTTAATACTTTTACAGTCATTTTAATTGCTTTATGAGTGACCTAAAGGTTAGAGGAGGAGGTTTGTGACTGGAAGGTTGCTGATTCCATCCTTACACTGGCAGGATTAAATCTGAGTGGGAAAAGTGAAAGAGCAGCACTTATCCAGCCCAAAGTGGGGCCCTTGAGATGGAGCCCAACTGCTCTGGTGGAGCTTCTAAGTGCCAACAGGTCAGGCTGTGGTTGTGGGCAGATCCTGGTGTGAATGTCAGGGCATTTCTGTAAAAGAGAAGTTGCCCCTTGGATGAACTTCTCTGTGTTCTGAATTATGAATGAATGGATCTACTATCTGCAACTTGCAGCTGGCTTGTAGAAACTCAATTTACTCTACTCTACTAGTCATTTGGTCAGTGGACTCAGTCTCAGAACCCCTTTTGGCCGTAACAGCCGATATCGGGGGACAATAAGCATTCACACTTCACACTTTCAGCACATTAGAGTCACCTTTTAACCTGATGTGCATGTCCTTGTGGTGTGGGAGGAAGTCAGAGCACCCACAGGGAACTTATGCAAATGTGAGACGAACATGCAAACTTCACACAGACAGGCCTCTGTGGCCCAGTGATTGAACCCAGAATTGTCATCATGAGGCGAGAGTGCCTTCAGATACATGACAAAAAAAGTTAAATTGTCTCTCTGCGTGCCTTGAACTTGCACTGCACTCTTCTATACACAAGCGACCGTTATCTTATTACTTCTGTCTGACATCTGGCTCTACTACCAGTTTCCACAACCCAGGTAGGATATCTAAGAAATATATTTAGCAAAACAAAAATACTAGAATATAAAGGAATGTTAGGAGAATAGGGTTGTCGAATCCACAGTGTCCCTTCCATGCTTTGCGCCAAATCCCTCTTCTTTCATCTTGTTGCTATTGTTCTTGGATTTCCTGTTCCACTAAATATGTTTCTCCTTTCTCTGTGTAGGTGAGCTGCGAGGTTTGTTTCCCTTGGTGGGTGGCAGGTTGCCAGGAGCGCAGCCTGTCTTGGATACTCTGGCATCAGACCAGATGCTTTTGGAAAACCCTGGAGTCTCTCAGCAGCTCCTCTGAGCTCTTCTAGGTCTTCTTCATTTAACTGTCCTCAGGGCAGTGTCACAGTTCATGGGCCGTGACTGTTATATGTTGAACAGACAACCTAATGCAATGTTTTAAGCTGATAAGCTTAGATTTTCTCTCACCCTGTCTCTCTCTTCTGCCAAGAGGGGGATTGCTGTCAGTTGACGTACAAACGCAGCCCCTGCAATTTAACTCATTCCCAGGGGAGATGAAGGGTCATGACACAGAGGAGGAACTGAGCGCAGAGCAAGTGAAATGTGACAACTGTGGGACAGTTGTGTGGCTGGGTCTTACCTGTGCATTAGGTTGAGCTCAGTCGCTTGTTGAACCTCCTCTGCTCACTGAAAAACATGCAACATGTGCAAATACTCCACGTGCGCATGTTTGTCTTGTATCATATCTGTACAGTATATTGCTTATAAACTGTATATTGTCTGTAAATGACATTTGTCAGTGTACAGTATTGTATAGCTTGCAAGTTACAAATGGCAAAAAGTGAGTTCCTTGTGTGTTCACATACTTGATCAATAGATCTGACTCTGATTGATACCCTTTCCCTATTTACAACTGGTATTATAATTGATTGGACAGAAATGGGATATTGCCCAACCACATCAAAGTACAGGTGTAAGTGCACTGAAGATGCACCGAGGATGGTTTTTGATTCGATCGGCCCATCCGACCCTGGAGGGGGTTAGGGACACATTGATCACAAATGCAAATAAAATTGCATCGTTAATCCACATACACAAACCACATGGATGTGTTCAAGGAGATTAACATAAAAAACACTTGATTAAAATATCCTGCCCCCCATTTAAAATGTGGATTCATTAAAAGTTGCTTATTTCTTTAAATGACATTGAAATTATTGTATTAATATTTTATTTTTGTTTTGTTTTGTTTTGTTTTCTAGCAGCCAGCTCTGGTTATGTTTTACATGGTTGGAGCACCTGTTCTGTATAGGGTGCTCTGACACCATTCACAAGATGAACGTGACTTTGAATGGAGACGAATGAGCCCATTGTGATATACTCTAATTGTATCGGCTATCGGGCTATGCAATAGTAAA
The DNA here is from genome assembly GCF_045865225.1 of Trachurus japonicus. NCBI lineage: Eukaryota > Metazoa > Chordata > Actinopteri > Carangiformes > Carangidae > Trachurus > Trachurus japonicus. The sequence continues at coordinate 18,919,580 of NC_140912.1, forward strand.
ACAAGCTATGAAACTGTCTTGTAATGTAACAACTGTGCAACAGTAAACAATGATGATAGCTGGAAGTTCACCATTGCTAATTTTTGATGTAAAAGCTTTATTCGTGTGTGACTGAGGGAAGGATAATGACACAAATGCTAAATAATGAAGTCCCTGTTTATTGTGTGTCTGAGCTAGAGCAGGAAGATGGTAAGCAATTTCCTGTGGGGTTTTCAGAATAAGAGTGCAAAAGATATTTTTAACATGTGTTTTCCTGTTATTTTTCAAGATAAGAGCTCAAATAAAAGACATGATTTAATAATTAAAGTGTATATATATGTATATATATATATATATATATATATATATTTTACGAGCACTGATTTAGACAGTCCTTAATAAATACTGCTGATTTTAAAACGACAGTAGCCTACGTCAAATTAAAAAAAGTTAAAATTGTGAGACAGTTAATTTGAGAATAAATAGAAATAAAAGGAGTTCACTGAAGACAAATACTTTTGATTAAAAGGTGTTACTTTTATGATTAAATGATTGTAAGCTAATTTCAGGGTTTTGATTTGTTTAGTTTGTCAGATGTGTTTTGAAATATGCCAGTTATTAGCAAAGGAAGGTGTCAGACAGCATGAGTAGGCTACTGCAGAGCAACACAGATGTAAAGAAAATATATGTGTTTTATTACTGTTCCTACAGGAATAAGCCTTGATGTGCTACACAAAGGATCAGCCACAGCGTCATTCTTGAAAGTGTATAGAATTGTTAAAGTAGCAGGTAGTTACCATAGCAGCCAGCTGCATAAACTGCATTGGTCTTTTGCGTTACAGTTGTCATAGATGGCTTGTTCCCCCATATCGAAAAGCATCAAAGACAAAACAATGCAACATCGCAGATGGCTTCTATTTTTTTTGCTGCTGTTGTTTGCTGAGCCCATGCAAGTAAGCCTATGCAACATGTGTAATGAACAGGTCCAGTCCAAAAAGTCCAAAAACCACAGGCAAAAGTAGCCTACCAAACAGGGCAAGGCAGGGGGTAAGAAATACAGACAAGAGGTCAAACACGGGTCTACACACTTGAAAAACGCGAGAGAGCTTTGAACCGAGGAGCCTTGTCAATCTGGCAAGGTAAGTATGGAAGTACTGAGTGGATGATTAGTGATGGCAACCAGGTGTGGCTGAGAACTGGCGGGAAACTTGACAGGAAGTGGAAGTGAAACAAGGATGGAACAGAGGTTAACAAAATAAAACAGGAACCAGCTGCCACAGTTTTGAATCTGACCTTTAGCCCTTTCCTGCATGTCATCCTCCTCTCATGTGTCTCTTCACTGGCCTATCCAAACAAAGGCAAAATGCCCCCAAAATAACTTCAAAAAAATTCAGGTGGTGTAAGTCTTGGAATAAGAAAAAAAAACCACACCAGTTTACATCCATGCTGAAGACCTTTGCTGAAAACCCCCTCATCTCCTTCACCTGTCTCAGTGCTTTCCTCCTTTTATTTCTGTCTGTCTCCTCCAGTTTGTCTCTGCAGTCTTCCCTATTGCACTGAGTCTCGATTTTCTTTAAGTAAATGGCTGGACTGTTTCAGCACAGGGGAGTTTACCTCAGATGTGTACACTGAAGCATGAACAGGACCTCAGGCGATGCCAGCTATTGATTTTACCATGATTCTGATTAGAGGGCTCCCTGTTGCAGTCGATACCATACATCAGTAAACTACACAGTGAAACTGATGGTCTCAGATAGGATCCCATATTTGGTTTCCAATTAATCACGCTGTTGATTATTTTTAAGATTAAAAGACAGTTGAGTGAGCACAAGATCCCTCAACATTAAAAAAAAAAAAAAGCCTGAGAGGCTCTTGACTGTCCAAACATATCGGACACTGGATGTAACAGCTACAGTCAATAGCACCACTTGATCATCATGATTAAATTTTATGGGCTGCTAGACACTGTACATCGTACAACGAGAGCATGATGAAAGATATTCCTCTCATACAGCTCTCTTTCACTGAGTGACATATTATCTTCTTGTAATGAATGATGGCACTGCTAGTCTGACAGGTAGCAGCTGTGGGAATGAATGTTACAGTGCCAGAGGTAAGGCCGGTGGCCCTGGTTTTGCAACAGGTAGCCTACTATTTAAAGGTCATAACAGCTGATATTAATGAAGCACATTACTTTCTTAAATTCTTAAGTAAATAAAAAAAGGTGCTTTTGGATTTAGTGGTAGAATAAAAACCGCTAAGTCTGGCCTCAAAGTAACTCAAAGTATAAGAGTGCATTTTTTTCAACCTGCCCAAATCAATATTACTACTTTGATAATGATCACATCGATCATTTTAGCATCTTCAGTTTTGCAGCCTGCAACTTTAATGTTTTGGTTCAACATCACTGCTCTCATCATTGTTATTTCAGGTTTGTGTTAGCATTGTAAAAGCTCTGAAAAAAACAACTAATTTTCCCTCATTCACCGAAGACTTGACACACAACAATACAGTTTGAGATTAGCAAATAAACATAGAGGAGCATTAAAGAGCTTCATATTCTCCTAAATAGTTGATAAAGACTGAAACTGATCAAGAGACAAGAGGTATAAGATTTTGAGATCACGCCACTTCTCATTTAGTGCTACACTATCACAAAATCAGCACTGCAAGTATGTTGATGTACTGATGTTAGCATTTAGTTGAAACAGCTAAATCGCAGCTGGTCTCGAACAGAGTCCAAAAGAGCTGCTAGCATATAGTCTTAGCCTGTTTATAGCATTATTCGTAAAAATGTATCACAGGCAGGCATCAGAAGTCATTGGGATCATTCTGTAGCCTCTGTAACACTCTACCAAAGAGAAATTTCCTGTCTCTACTCTTGTCTAACTTTTTTCAGCGGCTTGTCATAATTCAGACCGGCATATCAAAGCTGTCCTTTGAGAAGAGCATAGTAATGGCATTCTTGTTATTTGAAAATATGTTGTTTAATTGTGCATATGGATCGTCATTAATATCAGTTTATCCTAATTTTTTCTTATTATGTTGAAATTAGACAGGTAGAATTTTGCCATGCTGTATTGCCTTTGAAACGGCCACATTGCTATTTCACGGAGAATGGTTCCTCTAATCGAGGCTCTGACAGCAAATTACATTCTCTGAGTTTTTAACAATTTATACAGATAACAATGGAAAACTCAATAAAAGTCAAGTATTTCTTAATCCATGAGAGTACACGCAACAGTTCCTCAATAAGTCTTTGAAAGCGTTTAGGCGTTGTTTAATTTAGTATTATATAGATAACATTAAATGCATATTATGTGTGTGATTAGGGAAGTAATTTCCTTTTAAATAGTCTGTATAGCCATTTTTATGGAAAATCAACATGCAGATTGCGTAGCTGACCTGCTATTAGTGTTGGACGTGTTAGTGAAGTGGCCACCAGGGGGCTCCCAAGAGCACTTCAAATGTCCCACAAGAGTGCTTGAAACGGGCAGGTGGCCACGTACGTTTACCACTCAAGTGGACCTGACAAATTTTAGAGAGGTCCTGCCTCCCCCTCATGTCTAAGTAGGAGTCAATGTTAACAACAAGGAGAACATGAAGTGGAGTTATTCATCCGGTCACAAAAAGATGAAGCAGAAACACTGCAAATTTTGGGAAAAAGGAGAACTTGTGACCTTTCTAAGTTTGATGTCAAAAAGTTTGATGTCCATCTCTTGTTCTGTCTCCTTCTTGCTTAACAGCCACTTTGAGCAATGTGCTGTGACTATTAAATGCCAGCGGGAAACTGTGTTTATTAACTGCAGCTTGGGAAAGATGTGCACATTTGTCCATGTGCTGGCACCAAATGAAACTCAGAAGTACAATAATGTGGGTGTGATGCCAATCCCAAAAGGTGTATAATTTTAAAACAACAAATGATTATCTAGTCTCTTAGTCAAAGTTAATTTTCAGCTGTAAACTTTTGCCAGATGGAAGCAAAGGATTGACACTGACAATGCACTGACTGCATACTGGCCAATAATGATGGGCATCGCTCAGTAAGTAGTTGTCGTGTATTCAGCTAGGCACTGTATAATTTGTATTTTACATATGAAAATGGTTAACATAACTCATAGGTCATGTATCGGCAAGCCCCTTTGCAGAATTTTTCTTAGCACCCCAGGGGGTCAAGGCCAGGTCCCAAAGGTGGCTCGCTTCCTGTTTTTCATTCTTGCCACATCTTCCTTTGCAAGACTCCAACCTTGAAGCCTTGCTCAAATTGATTGTGAGGGCAGGTGAAGAGTGTTATGGTGCGTTCCAGGCAACCCGTAACTCGTGTTTTTCCGACCTGTTCCTATGGTTACCCGTTAGAACGTACAGTCAAACTCGTAACTTCCCACCTGTGAACTCGTACTAGATCGATCTACTCCCAGTTCCCAGTTCGTAACTCGCCTGGAACGCTACAAACTCGTAACTGGTGACTTGAAGTCGTGATTTACGGGTTAAAAAGCCTGCCTGGAACGCACCATTAGTCTCATACATGTTCCCTGTAATAGAGACCATCTCAATCAACAGCATGTGTGTGATTTGATTTGATTGTTTAACACAGCAGAGTGGCAGGGCAAGGACTGTGGAGTGGCGAGGGTCGTCTCTGCAATCTCTGCCAAATGGCACAGAAGTGATTTGGCTGTTGACTCTCTGTTGCCTCTCAGAGATGCTGACATAATGGAATGGCTTACTGTGAACTCCCACCTTGATTAGCATGTGTAATTACGAATATGCTGCCGTAAGCGTAAAATCATAGTGAAAGGAGACGCTCTGGAAAGTGGCTGTGCTTCTTTGACACTGAGCGGCCTGTAATTGCCTCCACCGCACAATCAATGGCTACTGAGCATTTGGCATCTGACTGAATCAATCCGTCTGTATTATTTGAGATTGAGGGCACCTTTTTGACAGGAATGTGTGAATTTAGCTTATACCTCCAAAGCAAAACACATTTTTTTTGGCAATGAAAAAAAAAACAATTAAATAAACATGACATACGTAATCTCTATGTACGACTTGGTTTGTAGATGTCTACATAAGATTTATCAGCCCAATACTGACCTGAGCTGACAGGCAAGAATAAAAATAAGTTTCTGCTATTCAATTTTAATATTACTGTGATGGGTGACAACCAGCGTCATCGAGTGAGGGATGCCCCATGATAGCCCGATGCATTGAGAAGCATGTCAGAGTTACCTCAGTATGACACTCTTCCCTCCTCCCTGACGCTGTTAATTCCTCCCAATTCCTCCCCTGCTATCAATTTCCCCTCCTCCCAATCTGCACTTGTGGGTGTTAGACATTGTACCTGTAGACTAAAACATGTCAAGAGCGACTTGTCTTGTTTTTGCCTTGCAAGTGCAGATGAATGACAAAAGCTGTAAGCATTTAAAACTAAACAAACATCAACATTAGTTATTGTGTCGTCTCTTTCTGTGGTGGCTCTGTGCACTGTGCTGCCTGGGAGCCATTTTTAGGTTAGACAGCTCATCAAGAGGAGCGACAAGGGAGACTAACAATACACTTCCTACTTCAAGGTGAAAAAGGTGTACATGTGTATACTCTGAGTTTATCACAGCAAAACCCACTCATGTATCCATCTAATAATCTAAATACAGCATCTCAAATGTTTTGTTCCTGTGCTGCCAATATGCTCTTGTGTATCTCACTGGGCATGAGAGCTTTACATTACAAGGCACATTCACCCATTGAAACTTAGACTTTCTTTCCTTTATGTGCAGCTTTTTGGGTTTTTTTTCTTACCAAGGACACTTTGACATGCGGACTGGGAGAGCCAGGAATTAAATCACTGACCCTCTGATTAGTGGACGACCCGCTCTACCTCCTGAGACACAGTCAGCCGCCATGTGAGCAACGTATAGAACTGTGGTTAGTGGTTCATTTCTCCTTCACAATCTGTTAATCCCCTTAAAAATAATTTAGAGGAAAAGATAGACAGCAAATAAACACCACACATTTAAAAAGTATTCATTCCAGATTCACTGTCACATTGCTCTCATGTTGTTGCACACCGCCCACATGCTGTCACTCATTAGATGTATTGGTATTTAAAGGTACTGTTTGCAACCTGTTTTAATGTGTATGTGATGCCTGGGGTCTATGTTGTGCTTTGTACAGTGTACTTGCTAATTTAATGACTTCATTAATATAACTGCTTTTGTTTAATATGTCACTTGCTGACTGTGGTGAAATGTTATGCAGCTCAAGTGGCTCTTAAAAGCGGGCCACTGCCCCTGACTGCCAATAAAGAGGAAATGTTTGCACACAAAAAAAGGCCCTAATTGTCCTGTAGGTGCCTCTTTCCAGATTGAAGCGACACAAGTTTTTAAACAGGACATCACAATTAAGCTTTTAATTAGCATTTTACTACTGCTAATGTTGTAGTGTTAGCTTGTGAGGTACTGGTGATGTCCTCCATTAGCAGCTGCATTTAGCTTGTAAAGGGCAGAAAATCTTGGCAGCCTACTTCACAGTGTAAATGAGTCAAAAAAAGAAAGAGTGGCTCCCTGTTTAATTATGATCAACACTGTGTCTGTTATTGCCAAACCAAGAATGGGGAAGAGTTAGCAGGCAAGCAGGAGGAGGAGAGTGTCAATATTTAATAGTGTGGGCTCCTTCAAATTGATTGAAATTCCCTTTTATGAACACAGGGGAGTACATAATCGTATACCCCACCCTGGCTTTGACAGGTGCCTTCTGCTCTCCTCTCTGCCTCTTCTGTCTGGGCCTTCACAATTGCTGTGATGTTTTTGTCTGCCCGCTATTATCAGGAGTTTTTTGTGTGCTTCCATTTTTTTTGTGTGTGTGGCTTTTTTTGTGTGTTGGCGTTGCTTTTGACCCTCCTTGCTCCGTCGTGTCTGTTATCTGCCTTTGGATTCCATTAGCACAGTGACGGAGAGGTGATTACAGCCCAGCCCAGGTCTTTTAATACAGATTAGACGTCATCTGTGATGCCTTTCATATGCCTGCCATCACACCATCCCTCATGTTATTGTCTGGGGCCTTTTTCCTTGAGCTGTTGATATGGCCTGCTGTATGCTCATGTAATGCTATCTGTATTCGCTGCACTTTGCCTTGGTGAATATCAGTGTTTGACACAACTAATAAGGCCTTTCATTTTGATGGAATTCTCTCTCAGTGCAGCCACTCTGGCTGGAGCCTGTGTTTTCTCCAAGTGAGACAGAACTGTTTGCTCGGTCTCTGTGTTGAGCTGAGAGACAGATTGAGTCAAACAAATGTATTGTGTTTGGCAGGCTCTGCTAGGACTCTCTGTCACGTTCAACTCCTAAAGGTTAAATAACATTCTTCTTCCAATGTCCACTGGTGAGAATTTGCAAAGGTAAAAATAATTACTTTGCACAATTATCATTTCCATGCATGATTTCCTGGCGATACGATTCAATTACATTGACAAGCAACCCTTTCAGAAACAACTGGAGCCTGATTTTAATTGAACAGCGAGTCAGCTCTCATTTCTACTAATTTGATTGTCACACTCCTGAATTGCATTTGATGATCACACAAAACAAAGCCAACGTGATAATCACTCACAGTTTAACGCTGCACTTATTTTAATCTTAAGGAATACAACAGATTGGCCAAGCAGGTAAGAGAAGCTGTCCCTCCCAATTCTGAGAAGCTGGAAAAGCCCTTAATGGCTTTGTCTGTCCACATCTCACCATGCGCCTGTCTGAATGCAATTAAGTGTCCCCTGGTGGCAGCATTCATTACTCTGTCATTGTGTCCGGAGTGACTTGAGGTGAAAGCATTCACATTTCTGTGCACAGCTTTTGCACCCATAATGTTTTTATTCGTCCTGTCAAATAAGAGTTAAAGGAGGATGACTCTGTCCTCTGTTTGTCATCATATCATGTTCTAGTTGGCAGTGTCCTACAAGGAAGGTGAGGATGATGATGCACCTGACACAGCTGTAACTGACCCTCACTGCCAGAGGTGTGAGGACAGAGACAAAATGTCAGAACACAACGGACAAAAGCATATAATAACAAAAATAATTGTGAAATAGAACATAGGTAAGTCTGAGGCAAACAATATGCATGAGAGAAATGATAGACACGATTTGCCAGAAGCTCTGTTTATGTTTTTTTTTTATTGTGATAGATTTAGTTTGATTAATGAGCTTCAACATTGTTCATTTTCAGTAATGAGAGTAAGTTGCGACCAACTCTGTAAATACAGTATGTTTGCACCCACTATCTGTCAGTCAAAATCCAAAGATTGAGACTGCATGACTATGTCAACGCAAAGGGCTCTAAATTTGTATACCTGCGCCTGGTGATAGTTTGTTTTTAGTTTTTAGTTAATTTGCATCACAGTTTCAGCTGTGTTAATTCAGTCAGGTTGAGTTTCCATTAGGCGCCTTTGATCTGACATCAGATGTGACGGGACAATTGCTATAGATAAAAATGTATGTGCTGATTCAGATAGTTACAATAGTGGTTGTTGTGATTATTTATTGCATTGAAATGTGCCTGTGAGGTCTTGGTGACGTGTGTGCACTGTGCCGGTCAGCAAAATTACCACGGCACCTTGCGCTGAGAGTAGACTGGTGAGCTTTCAGCGCAGCCTTTTGGCATGAAATTGTAACTGCGCCAAGCTGAATCTGTCGACTCCTCCCCCTGCTGCGCCGCCACACCCATCTCGGCGCACCTCGGTCTACCAAATTGCCAAATTCGCTGTGCACGGTGTTGCGCCGGACAAAATTACCACTGCACGGGCTGCGCCACCCTGCCCTGTGCCACAAAATTAGATCCCTATGGTAAAGACATAAGGGACCAGGTACACAGGCATTTCAATTGCCCAGATTCTATGTCGAAATCAGTTAATCCAAATGTAATTGCTTCAATTAGCGCCTTCACTAGCAGGTGCGATAAAAAAAAAAAAATATATAATAATTTTCAACTTCGGTAAACATTCATGAGAAAATTTGTGTCCATTAGCACTGGCTGTCAAAATGACCCTTTTATGAACCTAAAAAACTGCTTCACAAAAGAGAAATGGTTACAGACAGTCAGCTGACAGTACAATGGAAAAATGTCTTTTGAATGAACTGTGCAAACTTGTCTCATGTAAGCTTTCAAGCAGTTAGCAACGTAATTAGCTTTTACTCCCTCTTTTGTAACACAATATAATAATGAGTAAACAATGCCAATGGGTGTTAATGACAGAAAAAAGAATTAATTGAAGCTTGTGTAGCTGTTGTGACTGACTAGTGGTAGCATATTCAAGCTGGCTGTGGCTAGTTAGCATGTTAGAGAGTTGCTGAAGGAGTTCTGAGGTCACTCACTATATGACCAAGCTGCTTGAATCACATGTTTTGTTTAAAAAAAAAAGTTCATATTGTTTCGCCACTCTCTGGTGTTACCAGACCTTTAATTCTGAAAAACATATGAGAGAAGTTAAAACAAGCAAGTGAGTCTGTAAAGGTTAAGCTATATACATTACCGTAATATGAAATAAGATCATGTTAAAACCGTCAAGAATTCCTTCTGGTGCAAGAAAGAGATGGGTGGATTAATCAATTGTGCATAAAATATGACAATCATTCCATGAGACATAGAATGAAAACTTCTACATTTTGAATATTGATATTTAGTAAATTAGTTGATTATGAGTCAGTGGCTCTGAGAGGGGATTAAACACATCAGTGTACAGTCCTATAATAAAAGAGCTATTACAGTATGTGTGAAGGAGAAAGAATGTGTGTCTGTGTGTGTGGTTGGGGAGGGAGGGAAGTTTGCTGGGTTACAATTGTCAGCTTTTCAGTATTTGCAGCCCACTGTGTGAGAATGTAGCGCCGTAATTAATTTGATGTCGCTACAGTCTGTGTCCCTGTTCTTCTTTGTAGAAACAAATGGCTTACAAAGGCTGGAAACCTAGGAGGTGAAGGCAAACAGTATGTGTAAGCTAATTTAATGTAGGTTAGATGTGTGTGTAAGTGCCTCATTAATGATATGACTTCTCAGGGACTCTTGTTTTTTTGTTGTTGTTGTTTTTTTTGCTTTTGCTTTGTAGCTCTGGTATTATTTCCAAAGGTTCAATGTTTTGTGTTTCATTTCCTCAGCTTGCAGAACCTCTTTGTTCTGTGTCACAAGTTTTATGTGTCACACTTTGATTCTGTCCTGTGTTTACCTACAATGTGTTGTTGAGCATAGAAGAAAGGGAAATAAAAAAGGAGAGGTTCGTGCTAGAAAGAGAAACTAAGCGTGCGTGACAGGATTCGACAGGAGTTGATACTGCAGAAAATCGGAACACATTTTCCAGCATGCATGTTGGTTCACTGTACTTTAAAACATCAAGAAGAATGTGTTCACATTTACGTATTCAGACTGAAGCGATGCATATTTAATGACAACTCCTGTCACCTCATATTTTAATTGGTGGATTGCAAAGTGGAGCAGGACCAAAAGGACAAGACCTTTTCAGGGTTCTGTTCAACTTTCAGAGAAGCAGAAAAAAAAACCTTCACTGCAATGACACATTCATTTCTTTGGCAACATTACCTATTATGATTGAATACATCACCCATGTATGACTCATCTGAACTGAAACATTTGCTCTCCTAGTTTGGATTAAAAAGCAGCACATTTTATTTAGAAAGACACTGCTGTTTTTCTCTTTAATGAATGAAGATATTTTGATTTGATTAAACCCAAAATACATTAGTGTTCCCCTCTTTTTGTCTGTGTGGGTGAGAAAGTGATTCTACATGAATGCCACGGGGTTCCCGCCGCGACTCTAAAGCACAGGCGCGCTCTCCCCCCAGGTGTTGCCGCTGCCTGTGGCAGAGAAGTACGGGCCGTGACCACAGCCTTTCAGTTGGTGCTACCCCAACAGGAGAGATGAAGATTGAGATAAAAGGGCACCCCCAAGCAAACAGCCTGCCCCCACTACTGTTTGGCAGGTGCAGTGTTTGTGGGGCACCAACAGTAACACCCAGGTGATAAGGCTGAGAAAGAAACAGAGGAGAGAGAGAGAGAGAGGGGGGGGCCTCCATCTGGCACAGCCACTCATAGTGTAGCACTTGTTCTGTTGCTGTTCACAACCGGAGTCGCTCAGTGTTTTTAATAATGTATATTTGTCCCGCCGGATTATGGTCAGATGAAACTGCGCCCACCCCCCATCCCTCCCACCCACCCGTACTTGCATTCATTTTTTAGAGGCTAGAAAAGTGATAGAAATGCAACAAGCATGATGTAATAAAAATTAAAAGCACCAACCCTGTCAGACAAGAACAAAATAGATGCACTTTGCGCATGAAAAAATAAAATCTACATTAGGGTTTGGATGTAATAAGCACTGTGTCCATGTTGGGTTGAAACTTCTGGAATGTTTTTCTAAATAGCACAGCAGCTAAATGTCCTACCGCTGAGACACACTGAGCCTTGGCTTGTCGTAATACTACATTTACCAACCTGATTCAACAAGCAACATGGCCATTTAGCCATTTAAGCTGGATGTACTGCCAAGCAGACAGCAGCTGGAGAACACAGCTGAAATTGTGCAGGCAACATTTGGCATTCACAGGACATCCATGACAAACATACTTTCAGCTTAGCCAGATGGGTAATTGATGAGGACCATGCTAATAGGTAAGAAAGTGATGTTTTTGTTGACATGCAGAGCCTAAATGTGTACAGTGCGAACAGAGGAAGCGACTGCTAGTTACCTGACTGATGTTATTTCAGGCCTGGATGGTGGGCAGAGTAATTTGTCCATTTCATGGGCAGATGGAAACCAGAGTGACAGATGATTCACTTTACTTCATCTTCTCTATGCTGTTATGTGCCTAATCCTATCCCAGATCCTGTGTTGATGTCTATAATCACACAAACAAACAAGTACAAATGCCGTACAGTGCCATGGTGCGCTCGTGGTATTGACACAGAGTATTCAGTTCATTTACTGCAGCAAAAATAGCAATATCACACTGACAGATACTCCATTATGGATAAAATCACTCAAAGTTGTTCAAAAGTATAGTGCAAAATGTGTGTAAAAATATAAAAAAGGCCGGCCTTGGTTAGTTTTAGTTTATTACATTATTGCACCATTGTTTCTGATGCATTATTGTGCAAGGGGTATTTTGATGCTGTAACTGTTTGATATTTAGTTTTGGGCAATTTTATGTTATTTTCACTTGTTTGATTGAATGATTTAATGAAGATATGGAGAGGCTTTTAGGGAACTTTATGGCTGCACCCAGGTAATGGCGAACCCTCTCAGGGAGCCACGAGAGAGGGAAGGAGAGAGGGATGCAGAATACAAGAGTGAAAGAGGAGTGGAGGGATAGGTTGGTATTTATGGGATTGGGAGGTGTGGCTGAGGTGTGGTCCTGTTCCTGACACCTCAACATGATAATGTCAATGATTATAGTATCAATTGTGTTTTAAGCTCAAAGAAATGCAATGGAGTAAAATGTAGATTATAACAGTACTGTAGTATACTTGTATAATACAAGCACCAAACTGTACCTGAAGTACACATTTTGAATAAATGTGTCTCATTATTTTCCACCAATGCAGAATGACTGAATAGATGAGAAGATTATATGGATAAAATCCCAGCTCTGCTATAGAAAACATCAGTCGGATAGCATTTTAACCTTGGTATAAAAAAGGCAAATCATATGTGATTTGATTAAAGGAATTTGGTGTGTTTGGTTGAAAGTAATCAAAACACAAATTTGTGTTGACGATAACCCCCTGTGGACCAATCACAGAGCCTCCTGCTTTTCAGGTCCCAGTCGTTCTCCATAAGCCAGATATATTTTATAGATGATGATCATTTTAACAATGATTATGTGTCACATCATAAAAAGATGGCAGAGAGCGCAGGAGTCATCCTTTGAGATGATCTGTTTTAAAGTTACCCTGATGCCAAATAAAAGAACAGATTTGCTTTGTGCAGAGAGAGATGGTCTATACTGTAAGGTACTGTGGAGTACGCAGCCACCGGTCACACCATATCATGTCATTTGTAATACCCTTACTAAGAAAGTTTTCTCCTGGCCTATTTAAGATAGGGATAAAAAATTGGTGCCATTAATATTTTATTATTTTGCCCTTGCCCAATATGTCTCCATGAACCGCTTGTACCCAGGGTATAATCAGTGCAGGTAGTGGGAATTTGTTTCCCTCTGGCAGGAAGGTCAATATATTTCTCCTCCTGTGGGTGTCACTGTTACCACATGTGAAGCACTGGGCCTCATCCAATGGTCCCACTGCACTAATGAGTTATGGTGGTGGCTGCACACACAGACCACAACATTTCTGCAAAACTGAACACACACATACACACACAAGGCGTGGACACTCACACACACACTCTCTCTATACATGAGTGAACATACACACTTCCAGCAGCGAGGACTAAGGGAGAGAGCAGGCAGTTCTGCACCCAACATATTTGGCTTTGCTTTCACTTGTTAGACAAACAGAGGAAGACAACCAAGCAATTGGTCTGAAATAGCTGCAATAGTAAGAACATTTCATAGCTTTGAAGATAGAAGAGAACCCCTGCTGTTATAAGTGAGCTTTGCATAGCCATGATAATAGATGTTTGTGGTCTGTCATGTTATGTAAAGTTTTCCATAAATGGACTGTTGTGGATGTGATTCGTGGATATGTTGTTGGTATGTACAGAGACTCGGTTTAATGTCATCGCCTCTCCGGCAGCTCCTCATCAAAACACATTCATACCTTTTGGAACAGGCAGGTTTGCTTTATGTAGGGACATAATGATGCAGTTATACAAACACAACAGTAAGGAAAGTATACTGCAAAAAAAGAGAAATAAAGATAGGAACATGGTAACATCAGTATGCAGGCTCTCGCTCTCTAGAGCAATATTTCAGGAATTAGCTGCTCTGTCCCTTTGTGGCAGAAAATCACCTTGCCAATACTCAGGACAACACCACCTGCCAGGGCTTGCTTGGGGACCTAGACAGAGCCCTCTGTGGTCGAGACTGGATTTTGTGGTGGATCAGTGGGATTTACAGGGACAAACAGACACTGTATACTTCAATGTATGCTGCCGAAAAACTCAATTTGGTTTGCGCAGCTCCTCATCTTTTCTTCACCTGCTTGAATCCTGACGAGGACGGGGACAGTGGTGAGACTGCAGAAATGCAGCAGAGGGAGGGTATTTCAAGTTCAAGTCGGCATCTAGAGTGATTTAGCATCACTTTCGAGGTACTAAAAAGAAAAAAACCTTTCTCGCTCTTGCACTATGATTTATGAGGCAGCATTTTATGTAATATGGACATTTTGAGTCTTTCTTTAATTGCAGCGTGTATTATGTATAATAAACTTGACCTTTACATAGTAAACTCACGATTTGTCATGAACTTGGATCAAAGGAGATTAGACGGCAGTCGTTGCAATGACATGTGACACGACCTTTTCTCAACCTTGTGCAACAATGCATGACTTGAAGCAAAGCAACATGTCTTTCTTTTATTCCTCTGACTCAGGACCAACATTTGTGCTTACAGTGTCGTCATTCTGTGAATATTATATATATATTTTGTGGTTGCGAAATAAGTCACAAGTTCAGTTATATGGTTTGTTTTTGCATTTCATTTTAGAAACATTCTAAACATTGTAAAATCACAATAATTGATAAGCTAATAATTAGCACACACAAGTGGACAGAATTGGGAAGAATCTTAGGGATTTTGCAGGTGTTAAAAAATGTCTTTTAAGCTCATGTTGGCACCAGATGAAAAGTTAAGGGATCACCAAAGTTATTACAGCCCATCCTGAGGGGAGCATGTCTGTACCAAGTTATACTGCAGTGCATTTAATAGTTGTCAAGGCACTTCACTCAAAACCACAAATGTCAGCCTCACGCTGCTGCTAGAGGAAAAGTCAGGGGATCACTAAAGTTATTAGGATTCATCCTGTGTGCCCCATAGATATATTTGTACTAAATCTCATGGCAGTCCATCCAGTGGTTGTTAAGATATTTCAGTCCAGCACAAAGTAGTGGACCAACCAACTGTCATCCCCAGGCAATAGCCTGGCAAAAAACAAACAAACAAACAAAAAACCACACATATAATCATACCAAAAGTGAGTGATGTTCTTTTTCTTTCTGGATATACAAAAAGCACTTCACCACTGGTTTAAAAAGGCAGTGAATGGAATATAAATGCAACTGATGACTCACTGGAGAGCAGCACTGCAGAGCAAGATTAAAGGAGCTCTGAGATCACACATCACTCGGAAATATAGGTTTGTACAAGCATCATACCACATGTGATGCCAATTTTGTTACAGTGTTTACAACATCCAACAGTATTGATTGAGTGATGTCTTACATGCCCCCTGATGCTAATTTCCTGAACTGTATTCATTTGAAGAGTTTAGTGACAGAAGATGATACAGTGACACTGGGGATGTGTGTGGCCGCTTTTGTGCATCCATACATGAAGCCCTTGTAATCCAGTGCTGACCAAAGGCTCTAACACACACACACACACACACACACACACACGCACGCACACACACGCACACACACACACGTGCACGCACACACGCACGCACGCACGCACGCACGCACGCACGCACAGCCCACTCACTGTAAAGATAATAGAGGCACTGTGGGGTGGTTATGAGACAAAAAAGTTCTGGAACTTAAGTCCAAGAATTTTCTGCTTCCGATCAAGTGAAAACATTGTGACAAGTCCACGCAGCGAAACAAACAAAGGAAGGGGGAAAAAAGGATATTGTTGCTTTAATTTGCATGCCACTCACATCTGTTTGGAGTAGCTACATAATCTGTTCATATTATTGTTACATCCCCACAGTATCCACTATCCTCTGTGCTATTGTGCCAATGTGAGATAACGCCTATATAGAAACCTAGATTGAATGTTAGAGGAAAAAGGGTGAGAGCAGGTAATTCACTGAGGTAATACAGTAGACAGCTTCCATCACAGAATTGAATTAGACTCACAACACAAGTTCTGGTTCACAGTAACCGCCTCCCTCACACCCTCTTAACACTGTGAACAGTACCTTGTAAAAGGACAGTCTGAGCTCTAATTTATATTATCCAGAAATATCTGGCTATAATGGAAAGGCTGCTACTGCTGGTGATCATTAGGGACTCTCCAGTAGAGCTTTGCACATTGGACTAAAGCATTCTCAGCATTTATGTGCTTCTTTATCCGCAGCAGCTGTTTTAAATACCCCACACTTGTCCTATTGATTTTTAGTTATATTCTCTCTGTCATTTCTGTTGTTATTCAGTGAAATATTCAATGACTGGCCGCACTGCTATGACTGAATTCCTGCCCAGTGACACCAGACGAGCAGCAGTGCAAAAAATAAAAGATAAAAAAAATAAAAAAGCACCATGCTTGTCTTAGAATTCAGCAATTCAGCAGTGTCTCCCTCCACACCAGGGACCTCGGTTTAATGTGACAACGTTGTATGTTTGTAACATGCATTTCCTCACAAGTGGAGGGTAACTTGTCAGCCTTAATCTCTGGCCTCTCTCCCTGGTGGCCCTTTGCAAGGCTCTGGACAATCAACACTTGTTTCTGTCGGGGCAAAAATGTGAAGCAGAGTGGGATCTCAGACACGATGCTGAGCCTCCTCTAGGTTCACTCATCCTTCTCTTTTCCTGGGAGGCTCCATGCAGGTGCAGTGCGAGACACAACGGTAGGGAAATAAATGTATGGCGTGTTTGGAGGTCAACTATTGCTTTCATTTTTAATAACCGTCTGGGTATGTTGGATTTACAATATTTATGAAGCCTGTATCTGTTGCAGACAGGATATAAAATGCAATAAACACTACTATATTTCCTCTGGACTAATTAGGCCTGGAGTTATGGCTATCAGTGTGACCCTGGTGAATGAGACTTCCAGGCCTGGTCGGCGTGCTGAGGACAAAAGGAAATTGTGAAATGCATGGTTTCTTGCATAATGGGTCCCCTCACAAGCCCTCCTCTGCACAGGGCTTTCGTGGTGGCATACGGAGAAAGTGAAAAAAGCAATTTTATGTTTGGTTTACGGTCGGAGTCTAAGGGCTGAGCGATATGTATCACCAGAGAAACATTTTGTGCTTTGAAACCTCATAGCGGCTGTAGCAGACAGGAAATGAGACAGAGTTTTTCATTTCCCTGTTGCTATCTTCACTCACAAACTAAATACGGACCCCTTTGCCACAGGGCCCCGATTACATCTACCTACTATTCACATTGCAAAAGGAAGACGGCAGTTCTGTAATCAGGAATGTAATCTACATCATGAATTTCATATTCATGGTAAATGCTGAAAAGCAACAGGGTCAAGAGCATTGATGGGCAGGGGGTGGGGGGATTGTAAGATAATTGATTTCACTTTCTAGACAGTCCTGTTACGGGTGGGATGTGAGGATGGAGTGACTGACACATTGGTAAGCTGTGAAGATACATGCTGAACACTGGATAGCTGTTATTGCTAAAGTAACAAGCAAAGATGTCTGATTTTTATCACCTTATTATTTTGCCGCAGCTGGCACAGGGGCAAATTACACATATCTTGCCTTCGAGTAATTTCCCACTTTCTCTTCTTGTACTTTCTGTTTTCTATTTCATATATATTTTTAAATCAATGCATGTATATGTGTTTTCATTTTATCCAACATTCTTCATTTCTTTTTGCATAGAAGCCGTGCAAGCAGTGGTATGTGTGGGTATGTCCTTTCCATTAAATCTTGCGTCTGCGCAGTTATTTAATATTTACTCCTCTTTGTTTCTTTTTTTAATTTATTTTCGCTGGCTTTTCTCTTCACTTCGCTCTTTATAACTGCAAAATTTCTCTCCCAAGACGCCTCCCACATGCCCTCCCCCATTTGTCTCTCTGATTAATACAAAACCTGCTCCCACTTGGCCCACTATTTCTCTGAAAAACCAACACAATTGGTGGCTATTTGATTGGCCTTTGCCTTCACGGATGCTGGGGGGAATTGAGGAGAAAAAGCAAAAGCATTTGATCTATTCATCCATCCGCATGGAAATCAATGGGCTCTGTCTCTCAGACACACCCCCACTGTCCACGCTCACTGTTGTTGTTTTGTTTTTTTTAATCGAAGGAATTCTGCCCATCTGAGCCAGTTGCACGAGTGTAAAGTGGAAAGCGGCAGGGGTGCAGAGGCCCACTGCTGCAATAAACACTGTCATCTGCATAAATTCCAATGATATGATAGCACATTTAAAGATAAAGGACTATTATTTCTTGGAAAATCCCCAGTCTCGGAAATACTGCTGTGAAAACAGATTAAATCAATGTGTGTATGAAAAGGAGGGACTGAGAGATAGATGAGGAGCTGTGAAGTTTTATGGAGCTTATTAGATGTACAGTACCACTGTAGTGTATATATGATCAACACATTGCATGTTTTTGTTCCTCTCCAAATGAGACTAGTGGCTTTGCCCCAGGCTTTATTGGCTGCTTGTTAACCTTTTAGACTGCTATGAAAAGGTTACGTGGCTCATTGTTTTTTCCATAAGTTTACTCTCCTGTATTTTAACACGCAGAAACAAAGCAGGTGCACTTACCATACATGCATTGTGCTTGTTCTACAAGCAATTTGAATGAAGTGACTGTCATTCATCTTGTCCTGGCAAAAAATACAGTAGCTCTGCAGTATGTCTGCAGTATATTGGCAAACACAGTATCAGACAATATGATATAACAATATTAACTAATGTTAGTGTTGGCTCGTGTTTTATTTTCCTTATCCATGAGTAGCACAGCTCATCAAAGCATGTGTGGATGTCTGCTTCCTTAGGCTGTCACAATAGACCTGATTTTCACTTCACAACTATTTGTAGAAAACAAAACAATACATTAATGTAACCAGTCAAGTTAATTTTTTCATTTCTTTTTTTGGATCAGACTCAGTATACAAGTGTGGGGAGGTGGTCAGAGTCTTTAACTATAACTGTACAAAAGCACTGGAAGAGAACACTTATCCTACACTAAATGGATGTTAGTGAAAGGGCAATCAGTTCATGAGGTTGCCCATTCACTAACATCCATTTTATCATATAGTATATATTCTTAACACAGTATAATTACAGTTGTCATACCAGTCAGTCATGACATCCCTCCTATGTACCCTCTGACTTGTTGTGTCTGTGCCGCTACAAGATCGTCCTAGTTGTCCATATGCGCTGGTGCATATACCTCAGATACATGTAAGTACTGTTCTTTAAATTTAGACTGATTAGCTTTGCAGAAGTGATATTAATAAGACCATATTTCATTTTTTTTCATCTGATCTACGTATGTTGCTGCTCCAGGACTACTGATATGACAGTCACTGTTTGATCCAGGTCTGCAGCACAAAGGATGTGAAAAAAAGAGCAGAACGTTGGCATCGGGGCACAGTCTGAAGGAAGAGAGGGACGCAAAGTGAAATGTTGATTGAAAAGAGGAGAAAATCAATCAAGCGAGCCTGTCTGATTGACAGCTTGCCAAGGTGTTTTCTGTGGAGGTGTCAAGAACAGCACAATTGCTCTCCCCCCGTCCTCCCTCTCTCTTTCTGTTTCCCTCTCTCCCTCGCTCTCTGTCTCATCCATCACTTGCCTCTTCACCCATCATCACACTGTCGTCTCCTCCTTAATGTCTCACCAAACTCCCCCAATATCTCTCTCACTTTTCACTCCATTGTTCCCCGTCTTCCACTGTTCCTCATGCACACCCTCCCGTTCTCTCCCCTGGTCGCGCTCTCATTTTCTTAGCAGAGATACATTCATTGGCAGCCATTTAAGGCTGCAGACTGACACTTCTTTAATCTTGTTGTTCTGTAACCTTCAGAGTGAAAGGAAGAGCTGCTCCGCTTGTTTTACCTTTATACAACGACACCGATCCATCCTTTATACCCATGGTTTCTCAGTAATCAACTTGGTGAAGTGGCTGGTTTGCGTTATTTGTTTTCATTATACTCTCAGATACATTACAGTGTCAGGACGGACAAAAACAGAGTGGAGGAGGAAGGGCAACTGGCCACGATTGCAGCTGCATTCATGAGTCCCAGCACAGCAACACGGGGGCACAACGTGCACGTGGAACAGTTGAAATACGCAGGGTGGGGCCACGGTAATGGCCATGCATCTACAAATAATTCTGTCACTAATGGTGGCACCGCAAAAAAAGTGTGAGCTGCTTTTTCTCGTATGACTTTGGCTCATTCTTCTTCTAAAGGGCAAAGTGTTCAGTTTCAATCACTTCTAGCATTTCACTCCGAACTTTTTGAATGATTATCTGAACCCTCCATCACTGTGAAGGTGATGGTAAAAACAGGACTTGGACACCGTTTCAGAATTTCATATTGCTGATATGGAGCCATATTTGCTTTTTCATAACTTGGCTGCTCTCACATGACAGATACTCACTTCAAATGATAAAGGATGAAATCTGCTCCTTGTGTTATGGGATGAATATTTTCTTTGTGTATTTAATTTACTCTGTTGTGGTAAGTTTAGCTCATTCATTCCAATCAGGAAAAAAACAATAGACCTATCACAGAAATATTAACTGTTTCATGACTGTTATTACAATGATTAATCCTTATTTAACCAACACCTGGATATGACCTGGATAAAGCCGGCAGCAATTAGCCATCTAGTACCGAGAGACAGGGTTGCACCACTCGTCTTTGGAAAAACTGTTTTCATGCAGTACTTTTTTTTTGTCTGTCTCTAGCTTCTAGTTCAGTTTAATGCTATTATAGACAAATGTAGGAGCAGAGTGTAGCCTATTTTTTGCTTTTTGTCAAGCTTCTGTTGAAGATCTCTGTGGGAAGTTATCTGTTTTTGTTCAGTCGTTACCCTTCTGTTATTTTTTTATTGTGCATTTTCAGCTTAGAATAGAATGGTGGGTGATTTTTCACTGGCTCAAAAATAAATAAACAAATAAATAAGTGAAATAACAAGTACATAATAACAATAACAAATAAAAATGAAAAGGGAATTGAATGGTTTGTCCAACTGTCACTCATAATATTTCACATCCTTACCCTTTATAGTTATTGTTAACCATTTTACCTGTCCACAACAATGTAGAATTGAGTGTAACATTAATAATGCAAACTACACTGACGGAAAATGGTGTATGCTTTTCCCTTTAGTGTTTTTTTTTTTTTTTTTTACTTTTATTTTTTCCAGTCCTTGAAAATGTGTTGAAGGTAAGTTGAAGCAGCTGCTTTGTGTCAGTATACTTCCATAAGAGACTGCACTCAGAGAAGGGATGGGAGTCTGGGAATCAAGCCCTGTTGAAATGACTTGTCAGTCAGCACGCATTTCTGTATTAAAAGTGCAGAGAAGACATATTGACTCAACCATCCCGGAGTGCCCTTGCTGGCTGGCTTCTAGACAGAGGGAGCCTTGATGCTAATTATAATGGGAAGACAAAGTTTCCCCAGCGGGCAAGTAAAGAGAAATATAGTAGGATCACCAAAATGATGAATCATGTCTTTTAGTTCCGCAGCTATAAGGAGTTCATTATTTTATCACTCACTGCTCTCAGCATGCAGTCATTTGGTACTAAAATGATGAATTGTGTTTGTTTAACAATACCAACTTGAGCAAAGTTTTCTTCGGGGCAGGGGACACAGTGTGTTTTGTCTGATGATGACAATGGACCTTGTGGCACACTAGAGCAGACGCATACTGTACAGGTATGGGTATGTTTGCAGAGAGTCAAATGGTAAATTAGAATTTGAATTGCCAACTTTTTTTTTTAACCTCAAGACATTAAAACATATTTTTGTCATCTAAAAAACTTTCCAAATGCTAGTAATTCGGGAAAACAGAAAATGTTTTATTTCTCTGAATTGCCTGCAAAAAAAAAAAAAAAAAAAAAATTGCAGTTCATTTCACAGTGAGATGGAGTTCACAAAGTTTCATCTTTTAAGCAAGCAATTTGATATTGCCTGTATTGGAACAAAAAAAAAGAATACCAATAGACCATAATACCATATCAACTTTAAAAGGTCTCATGTACAATTTGACATTTTGGGAAACATTCACTTTCTTGCAGAGAGTTTGACATGAAGGTCAGTAGACCTCATGTCTCTGTGTTAAAAGCTAGAGCCAGAGGACATTTAGCCTAGCTTTACAGCAGTATGTTGAAATATGCTCCAAAGCATGTCTTAATGTGGAGAGGTGCAGTCATAGGTTATGTGACCCAGACTCATTGAACTGCAGTACAGAGATACTCCCTTCAATTTCTCAGTGAGCCTTGAGGTTTTCACCAATCAGAAAAGGCCAGAGTCAGGGGTGGGACCTCAGAGCTGTCAATCAATTATGTGAACACACTCCTACTCCTCTCGAGGCTTCAACTAGTATTAGCTGCTGGAAATTTTCCAGCTTTAGGCACTGTGCTTCTTTCAGACCTGAAGAGTGCAAGTCTCACAAACATGACATGTATTAAATACAAGTCAAAGATTCCAAAAATAGCAAAAACATGTGGCTTATGTACGTTATAATAATATATATATATATATATATTTTTAATTATCAAATCTCTACCAACCCATATCAAAACAGTATCAGAGATAAGAAATAAAGAGGCAGTAAGTATTAAATCCAATGTACTATTATGTTAAATCTACAGCAGCAAGTCTCTTCGAGTGTCAGGAGGTAACAGGAATAACACAGGCAAACAGGCTAACAAGCAGTGAGTCAACTGTGGCTTTGATAAATAAAAGAATCTGTGTTTTGTCAATTGTAAAAACAGGTGTCATGTTGATTATACAGGTTTGTTATAGGCTACTGAACAGTGTCAGCTAGTACACACAACGAAGGAAGACACGCCTGTCGACAGGGGGTGGGGGGGATGGGTCAATTGGGCCCATGGTAGAGGGGCCAACCATTAAATTATTGGCAGGAATAGTTTTTCAAAATAGTAAAACAACCTAATAAAAATGTAATATTTGAATTACATATTAAGCTTTTTATTTTAGAGTTAGAGTCTTTAGAGTTGCTGATACTTGCTCATGGCTTATTTTTGATACCCAAATGTATTTGTCAGAAATGTCTAATGAGTCTTTACATATTATTTCTGACGTTAGTCATTTGAATTCAGTATATCACTACTCAGTGTTGGTAAGTCTAAAAAAAGTGTTAAGTATGTCCCGTGGGCCCTCATATTCCGCCTCAGTAACTTGGTTGACTTTTACTAATTGCGCTTCAAACTGTGGTTAAAGAAACAAATATCACAGACATCTGGAGGCAATTCTGGGACTCTGGGACTCATCATACAGTGGGGTGGCTCAATAAATCAGTTACTCGAACCTGTACTGTAGATATATCCCACAAATATGACTGGTGATCATTTTATCTGATTTGGTGGAGCAGAAAATGTGAGCAAAATGCCTGATTTGTACACCGCAAACCAGTGCATTATGGAAAAAACGGTCACATTCAATATATCAGTGCAAAAAAACAGTCTGACTGACATGAAATCTTCAACACAAGGGTCTGGAAAGTCCCACATGTCTGCAGAATCTTTAATATAATGTAAATAATGTTGATTTTAATAATTTCTACAACAATTTTGCCATTCTCTGATCATCTACAGTCTAATGATGAATGATGCAACTATTGATTCTAATAACAAATGAAAAATAATTTTGACTTGCTTGATTGGATAGTGCTCAAAGAGCCCCTGTTATAAAGAGTTAAAGCATGAAGTTGCAGCACAGATGAAGAACGAAGAGCTGAAGGAAATGGGAGAAGCTTGAGAATGGCTGTCAGATCAGATAAAAAGTAAGTGGAATGAAAGAAAGACAGAAAAAAGAATAATCAATGAAAAAGCAGAGGGAGTTGAAGAGGAAGAGACTTGTGAAGTGAAAGTAGGGAGAAGGAAATCAATAAGACTGGTTTTCTGATTAGAGATCCCCAACTTAAATGTGATGGTATAGCTCTCCTGTGAATTTTGGTGTTTTAGTGATCGTCTGTTGCTACGACGCCCGAGTCGAATCGTCAGATCCTCTCCAGTCTGATCATCTTCAGAGTCCAATGTGCTTCCATTCGGAGAGACGTTTCCCAGTCAAATCCTGACTTGGGCCAGAGTACAGTACAGTAAGTAGACTCTCTGGTGAGAGCGGGGTTCAGTAGAGTGGTGAGCATGGTGGTGAAGGGTGTGATTGTCGAGACAGAAGATCATAAAGAAAGTGTTGAGGATAAGTAGAGGTGAAGGAGGCAGGGGCATTGAAGAGAGCGCACGCAAAACAGAAGAAGGGTTCAGTGAGAAGAAAGGAGGAAAGATGTAATAGAAATGAAAGGACACTCCTGCTGTTGATAATTGGAGCAGTGATGTGCCAACACAGTCTGAGAGGTTTTCCACCTGAGGGTACTATAACACAGGGGCACAGGCACTGAAACCACATTACGGCCCTCCTGTGTGCGCCATCTAGTTTCCTCCTCTGGCTGGAGCTTGGAAAGGAGCAGAGAGCAGAACAGAATACTTGAAAGAAAAAAAAGACTTTTTTGCTCTTTCATGTTCATTTTCTACAAGACACATTCACCTGTTTTCCAGCTGTGCTCAAGTTTCTGGCCCCAAAATATGTGTATGGCCAATTTTTTTTTAAATCTCAATGTCAATTTGAGTGAGCAGTGTTACAACAGCCATGACACTGTATATTTACATTCAAGCTCTTTATTCAGTTAATTTGTCCTCACACTGACCCTCACCTCTACATTTAGAGGGTCAGAATCTGCTGCCATTTCCCTTATGTTATTAACAATGTATCATCACCACGAAGACACTTCCACCCCCAGACCACATCACAACAACAACAATCTCCCCATACTGTAAATCTCCAAAAAACCAACACAAGTGACACTGTAACAAATTAGGAAATGGAGGGACTCACTAAATAAAAACATGTAAATAAAATTTACATTTAAATCAGCTTTGCACAAAAGACATTCTGATAAAACTGGTTACTGTGCTTTTCCATAATAATGGCTGCATGACAAAAATGGAAATTCTAAGTAAACCCCTATCGCCTTCTTATAAACTCATTGAGTAAACTACTGAGAGTCTATTATAAAGGGAGCAGTGACTGAGTGAACAAGGGAGTGATTTTGGACACAGCCCAATGAATTAGTATGTAGCCTGAGAGACAAGACCCAGAGCAAAACAAAGTCTAATAAGAGCTCTCTGCAGTCCTCGCCGCCACTCGTTAAGCTTATTGCTTTGAGTGCACAGTAACAGGCTGAGGGCGACTCAGTAAAGTGTATTAATATTTTGTGAACTCAGTATTTTATAAATGTTGGTTTCTTTTTAACCATCACCAGGTCCAGGTCATTCCCTGACCTGTTCCCATTTGGTGTTTATTACTGTAACCATAACGACGAAGATTCCCCAACTGTTAGAGGTAATAAAAGCAGAATCTTCATCATTCTCTTTGCCAATTTTTTTATTTTTTATGTTGAGATCTCCCGCTCAGCCGTGTACACAATGTGGGGTTTAGGATGTGTGTCTGATAAGGCAGAAAACAGCATGATGATGAAGTTGCCATGGACTCGGCTGTGGTGCCTTACAGTGGGCATGGTTCTGATCAGACACCCTTGTCTCGTTGCAAATGCGACCCAGTCTTCTTGTTACCGTTGTGATTCACTGTCAGATTCATCGTCCATAATTTTCTGAAGTTATTGTCAGCAATTACGTTGTGTGTGTTGAAAGCAAATGTTCCAAACAGCTTGAAAGCGGGTAAGAAGTGACATGCGTATAATTAACTTATTGTTACATCTGTGGGAGGCACAAGCGGTGTCAGCGTTATGTAACTCCACAGCGTGCAAGAGTCAAATTAATTGATGGTATGTACTATTCAGACACACTGACAGTTGCATTTACAGAGAAATATGTTGTTGTGCAGTCTAATTATCTGTCATGCCCTGATGTTTTCTGTCCCCTGCACTGAAGTGAATCATCTGAAAAATACAGACACAAGTCCCAGTCCCAAAGTTATATATATTTTTTGAATTCAGGGCCAAATACAATACACAGAGCCAAAAAATTAGGACTCCATTGAAATATTTAATAATATTTTAACATTTGCCCCACTCACTTTTACAATCTCAATTTGATTCATTCATTAAAAGACCACTAAACCATGTTGTCTTGTGCAACTGCCAAAATCCAGATGGAGGAAGCCTTGACTTGATCAAAATGTTGAATTGCTCATCAGAGTCTCCTCCACTTATTAGCATATGCTCACAGCATTTAAGCTTTACAAGCACTTCTGAGAGATTTGCAGATTTCCTTTGCCCTGGATTTTGCCTCTCAGGAAAAATAAAAGCTCCTTGTGTTATGTTTCCAATCTTCTTGGTGGAGATTTTTGGGGCTGTGTGCTGCTTGTGATGAAGACTGCAAATACTACTCAGGGCTGAAAAAGGTCTCCCAGCCCCTCTGTACATTCTGGTTGTTGTTGTTGGGGTTTTTTGGTGTTTTTTTTTTTAAATAGTTTTAAAAGTTTGTTGTTGACATTTGGAAATGTACTAATATTATCACGTAGAATTACCGCCTCACAGTTGAATGCCTCTGCCAACCGCTCAAGTAGCCTCCGGCCACAGCTGTCACAGGAACAGAGGCATAAAGGCATGAAGTATCAGATCTCTATCTAGACTTTGTTAATTTGTGTAAATGATGCACATAGAAATGAATACAATGATACTCACTTGTCTTTTTGAAGCTCTGACTTCATTGTGTTGCTTGCAGTGTATAAAATATGTTTCCTCTGCTACATGTGTTCCTGACCCACATTGCAGTTTACTTGCTGGTAACTGTGTCACAACAATACCTGTACTTTTAACAAAGTGCCATGACCATCATTGGCTAGTAGGTGTCTGAGAGTGATGGGTTACAACAAACGAAGGATCAGAAATGGATCAGGGTTTATACACTGGATACCATTTCATTAAAAAGTTATGTGCTGATCTTGCACTGTGGCTCGGGCGAGACCTTGCACTGCACAGAGAAAGGCGCAGAGGTAAGTGAAGCTGCAATGCCACAGTGTAGCTGTGAAATACATTCACAGCTACACTGTCTCGTTCTTTCAGTATGACAGTATTTTACCATCATTCTGTGTCGCCAAAGGTCACGTCAGTATTGATGTTGTGTCTGTGCATGTTAGTGTCATGCTCTTGAAGCTGTTGATGCCTTCACTGTGAATAGTGGCATCTTTCCTGGTGTGTATTTACTTTGCAGAATTGTTTATTACAGTCCTCCTAGTGAATAACACCTTGTGCTTCTCATTCAGTGTTCAAAGATTGCTGAAAGACCCAGGGCTACGTGTCCCATTTTCTCTCAGAATTACCTTTTTTTCCCCCAAACAGCTGTTTTCAATGGTTTGTTCTCAACTGATACATTTTGCTCAGAGAACCTGTGGCTGGATCCAATGGTTATCCCCTGAGGGCAGCAGTGAAACTCTTATGGCTAATAGTTGCACATAGTTCTGCAATATTTTACTTGTTTTAAAGGGTGGATGGGTTCTCTGAAGTTTTCAGTAGAAAGAAATCATTCTGCAACACAGACAGGTTGGCGAGGCTTAAGGCTAGTTCGAGGCTTAAGGCTAGTTTTTGCCCTGGCTTTTATCTGTCTCTTTGCTTCTCATGAGGATTTGGGGTCTCAAATAAAACATTAAAGGGATATTCCGGTGTAAGTTTAACCCATGGTCCAACGCACCATGACACCGAGTTAGACCTCCCCTCGAGAGATTAAGTCTGCTAACCACTAGCTTCTCTAGTTGTAGCAACTTTAGCAATGGCCGCACCATAACAAACAGCGCTGCCTATTTATCCACGTACAAACGATCAAAAAGCCACTCATAGCCACAAATAATGCTCAGAACAGCACCAAACGTCATCAACAGTATAAACAGGGTTTCAGCGGCCACTAGCAGGCAGTGACCACACATGATTGACCACTCGAACCCCCCAGGTCCAGCACATAGACTCCACCGGGCAGCTCCTCCATTTCCTTTGGCTCGTTTTTGGTTAACTCGGTCTCAAACTGATAGTGGCGCCCATCTAAATGAAAACAGTCGCCGTTGTTCTCAAACTGCATAAACTCAGCTTTGTGTTTCCAATGTGTGTCATGGCATTGTTCTTTTATGGGGGGGGGCTATGGCATTAAAGTTGAACAATCATAAAGTAACAATTTAAAGTTTTATTTAACACATTTAAAAATGTAAAACCCAAGAATGACCATTTAAAAATGCAGTCCATTATTAAAGCAGAAGTAAGTGATCCGGTCGTTTTGGCTAACTTCTTGTCAGCCGATGGAGTTAGCAGTCCCCGCCCTCGTCCCTACGTCACCACATTAACGCGCATCCCTTGGCTGCACACACAGAGAGGACCGCCCCTTTATGCCGTTCTCTCTCCTCATTGGATAAAGCTTGTAGGATACAAGGAAAGTTTTCTCCTCGGCTTACAGCAGAGCAGAGTGACTGACAGACCCGTGTTTCAGACCAAACACTCTATATAAGTGATTGCCGTCGGAAGATATAACTATTTAAGACTTATATTAACACAAACATTCCACTTCCTTCTGCTTTAATATAATATAAATGACAACCCCACAAAATGTGTTATCTAATATCTAACGTTAGCTACTAACTATTGAATACTGATCACATGTAAATGCACCAAACATGTAGATATAAATCTACAATCTATGAATGAACATGCATTCTGCTGAGTTATTTTTTCTGCAGCCTTTTACAATTTCTCATCAACTAAACAATCAAACAAATGGCACAGATGATATTTTTAATGAGAAATAAAAAAAGAAAAGTTTCTTTGATGCACCACCTCCTTTTGCACGTTGTTTCATGTTAATGGTTTCTATGCTCTAGTCTAGTCCAATCTGTGAAATGAGTTGCTGTAGTTGGCTTTTAAAACCCCAAAACAGCAACAGTACCTACATGTGTACCCTGTCATAGGGAATAGCCAAAATTTTAAAGCAGAGACACACTTCTCTGACACTACAGTAAATTGCATTCATTTTCCAATTAAAAATAAATAAATAAAAAACTAAATTTCACTGCTTTTGAAATCACAACAACATTAATTATTTACGTCGCTTCACACTTTGAGATTGTTTTATAGTTTATTCATAAATCAAATGCTCATTGGGCCAAAGGACAAACTAGACCCATCGCCTTGCAGCCGTATGCCTCCGTTTCAGTTAATTAGCATGTGAAATCTTGAATTATGGCCAAAAGCGTGTGATGTGATCACAATGAACTTTGGCCGCCATATAATCAGTTAATCAAAGAGTTATAAGTACAGTAAACATCTGATTTGAAAAACCCTCCAGGCGTTATTGAAACATCACATGGACAAACAACTTTAAAACATAATTCCTCTGTCACAGAATCAAATAGACAAATTATTTGACTTCATTGTTCTACTATCTCGATTCCTCTCTCCTCACTCTTGTACTTGGACCATGTCATAACCTATACAATATGTACTGTTTTTCCTTATTTATTTGCAGATGGTGAACGCAGATGTTAGAGTTGACAATTTTCCACCAAATGCATTCACACCAATCAGGCAACACAATTACATGCACATACAGTATGCACCCTCACAGACTCAAACATCAGTTTTTAACGGCAGCAAGAATGTGCAACCTAAATTACCTCAGACATCACAGCCCTGACAGATGGGTCAGTGATCAGTGTCTTGATAAATGTCATTTGTCAGGTCAAATAATAAAGAGTATTATCTGCTGCTGTTCGTCTGTTCGCCAAAGTTAATGTAGCAGCATGGTTATGTTATACGTATGTGACTGTTTTTGATGACTTTGCTGTTTGGAGACCTCTACACACAAACAGTTAAATAAGATGAGCAAAAATAATACATACGAAGAAAGACATGTGCTGAAGAACAAACCTCATTCTGTTTTCATAGCGAGATGACACAGTGAGGTTTCAGCAGGTGACAGATTGATGAAACTGCTGATGATTTCATCTTTTTCACTCTATTGCAAAGAGATCTCCCCTCCCTCCCCTCTGTGCACCCTTTCAACCTTCCGCTTTAGCGAGTAATTCACTGGCTGTCATTTTCTTTGCCCGTTTAAATACCTTATCAACTGCTAAATGAAGTGCGAATTGAAAAGGAATTACTGGTTGACTCATTTAAGGTCTTTCAAATGAGGATTTTTAAGGATAAGCAGCCTACCTGTCTCCTTACTGCGTGTTACTGCGGAGAGAGAACGAGAGTGCGAGCGGAGAAACAGCCTACGCTAACAACTCTGGGACTGTCCACGAAGCTGATCCACCTCAGAATCACTGACATTAAGATCACATTGGGGGGACATAATGTAATTTACCTGCCTCATCAGCTAATGCAGCACAAATCCATTTTCGCCCAAACAGGAAGGACTGCATACATTACCTTGATGACCATGCAGAGTCAAGGGGGAACTACTAATGAGACCAAATGTAATTACTGTCCACCTCCGATTTGAAAACAAAATAAACCCTCCTGCACTCCCATTTGGGGCTCCGAACACAGGGACGAGAATAAACCCTCTCGGCGTCACCACTCGCCGCGACAGTGGGCTTTCCTGTCACCATTCAGACCTGCCTTCATGCTCTTCATTAGGATTCCCATTAGCTGATGGCTCGGCCGCCTTACTCTTTCTGACATCTATGAACTGTTTAAAAACAACAACAGAGAATTAGAGAAAGTGTTCAGTTATTGACATTCTAACAGTATCTCAGAGAAACTTTTCACTCAGTTTGCTTAGTCAGAAGACATTACAACCAAATACGATAAACACCCCTCCGACCTCTTGAACCCCTGTCAGCTCATGTCACAGGAAAACAACATATTTTGCTCTCTAAAAGTTTCTGAGGCGCACTGAAGACAGAAAACCTTCTCCATCTCACTCTCACACACTCCTCTCATCTCCCCTTTTACATTCCCCTCATACAAGGTTACATCCACACTACTCTCGGATTATAACGCACCATGGAGGTTAAAGTAGTGAGATGTAAGTGGAGTGCCTTCTCCTTTTTCACTCTCCTCTCCTCTCATTATAGGCTCTAAACCTTTCGGCGAAACTCAGTATCCTGAAGTGAAGCTGCTGTCAGGTAAGCATTTGTGAGCCACGCGACATTTTGCCTCCTGCAATGTGTGCAAAGGGAGATGAAAAATTTAAAGATATGAAAGTTGTTAAGTAAGGAATTTAAAATCTGGGTGGAACGCATGTGCAAAAACCCTCTCTCAGTCTCAAACTCACAAGACAAGTGTCTAATTTCCAGGGAGACAAGTTTACCCTCTAGCTTTTCACTGAGAATGTTTATCCCGAGAATTATTTATTTATTTATTATTTTTATTTATTTATGTTAACCCCCCCCCCCATTTAATGTATTGAGGTGGAGAAAGTGGAGTAGATGATCGTGTGGGGGTATGAATAATTAACAGGAAATAAACAAATAAAATAACAAAAAATGGTAAATAATCTTATCGTATCCAACAGCTGCGTTGATACCCCCACACCCCCACACCCTCGCCTGGTAAAGAAAAACCCCTGTCCATGCAGTTAAGCTGCTTATAAATATTTGTAATTAAAATCGGAGTGGGAAAGCAGGAAGAGTGGCATCTTTATCACTGGAGACACTGCTGCTGCAGGTGTCTTTGATGCCCAGAAAGGCGTTTTGATCTGACAGTGCAGGAGCGCAGAGACTCCAATCGGCTTGTCCCACTCAGCAGCTCCCTCCCCGCTCCTCACGTCGCCTCACCTCCACCCTCCTACCCCTGCACCCTTACATGTTCAAGAGTTCATTACCCATTTGTTTTGCATTTTCATCTATTTCTACCAGACCTTTGAAATCTCGTCAGCCCGAACCGTTAAATTATTCATCAACACTTTTTTTTTAAAAGCACTCCTCTATTTTAGGATTTGACAAAAGATTTTGCAGAGATGTGCACAATCTACTGCGTCCAGCTACATAGAAAAGCATGTTTTTGAAAAAAAAAGATGTTCTGTTTGACTACATTTTTACAATCAATAGTGAATCTAATGAATATGCATTGCCTAAAAGGGTTGCTTTAGTCACAGATACATGGACAATTTTCATCTGACCCTGCAGCTCCCCTCAGCTCAACAGGGTATTTTAGTGTCTTTTAGGTCATTCTTTTAGCTCCACAGTCTGCTTTGGTGTTTACTCAGTATTTTTTGCAGGCAACTTTGTTAAAAAACAAAACAAAAAAGCTATGAAACCTTGTGTGCTACCTGCCCAGCACATTTAGCAGTTAAAGATACATATATTTTGCTCTGGGCTTGGCAGAGTTTGCATCAGACTTACTGAAATTGAATATTCAAGTTACATTTTTGGGGGTATTGTTTCCTTTTCCAGCTGAGGGGCTTTGAATAGACTGCAAAGCTGTAAAAAGCCAAATTTGGGCTCCTAGTACACACAAAAAGAGGAAAAAACACTTTTTTCTATCTGCATTAAAACAGGCAACCTACTACAGTATGTCCCTCAGTGCCGGAGTGCCTTTTATTGTTATTGTTGTGGGTTTATTGCCTGGATAATCTAATTGTAATTTCCTCACATCTATCATATTGAGATTTACAAATTTGGGGATCTTTAACAAGATCTCCACAGTGAAAGTCATACTGACATACCGTATTATAGTTTTAGTTAGCTTAGCACTTTCAAATTAGCTTAGCACTTATTTCTGTTGTTTTACACTCCCCTGAGTGTCTTGCTGGTGATCTGACCTAGAGCTCAGTGGTCTCTGACTGGTCAAGATCATTTTGGCCATAATAAAAACTGACTTGCAGACACAAAAGTTTCTAAATGAACGTTACTATTTCCGCTGGATGTGTTAATAGGTGGCTGTTTTC
The DNA here is from genome assembly GCF_045865225.1 of Trachurus japonicus. Classification (NCBI taxonomy): domain Eukaryota; kingdom Metazoa; phylum Chordata; class Actinopteri; order Carangiformes; family Carangidae; genus Trachurus; species Trachurus japonicus. The sequence goes on from NC_140912.1 coordinate 18,952,509, forward strand.
TATCGGCTTATATTTGTCTCATTAAAACGCACAGAGGATGATCTACAAATATTCCTTGGTTTGCACACGTGTTTTGCTATCCACAAATACACATTTCTAATTTGTAACTTGTATTTTGGTTTCACAGGCTATTTGTTTGTGGATCTGGATCTCGACAAAAACGTCTCAAAAATATGTCTTTGAGGAAAGAGATGAGTGTGTGTGAGATTGGTGATCCACAAATGCTGAATCACATTTCACAAACAGAATTTTCAGTTTTTCAAATGGCTTTTTTGTTTTTACAAATGGAAAATTATATATTTACAAATACACATGTATTTGTAAAAACCAAAATACAAGTTACAAATTAGAAATGTGTATTTGTGGATAGCAAAACATGTGTGCAAACCAAGGAATATTAGATCACCCTCTATGAATTTACAGGTATTAATGAGCCCATAGTTTGCTAACATGCACCATATGAAACTTATAAAGTGACAACACATGTAACTCAGAATGTGTTTCACTGCACCCAAGTTGCCAAAAAAAATAATTATTGCTGCTTACAGCATAAAACTGTCATTTTAATGAGCCAAGAAGCCGTCAAATGAAAAGCTGCTCCAGCACTTTTGGATGAATTCAGTGTGAATTTCTTCTAGAATAAAAAGGAAAATTGTGCACAACAAAACTGCACAAAATAATAGATTCAAAAAACCTCTTCTTGGAAAAAAAAAATTTGTCATGATGACTGTTATGTTGCCACACATGAACACAGTAGTATATCTGTAATTTTCACCTATTTGTTCCTGATGAACACAACACTTTTGTGATACTTACTCTGTGTAATACTGTACAATACAAAACAATCCAGCTGTGACTGAACATGGTCTTTGAAGTACATGGGTAAAATGTACATAAACAGCAGATATATTACCAAATGCGTGACATTTCTCTTGCAGGATTCCTATGGTTGAACATAAACATCGTTCACAGTTTAGATAAAAGGGCAAAATGATAGGAGAAATAAAAAGAAATGGGTTCTCCAGCATGCGACTTAAAGTTTGTGATATTGATTAATAATTTCAAGACACTAAAAATGACAGCCAAAGGCACAGTTGGGAAATCAACAAAGTGATAGTGTCAGAGGTTTGTTTGTGTTAAGCTTTGCAACCAAAACAGAAAGAGACAGAAAGATAGGGAGGGAGGGAGGGAGAGGGAGAGGGAGAAGACGCATAAATATCACTGCCCCAGAGGCTAGTCCCTGGCTCTGCTCCAGCATTTCACCTGCTACAACCATTTTTTGAAATCAGCGAGTCATGCCTCAGCCAGACCAAACAATCCCATGTTTGGACATAATAGCAGTGTTGAGCTTCTGTTTATGTCTTTCGCTTGGCTAGACATTTTCTCCCTGCTGCTGCACAATGAGGCAATTTTTTTTTTCAGGGTTAAAAAGTCTCGCTCTGATGAGGATTAACACGAAACGTTTTCTTTTCTTTCTAGAAAATACTATAAAGAAATGCTCAAATGTTATGCATTTGGGCCTATGTTCATCAGTGATAAGTGATTGAGACTGTGGTTGAGATGACTGGATACGTGTATTATTGCCAGCACAATACATTATGCCTGTAGGCTCACTCCACATCTGAAACACTGTCGTCAACAGGAAAGCCTTGCCGCTTGTCAACCGTGATTAATGTGAAGTCCCTCAAAAACAGTGGAAATACATCAGAGAAACTTTCAAGAGGAAAGGTTACCAAAAAACACAATCGCAGTGAATGAGGACATTGCTGAATTTCATACAGTTTTCCCCATCTGTCCCCAGCCATCCCAGATGCTTTGTCTCACAAGAATTATGAGACCTTTCTCTCATGAGGAAATTGCTTTTACAGCAACCTCATCCTGCTCTTCAGGCTTCTTAGCAGCCATCCAAAGACTGTGTTTGTGTCTATGTGTGTGTGTGTGTGTGTGTGTGTGAGGTATAGGAGTGCTGACACGACTAAATACTGTGCCACACTTGGTGTAACACAAGGTGATGGCGCGTCCTGTCACACGTCCCCTCTCTTCCTAATTTGTTGGTGTCATTCCCTCACACCTGTTCATGTCATCACATGTTACATGTTGGAGAATGAAGTGGAAGAGGCAGCTGGTTTTTTTTTCTTTCTTCCTCTCATCTGATAAGCTTGTTATTAACACCAGAGCTGCTCGCATTGTTTGCCTGCTGACACTTGTGTGATTGATATTGTGTCAGGGCGAGGCGGGGGGTGGAGGGGAGTGTTTCCTGGAGCCAAATGAATGGGTGGCTCCCAAAATAAAGGAAATGGAAGATGAAAATCAGGACCTGTTATGATGGGGAACATTAGCAGAGCAGAACAGCACAGGGCTGCCATCTGTCTGTGAAGTGACCTTTCAGAAAAAATGTGGTTAGTCTCCATCATTAACCTCCATCTCTCTTTCTCTCTTCCACCTCTTCCCATCCTGTCGTCTTATTTCTTCTTTTATTTATCTGGGCTGGATTTTTCCTCCTTTTTTTTTTTTTCTCCGAAGTGTAAATTTGGTGGTGCAGTGATCTTCATGTGAGCAACTCAGGGGTGTGACCCTAAGGGGGATGACTGAAAGACACTTGTCTGAAAGAGACACAAAATCAAATAAAGACCAGGGCTGACTATATGAGCTGTGAGCTGTTTGGAGGTTGGGAGACCAATATGAACTGAGGAGCAGCAGTGCAATGAGCAGAGCAGGGGGATGCAACACTAACCACCTCTGCAAGGTTTGAAAGAAAAGAAGCAGTCAGGTGTGAGCTACTGGCACATTTTAATCTTTTCTTCTTACAGGCATAACTCTTTGAAGAGTACACCATTCGCTTGCTGTTGTACTTCTGTAACACATAACTTTTTTGTTCCACATATTCTTCTCTCTTTGCACCTACGTTACCCACCATGGAACTTGACTGCTGACGTTTTGGTCAGAGGTTCAAGTGTGTGATGTTACTCGCAGGTAATGTAGCCTTGGGAAACATCTACCCCATCCTTCAGCTCTTACCGTTCCAACGGCCCGCGGGGGGGTTTTAAACAGGGAGGTGTCATAGAGGATGTCACCAGTCACTTGAAATACTCATGCCCCATATTGGAAAGCTAAAACTCTTGTGATTAAAGATATGCCGACCATTTCAAAATATAATCATCACAGCAACACTCGAATCAGACTATAAACAAGCTAACAAAAATTTAAAAAGCTGATATAACTCACGATTTGTGTCAAGGCAGGCTCAGGATCACAGGGTTTCCCCACAAACTTGGTGTCGTTACATTCAGAAAAGTCCAGTAAATCCAATCCAAGTAGCCTATTTAGTCCAAAACACACTGTTGTACCGGTAGATAGCCTCAAACCGCTGCTGCAACATATGAAATTACACATTGTATATCCAGTAAAACCGTTTATTTCTCCTCATAAGTCCGGCGTTTACAAAAAAAACTAAGTTGAATCGCTTCACAAAATGGCCGCTGCACTCTGACCCTCCAATTGACAGCTCACTCGACCAATCACAAGCTCCCTTTCCCAGGCTGCCGCAGGTGTTTCATGAAGAACAAGCCCTCCGGCAGCGCTGAATGACTTCAGCCGAACCGATCCCGATGGCAACTGATGCATTGAATAGCCAATGAAATTCCGAAAAAAACAATGTGCTGCTTCACGGGCCCTGGGAAAAGGCAGCACTGCCATCTTCATGCGTAACAATGCAAATGCTGCACTTTGGCGCATGAATTGTTCCCTAATGGCAACTTTAGGAAAACGCCTAGACATACACTAAAAAAACATGTGTAAAATACTCATTTTCTGCAGGATTGTTATCAAATTTGAACTGGGGCCAGGTAAGGCTTTATGCTGTGGTCCCATTGTGTTTTCCAGCTAAAATTCCCAGCTACACTCATCTGCAGGCATCTGATTGCAAAAAGAAATTCAGGCGAGAGTAAAAACATTCTAATTCAATGTGTTCCAACTTAGATTACTCAATGGTAGTAGCACTTACAGTAATTATTTCAGTTTGGGGAAATACTTCAGCGTGTTACCTTTCAAAAGAGACCAAGGGCCAGATTTACTAAGGTCCCAGATAGCGGGCGCTAAATTGTTTGCACCCGCTAAAATATTGCGTGTTTGGTTAGTGCACGCAAAACAGCTGATCTACTAAGAGTAACCCGCTAAATGAAAACACGTGCAAACCACAATATGTAAATGAGGGTTTTGCGCGTGGTAATCGTTTCCGCCATGAAGAGAGTGGACAGAGAGCTGGATGGACGAAGGGACAGAATGACATTTGATCCGATGCATACAATGACAGCATGTGTGTTCATCTCTCTCGCGCTCTGTTTAGATAAATAAACACAAATCGCTACAGGGCCCAACTCGTCATATAGTGACGAACAGGCAGCAGCTGCAGCGACAATCACACACCTATAATATGTGTGTGTGCCGCCCATGATCGAGTGGATTAATAGAAAGCTCAGGTGGGACACACGGATCTAAACGCTCTGACCACTGACCAGAGGGATCAAAGACGGGTGAAGGCAGCGGTGACGTGTCTCAGTCCGGGACCGGGACTGAGAGACAGAGCTGAGCAGCCAGGCACTGGAGAGGAGAGGAGAGGAGCGCACTGCAGGACAGATGTGTGCCGTGCGTAACGGCGCGTAAAAGACTTTTAACACGGCTGAAAAACTGTTACAGAATTACCCAGACGTGAGGAAATGCAGAGATGTAAGATCATGGGGCTCTGACAGGTATCAAACCAATAAACGCATACGTTTTGGAAAAGTTGTATCAGTTAGTACATGGTTTTCAGACGTGGTAAATAAAGACGCAAAAACAGCCACCGCAATCTCTTCCTGGTTTGGTAAATCACATTGCGCTCGCTAAATAAATCGATTTGCATCTACTCCTCCCAGTATTTTGCACGTTCTGGCTGAAACGCCCATATTTATATTCATCAAGGCAAACACGCTAAATGGATCGCACGTGCTATTTTGGCGGTTTGAGAGACGCGTCCGGTTAGTAGATCAGGTTCCACGTGTGTTTGCGCGTGCAATCACGTTTGCACACGTTTTAATACACGCAAACCTTTAGTAAATCCGGCCCCAAGCCCATCCATATTCTCCAAACAGTTCAAGAACAGCATTCAATTTACTTTGGGTACGCCTTGGATAGGCGAATATTACAGAATTTATAGGAGTGGTAAGAGGTTAATGTCTTTTAGTGTTGACAGGCAGAACCAGGGACTATAACAGTCACTCACGTTTGTGCCCTGATGATCAATTTTGGCATGGAAACAAATCCCTATATTTGTCCATCTGTCCTCCACCTAAACCACATTACACCTGTGTAACTTTAAGTAATGCATGGCGCAAACAAACTAATCTGAGGTCTTACTTTTCACTGTTGTCATTTCTCGTTCATTGCATTTTCTGCAACTAAGCATCCAACTGTGGAATAGTCAGTCTGCTTCCTGCTTACATCCATATCCAGAGAATGGTTGTGTGATATGTGTTTTCATACATTATGGTATAGACGGTAATTATTATTTATAGCCGAAAGACTTGTCTAAGAGAAGATGGTATTAGTGTGGATGTAGCCTCAGGCAGAGATGAAGTGCTTGCTTACTAAGATATTTACTATATAAAACCAGTATATTGCCATTAAACAATAACCATTTCACTGCATGTGCATTCAGTGTTTTTGAATGCAACTCACATTTGCTGCCAAAACCTGAAATGATGAAAATTGTAAGTTCAAGTCGTGTCACTCTTTTAGTTCACACTTGCTGCCATAAATTGTTTGCTAACATGTTACCACACTGTTGTATCAGCAAATGATACATAATAGATGATAAGTCTATGTTGTGTTTCAGTGGTCAACAAGATTTAGTGCAGCAGGTGTAAAGGAACAAAGCAGGGCATTGGCTCCTTGTCTCCTTTCTAGTAGACAGTCTATTGTTAACCTTAGACAAGATGAACAAATGCAGTCTTGACTATCACTCCCTGCTCTGGGTTGTCAATGTTTGGGTGAATGTGTGTGTGAACATACTGCCACTTGTGAGGGCAGTCTGGGTTGTGCTGCAGTGAGAGAGAGAGAACACTGAGAGAGCAGGCCACAGGCAGAGCTATCGATTGGTCTCGTCAAGGTTCAGGGATATAGATGAGTTACAAAACCACCATTAATTACAAATCACTTCTGCCATGAAAGTCAATTAGAGTGAAAAGCAGCAAAAAGTCTGTATCAAACAAAGAAAAGTGATAGGGCGTGCTCATTTTTCATCCAGAGATGTCTCCTACCGTAGCTTGGCAGGCCTACTCTGCCCCTCATCAACTGAGCTCTTACATTTTTTGCAAGTCTCATTCGATTAAAGTTGTTTGTTGGTTTGTGATTATTTATTTCCCAGCTCATCAGTAATTAGATGTGTAGACAAATGAATGCAGATGCATGTTTTATGCATATTCGATATGCATGTTGCCCTGCCTTATCATCGAGTACATAATCAATACCTCAAGACACATGATAAATTATGGTGCATAATGGTGCATGTATTCAGCGCATTGAGCCGTATGCTAATGCCCATATAAGGCGGTGGGGCACAGTGATACAGTCATGAGCAGGTGCAGGGTTTACGATGATCCACAGGCAGGTTCACAGACGGTCCCTGTCAGCACCACTTGAGAGAGTCCCTGCTGTCTCAGACAGGTTGCAGTGGAGCCGTGCTTTGCATTAAAATTGCAGGCAAACACTCCTTTCAACCAGGCACCATCTCTGGACTACACGCTTTCTCTCTGCGAGCCAAAAAACTGTCTTCATACCTTCAACTACATACAACCTTCTCCACGCTTTGTATTTCTCTTCTCACCCTGCCCTCTGCCTTTCAGTCTGGCTCTGCACCTGTCTCAGAGCCACCACTGTTTTTTTTTAGGGGTTTTTTTGTGTTTTTGAGAGCGACCATTGTCTGTGATTAATGTTTGGTGTGTGACTGTGTATGTAGGCAATCACAACTCATCCATGAAGTCTACTCTTCCCTGGTCTGACAGGCATGCCTTGGCACATGACGCTCCGCAGTGTCTTCTACTCTATAAAGCTGTTCCAAATACAGCCATTTCAGAGGCGATGCACAGCGTCGTGAAGCAAACGGGCTAAACAGATCAACAGCTCTCTCCCGCTCTCTCTGCCTCGCACTCGCTGAGCCTCCACTTGCATTCCCTCTGTTTTATTGTGACAAGACACAGCAAGTCATGGCTTGAATACCAACGTGATAATTTCTTGACAGTCTCCCTTTATTTGCCTGCTATCGCCCTGATAAGATGATTTTCACTCTCTGGGTTTGTTTTGTCTTGGCAGAGATGGCCTGGATGAGTAAGCTCATCCTCTCCCCTCATTTTGTCTCTCCATCAGTTGTGCTTCTGCTATCTTCCAGGCCACTCTGCACACACATTGCTGCTATGTGTATGAGAGAGAGAGAGAGAGAGAGAGAGAGAGAGAGAGAGAGAGAGAGAGAGAGAGAGAGAAAGACAGAGAGCATAAGATGATTATGGGACGATGCCACGCAGAAGAGGAATGTGTCCAGCCAAGCTCACACAGACGATAGTATTAGGAAATAATGGTGTGTGAATGCTTGGATACGTTTGTGGAGATGTGGTACTTTATCATAGTATAGAGAGAGTAAAAGTCTCTCTGTCCATTATTCTGTAATTTTCCTCTGTTTTCTCTCCTATTAACACACCTCTCAGAGACATCTGGAGGCTGTTACTTTGTTGCTGTCTAATGTTATCACTTGTGTCTGGTATGAAGTTATAATTAATGCACCACAGACAATTGGCTATGGCCAGAATCTGCATGCTAGAGAGCGCTTGGGTGAAAACCCAAAGATGACTCATGGGGAGATTAAACTGGGTCAGGAAATGGTTCTGTATTATGCTTATATCAAAATGATGGCCATGTTATGCTGCCAAAGCCCACTCTGGTCTCTGCGATGTGTGGCCAGCTTAGAACAGGTTAGGTGTAGCCTGAAAACAGGATAAATTTTGCTGGATAAGCCTGCACAATAGTCCATTAAATTATTGTGGGTCACAAAACAAAAGGGCTCTCAGAGAAGTTTGAAAGCCACTCCAGAGGGGTGGATAGAAATCTGGAGCCCACTCGATAACAGTGCCAGACACATTACACACAGTGCTGCAGAATAGGACTGAGACGAGCATATTTTGGCACACAAGCCAGCACTCACAACAAAGCCTATCTATCCACACAACTAGCTTTCCCCTCATATCTTCGTCCAAGGGGTGGAACAGGAGTTAATTGTTCTCATGATTGTGTCAGGTGGCAGAATTGATCAGCGTTAAAGGATCATTCCCTGTGACATTACCTCTTGAGAAAGGAAAGACACACTGTATGAGAAAAGGTGCTCTGTTTACGTGACATCTGACAAGGTAAAAGGATACCCTTCGATTGCTTTTGCTCCGGCGGAATCACAAAATCAATACAGCAGCATTACTCATATACTCATCAACCTTCCTATTAAAGTATACTGACTAAACAGATCAACCGCTGCCACTTCACCACACACTTGACTCTCCTTGGTTTTAATTCCTAAGATCATATTCTAACAGGGCTTTCAATTTAAATGTTAATATTCATCTGCAGCAGTGGGTTGTTTGACATAAATCACCACCTGTAAAACAATACCATGACGCAGAACATACAAATAAGATTATAAATTAACTGAACCTATTTATTATGTCTCTGCCTGGGGGCAGTCATCATGGTCTGAAGTAGTGTTTTACATTACACCATAACTAGATGAGTGAATGCACAAATGAAAAGATTCATTGATAGAAGAATCACATCTTTTGAATGTTCATGTGTAACTACAGTCACCATAGCCTCAGCTCACCTCGCTCACCAATCTAATATCTTTGAGTTGAGGCAATGGACGCAAAAGTAAACACTGTAAATACACCTTACAGTATTAAACATGCAGCTGTGGATGTGTGTGATGGACAGTTTGGGGCTGTTCACCTTCCCTCTCACCTGCCATTTAACTGAACAAGCCTGACTGTGTTTGTGATACAGGTGTTCGCTGCATCTCAGAGTCTCTGCAGTGAAGGTGGAGAGTAAAATGTTATCATAAAAAAAGAGGAGTGGTGATCAAAAAAGCAGATCTTTCAAGGATATTTTTTTGTTATACTTTCCTTTAAAAGTGCAGAGCTGCAGCCTGGCGAAGCGGTGACATCGACAAACACATAAACACAGTGTTTATGTTGAGTATTAACAGCGATGCACAAGATCCACATATAATGGCATCCTCCAGTGGTGTGACACCTGAGGTAGGGTTTACAGATGTTACCATCTGCCGTGTTTCACCCTGTTGTCTGAAGAGTGTGAGGACTGGAGAGGGAAAATGCTGCATTAAGTATTAAATTTAGACATGTTGTTTGAAAGCAACCCTCTCTCTGTTTGACCTGTTTTGATACGAACCAAGAGAATTTCTCAGAACAGGTGGCAAGAATAATGCAGTGGTATTAAGTAATTATGTATGTGACACCATACTATGCCTATGATCTGCAGGTAAAGAAAACCTGGGACATTTATCATTTATAAATATTGTTAGAAAATAAAAATACCTTTGATGTTTGGTTTGACATTTGAATGCATGTCATTTTGAAATGTGTTAAAAAAAAGATGTAAACTAACACATCATCATGCAAACCAAGGTTTTATTTAAAAACATCGCACATTTGCCTGCTTGCTTCTTTCACTGTATTTATGATTCTGAACGAAGATAACGAAAAGGAAATTGCAGATTTCCTGAATCTAATCATGTGAAATGAAAAGGTTTGAAGTCACCTGTGTTGCATTCTTCATCCAATAAATCCACCAAGAGTCTGCAGAACCACATCTGAAAATACCACCATGTAAATACAGTTTTGACCTATGTAATAACAACACAGCCTCACTTACTGGCTAAAGGGAAATCGACAATGAAACCTTGATCTCCCAAAACACAATGGGACAACCGATACTGCAGAGTGAAAGCTGGCATTGCAGAAAGAACGCCTGGCATTCCTCATTCATCATGTTGATTGGAGAGATCAATTCACATTTGAGCTTTCCTTGGCTCCCCTCCATATCTCAGGGCTGTTGTTGTGTGGCAAAACCTTCAAAGTTTACCATGCCTGCCTATATGCAGACAGAACAATCTGCTGGTCAGTGTAGTTAACACAGTGAGGCTTTTATTGTGTAAATTTTTTTTATTTTTTTTTTAGTAAAAAATAGGACATTATGTAAGCCTTGGTGTATCCCAACCTCTGCTGCAGTACCTCTCAGACCTGTTGGAGGGCAGTGTAGCTCTGTGAAAGAACTGGAGCCAGCAAAGGGGGGTGGGGTGGGGGGTGGGTGGGTTGGTTGGTTGGTTTCTCTTTCTGAGTCCTGTCGCTCATTAGGTTCCATGCAGTGCCTGAATTACTTGCTACATCTATCCATTAAAGTGCTTCTTTCTGTACACTAGTTACATAAACACAGAACTTAGTCAATTGTAACAGGTGCCTCGCAGGACGAATGCAGGGTGAAATCTGACCTCATTCCCAGTCCCATCTTGCCGTGGAGGAACACACTGTTTATTTTTGTGTAATGGAAATCTAATATTCATATAACAACAAAAGTTTTGTATTTAATTTTTTTTTTTTTTAAAGGCCAACAGACTGGACGGTGTCTTTTCCGTTTTGTTTTTTTTCTTTTTTTTGCTCCATTTGTGTTCATGTCACATTGTTGGGACCGGTGGCACATTCAGCACAGCACGGGGCAAATCGGGGCAATGCATTTGGAATCCAACTCTCCAGATAGTCACTTGCTAATGTTATGACAGCTTGTTAGCTTATTCATTCTGCAGAAGGCTATGGAAGTTGACAGAGGAAGCTGAAGTTCATGTCTCCAGGCTCTACCCTTGTCCACTTGGCTCCCTGCTTTGTCAAGGAGACTTAATTCTCATGATGAGCAATCATCTGCTGGGTTAAAGTGTAACAAGTGCACTGACCTTTCTGTTGGCCTTTGCCACCGAGCTGTCTTTAACCTATAACCCTGAACTCAACCTCTGGATGATGGCTCCACTTTGTCAGATGAGCTATTTCTCTCTAGGTGATCAGTTTTTCTTTATATGAATGTAATTGCAACATTTATAGCCAAATAAAGCAAAAATAAAATACCTCTCTTGTTGATGAAACTGAAATATATTCTGCACATAAAGAGAGAAGCAAGAAGCATTAAGCAGGTAACCATTTTTGGCTGTATGAGCATCACTGTGCATTTGGACCTCTCATGTCTCCTTTTCATCAAGTGCTTTAGATAACAGCTGGGCTCCACCATAAAGTAAACTCCAGCTGATGTATTGAGATTTTAATTGTGGCGAGTTATTTTGCTGGCAGTCCTCCTTCAGGAGTGGGAACAAAAGGCTTGCCTGTCGTCCCTCTTCGCCTCCCTCACACAGCTGATAATCAATGGAGGGACGGAGCTGCCAGCTATTGACTGAGCAGAGATGAATGACACTGCTCCCAAAGGGTCCATTTGAATTTTGACAGGCAGGATTCAAAAGTCCAAGCCCTCCTTTGATGGTACCAGGAAGGAGGCTTTTCACTAACATGCTGAAGGTAATAGCAAGTGCTGACTGCTGATACAGGGCTTCGAGAGGACTGAAATACATTAAGCTGCAGACTATTAAGGATCATGTTTAGGGAGTTTAAATCACTGCATAATACAGTGCATTCATTGAAGACATCCTTTGCAGCTGCATTGTATGCTTCAAATAGAAAGGCGAATTGATGGCGAACTGAACTTGCAGCACACTTGTGCACATGCAGAACAAATGTCAGAACAGGGAGAAAAGGACTCTCGCCTGGCCACCAGCAGTGGCGTGCTTAGACTTTTTGATGGGCAGGGGCGAAAAGAAAAAAAAGGGCACATACAGCGCGTCCTCGCCACTGAAGAGGGCACTTATTTTGGCTCATAAGAAGGCACTTTAGCGCGCATTTTGGCTGCTAAGAGGGCAGGTTTTTTTCGACAATTACCCCCCCCCCCAGTGCACACCACTGGCCACCAGTGAGATACCAGAAACTTCCACACAGCTGTCATTTGCTCTTATTTTCTCTGCACAATTGCTCAAACCATGTCGTATTGTGATAACGTAAGTCATCTTCAAACGCCCACCGCCTTCAACACACAAAAACAAGCATTTCCCCCCACTTTAATGCAGTTTGACCTATATGCAGTCAACATGAAAGCTCTAAGAACATATGCTATTACATGCTGTACATAATTTGTCTTGGTGGTCACATGGCCAGTATTATGTGGAAGCACATCAGCTCCGATCGACAGCCTTTCACTCCCTTGTGCCTGATGTTCTATGTCTGGCTCCCAAGTGAGGATCTTGTTAATGCTGTAGCAAGCTGGAGACTGGCAGATACACCTGCTTGTCATGGATGATCACCCTATTCTGGGCAAACAAACTAAGCTGCCTGTACACCCAGTAATCCAGCAATATTACATATTAATAAGACTCTACAGTGCCGTACCCCAGTTCAGATTAAATGTTTTTTTCCCCTTATTGCATATTTCCATTGCTAAGTACATAGCAAGCAGAATAGCTGTCAAGTTCATGTCACAGACTTGAAAAAATGATGGCCGATGAAAATCACTGTTACATGTTAGCTTTCTGTGTTTGATATATACTTAAGATACAAAGGATTTCCACATTTTCCAAAAATGGGTTATTACACAGAACGGAGGCAAATAGTGTAGCATTTATTCAAATAAGGTATGGCAGGCTTTTATTTTTAGATTAAAGGGACAGCGAGGAGTTTCTATTCGGTTATAAAAAAGTCTCACGTTAATGTGGATGAATCTCCGCTACCCACACTTGTTAATGGGCCCATTTTCGATAAATATATCGTTCTGTCTCTATCATTATTTTGTTATTATTAGTGGTGGCGGAAATGCTGGTCGAGCCGACCAGCGTTTCCTTCGTGGCGAGTCATGAGAATAACGCAGCCAAATCGCCATTTATGGTTGGAACTATGACGGTATGTGAACCTCTTTGAACCTCTGACTTTAATTCTTGATGAATGAAAACATGAGTCTGTCTTGCGCCGGTCCAAGAATTCTACGGTGCGCGCGGAGGCTCATAAATGTAGTGTGAAAACGCTTCGCTTTTCCAAAACTCCTCGTTGTCCCTTTAACCATTGCAACTTACTTCTCCTCCTACATGCCTACAGTATCCTCTATCTTATCGTTTACCATTGGGTCTTACACTTTATCTTTTCCTACCATACTTAAGAGTTTTTCTGACTTGAGGTTAGTATTACCATTCATTTCTGTCCACCTGACAAATTTAATTTCAATCATCTCACTTTTCTTAAACTTTATTTTGGTATCCACCACCTTCCCAGGGGAATATCTGGTTCTTTATTGGATACAGTACATGCTCTACTGTTCACCAGTCAGCTACAGTACATGTCAAGTTTCCTGTGTGGTTATGGACAGGTTATGTAGCCTACAACTTGGGACCAGAGTACCATATAAAGTCCTCCAAGGTCCTAAAACCTCTATGGAGCTAAGAGAGTATAAGTGCAAAGTCGGGTGTTAATTACTGTATGTGTGGGCTCCAAAACTACAAGCCACCTTCACATTACATTAAGTCATTAATCTATTTTTAAGGTGAGACACAGCAGGGAGAAGCTTCATTATTTCATGCACTGGTCAGTCCTGAGACTTTGGGGGTATTTTGCTTTCATAATGTGTTCTTCAGGCTTTGAGACCGGTAGAAATAAAATAAAAAATTCCCATGTATCCACTAAGGATTTTATTTTACTACATTTTGTCTATCTGTCTGTGGACTACTAAATTCACCAAAAGTTATCACCCCAACACAACATACTGTATATACGGTCTGGTTTCTGCACCATGTCATCACAGTCTCTCCCACTCTCTCCTGCACAATGTGACTGGATCCTGACATGGCCGTTTCTTTAATATCATGATGGTGTGTACCTGTATGTATCTTTAAAGCTGTTTTTTCAAAGTGAGTTAATCTCTACTCCAGCAGCAGTTACATACACCAAACTTTCCAGGTTTATGCCTGTCTATATTCTGGAGGCTTTTACCAAGTGGGTTGGTCATATATCACTCACATTCTCATTTATGCAACATTTTATTCCAAAAACATGCTGAAAATTGACTCTTTTTTAAAGGCTGTTGACATTCTTTTCTGATTCATGGAGTGATAAAAATTCTACCCTGTAAAAACCTTTGACTCTAATAACACCAGATCAAAATGAAAGAAGAACAAGAATGGAACATGAACATGAGCTTTTTTCAATGCTCAGATTCTTGCTCTGGAAATCAATGCAAATCAGCACATATTTCATTAGACCATGCGCCATTTGCATATGTACATAACATTTCAGAGAAACTGTAGTACAAGTTAAGGGTGATACATGTATAGATTAGTTATACTCTTCTACTATTCATCAGTGTATTTTTGCCAAAAAACAACATTAATTTATTTATTAATGTTAAGGGCAGATTGTGGTTATGACAAATACATTATTATTACAGGATGGTTAGTCCAAGACAACTAAAACATTTCAGGTAAACATAGTTTTAAAAAAGATGGTAATTTGGTAAAAGTCAGATATACTTCATGCCCCCTTGCCTTGTATGGAACACACTACTTATTCCACCGGTAAAGAGCATTGATAAAAGTTGTGAATTGTACACTGTGAAATAGTCAAAACTGACATTACTCTAAAGGATATTGGTGAATTATCCAAACAGTAAACCTGCCAATCGCCTGTAAAAGTATAAACTAGAGGAAAAAGCTGGTTCACTGATTGCAATTCTTTTTTTTTTTTTTAAAGAGTGCAACAAAAGTCAAAGTTCAGAGACTTTTGGGATACAGCTCTAGAAATTAGTCAAGTTGAAAGCAACACATCCTTCCAGTGGAGCTCCTACTGAGCCTGATGGGATCTGCACCCAAGAGATGATCCACAGTTAAAAGAAAGTACACCAGAGTTTAATTACTGGGGGAGTCGATGAACAAATTTAATTAAGCATGAACAACAAGCTGCCACTCTGTTGTGGTCCCTCCTTGCTCCACAACTGATACGGACTTAGTGTTAGCAACATTACCTTCAGTCATTCCACTATTTTCCAGATGGTTGCAACTATCTGAAAGAAGTAATTAGTCTAAATCATCCTCTCAGTTGAAACAAGTCCCTGTTATTTCAGTATTTCTTCATACCTATTTTTAAGGCTCCCTTGAAAGAAGACTTTGCGTTCACCACCAAGAAAATTCTTGCATTTCCTCCAGAGTTTGTTTGTCTGTGTCTGTTATTGTTTGAAAGAAAGCAAGGGTGGAGGCCAACAGAGACTGAAATCAAACCTATAAAAATATTGTGATAACTTTTATGAACCAATTAAGCAGCTGGCATCGCTCTATAATTCTCATATAATCCATAGGCAAAACATCATACTCACACTACTCAAGTGGTGTTGATAGGTGGAGGGAGAAAGGTTTTCACGCTAAAAGCCTGGTATACACGTAAAGATTTTCTAAATCTCAACAGATTTTTTTTATCTGTGAGAGACCCCACACATGAAGATAAAAAATATTTGATTGAACAGTTTTAATCTTATTGTGTGTGGTGTGTTCCAATATGTCAAATAGGCTACAGCACACCACAGCTGTGTCCCAATTCAGGGGCTGCATCCTTCGGAGGGTGGATTTGAAGGCCGATTACGTCACAGCGCTGCGCGAAGGCTGTCCCAATTGGTCCAAATTCGAAGGCTCCTACAAATGCGTCCTCCTTTCCCCTGCATTCGGAGGATGCACCGCTACAATCCTTCGCGGCCTCCCGTATCCCAAGATGCTTTGCTGCACCGTTGTTGTTATTAGCAACCTAGCCGCTAGCTATCTAACGGTAGCAGCTCTGTGCTGTAGCCACGGTAACCCGGCTCTGCGGCCGGCTTAGAGGCGCGGTCGCCCGCTGAGCCGGGCTCTGCTGGCTGCACAGGTGAGGAGCGGAGGCAAAGCATCTGAGTGCGACAACTTTTAACAAGAAAGCTATGAAAACACATTACTTGTGCTCTTTATTCTCTATTCACTTAATAGCCTACCCCCCTGGCTGCTGTTCAATGGTTTGTTTATTAGTATATTAATGATAACTGCCCTTGTATTGATTCTACTTCTTTTAAAAAAAAAAAAAAATGTGAGGGGTGGAGGAGCGGTAGAGCCGTTGCAAGCGCCACTTTTAAATGTTTAACGTTCGGCCGTTGTTTACGTTATGATCAGGAAATGCTCCGAAGGCTAGACCGTCCCATTTACCGACGGTTGATGCAGCCCTCGGAGGAGTCTCCGAAGCCGTTGCCTCCGGAGACCGCGTAGGCTGGGTCCTCCGAAGGCTGCAGCCCCTGAATTGGGACACAGCTATAAAGATTTTTCTTATGACAGAATCTCGTCCCCCACGCCAGAAATCTTGGGTGATCAAATGTGATCTGGCGTACTTTGAATTTCGCTTTTGATGGTAGCCATGGAGATGGTCGCCATTGGTTTGTTATGCTTTGTGTTCTTCAGTCAGGCAAGACAAGGCAAAGCAAGACAATTTTATTTGTATAGCCCATTTTTACAAACAGTTTGTCTCAAAGTCAGCTCGCTTCTTTATTGGTTACATTCACGTCACAATCAACGGAGTGAACTTTTGATCAAAACAGTCACGATTGTTGGGGCCAACGATTGTAAATATTGAACATGTTTAATATTTACAATTGTCGGACTCGGACCCAACCACTTTCTCAGCCGATTGTCGGGAGAAATTGACTCTTAACACACCACACACCACAGTGAATTTCGTAGGATAATCTTAAGAGGCCATAAGATAATCGGCCGATTTTTGTCCGTGGTAGGAAGGGGGCAAATCGGGCCAAAATCAGCCAGATTATCTTTATGTGTGTACCACGCTTTAGCTGTGACATGTCACATCAATGTGTTTGAGTGAAAATGAAGTAGGCTACAGACATATATTTATGTAGCTATATATTGATTTTCAGCCTTTCTTTTAGTCTTCAAAGATGATTCTGCACACACACTCACACATACACATACAGCAACTTCCCTGGGTAATAATGCTTATCAAGCATATGTAATTGCAAGCCTAAACCAAATTTGCCTAGGTGATTCTAATTGGTTTTGTCACTTGTGAGCGATAGCTGACTAATGCTATTCTGTCAGCACTGACAGTGTCACTCTAACCCACTCCAAGACACATTGCTGTGCTTAGCATTGCAAAAACAACACTCCGAAGGAAAGATACCAAAGCAAAAGGTCTCCGATGTACTTTCAAAGGAAACAATATCTTAGTATGCATATTTCTCCCTGAAGCAATGTGTGTCCTCTGCTTGTTGTTTTTGTGACAGTTTGTGGAAATGTGAGAGGCGTAATCATGCTGCAGTGTGCTATTTTTTCAAGGTTGGGTGAGTAAGAATTCAGAGCTGCTGCCAGACTCTTGGTTCCAAATCCCCAAAACTCAGTAAAACAAAACCTTTTCGGATAGACAAGGTCTCCACTCCTTTTTACAACAAATGCACTATCCTCGCTTTCATCTGGCAAATAGCCATTAATCATAGTTCACAGTGTCTTCCTGCATTGCATTACACAAGGATGGTCTGCAAAAAGCATGCATGCATGAAATAGCTTCTAATCTCCTAGTACGTTTTGTTACAGTCAGTGTGGAGGTACAAAGGTTTAGAGTAGAGACACACAGACACATGGCCATGTAATGAGTATCTAGTTCTATTACTAGCATTACTAGTTTATTACTGTGCACAGCTAAGACTGCAAATTTTCATCCTGATCCGTTTCAAGGGAAATAATTATGCAGCTAATGCAATTTAATCCCTGCCCTTGCTTCCTCCTCTGAGAAAGAGGCACATGCCAGCCAGCATGAAGTTGGGGCGGTTGCCTCATTACATGCAAAGTGCATATAATTAATTGGGTTAGAGGAAAAGACAGCTATACCTAGAAGCAAAGGCAACATAACATTTGAGACATCTTTGATCCAAAGAAACAGCAAAATAAAAAAAATAAAAAAACATAAGAAAAATACAGATTAATTGTGAGTGCTAATGAACGGTGCACAGGAGCGATTTGTCTCGTACAAGTCTGGGTAATTATTTACTCTAACTTATGCCTACGTATGATGCTCAGTGGAAAGAGTAGGTGCTTCACTTAGGCAGTAACTCAGTATGAAATCTATATGTGATATTAATTTTGTTTTTTATGTTGCCGTCTTCTGTATTTTCTGGCCCCTGTGGTGAGCACTTTCACCTCACAACAACAAGGTGCTTTATTCTCAGCTGGAGTCTTGTCGGCAGAGTCTGCATGTTCTTCCCAGCGGTGGTGTTGGTTTCCTCTCGGTGCCCTGACTTGTCTGTATAAAAAGCAGTGGGGTGGATTGGAGGCTCTGACCTGCCCACTGGTTTATATAGTGCATGAATATTTGTGTGAATATTTGCTTTGTTCATTTATAACCCAACCAATACCAAAACATCCACTGAGTGCAGAGAGAGAATCTTAAAGCAGAAGTAAGCGGAATATTTGTGTTAATATAAGTCTTAAATAGTTATATCTTCCGACGGCAGTAACTTACATAGAGTGTTTGGTCCGAAACACAGGTCTGTCAGTCACTCTGCTCTGCTGTAAGCCGAGGAGAAAACTTATTGTATACTTCCTTGTATCCTACAAGCTTTATCCAATGAGGAGAGAGAACGGCATGAAGGGCTGTGTGTGCAGCCAAGGGATGCGCGTGAATGTGGTGACGTAGGGACGAGGACCAATAGATCCATGACGAGGGCGGGGGCTGCTAACTCCATCGGCTGACAAGAAGTCAGCCAAAACGACCGGATCGCTTACTTCTGCTTTAATAACTCTGGGTGTCTCCACTTTTTCTCAATAGCATCAACACCAGTTGCATAAGTATTGGGCAACTGGTCAATTGGTCTATTAAAGCAGAAGTAAGCGATCCGGTCGTTTTGGCTAATGCTGCGTTCCAGGCCGGCTTTTGAAACCGTAAGTTACGGCTTCAAGTCACGACTCGTAACTTCCGACCCGTGAACTCGTACCAGATCGAACTGGTACGACTTCACAGGTCGAAAAACACGAGTTACGGGTTGCCTTGAACGCACCATAACTTCTTGTCAGCCGATGGAGTTAGCAGTCCCCGCCCTCGTCATGGATCTATTGGTCCTCGTCCCTACGTCACCACATTCACGCGCATCCCTTGGCTGCACACACAGCCCTTCATGCCGTTCTCTCTCCTCATTGGATAAAGGTTGTAGGATACAAGAAAAGTTTTCTCCTCGGCTCAGAGCAGAGCAGAGTGACTGACAGACCCGTGTTTCAGACCAAACACTCTATGTAAGTGATTGCTGTCGGAAGATATAACTATAAGACTTATATTAACACAAACATTCCGCTTACATCTGCTTTAAATATTGAATATCTATTTGAAACTTTACATAGTTTACATAGAGATCTGTGTGTAGGTGAAAATGTGTTTACATAGAGACATGAGCTGAGGTTGTGCTTAGGAGTTCAAATTTCAATAATGTTACCGTGCTAACACACTAAAATAAGAGCATGTCTAACATTACCCCTGCTAAACATTTGAATATTAACACCATCACTGTGAGCCTGCTGCAGGCCTTACAGAGCCAAAGCTATGTCTGTCGACTCAGTCTTGTTGATTACTTGGGAAGATTTTACCCCTCAATACATTTTGATAAATGCTATGTTAACCTCTCAAAGCAACGTTTATACAGATGAAAAACGGCACCTTTTAAAATTTATACTAAGCACACTACGTTGTGATCTGCACTGCCTTACTCTAATGTCAGGGTTTCATTCACTTGTCTCTTCGAAACACATTAACTTCAAGGCTTGGGCTGTTTATCCATCCCTTCATTCTCACTCCCATTTATCCATTTCAGCCTCTGATCAAAACCGCTCTCCTTTTTGGTTCTAATATCACCCTCTAACACCACCATGAAATATGAATACCATTATGCAACTTTAGAATATTATGGGTAATTGCTTTTTGAAAGCTCCCCCCATTCCTTTCTGTTGTTGATAAACATGTAATGGGCTTACTTTTTTCTTTAAAAAAACAAAAACAAAAACACGTGACCTTAGCTGTGTGACCTTCAGCTGTGGCTTTGACTTCAAAGGTCAGGGGGGATCCCTGTGGACCCTCGCTGGGCCTCAAGAGGACATACAGCACACAGGAACTACCGGAATCAGACCCATAAAGGGAAACTGTGGCTGAATGAGCAGATGTAAGAATTTGTGGTAGTGTTTCTTGTGCATTTGTGTGTGTGTGTGTGTGTGTGTGTGTGTGTGTGTGTGTGTGTGTGTGTGTGTGTGTGTGTGTGTGTGTGCGCGCACGCGTTTGTGTAAGGTTGGTCCATGCTCGCATGTACCAAGCGTTGCTGGGTTCCTAATGTTATTCCCATCTCAATTTTCTGCTTTTGCATGTTCATTAATGCAATTATACTGTTGGTGTGTATAGGAAGCATGGGTAAATGAATTAGGCAGGAGCATGTTTCCGAGTGGGAGTGGATACGGAAAAGTGGTACAGTCTCTAAACCTTTTAATGAGGGAGAAATTTTGCTGAAGACAGGGCTCTGTTAATGGAATCTGAACTTGATTATAGGATAGCAGACACACATTCAGGAGAGTCCTTGTCCTCCGAATCCTGCTCTATTTACAGTATTTATCATCAAGGCATCGTCAGCAGCGAGCACCATCTGTATAAGCTTGAGTTTCATTATTTGACATACCTAATGATACTAATCCTTTAAAGTATATTAGAGTCAATTTGCCTGGCAGAGGACACTGTGTAACAAATATACAGGGCAACTTGCTGCACCTGTTGATAGTCTGAAAGTAAAATTCTTTGCTTTGCAGTTTGATTAGGACTTTGATAAACAGCAGAATGGGAGGAGGGAGTTGGGGGTGGGTGGGTAGGGGTGGGGGCTTTTTGATTGAAATGATTCCAACTGGGAGAGGAGGCTCTTGTGTGAAATTAAATCAGCCACATGTGTGGGAGGAAAAGCAATTAATGACCTCTTTTTTTTTAAGTGAAAAGTTAGAGTGAGGTTAAAAGTTGGTGCGCTATCTTTGTTAATTTATCCGTCGATGGCCAGGCTTTGAATCTGAGCAGGTTTTTTTTTCTTATTACTGCAAAGGCTTTAATGTTCTTCACTTTATTGTTTCAACCAAGCAGTCTCATCTGTCAAAGGTGCATTTCAACAATATCCATCATTTCAAATGAAACCTGCGTTTACTTAATTACTGGAGCACTTAAGAGACAACACATCACTATTTAACATTAGATAGTCTCAGATAAATATGATAATTCCCTGCCACTTTACACTGGTTGTGGTGGTGGAGTGGGTGGTGGTCTTTCTTAATGAGAGCTTCAGCCATCTTTGTCTTTATGACAGATGACATATGATGCACCCTCCTACAGTAGCTGTGTCTTCAGAGCCAGTTGGACGCTACAGTGAGCTGCTATTAGAAAGTGGGGAGACAAGTCGTGGCAAGTTTCCTCTAGACTGGTAAACAAACAGCCATGCTAAAATAGCTAATTTAAACACAACTGTTTATGAAACTAAAAGCATATCCTTGTCCATTCTAAAGGGCAAGAAGTAAATCAATATTAAATTGTTATTGACTTAATTAGCATGGTGGTCCAATAGCCATTTAGAAAGATTTAATAGATTCACAAAATTACTGATGCACAGGGATCTAGAGTCCCTGTGGTCTCTGAAATAAGTCAAGTCGCTGCATACAGCACATCTTAATACAGATAAATTTGCTAGATTAGATTAGTGTGGTCCTCTATTAATTTAACTAGATACAAAGCTTAAGATTGGGGAATTCCAGAGTTTCTTCATCCTTTTACCAAAATTAATGAGATTTTTTACTTTTATACATTTCTTAGAAGCTTGTGGCTGCAGATGGAGAAAGAGACCAAATGATACGATTCACTATTCAATATTATCTCTATCATGTGTTTGTGCAATTTGTGAGTATTATTTGTCCAAGGTTATCTTTCCCTGGGACCAATGTAGCGAGATAAATTAAGGAGAAAAGGGGCATTGAAATCTTATTAAAATAATTAATTGAGTGTTTTCGCGAAGATGACTTCTGAGTGCTTGAAAAATAAAAAAAGAATATGCATCGGTGTGGGAGAGAGTAAGAGATAGAGAGGTGATGGTGTGAATGCTGACTTCATTTTATCTTAAGTGTCACTTTCCATCTTTTCTCTCAGTTGGTTCCTTTCCAGTGGAGTTATAGTGTCTCTGTCAGGATCTAATGGGCTGTCACAAACTGTTCAGTGATAGACTGTGGCACAGGTTAATTTGGGTCCAGGACAATGTCTCGGGCCATCATACATTTGGATGCACACATTCATAGTGATGCACAAATAGGAGGTCGCATATTTCTCCTTGCTGTCATCTTACTCTTTTGCTTTGCAAGCCACTCAGATCGCATTTCCACATGGAAGAAGGGTCATGGACAAACTCATTTTTTCAAATAATTGTTTCAGAATAGAGAAGGGGGTTAACAATTAAGAGGGAAATATAACTTCAAAGTTAACAGAATTTGTACAAACAGGAAAATATTTTGCATTTCATTTTGTGGGGTGGGACTGTGGAACAGTATGGGTGAGGAGTTAAAACAATGTCCAATATATAGGTCATTGCATATGTCTGAATTTGTGGTTCTGAGTTAAGCTTATAATGCAGATGTTGATCACTATGGCAACCCCCTTGCATCAATCAGCAGGTCAGAGACAACGGTATACATTCAAATGTACAGATGCACCTGTGTCTAAATATCACTAATGTGCCACGAGTTATTGAGCAAACACGGTGTTCATGTGTCTATTGATTTATTTCTGGAACGTGTGTCTTATCTACATTCATTTTCCACTGCTGTCAATGAACAGGAACATTTGCTTTAGCATGCACTGAAACAGCCTCAGGGATGTCGTGATTAATGTATCCCACTTAGCTGAGGCGCCTCAACACTCTAGACATGTTCTTTGAGCACTGCAATCCTATCATTCAAATTCATGTCTTCGTTTACTAATATATCACATGGAGATGCTCCATTATAGGTGCTTTGGGACTGTAGTCATCCCTTTGAGCTGGGCTTCGAAGATTTCCTAATAAATACAGACCTGTGAAAGTTAGCAGACTCACAAACTGGGTGTGGTGACGGTGGCACAGACAATAGGGGTGGGATGAAGCACTTTCTCTATGAGTTTGATGGCATGCATCATTGAAGATGACAAAATGTAAAAATTGTTTAGAGGACCTTATTAAATATGTATGAAACTGGATTTTCAAGGAGGGCATAGACAGGGAAATCCATCATCGCATTGTAAAATGCAGAAATACTATTAAAGCATGAATATTTAGTATCATTTTTTTTCCTGCTGCTATGCAGAGTGCTACAGACAAGAGAACATTGAAAACATGATTTTAATATTACATGTGACTTCCAAGCAAAGCTATTTTTCTTTCCTTTGGTTTGAATACATTTATTGTAGGCTTTCTGATCCAAAGCAATTCAGAGGAAGCTATGTCTAGTGGTGCCAAATATCTTGTACTGTAGATAAACAGATTGTCGTAACACCTTCACTCATGGTGCGAACATTTGAAAATACTGTGCAAGAAGTCGTCAACAAACATGAGTAAATTGACATTGGGACAGAGTGGGAACAATAGTGTTTACAACTACTCAATTAGAGAGATTAATCAACCTCTCCAAGGTCAACAAAACAAAGGCGCGTTCATGTAGTATAATCCCTCTAAGTCAACTATTAATTACTTCATGAATGTCTGAGGACTAGAGGGCATTGTCATGGGCCATGGCTCGTAGAAATGTCATTAGGGTTGGAGCAAGAAATTTACCAAACCTTTTTTGTCAAATCCTTACCAGATCAAGAGTCTGAAACAGAATCCTGCAAGCTTATTATGCTGCATCACTCATCCTGTTTACGTCTTTGCTTTGCTTCCAAATTAAGACGATTTTTATTACCACTGGAAAGGGCTTCTGTGATGATACATATTACTATTGCCACCATCAGACCTTGCAGTCACAGCTTTATAGCAGCAAATATACATCACCTGGCACAATGATGCTGTTGTGAGGTGCAGCTATAGTAGCTCTCTGCTGTGAGACTGCCAGCACGCTGTGTTGTTGTGAGTGGGGAGCCCACACTGCTGCGCAAGCCTGGCTGTCTGTGGGTTGTATGAGTAGGTATGGGGGCGTATTTTCAGAGAAGAGAGAGAAAATGAGAGATAGGAGCCACAGCCAGAGACTTGTCCCTGAGTGATGCTGTTCTGCTCCCTGCAGCACCCTGTCAACTCCAAATGAGAAATTTCCAGACATCCAGTGAGGTAGCTCTTGAGAGTGGAAATGTTTTCCCACCACTGCTGTGTCCTTTTTTGGACAATAACTTTAAAAGTTAGTTGGCTGACCTTCAAAGTGGAGGAAAGATAATGGATTCCATTCATCTCAAGGCATGTGTTAAGTTGATTGGGAGATGAAACAGTGTGAAAATGCATGCTGTTCAGGATGAAATAGGCCATGCTGGCAACTTGTCATTTGACTTATATGCTTTTTGCTTTGAACTGTGGCCTGTATCTCTTTTAAGGATTAATATCTAACGTTTGTTAATGTGGGAAGATACATGTGAATACACCATGGATCATGGTTCAGTAATGTTTGAATTAATGATGTGATCACAGGGAACCCACAAGCCTCAGTGATGATGGTGACTTCTTGTCAAAGTAGACCTCAAAGCCTGACCTCTTTTGTGTGAGCACTGTGTATCACCCTGTGCGTCCCCTAATCAAAGGGCTCCACAACATATCCTTACATAAGTAATTGAACTGATAAAAAGGAAAGCCAACCTTAGACTCTTACAGAGAAGAAAAATACAATATAGCAGCAAATATATGATAGTATACGAAAATGTGAAAAAAACGTGGGCCTCGTGAAAAAAACAGTATTTCTGTTCTGCAGTAGCACTGAAATATAATACAGAAAACAAGATGCAACAAAAATGAATATTTTAAAATGTAATAATCATCAACACTCAATATGCAGCGCTTGCAGTATACAGAGGCTCTTTATCATTAGACCAACACATTTCAGCTCTTGGCCTTCACAAGGGTCTGTATGAAACATATTATTAGCAGCACTGGAATAATGCAAATATGTTCACTCGAGACAAGCAGTAAAGACTTCAGCAGCAAACTTACGTAGGTGAAGGAGCCATGGAAACCAAAGGCTTCTACTCTAGTCAAGCGGACAGGGGCCATCATAAATGAACAGGTGTGCACTGAGCAGGAAATGGAACACCAAATAACAGCTAATAGAGAACAAGAGCTTTGTCATTCCCATCAGCAAGAACATGAACTAGTGGAAAATAATTAGTGCAGTGTTGTTCACTGATGCTGAATCACTCATGGTAAATGCACAAAGCCGAGGCAGACTAGAAGGCAGCTAAACAAACTACACTAATAGCGCAACAGGTTCTTCCTCTTCAGTTGTCCTGAAAATAAATTATGAGCCCTATATCATGGAAAGAGTAAATGGGGTGAATGTTGTGTTCAAGGCCCACATAGTTCCAGTAATAATAGTTCATATGTTGAAAAAAAGGACATTGTGTTGCTCATTTTATTTACCAGGCCAATTAGACCAAATTACTAATTGCAGTACATTATATTACTGCACTGTGTGCTTTACCATAGGAGACAAGCAAAATGTACACTTTAGGACTTCTCTGTCTCTTCTAATTTAAAATAGGTAAATCAAAGGAAATAATGTCACAATATTAAACCTAAACTCAACTCTCTAAAAGCATGATGCGATCTGTGGAGCACCTTCACTCTGTGGCCATGTCAGACACTGGACTCTGGACTCTAAACCATCTGAAATCTGAAATGTGTCTTTGTTACTCTTAGTAAGATATCATAAAAGCACATATACCAAAGACATAAAAGCATTAATTTAGAAAAATAATTAAGCTTAAACGCTCTGCCAGTGTATGCTATCCTGCTTAATATCAGCCACATGTCTCTGTAATGATTAGTTTTAGAGATTAGGGTCTACATTACATAACTTCATTACACTCATTACAAAAAAGAACCCCCTCTTAAAGAAGAGCTCTTTCATGTATGTGTAACTTTTCCAAATTAGTATAATTGGTTAATCAAAAACCACCAGCAGCACCTAGTTTATTTTCAAGCTCTTTTGGTGTGCATGTACAAGGCTCATTGTGAAACGCTGAGCAGACCATTCACACTGAAGGGGTCAGCTGTCCCATTAATCTGAGACCATTAAAACAAAGCAGTTTCTGAACTGCTGAGCTGGCTCTTTGGAGTCAGATGTTCCTTCAGATGGCCACTGGCTCATTGTTGAGACAGGTGTTGAGTAAATGCAAATGATCCGCTCAGGTGCTGTATTGTAAAATCCAGCATGTAGGCAGGGTCAGCGTAGCGTCTACCAGGTCAGCTCAGCGCTCAGAACAGGTGTATATAATGCAATGCTGCAGTGTGAATTATCAGCTAACAGCTGTCACCTTTCACCCTGCCATTAATTCTGTAGACTTTCAGCAAAGTGCAGCTGCACTCATAATGTTTGTTTTGAGAATACTTTATGATCTATAATAACTTTGATTTTTTTTCATCCTTTTTTGGGGCAAACCAATTACTGTGCTAATATTTGAAAATGGTAAAAGTGACACAGAGGTCCAGTAGTTAGTCAGATCTGAGACATACCATGAAGTGCATGCTTGCCAGGGCATGGACGCGCATGCTTTAAATTGAGAATTCTGAGTTTTCTTAATTATCCTTCAGTATGTTTACTCATTGTCTGGCAGAGACACCACATTGCAATCACCACTAAAACTGCATGTGCTGGGCTCGTTATGCCGACGCTGAAAATTAACATCCTGTCTTCCAATTAGAGTGAGAAATTTGATAAAAGGACTTCTTCTGGCAATGAGTTAATTAGTTGATCTTACTCGAGAGACCCTGCACCCTGGGGTGAAATTACCATGTGCCATTAATTTACATGATGATTGAGATTAAATACATATTTTATAGAATCACAACACAGTGGATGCACGCTCACAAACTCATACTAACATAGGTGACTAAAGGTCTTCATTCTTTTAGGAGGAATGAGTAAACATAGACCCTGTGTTTGCCATTTCGTTGTGAGATGCCTGCTTTCATCCACCTATTAGCGTATGCAAACAATGAAAAGGCTGGGAAGGATTTTGTATGCTATTGAAAAGGCACCAAGAGGTGTGCTTTTGTAGGACTTCAGTAAGTATAGCTGGGCAATTCTCCACCTCTGTGTGCTCTAAAATTGGATCAATAGCATTTAAACCCTGACTGCCAGGACTGGAGGACTCTCAGAGTGGAATGTCATGCATCTACACTCCCTTTTATTAAATTCTGTATTAATGGAGAATTTTCCACTGGCGTTTTTTTTTTTTTTTTCTTTTTAAAAAAAGGTATTTTCTAAGAGATCTAAAATCACAACACATTTCTATACCTTTACTTGGCGAAACAAACTGATCTACATTTTGTACATGGGTAAAAATAACATCAAGACAACAACAAGCAAAACAACAACACCAAAAATACCATACCAATCACCATGACAACATTTTATTGATATGAAAAGGGAGAATTCAACAAAGGGCATTTTGCTTGTGTGTGATCTTTTGTATGGATCTGTGTAAGAGTGCATGAGAGGGAGGTGAAAAGGAAGTGAATTAACCTCCTGAGTCCTGCCATACATTTTTTAAAAAACACATTACAACCTGTGATATAAATCATGCATGCACATTTTTTGCTTATGGGATGGAATCTAAAATCATTGGTTGCCAAAATCATTCATGCTAAACCGGCATAATGCTAATCTGACTGGCATGTAGTTTGATTTTAACACTCTTGTTTGGATAAATAGTTGCTTTGCTAGGACATTGCTTATAACTGCTAATTTACTTATGGATGGAAAACATAGGATGACATCAACTGACTGTCAAGATGAAGTATGTGGGTCTGAGTCGCACAGACCATTCGGCTCAAGAATGTTTTATCAACCCACCGTTAAAGAAGGTGCTATGTTGATGAAGAAATTCTGATTATTTTCTTTGTCTGCAGTTTTTAATTTAGTTCAAATGAAGTATCTTGTTCTGCATGAAGACCTGCAGTTGACCTTCAACATTTCGCTGAATATTTAAAAAAAAAAAACCTGTGTTTTTATCATTGTGAAAATATATTGCATACAACAATAAATAAAAACATTACAGCTCCTTATGATTTCCTCTCCTACAGTGACTTGTGACAAGTGTTTGTGGTTTTGTAGCCCATTTCAGCAAGGTGGAGGCCTGAAATTTCTGCTCATCATAGGCATTACTCTAACAGTTCTCTGTCAAGAAAAGGCAGACTGTTTGTGACAAATCAATTTTTGACAAGGTAGGATACCTCTAAACCACATTTGAAGACTATCGCTTGGACTGGATTACATGATACAAACTCCAGCCTTTCATAAAAAAGCATGAGCCTTGAGGTTTATGTTGGATTTTCAGCTTAGACTGAACGCGTTTATCCTCTATTCTTCTCTATTCTGTGCTTTTCATTAAAAAAAACACAATTAAATTTTGTTCAATACTGTATGTCAGTGTTTATTCATGTTCTATTACCATGATTGATGTCCAATCAGTGCTTTGAATAAGACATGTCTAGACGCTGCAGAAAGAAATGAACTTCCTTTAAGTAAGTAGATATAAATGACATAGGACTGAACAGGTAGGATGACTACGAACAGGGTTGCTCTTTCTCTAGTTGTCTTCTTCTATTCAGGTGTACTGTTCCTGAATCAAAGCCCAAGGTTGACATCAACTAAAGATGTTGTCAATAAACGTAAACAAGGTTTCATAATTTACCAATGTTGTCTGAATGACATACCTGTAAATGTCACATACCTGTCATTCGGACAACATGTTTTATGAAGAGAAAGTGTTGTTTGGCCCTGGAAACCCTAGGAAAGGAATGATGCAGCTGCAGGCAGGAGCCCATTACTGTAACAACATAGTTTCATTGACAAATAGTTTAACGGAACAAAATAACAAAAATCACACCTCACAAAAGTTCCAGAGTCAGATCAAAGATCTAAAGATCGAATTAAATTACACAGCCTCGGAGCAGCCACTAAACAGTGCCGAGTCACTGCTGTGAGGAGACAATGATTCATCCAGTAGTCACTGCAGTAATCTTGACCTTTTAAGAGATCACAACCCTGTGGAACACGAAAAAAACTGCACAACTGAAATAAGCTCGTCCGCTTTTATTTGTGAAAGCTGACTGATAAATGGGCTGGTTGGTATGCAGAACAGTGGGCTGAAATAAGGGATTTAACCCTTGAGGAGGCATTTTCACCACCACATTAAGAAGTAAGAGGCTCATTATTGGGATGAATAACTTTCTATTCGTTCATCTTGCAATGCCAGCTTTCACAATCTGCACGAACGAATCCTGTCATGAACCCTCGCTCTTGAGGAGTCTTTCCTTTAGCTGTATATATATTGTTTGCTTGACATGAAAAAGGACAGAGACTCTTTTAGGTGGTCTCAGTTTTATTTTTTGGTGCACATGTTCAAAGAAGCTGAACTAGATAGATTTCAGAGTTCAAGTAATCTGCTCTGCTTAGATGTTGCTTGTGCGCCCTGAAGACACTAAAGAAAGAAACAGATTCAGTGGACAATTCCTCCCTGTGGTGAGCTGCAGCAAACTTCCAAAGTGACACTTATTACTTTTTCTCCCCAATATCCCTTCTACCTTCTCCTACACGGCTAACTAGGTAATTAAGATTAAAATATTTTCCTCAAATGCCATTTGAATTACTTTAAAATTAAATGTCATATTTTAACTTTTAAGCAGCACCCGAAAGTGTGAATTCTTTTATGTTCTCCTTGTTCACGCTATGAAGGGTCAGTAACTGGACACATACCAGCATTCTTCATTAACTTCAAGCCTCCTGCATGATACATTTCTCCCTGACGCACACACACACACACACACACAAATGTACACACCTCTTGTAAATTTCTGGGGTAGTAAAAAGGGAATGAGAGCAAAGAGCAAAAGAGAGATGGAGTAAAAGAAGACTGAGTAGGCTATTATAGAGGAAAGAGTGTATCCCCTGGAGGAGGCGCAGACTGAGATGGCGTAAATGAGGGAAGCGTGGCGGCCATTCCTGTAGCCTCATTACGGTAATGGAGACCCATCCGTTCTGTCAAGGCCTCCAGAAAATCTTCTGTGACACGACTGCTTTCCTTTTTGTGCTATTGCATATCAACAGTCCACAGAAAGACGGGAGAGTGGGGAAAACATAAAGCAGGGGCACTTGCCGCTGGTTTTCATGTTGCATGAGTAGATTTGTGCGTGTGGTAGTGTATTAGGGTCTTGATTAGGGTCTCGTATTCCCTGTCAGAGTCTATAATGTTATGTTGCCCTGGTGGGAGAATTGCAATACTGTATGCCTCTGGTAAAAGTTGGTTTCACTGGTGTGGAGGCTGGGTTAGCTGGGACCTCCTTCCTTTGCACTGGGATTTTTAAAGTAATAAGAGCAGCCTGTAAGTCAATTTACTCTTTTGTGTCTTTTTACATACAGTACAGTAAGCGTCTTCAGGTAATGTTGCACACTGGGAGATATTAAAGACTTTAATCACAGTAATTCCTCACAGTTAACAAATGATTTATGTAGAACAATACACCTTACAAAACACGGGCGTGTAAAGCACAGCTCCTGTGTCTGTTTAGGAATATCTTTATCTGGATTTACCCCATAGGTGAGTGGGCCTGTGATGCCTGAAATAGTATCAACAACATAATGTTTCAACTATTTCCATGTATTAATCTTCCAATAATAGATTTATTGGCCACTTGGGGGCAGTGGAAACAAAGATTGACATGTCATCAACTTGATATGGCGAACCCTTTAGCAAACACTTGCTCATTTACACATCCAACATCCCTTAGCGCAGTTTTTGGTGCTCATTGTAATTTCTACCAACTGAGAAACACCTCCCTTCAGCAGCTACTGTAAATGCTCCATATTCACCAGGTTGATATGTATAGTGATAAATAGCAGGATAGTAGTAAAACAGTGTGAAATACAAGTCTAGAAATGTTAGAATAAAGCAAAAAACAATGTGCATGTCAAGGTTGTGCATGAAATATGAGACTTGTAGAAACCTGAAAGGCTTTTTTGGCGCCTTTTCATACACTCTGTTTTCATTTTGGCGAAGTTCCGCTGCTTTGGTTTTGCTACGAGTGCTTTGTATTCACATTGAACAGTCAACCATTACCTGAATTACTCCTGATGCTGGAGAGAAAGACTGATGATTCAATCAAAATGCACAGTAAGACGAACCACTTCTTCTCTTTGATTTCACATAGTTCACGCTCATATGTCACTAGCTATCATACCACCACTGTAAAGTGTAATTCCCTGATTCCACTTTTGTGTGATGCCAGCATGTTTCAACTTGATGGACCTTTTAGACTGAGACAAAGTGATGTGACTTTTTTTTTTTTTTGAGGGACTGGAATATACACACATGATTTGTTATGTACTGTATAAGGAATACACGTTTGTGAATGTCATTCGTTTCAACACTTGTGTACATATGCACAAGCCTGACTTCCACTCACTCGTAGCCATAAATGAATGTAGACAAGCCCTTTAATCAAGTATGTAGATGAATACCTCTCTCTGCTCCACCAGACAAAACAAAACAAAACAAAGCAGCAAAGAGGAACCACATTGTCATGTTGATGAGGTCCTCCAACAGTGCTGTGATCCTTGGGCACGGCCATTACACATGGCTGTGGTTATTTATAGCAGCCATTGTGTCAGTTATTCATTCATTAATTACACATGCACCTGCAAACTATCAACAGCAGTTATACCACATTGCAATCACTGTCATGCACTTTGGAAGGGTAATCAATTATGATTTAATTTTTGACCACTTATGTGAAAAACCTCACTATTTTAAAAACAATTTTTAATACATCAAGGTGATGTGCTCTTGGGAACACCAAAAGCTAAAATGAAATAATGATGCAACAGAGAACACAACATCATTTGATTTTTTTAGGTCTTACATTATGAAAAAAATAAAAATAAAACACCCGACAAACAAACAAAACACTCTCAGTGCATAGGCCAGACACAGTAAACAATATTATGATATACTGTCACTGGAGCTCATCTGGTGAGGCTGTAGATGACGTCTGTATTATATGGCAGAGCCCCTTGTCTTTCTCAAGGCTTGTAAACTGATGGTTCTTGTGCCGTCTGGGTAACTTTTCATAGTTCCTTACAACCAAGGACGTGTTGTGCATGCCTTGGGGGAGGAGTGGATATCGCCAGAGCACACATAAGACCCAGAAGCTTCCCATAGAAGTAGTTTCTTGCAGTAGTTTGAGAAAAAGAAAGAAAGAAAAAATGCAGGAGCATGATCTTCAGAAGATACCACTTATTCAGTGTCTTTGATAAGAAATGTAGCTCTTTCCGCTCAACAGCTGTGTTTTTCAAGCACACAGGAAGGTCAGAAGAATAATACAAGATAAAAAAAGAAACATTTGTTCTCCACCTTTTATATAGCTATCTTACAAACTTTGCCGTGAATTAAAATATAAATGTCTCTGAAATGTGTACGTGCATGTGCACAGAATATCATTTCTATTGTCATTTCTGCAATAATTTCATCCTGCTATATGAAGTAAACATCAATTGTTTTCTATTTTTATTCTGCTGTTCACTGAATGTTGTAAAAAATGTTTTATCTCTCGAACCACTAAAGGTGGCATCTGGGGATATTCCCTTTCATTTTTGGACAAGGTAGGGAGTGGGACAGTTTTCTGTATCTCGACGAAGTTCTTTCCCATTTTAGACATGTTAAATGTGTTGGGAGCCTATTATTTCACTTGTATGCTTTGGACCCATATATTTATTTGTTGATAAGTAACACTATATCCCCTTGGGAGGAAATTTACATTCAGACTGTTGGCTGATTGCATTTCCTCCCAGCCCATCCGTTTCACAGTACTCCACCCCACCCCTCCTCTCTGCGGTCCTCCAGGCTTGCAGTACCATTTCCATACTGTGTTCACATTCCTTACAGTGTGGCATCATCATCAATAGTCATTTAGAAGAGGGCCGCTTTCCACACCACCGGATGCAATGAAGATTCATAGCTACCATTTCAAAAGGGTTGGGGGTGATGTACAGAATGTGGGAGAGATGGAAATTGTGCACATACACCACTGGCTATTGGGTTAGTTCTGTTTGGCCTTGCATGTCCAGTGAGGTGGATGTGAAAGGCAATGGATGACAAATGCTCAGAACTGGAAATGAGCAGTAAGTTTGGAAGACAGGGCAGAGGGAACGAATATCAAGGCAATTTTTATTTTTATTATTAACCTTTATTTATACAGGCAAATCTCATTGAGACCCAGAGTCCCATTTACAAGAGATGATGTGCATCACAATGTATGTCGTGAACAGCAGTGTAAGCTTTGCTGCTTACAACAGAGATTTGACAGATTTTGTAGTTCAAACCCATACTTGACCTCCAGAATATTAAGGAAGTCATATGGGGGACATGCAACAGTGCGACAAGTGTTTATTTATTCTTTTGTTTGTCTGTTTGCATGTAGTTCATGTGCATTTCAAAAAGTAAACAAACAAGTGATTGTGTGATGGTATAAGGTTTCATGTCAGATTGAGCCTTCACTACTGACAGGCATACACCATGCCACTCCTTGGCAGGTTGTACGCCTGTCAAGCTCCCAAGTCGATCATTGCATGTTTACAATTTTAAACTGGAAGGGCACTCAAACAGGGCATATCTCTGCCAAGGCCAATGTCAAACAACATATGCCAAAAAATTCAAATTCATAGCAAATGATCCAGTTTGACTTAGACTGAAATGTATTGGGTTCCTCCCTGGCCCTTGCTACATCCCTTTAACAAGTTCACTACAGATGGGTTTGGTGCTTTTTATGCATTCCTGCTGTCAAATAAACAGAAATGGGTGAAAAAAATTGCATCCATAGCTGAGGTGATAATTACAGTGGCAGATTTATCACTTGAAATTCATGGATTTTAAAAAAAAAAGTGGTTCCTGGACTTCAAACATAGCTAAACAAAATAGTTGGTTGAAAAACTCTATTTGCAGCTGACTTATTAATATTTTTGACTGACTCGCTAAGAAATAAAGTAGAAGTTATTATGCATAACTTCTGTAGGTAGCCAGGCATATCAATATCAGCTGCTTCTATTATTACTTTTTTATTTAAAATATTTCATGGCTGGTTAGTTGCCAAGCTATGACTGGACAATTGCTGAAAGTTTAGGGGAAGAAGTTAACTGTCTTTCCAACAGCAATTCACTATAGATAATGATATTATACTGTTAATCTGTACAAATTATTTTTGCAACCTACAACCCTAAGGTTTCATCATGGTCCTTAGCCCCAGTTTTAAACTTCACATTAAGTAATAACCTTTATAACCCATCATAGCAACTAAATGTCAAAGGTGACAATTCCTTTTAATCTCGCCTTCAAGTTTAATAATTTAAAAATATTTCTGACCAGACCGTGCTCTTTGCAAATGTCATATATTGTCAGTTCGTGGACAGGTTTGTGTTTGTGAAACTGTTTGAGGGAGAAAGAGAGAGAGAGAGACAAACTGAAACATCCACATACAGATAAATGAAGAGAGAACGTTTGAGTTTTATTAGTGTACGTGCATGAGTGTTTGGGGAATGAATTATGCCAAGCTTTCAACAGATGTTTTATGGTGTGTGCTGCGTAAGTGCACCGGACTGTCAGAGTACTTTATCTTCAGTATTTTCCGTAAATGCAAATATGCACCCTGAAGCTTTACCATTTTCACTCCATGTCATCTTTTGAGGATACTTCATTAGGACCAGAGGGGACTGGAGGGAAGACACAGAGGTGTGGAGCTTTCAAAGAACAAAAAAAACAACAACCTCTAAACACCTCTAAAGGGGAAATAAATTAATTTACAGCAGATTCGCACAATAAGCCTGGTGTAACATTACTGGGTAGAACAATATTCTAGTTTGAAATTTAAGAGGTTTTCATAATTGATTACTGCTTCTAATGCCTCCTGTTTCCAAAAACTGAAAATACAGAGAAAAGAAGGGGAGAAGTGAATAATCAAATGCTAAAGAGGTAATTTACTCAGGTAATACCTGTACTCTGCTGCTGCTGATTAAAAATGAGGCATAGTGATGGACTCTGATAAGGGAAACGTGAGCCTGATTCCATGTCAAAGGAGAGGGATGCCTCCTCCACAATCACCCAGGTTTGAGAGCAGAGGTACTGTCCGTTGATATCCCTTTCACATTCTTACCCTACAACACTAATTTATGGCCCTCCTTTGTGGCTGGCTCAGCATGCAGATGCAGAGATCACTCCTTCCGCTTTTTTTTTCTTTCTCTGAGATCCTCTGTAATAAGCCGGCTCCAGCCCTCTAATAAATCTATTAGTGCGCTGAACACTATATAATGGCTTCAATTGGTGGTTTGACACTATGAGGTGTTGCATATCAAAGTGGTTGCTGCTGCAACAGACAGACAGCTGACTTCCAACGGCAAAGAAGAGGATGTGTGAAAACTGACGGCCTGTACAGTGTCATCTCTTCGTCACACAATGAAGACAAGGAACGGTACAATCGTGTCTTTCATCTCGTCTTTCATGTCTGATAAAAATGGTTAACTGTGAACATTTGTGGGCCGTTGTGTTAATAGACATTAAAGATTATAATTAGAACTCTAATAGAAATTAAAGAGTGAGAGCGGTTCAGAAGATCTAATCAGGTCTGAATCGATTCATTAGGGGTAGGTTTAGAAATGTGCCTTATAACGGAGCACATACAGAAGAAGAACATGAGATTCTCAGTTTAGAAAGGGGGTAGGGGGCACAGTCACAGCACTCTGGTCATCTGTGCAGTGCTGATACCATTTGCCGCTCCACCGGGAGAATGGCAGGCTTCATCTTTGACCGACCTGATTTGATTTTGTCAAATGTGTTCCCTCACCCCACCGAGGCCACGCCAGCTGCTCATCTCTCCCCTGCTCCTGTTCATCATGTCTGACTCAGTGAATAAGAGGAGAGGAATGTGGGAGACCAGTGCGAGAATAAAGGGAGATGTGTGTTTGGGGACAGAGAAAAGGGGGATTGGCGTCTGAGAGGACTGAATCAAGTCTGTCACAGTGGCCTGTCTGAGAGAGAGATGGTTTTATCATCCCTGGCATCTCAGCGTGTGACTGCAAATCTGGTGTAACTTTCTCAGTCTCCCTCCATCCCTCCCTCTCATTCTCTATCACTTTGTTTTGTCTGTCTCTTTCCTCTGTTGCTCCCTGTTCTGCCAAATCCCATGGGCAGTTTGGCTGGAATATCAATGAATCAGTCTCTATTAGTCTCTCATATATATGAAGCTGTAAGTGAAGCGAAACCACAGCGCTTGATGAAACTGATGTGGGAGCAGTGATGCCTCTGGTAGTGCACTATGGTGGAAATCAGCATGAGCTACTCTGGAGAGTTGAGCTCCGACTTCATTTATTACTATGCAATAATTAAGAGTAGCAAATTCTCAACATGGTTCAGAGTTTTATTCACAGGGAGGATAGCCAACGGAAAATGGCTTTTTATAAAGGGAAAGTGGAAAATGGAGGTTAACTCCAGGTGGGGACCAAGACAGGAAGTGAGGGATGGAGAAAGAGAAAGGCCATGGGAGAGGAGGCGGTTGGGAGGCGGGCAGGAGTCGGTGAAGTCCAGTCGTGCTTTACTACACAGCCTGTGGGAATGGAACACCTCTGTGCAGCATCACATCCCATTTCACACTGAATTCTTCTCACCAAGTCATTTAAACCTCTTGAGGCTGCCATATATAAAGCAGAACGCATGGTTTAACACCGAGACATTCAAGGCAAGTATTCAGGCCGCAGAAAACAAAACTAAAACAAACAATGAAAAACAAAGGAAAAAAAAGTTTCAATTATGTTTTGATTCATTTATTTGCAATTAATTGTTACAAATGGGCTTTGCTTGATTTCCTTCAGTATTTTGTATTCACCACAGCCTTATTTTGTTTTGTTTTGCGCTTGCAATACAACAAAAATATTTTTAATATTACTCATGTTGTGATTTTACTCCTATTATACTTCATTATGCCATATATATTTAGAAAATCATGAGTATCATTATCAATCATGATAATTAAGAAATATTAAATATAGGTCTTTGATGTGATGTACTAAATCTCAGCATGGCTGTGATTTGGTCATGAGTGTAGCTATCCCATGTTCAAAGTGTGCACTTATAATATAGGTTCTTTCCTTCTCTTTGTCCTCTTCAGACAACTATACTACACACTTTAATTTAGAAATTATTTCTGGAAAAAAGTCATCTTCTTCAAATTGTGTAGACAACAACTTTTCATGCAGCACTAATTGACGGTGAATTGAACGCCTGTGTCGCGGAGTGATACAACTCCAGACACGTGACCTGCTGCACCTTTAATCCAACGCAGCCTTTCACCAACAGCGGTCAATTCAAACATCAGCCACACTGTCCCGTTTTGCTAACCGCAAATCAACACTAAATAAGAAGAGGATGAAGAAAGAATATAACCAAGTGAACATATCGCCTCAGTTTGTGAATAATAGTGTTCCTGTTTTGTTGACCCATTCAAGGACTTATGTCGACATCAGCGCTGTGAAACCTCCCACTGGCGATGCCACGCGTCCGAGCTCCACTACAACAGGTGAGTTAGCCTAGCTGTGATGCAGGTGCTAACATGCTGGTGAATGTCATGGCTAGCTGCTGTTTGTGCGTGCGTGCGTGTGTGTGCGGGTATGTATGTGTGTGTGTGTGTGTGTGTGTGTGTGCGTGCGGGTGCGTGCGTGCGTGTGGAGCTGCTCCTACATGGATGTGTGTTGGCCTTGTCATGTCAGGGCATATGGCGGCTGCTGGTTTTGGTTCACGTGCAACAGCTGTCCACCTATGGACTTTATTTTAATTGTGAATTTGTCTCTATTAGTGGCTGAGGCATTTTCTGTGGTTCACTACCTTGTAGATCTACTACAATGTGGAACACAATGATGTTTTGATTAAGGCAGGAACATTTATTTACATAATCACCTGAAAGATGAGTAGGCTACAGTACATTTTCTTTAACCTATTCCATCTGGTGAGTGTATCCCATGTTCAAGGGACAATGCTCTTTTTATTTTATGCAGGATATATTCATGCACATCCAATGCTAGAGCAGCCCATGCTTTTTTCTTTTAAACTTATCACTTCTGCTTTAGTGTTTACTTTAGTTTTAGTACATGTAATACATGAAGTACTGCAAATAGTGGCACTGGCTCCACACAAGGAAAAACGCTATCAGGCTGTCAGCCCGGAGAATTAATGCCTAAGGTATTATTGGACCAAGTTAGAACACGTTTAAGGAACGTTTTTATTAATCTGCATAAGACTTACTGTATGGGGATTCAAGGCTGCATATGGCCTGTAAATCTCTTGGCGCGATGAGGGTGGGTGGTTGGAGGACCACAGATTTATCGATTGGCTGCTGTAGAGATGCACCTTCCCATATCCATATAAGCTGTAATATAATTGAGAGCCATTAATCATCTTGACAGAAACAAATTGCGGCCAGGCATCCTTTACTTACAACTGAAAAGAAAAAAAAAATTGAATGGGTGGGGTTCTGAGCCGACTATTTTATATGCTTACATCCAAATAGTAATGTGTGGTGGGAGATGTGCAGCACAGCACAACTTGGCTTTACTGTCCTCAATCAGAAGAGACTCAAGAGGATTTATTAGTTCTCTTTCATAACAGAGTGCTTCAAACCTAATCTGCCCCCCCCCCCCTACTGCTGTCAGCTGTTTTGTTGATGAGATCAAACAAATTTATGATAAATAAACTTCCATCATCACTTATTTGCCTTGAATAAGCTTGTGTTTATTTTGGAAAAAAGAAAAAAAAAACACATCCCAAAAACATCACTTTGCAACTCCTTTAAGAGATGTATTTAGACAAAAACTTTTAGGCATATTTATTCATGGGATTGTGCAGTAGAATCTTTGAGGTGTTGTCAGTATTGCTTAGATGAAAAGCTATGAACTCCTTTTCCACTCTGTAGAATACATAACTGATGATTTGTGTTGGTTTGCCAGTAGCACACTCTTGCTCTAGATTTGCACAGTCATAGAAACTTCTGCATACAATGATTGTTATGTTTTACATTGTTTTGAATTTTTTTTTTCACTTGTTCCGTCTATTGTCATTGTTTAACATTTGTTTTGATCTCATGGCAGAGTCTGGCTCTCGTTTAAACTGCTGTGTAGTGATTTTTTCGGGAGAGGATTCATAGAATCTCTCGTCAGCATATGAGAGCCTTTACCCCTTACATTTTGCAAATGTTACTTACTGAAGGCCCTATTTGTAATTCCTGTATCTCAGCTCTCGTCTTCAACTGAGCTCTGGAGATACTGTCCAGTGTGTGTTAATTTTATGCAGGGTAAACACAGAGATTGGGCTATATATGTGAGGAAATTGGTGTGAAATCAACATATCCACGAACACAACAACCCCCTGGAGCCCTTCTGTGATCAATTATTTATGCACTGACTAGAGCCAAGAAACTATATTTAAAGATCAACTTCTCTGCATTTTCATTTTTTTTTTTTTATCTTTAAAGGAAATGTGTGTATTGAGTATTTATGATGATGCTTGTGATGAATGTCAAACGAGAGGAGCAGTGTGGTTCAAAAAAGTAGAAGGAGAGATCAAAAGTAAAAGGAGAAAAGCCTTAGAGAGTTGTTGGGATGTGAGGTTAATGTGGTACCATGCTGACAGAGCATGTTGAGTGTGTGTGTGTGCTCCCGTTCCCTAACTCATCTTCTGCCTCCTGTCGCTCAGTCGATGCTGTTGGGCCACAGTAATCTAAAGGGAGGGAAGAACTATCATCCTGCCGTGGCACTGGAAACCAATCAAGGGTCTTTGTAACTCCATTAGAGCAACCTTGCAACCAATAGAAATAAATTATAGAATGTGCAGATACAGCACTTCACCAGGTGTATAGTGTGTATGAAAGAGATAAGACTGTGCAACAGCTCTACCCATAGCTTAAGTTTGGGCTTTTAGGTTAACTCATTGAGTGCCATTGACGTCTATGGACGTCAATCAAAATCCAACGCTTGAGTGCCATTGACGTCCATAGACGTCAAATGCAGTTTTCTGCGGCTGGTAAATGGGGACGCTCTCGCGCACACTGTGAGTAATTTTGGGGCTTCTGGGATGTGTAGAACGAAGAAGACTGTAGATCAGAGCAAGAAGTGAAGAGGAAGGAGAAGACGAGCGCGATCGGTACAGAAAAAAAAGTCGGAAAAAGTTTCTATTTCTAGAGAAAAACGACGGGCAGAGCCTGGAACAAGTGTAACGTGGAGCTGGAGGAAAGCTCAGCCACGGTGCTGTTAGCATAGCTCCAGCATGAAGTGATCGGAGGAGGCAGGAAAGGTAAACTCATCTAGATGATCAGCACCGAAATGCCGAAGCGAAAGCGGATCGCGGAGTCAGTTTCACCAGTTGCTGTAAACCGACGTGACGACGAACCGAGAGATCAGCGTGGTGCGTCGCTGCCGCGGCCGCGTCCAGCACAGAGGCTGAAGACGCCACGACGTCTCCCTCCTACTTCAGAGACGATGCAGCAGGAGGAGAAGTAGGAGAGGAGAGGGGAGGGGGTGGAGGGGGAGGGGGGCGTAGGAGAGGCTGAGGGGGTAGCAACCGCTCGTACTTGTTGTATTTTAGTTGTTGTTGTTGTTGTTGTTGTTATGTTTTTTGTTTAGTCTTTTTTTTTGGGGGGGGGGGGGGTGAAAAAAACATGTGAAATGAAATTTTCAGAGGTCTTACATATTTTTGAAGCCAAAATTAAAACGGATAAATCACTGTTTTTCTTGAGAGACTCTCTTTCACAAAAATGCATTTTTCTCAGCTTTCTAGAAAAAAAGTGGTCTTTTTGGTGCAACCAGGCTCTATTCAACTTTAGATAAATCAAGAATGGAACAAGGTACAAACAAATGTTTTTTTCCCTAGTTATATAGAGAGTCTCCTCTTTCCTTTGAGCTGTTTGGTGTTTTCAGAGTCATAGTACAAAATACTCTCTGGGTCTTGACATATTACTCAGAATGCCCCAAAACGCTGGCACCTGGCACTGACCATTTTATAAAAGGTCTGGCACTCAATGAGTTAACTGGTTTCAGACATAGATTACTTCAATTTTAAAACTAATGTATTTTTGAAAAACACAAAAAACAAAAACTTTTTTTTTTTTTTTAATTGACAAGCACTAAAAAGTGTATATACCCCCTATCACATAAGAACTAAGTAGATAAGTAAGTAAAACTTGGAACTGATGGGGTAAAGTTTTCCTAAAAAAGTTAATATATATCATCTGTGACCTGAACCCCAAAGTGAGAACTGACTCTGAGAAACCTTGAAAGGAAGTGCATGTGAAAGATAAATTTGAACTTGGGAGTTCTTTTGGAAAACGTCACTTTTTAAATTTATACCCTGAAATATTCACTGTCAAAGGTATGAAGAAAAGACTTTTTAAAGACCTTAAATTGATGATAATATAATTGATTCTGTCGTTGGAAAATACACATTATTTATGATGCATAAACTAAATAAATAAATAATACATAAAACCCAGTATCCACTGAACCACCTGCTCTGTGTTGTTAGCGTAATCCATGGGCTCTCGCTCTTATTTCTCCCATTTGTCTAATATTTTAAAACGAATCACGAGCAACTCTGGTGCCATGTTTTTAAATCTATCCTTTGGCTTGAGGTTGTTGGCAAAATGAGGAGCGAGATACTTTCCACAGTCTTGCAGTCAGTCCTCTGACACCTCTCCCTATGCTCTTACATAAGCCTGCACTGTGTGTTTCTAAATGACAGCATGAAGGACAATACAAGCAAAGTGAAAAGATAGAGTGCGACAACAACAATGTAAGGGGTGACAGCAGTGATGGTAACGTACATGTTTGTGTGTGTGTGTGTGTGTGCGTGCATGTGTCATAAGAGTCTAACACAGGGGATAAAGAATAATGCACACATTCCACAAGAAATGCTTCAGTGCTTCAAGGATATTACTGTTATTTTTGAAGCAATGAGCTGCACTCTTACAAAACATACATCAGTATACATTGCAAAATCGAATGTAATATATTAAAAGTTGAGACATGACGGATACATTTGCAAGTTAATAGTGTTTGTCAGTATTAGCTTACCACAAATCTGTACAAGCAAATATGTGAACCGGCAACAAAGCAACACCAAAGTTACAGTACTGTATGTTTGTAGTAGTTTGGAAACATTGTTGCTATGGTTTGTCCATCAAGGGGCTCTTGGATCTTAGCAACAGGGCTTGAGTGATCACAGTGTCAGTCCATTGTGTTTGTGTGTATGTTAGCATTTTAACAGCAGTACAGTATATGTCCTTTCAACATGTCTGGTTAACCATTCTTTAGGAAATGAGCAAAACAAACCTTTTACAATACAAAATCAAAAACAGTATAAAACAAAGAAGATGCACACAGACATAGAATCCAAATACAGATGAGTAAAACTGAGAGAGTTGTTGTTGTTGTTGGCTTTAACAAAACTGCAATGAGAGAGGAGAGTAGCTAAGCTAAAAGGACAGATGGCATTTCCTTGCAGAGTATTTTGAATTATGCATTATTTCAAATCAGTGCACTCGTGACAAATACTACGGACAAATAACATGGTTTAGAGAAAACCATTAGACAGCAAATGGCGGTTTCATTTGCTACTAAGCTAATATTGAGAGAGGACGAGTTGGCTTCCCAGAGAAAGCATACCAGTTGCACACGGTCATGTGATTCAACCTTCCTCAAAGAGTTGACATCGACATATTAGGAAGCAAGCAGGATATCAGTGGACAAGCAATTGAACTAACACACAAATGTGACCATCCAACCAGGTGGGATTAGCTATCATTATATTAAGTATTGCGAATAGAATAAAAAAGTATTAGTATCTGTATTGGTTCTGTGGATCATAGATAAGCAATGTTACCCACCGTCCATGCAGAAACAGAGCAACGTCTCCTCTGG
The DNA here is from genome assembly GCF_045865225.1 of Trachurus japonicus. Classification (NCBI taxonomy): domain Eukaryota; kingdom Metazoa; phylum Chordata; class Actinopteri; order Carangiformes; family Carangidae; genus Trachurus; species Trachurus japonicus. Next base: position 18,995,908 of record NC_140912.1, read on the forward strand.
CCTTCTCCTCTTTGGCTGTTTCTCAGCCTGTCTTCGTCTTGACAGTATGTTCTGATGTGCCTTGTCGTGCTACTGCTGGTTGATGTCTTTCCATGGGGTAGCCTTAACGTTGGCTCTGGTCTCATCTGCATTCCCAATCAATCCCATTCAAAACACATGGTCTGGCGGCGATGGAAGGAAAGACTGCTTCTCTCTCTCTCCTTCCCTCTTCCTCTCCTGCTAATCCTTAAATTGGCTCTATCTGCATGTGCTTGATTTACCACCTCTCCCTCCCACCGCCAGATTTCTTCCCTCTTCTTTACTTTTTTTCTCCTTGTCCTGTACACAAGCATGAACGCCCCCTGTTGCTGACTGGCTGCAATAGTGTCGTGGAACTCGGTCCGATGATGGCTGTGAAAGAATACCATAGTTTTTTCCCCCAACACATACACACAGAATAGCTAGTGAACCATGGGGAGAATATTCACTGAATCTGACAGAAAGTGTATTGGATTAGAATCACTTACTTCACCTGTAATGAGAATATATTTTTGCCGCATGAGGGCATTTATAAACACAATTAGACACATTTATTCTTAATTAGGGGCCAGCTGACTCCCCACATTTTTGCTGGCCTTAAAAATTGGCATGTGTCCACAATGACATTGACATCCATTACAGAAAATTATGAGCCAGTAGGGAGTCTCGTTCTTAGAGGACACTTGCTCCTGGCTCCTTGTTTCCTCCACATAAGACCACACATTTGCATTTCCATCCCATTTGAATAATTGCATTTCCATACACTCAGTGAAGTTTGTTTTTATTTGATAGCTTTAGATTAGCCTCATTTGAAAGATAATTATTCCCTTTGGTTAGGTATCTCATTTGGGCTCTCTGCTGTGATAAGAATTGTTTAAGGGCCTTTTTCTGTGACCCTGACGTACTGCTCTTTCATCCTCAATTTCTCTCTTTGCTGTTACCCTGGGTTTCTTCTGGAGTGTAGTGCTTGCTCACCTCAGACATAGGAGGGATGAGAAATGCTGAAGAAAATTAAAAACAAACAAACAAACAAACAAACAAAAAACAAAAAGATGTGTAGAGGTAGTGTCAGCAAAGAAACAGCAGTTATACCCCAAGGAAGGAATGAATAATTGAGACAGCCTCCAAAGAAAGGTGCCGAGTTTTGATGGTTGTGCTGTCAGCAGAGTGAAGCAGGGCCAGGATGCCAGGCAACTTTACAAGCCGTTGAGGGGTTCCTCTTCAATGAGATGGTAATAACCAGTCCTCCTAAGCCCTGCTCGGAGATGCTATATGTGAGGAAGATAGTTTAGAGGAGACTGTCTTTGTTCCCGGGGCTTTATTAAACTACACAAAGCTCTGTCACCATGATGTGCCTGTGATTAAAGGACGTGCGACACCAGTATCTCAACTTCTGACAGTTTCTTACAGCTGAGCGGGGAGTGGGCTAGCTGATATTTGTTTGTGCTTTAGAACAGCATGTGCAGGGTATTGTATACTCACTGTGCAGTGTGCCATAAAAACACTGTCTTGTAAACAACGTATTATGGCTTTTGGGAACTGGCAGCAGCAGTGGACAGAATATCCTCAGTAAAGAGCAGAGGTGGTGTAGCCTATGACTATTTGTATGTTTTTAAAGAGAACCAGAGGACTTTGCTTTTGCTTATAATAGAGTCTCATATTAATGTGGATGAATCTACATTACCCACACTTGTTAATGGGTCCATTTTTGATAAATATATCGTTTTGTCTTGATATTATTATTTAGTGGTCAGCTCGCCCGGTATTTCCTACTTTCGCTTTCCGGCAGGTCATGGGAGTAACGCATCCGAATCGCCATTTATGGTCGGAACTATGACGGTATCTGATCGTCTTCGAACCTCCGACTTTCATTTTTGATTAATGAAAACATTCTTGGCAAATGTTTTCGCTTACGTCTGTCTTGCTCACCGTGCACGCAGAGGTTCATGGGAAAGATTTGAGGGACAAAATATATCCATATCAGCATTTGTAGCAACAATCAATCTGGTTTAAACTACAGTAATACATGATTAAGCTGATCTATTAATTGATTATGCAATATGTCCAATCAAAGAAACAGATTTTTTTGATAAAAGTAAAATGTGTCACAGTATTTTATTGTTCAGCACTACTGATATGCACAGATCAGGAAGAGCCTGAGATCCAATTAGAAAATAAGCTATGTGAAAAGAGTTGAAAGAAATATCCCCTAACAGAGTTTTCTGAGGTTGGCGTGGCCACTGTAGCCATAATAATGTGTGCCTGACTAGAGACATCTTTGAGAACAGGAGTTCAAGAGCCCAGAATCTACTGAGGGGAATGGAACAAGTTCTCTCTCAGCGTGGCACCACATTAACCTCGCATGCTTCAAACATTAACACCTAGCTATAATGTTCTCCCTTCCTTTCTTCAAGACCCTTTAAGCCATTTAGCCTTTAATCACCTACACTGCTGTACAAAATGATGAATCCCCATGGGGAGAAGTGGGAGAACATACAACCCCAGCAGTTCAAAAACACAGAGTAGAGCCTGTTCAGATATGTCCATCACTAATAATGACATTTAACAATAATGTGGGTCATTATAATGAATGGCTGTCGTCCAGAAGTAACAACTTTGTATTTGGTTAAGTACATTATAAGATCACAGCATAATGGAAAGTAATTAACTGAAAGTGTTTGCAAGCTAGACCTTCATGAGCCTTATACAATATAAATGATGTATTGTAAACCAGTGTAATGGACCCAATACTACAATAATTAGGTTTACTTGTATAGCATTATTGTTTTGAGTGTAAGTAATATTACAGTATCACACCGATAATACTACATGACAATATCGACCTGCTGAGGTTTAGCAGGGAAAGTTAGTGACGTATGATCTTGGCTTTGCCAGCTAGCATTAGCTCTAGAAAACAGAGTACAGCTGTCACAGTTCATCCTGGAGAGCATGTGACTGTCGTTACCAGCTTCATGACAATCCATCCAATAGTTGTTTCAGGCGTTTTTATCATAAAGAGTTTCGTCATTACATCCAGGTACTGTAAACCTATCCCTTCCCATTCAACAGCTGCATAGTGTTCACAATTTGGGTTATTTTAATCCTACAATAGTTGGTGATCTTGTATCTGCTACATGTGTCTCCTTTGGCCTCATAGTGCAGTTGGATGATGCATTAGCCTACATTGGTTGTCAAGATGAAGCTAGCGCCCAAGTGCATTCTGCCCTTCCCTCTCTGTAAGTGGTAGATCACAGAGGGTGCATCTACTACTATGGTGTGCTCAAGCACTTGTGCGAGTCTGCTCAGGTAATTACAGCATCTGTTAAGAGCTTTGCTGAATGCTTTTCATCTCCACATGGTCACCACTCCAGAAAACCAATTATCAAGGGGAATACTAAATCACTAAGACTGATTTGTTATTCTATTGCAAAAAGCGGGAAAAGCTGGAGGAGAGTGGGATTGTGTTCCTGTTTGTTCACATGCAGGTAAAATATGTTAACGGGGACTAAATAATAAAAGGAAGAGCTAATGTAATAAAATTGAATAGTGTAAAGAGGGAAAGCTATAAAAAACATGAATTTGTAAAACAATTAGGACGAAGAAAGGTTTTGAGGGGAAAGCTGATAAAACCACAATAGGAGCATTATCAGGTAGTAGAGGAACAACACTCTGCTAAATCATGCATACTAAAAGTAGTTTTTATTCTTTAGCGAAAATACCTGTTTTTCAACAAATGTACAATAACAACAACTTTGAAATGTTTTCCAATGAAACATATAATGATCCTAAGTAGGCCATATGCGTAGACCTAGTTTCCGTTTTCCGAATACATGCTGCTGCTGTTCCAGGATCAGGACCTGCATGTATAGGAGGTGCCTCTTTTACACAGAAGTACAGTACTGTATCTGTCAGAGCACGGCTGTTTCCTCATGTTTAGCAGATCTCTCTCTGTTGGCCCCTACAGCCTGTTGTCCTTCTCTGAAGCATTTCAAATGTCAACAGTCACACAGATTCATCACCTCAATAATGCGACTTGGTGAAACCAGATTGTTTAGATGGATAAATGGTGTGATTCACATTAACTGTTGATTAATTGTTCTCATTTATTGTGCTGACAGAATAGTTTTCCTCCCTCCTCTGACCTCAATCTTAGACGTCCTTTGTAACCACTGTGATGACTTTGAGCTCTATTTCCTCCTCTCTGGCTCCTCTTTTGCTCCTGCTGCAGTGCTTTTGCGAAAAACCTATAAGCCGATTTAAGTTTTCCATTTAAAAAAAAAGAAAAAAAAAAGCCAACATTCACAATGAGAAAAGTGAAAAGCTTTATTCTCTTGGAACTGCGCCGGATTGCCTTTATAGCAGTGCCTGAACTCCTTTTATTTCGGCAGTGCTTTAAACTACCGTGTCTAATTGCGATGGCATTTTTAATTAAAAGTCAAGGATATGTGGTTGTTTGTGAAGAGAGACTAATCTGTTCTTGCCTCCACCTCTCTCAGTGCTAGCTATCTTCCATCTATCAGCCTAATGAGGAAATGGAGAAGCCGGTGCAGGACTTGTTGATATTTGCCTTTCTCTAAGTAGATTTCTGTGAATTTACGATTAGCAACCAAGCCTCAGACCATGCTGTGCTCTAGCTCAGAGACCTTATGGATTACTAAAGATAACAATGAGCAATTTTCCTCAGGCTTCCTATATATAAAGTCACTAGATTCAGTGAGTGTGTCTGTGTACTCCACTCAATGTGTTATTTTTGAGAAAAATGTTTATGAAGTGCAGGACTTCATTTGTTTCATATTGCTTTTATTGATATTTTATACTTTGTATTCTACAAAATGGATGTTGATTTATAGCACAAATATATCACCACAAAGTATGCTATGAGCCTTTTTTTTTCATTTTCATTTTTTTTTTTTTTTACTTCATCAGCTGCCCTGGCGAGTGTTTTTATTTAGAGCGGGGGGGCGGCATTGTGAATAGGGAGACAATTATTCAAACAGAGGACAGGGGTTCAAGCCCTTCCCTTGGCAAGCATCCGTCTTACTGAAGTGTCCGTGAGCAAAAATTCAGAATCCCTGCCAGGTCCAGGCACCAGGACTCACAGCTCTGACCTCCCTGTGAGAGGACAAACAGGATACATGCACAATGATCAATGAAAGAGCCAATCATTATTTAGTTTCTGCTATTGAAGTCCGCTTGTCAGGCTTTGTCATCATAAATTTCTGCTTGTTACTTTCAAGTTTAGATTTACACTTATGTAATGTCACCTGAATAAACTTTTCATTCTCTTTCTCTGATTATGTACGTTACACACTTAAAATATCTGTCTATCTGTCTGAGAACTATATACAGTTTTACTGAAAAGAAAGAATTCTTTTGGCAAGCAAAACAACAAATCAACAAACCCATACATGTCAGACTGAAGGCCATTGTAAGATATGTGATAGAAATAACAGAATACAGGTAAGAAGTGAGTGAATCCTGAAGGTTTTTCAAGTATGCTCCAAGTATAGTTATGTAACTTTCACCATTTCTATACAAAAGAATAAGAAAAGTCTGTACTTTAAAAGAAATGGAAAACAAATCAGCCTGTAGACATACAGTGCATTATATTATTTCTTCACAGAGAGAAGGCATAAAGTGCTCTTGAACTGCTTTTGTATTTATGTGTAAATCATAAATACATATATATACTATAATAAATGTGAATTTGTTACAAAAATTGCAAACATCACTCTTGAATAGTGTGTAACTGTGGCTGCAGTGATAGCAGAGGACTATGTGATAACCCCCCCCCCCCCCACAGCTTACCCTCCTGCAGGGCCACAGCTGGGACTCAGCAGAGGGGAGAGATTAACACTGTGCTCCACCATTCTGCTTCGTGGAGAGGGCCCAGTGCCCAACCTTACAGCTGAGGAGGCATGGCCATGCCTGTAGGCAGACTAACCCCAGAGATGCCCCACAACTGCTGCAAAAATCCAATTGATTCCAGCTCACACAATCATCAGCCAGATACAGACTCCAGTGGGTTTTACAATGGCAGCCCTCTTGACACCTAAGGGAAAATGTCACCTGAAGTTCTCTGGAGCACAGAGGAGACAGCAGGTTTAGAAAAACTCTCATTCAAGACAAGGGATGTTTTACTTGCTGTCAGCTCATACCGTCTCAAACAAAGTATTGGTGTATTTTAGTAATTTTAAAGGCATGTCATAGCGTGGTTAAATTTAAACTAACGCCCCCATTAATCATATATAGACCATCACATCTCTGACATAAAAATGGCAGAGGCAAGGGAGAACTTTGAGTTTGAATTATGCATAGTGAAGAGGAGGTGGGTTGGCAGATAGTGACTGCCATGGCTATTCATCAGCTACAGTTGCAGCAGCTCCAAGGATGTGGCACTGTGGTTGCCCATCAGCCAGCTGTTGAGCTATTAATGGCAGCAGGCATCATATACTCAAATTCTGTGTACAACCCACATAGTTACATATAAACACATACAAGATGTCCACATGATACAGAAAGCTTGTATGTCAATTCTGAATTAAGTATATAAGTACATAATTATTACAGAGAATTTGCCATATACCATAGCACCAGCTAAGAATTCTACATTACATCTGTAGCAGTTAGTCGTAGAATCTGCAATGGATTGACCTATCAGCAGGTGTTATGCAAAGTTCGTTTTGTGGGTGACAAGTTTCTCATGTCAATATTAAAATCTCAGTGTCATTGTAGCGTACTCTTTAATTAAATTAATCTCTAAATTGTGGGCGTCATGATGGACCAGTGGTGTAAAACACTTATTTGCCATGTCCCAGGCTGCAGACCTTCATAGTACGTCATCCTCCTCTTTCTCCTTCTTCACAGTCCGTGTCTACACTTTGAAAAATCAACATACAAGTTGTGTATCCTCATCACTCATATGTGCCTGTACTTTTTGACAAACATATTGTTGAATTTAGTGTAAAATACAGGTGTACCGTATGTTCCTTTTTTGAAGGCTTACTGGAATACCTCATAGTAATTTTGGATATGCAGCACAGATTTTGGCAGTTGGACTTAGGAAATTAGGCCTAAGCAAACTGGAGACTAAAAGGATTCTTGCACAGTTTCCTGAGAAAAATGTTCTGCCAAAAAAAAAAAAAAAAAAAACTCTCCTGAGATTTAGTGGTCATGCACTTTAGTCTTTGGAGCTGAGAGGAGTGAAATCTTGAAAGGTCTTGTGCAACTTATCAAAAGATAGGGGTGAAGGTAAGACCTTGTGACAGGCTAACACCTTGTTTGATTCTTTTGCAGTACATCAGTCTGCCAAATACTCCAAAATGTACTGTAGGTCTGGCTCCCTTCTTAAGGAAGACTTTGGCTTTTAAACGAGTTTTATCACGAGGAGCTGTATGAATCATTTGCAGAGTTAAATGTACAAACTAAGGTTAGGATCAAGATTTGTTTGTTGGCTATTACTTGGTGCATCACAGCATAAAACAAATACATTTTCAGCCAAAGTCCATGAAGTGATAACAAAACAAGTCCTTATCTAAAACAATGAGGCTTCCTCTTTGACCTCCATAACGTTAATTTGCCACCATTACTATGCTATCACAGCGGTATAGTGTTTTTTTTTTTTCCGGGTGCTTGCTCTAACATGCACAAAATCAGCGGCAATGTGTATGGTACAGTGTCTGTCTGTCTCTATGTACGTACTGTGTGTGTGTGTGTGTGTGTGTGTGAGTCTCTGCCTGTAGGGATGAAGGGCAGGATTTGGGGAGGGGGGGGGCAGTTCAGGGCAGCAGAGTCTGTCCTTGCCTGGATTTCCAATAAGCTGTGTATGGTTGTGTGTTGAGCAGGAGGTGGGTGGTGTAAATTCTCCCAGCTCTTCCAGTCATCTGAGCCCACTCGCTAGACCTCTTTGGCAAGGACAGAGGGACCAGGTGTCGGCTCTCGTACAAAGGGCTTTGATGCCAGAGTGCAGTGAGATGTCGGATTTGGAAAGAGCCCCTTCTGCATAACAGTGTGTCCGTGTGTGTGTATTTGTGTGTGTGTGAGTATGTTTATGTATGCATGTGTAAGAGGGAAAGAGGTTGGAGCTTGAGAGTGCTAACGTCAATTAGCCACTAGAGTTTAGTGCATCTTCAGTCGGGTGGAGTATTTAGTATAACCTTGTCAGACACACCTTAAAGATGTTAATTTAAATAAGACTTAAAGTGAAGTGTCATCTGGCACGTCTCGTCATTTTAAAACGGCTACTTAAATCTAATGATAATATTCATGATTGGATGTACCAAAAATTGTAAAATTATTAAAAAAAAAACTTTCAGAAGATGGCTTTAAAGTTGTTGTTTTTTATCTCCACTAAAGCTTGAAAACGTAACCAACTTATTTTCATTAATGGTTTATCTCCTGATACGAGACTCAACCATTCCAGGCATAGGCTCTTTATGGGTTTTCTGAATACATTTCTGTAGTCTGAAGTGATGCATTCACATTATGGTAACTGTGCTTTGGGTGTGACACAGGTCAAAAGGCTGATGTTTATTACATTGTTATAAGATTACTTTTGCATTTGTAGTTCTGATGGGATGGAGATCGGTCTATAATGCCTGCATAAGCAACATAAATTCGTACAGTTAACTGACAAGTGTAGGGCCAAATGGTTATGACAGCACTTGGCAGGCTTTAGGCCATATTTATCTCTGCTGCTGTCAATTTTGCTGAACCATCAATAATGGTTATTTTAATAGTTCCCTAAATGCATTTGAAAAGGTTGTGGTTTGTGCTTATTCTATAGGATGGAAGATTATCCTCTCTTTCCCACTTTTTTCTCATTTGCTCAGTGAAGGTGGTAACACTTTTTTCTTCCCTTAACATACAAAAGCCAAGGGCCATTAAGGATGTGCACACTTAGTAGTACATCAAAGCCCAGATAGCAGTATCTGACGGGCACTCCCTCATTGCCCTAACATGGTCGACAGACTCACTCCCTAGAAGGTGAACGAATGCTTAGCATCTCAATGAGGCTGCTTCTGTCATAGGGTCAACTCTGTGCTGCTGAGTTCATAATGAGGAGTAAAGGTGCATCCCTTATTTGGGGATTTGGGTTTATGCTGTCGGCACCTGTCCCAAGCTGCCCTTGAAAGAGGCATTCTCATTATGGATAGTTGGGATGCAGGGGAATAACATTGAAAATTAAATATGCTTATTAAAGGTGATGGATAAATGGATTATGTTTTAATTGGTGTGTTATTATGAGTGCTTGATTGGATTGTCCTTCGCAGGCTATTGATCTTGGGGCTGAGGTTGATTAAGAAGTGGACTGAGCAGAGAATGACTGAGTTTCAATGTGCATGGAGAATATATGTATATTATATATTCAGGACAAGATGCCCTGATGATCAGTTGTGCAAAAGTATTTGAATTCATCTTGTGAACTACAGAGAAAGGGTACTTCAGTGTCAAAAGTAAAAGAATTCTCAGAAAATTGCTTCTTCCAGAGTTGGGGACATTTTATATTTTAATGTTGCAGACAGATGGGTAGCTGGAATTTCATGTATAATATGATCTTATTGTATAATGTGACTGTAAAACCACAATCTGCGAAGCACAAGCTACAACAGCTGTCATATGAATGTGGTAAATAAGTAGGATGCCTCCATTTTAATAGAATAGTAAGTAAGTTTTACAAAATGTTCACTTAAAATTGTTTCACAAACAAGATACAATTGAGTTTTTCATCCCTCTAGTAAAATGGAGAATAAACAGTATGTTATCCTGTGCAAGATTTGGACCATGTGGCTCTGAAGGCAAAGGTGACATCTCACTATGACTTGGGGGTAAAGGTGTTTATATACACACTGCCAGCATGACTCACATTTCCTGCCTCTGTGAGCACAGTCTGTTCAGGTCAGCGACCCACAGAAAACCCCTCACTGAACCTAACCTAACAACAATGACCTGCTTGATGCTGAAACTCACTTAAATAACTGTAGCAGAGGGCTTTTCCTCCACTTTGTTGGGAAATATAATGTACAAACACAAACCTTTGTCTTGTTGTGTGAAGACATTCTGACCTCTGTGTTATAGTGAAACAAGGACATTCGTCTGTATTAACCCTCATTTTATATGATATCGCTTTCTCATTGAAAGCTTGAGAAACAAACAACAACCAGAAACCAAACCCTAAAAAACACACATCTAAAAGGTCTAGATTTGTTAAATTTAATTATTTATTGAACCATCCATTTGCATTTTTTTGTGTCAATGCAGCACAATTTTTCCCACTATTTCACTGAGCAAAACCCAGACTGTGTACATTGCGCCCAACAGCGCCTTTTAGCTATTCTCAAATCACCCTCAAACAGACACGATCACTGTGGTGCTGCCAAAAGGCAAGCTGCAGGATACATGTACCTTCACCCAAACAGAGGAATATCCATTTGAAATTCCCAGCTGCTTTAGTCTCTTATGAGTCATGATCTTAAGTAGAGATCCTGCCATGCTTAATGACAATTTACATTCTCAACTGAGATGGGCGCACAGAGGCAGTTCTGCTCAATGATGCAGTGTGTTATTAGAAGTGGATTTTAAGGTTTTACTGTTACCCGTGATTGTTATAGTACTGTATGTCAGATAGCTCTGCATCACAATTAAAATGGCTCCAGATGTTTGAAAACGCCAAATAAGTTTCAGTTCACCTCTTAAAGTGGAACTTCATGGTTTTGAAAACATGGTAAAAAAAAACAACTAGGGAATTGCTGCATGGCAGTCCATGTTTCATCTTGACATCTACTCAACATATTACAATGGTGTATTGTTTGCACTCCGCTAAAAGTACTCCAATGTAAAAACTGACTAATTAGACAGAGATGGCTTCTGCAATTTAACCCAATTTTCCAGTATTTTGTTACCCATCAATTCAAACGCAACACTCAGGTCAAGATGAATGAATGAATTTGCTGAGACACCACAGGCACATCCTCTAATTAAAAAACTCAAATTAACATTACAAATACTGTATTATACTGACCGATGCTAATCTAGCTTTTAAATGTCTACTACATGTAACTGAAACACCAAAGGTTTTGCCATGTGCAAGAATAATTTAAATATTTACTAAGCCTAGCTTGTGCAAAGTTGAATGGGTTTCAACCATGTTTAGGCCCTCACAAAAGCACTCAAGTTTTTATGGAGAAAGGGAAAAATAAGAAACTCACAATTTAAAAAAGGAGCTCACTCTGTTTGGTGCTTGGTGTGTGTGGAGCTAACTGGTTAAACAGTGCGCTAAATAAGGGAACTGTGTGGGATTAGTTCTCAGTATCATTCCTAATGGAGGATCTTTGAGTTCCACTTTGTGCGTTACTCCGTATCCAGCTTGCCGAATGACCAAGTTTCAAGTCCCTGAGTGACTTTCATCGCTCCAGGCTGTCTCGTCAATCGGTCAAGCAAGAAATATTAATAGGAGTACACTGCCAAATCTCCTCTAAAATAAAAACAAAAACACCAATAACAAACTGAACGGTATAGCAAACACAACACAGCAGTTCCTGGAATTGTTTGCTCTGTTTGGGCAAGACTTGAAATTTTACCAGACACTTTTTCAAAGAAACAGGTTTATAGCAATGTTCCTGCCAAGGTGAAGGACGCACATGAAGAAACTTGAGCACAATGAAAGGAAAGAATTGGGAGGATGGAGAGCATGAAACAAGCAATAAAACAAATCTTGCTCATTACATTGTTGTTCCTCCTCACTATAAACACTGGATCACCATTGGAGGAACCGTTATCATTTTATTTGAAGACGAAGAAGAACAGCAATGGATGGGATAGAAAATGGCAGCAGAAATAATTAAAAGTGCCCTTATCATCCCTGTTTTCTCCAAGCCACATGGGAAAGGCGGCATTAAATGTCACTGCAGAGAAGTTCACTTTGAATTGTTTGTGTCAGTCTGCTTATGAATCAATTTATTGGTCTGCATTCCACCTCAATTTGCAAGCTAATGTTTCTATAAAATAAATAAATAACTTCTAGACTACCCAAATGAGAACACAGGTGTACTGAATTCCCAACACAGTTTGACATGCATGGTTTGTAACAAAGAATGCCTATTAAGACTGAATACACATTATTTTTGTCATTAAAGAACATTTTATAGGTCCAAAAAGATTGAAACGTATTAAAAAACTCAAAGTAATTTTGTTTCTAAAATAGCTACTTTAATATCTATCTCGTGCCACTCTTATCTGTCAACCCACTCCACACACACCCTCTATTTAATTTTCTCTTTCCCTGTGTGTTTGCTACTCCTCTTGTGCACCATCATTACAATTTGGTAGCACATAGTTAAAGTGGTGGGTAAAACTGTTGTATTTATCAGCTATGGTGCGCTGCACTGTTGAGTTGCAGTGTTGATATGTGCACACACAAAAGAGGCAATGTACTGCAAAAGCAAATCCTAAACCATGTGCTTATACAGAGCTGGAAAAGCTGTATTTAACATTTCCTATGAGTTAACCCTGACTTAAATAAGTTGGCTCCAGATTCACCCTTTGGTTTCCTCACATCCTCTGATGTGCATGCACCAGCTGCCCAACATTTTGAAAATGGAAATAAGACAGTTTAAAGATATAGACTAAATTAATTTGTTACAATTTTTCTCATGATTTATGTCAACTCGTAATTATGTTTCCATCCAAAATCTACAGTACTCTACTTTGTAAAGAGTTGGCTATGAACATAATTTATATTGTAGCCGATGATAAAGTTTGTATATACAGTAATGTGATATTATTGGAAGAGTTTAAGCAGAGCTGTACAGTATCTTTTGCATGTTGTGCCATCCTCATAAGAAGAAAACAACTAAACAATATAATGTATAGAGGGAGATAACACAGTCCAGTTGGATAAACAGTAATTGTGTTCACTGTTAGGAGAGCGCCCACTGAGAATGGAGAATTTATTTCACCACCTCTTCTCTTGGCCCCAATAATGACTGTATTTAACTTAAACCCCTCTGCCATTAATTTGGTAGAAATCTATACATGACAGCAATGACAGAAATGCCGCGCTGGGCCATGGTGGGGTTTGGAAGTCTGTGTTCCTGGGGGATCAACAACCCTGTAAATTCCCCTTAAGCAAATCCAGGCTGACTGCTTTGACAAGGTGATGTTACACAACCACTTGGTGCCACTGCTTCCGTCTGCTTACGGCTTTCAATTCCACTGGAGGGAAATAGTGGCTGCTTAGAAGCTTGATTGGTCAAGTAGCACATCAGAGACACTAGACAACAGTCAGTCTCTGAACTCACTGCTGCTGTGCTTTGTTTTCTTTTGTTGTTGCTCATACGGAATAAAAGACAAAAGATAATGGGTATTGACATCCTTGGTGGATTGCCTCACAATTCCATTGCCAAGAAAAATAAGAACAAATTGAGCGAGTTTCTAAAACCGGTTAAAGAAAACAAGAAAGGTTGCACAGTTCCATTTAGAGATGATGGAGAGGAGAATCTGCCTGAATGTTCCCTGTAGAGTGGTGTGCTGGGGCTATATACCACAATGACCTCCTGCCCAGTGCTGTGCTGACTGTTTCATTTACAGACAGGAGGTCACAAGGGGGACATAGTTTATACTCTGGAAGAATTCATTACTCCAACCCCTCATTACCTTGAATAGGAAATGAAGTTCCCAGAAAAAGGTGGAATTAAAAGAGACGAGGGAAACGTTCTGGTTTCAGAAAAGTAACTGCATTCAAGTTGCCAAAGGTTAACTCTTAACATTTTCCCAGTGGCAGCTGCAGCGTCAAGGCCTCCTCCATGCCAATCTGTGAGGGGACACAATGTGTTCTTATGATGTCAGTGACTGGGGAAATTGGAATCTTTATCTCTTCGACTCACTCTCCCTCTTTATGTCTCCGTCTCTTACTCTCTGACTGCCAGATTCTGCCACCTTCCAAACATGTCTGGGTTTGTTAATTAGACACACAGAGAGAGAGAGAGAGAGACATGGAGACTGTTCATCATAGGATTCCATCTTTGGCAATTTGGCCAGGATTTTTCAATAGTTATCTGTTTTTATAAAGGCAGATATCATCTGATAATGATCTTAGGCTACAGTCTTGGCAGAATAATATTGCTAGGCTGTAAAACGCCTCTCAAATTACCAGTGATTCAAAGCCTGCAGCACAACTTTATTTGACTTTCCATGAGATTTCGAGATTGGTTTAAATAAGTGAAGTTTTGTCAGTCACTCTATTCTGTGACCAAGCCAAGTCGAAGACAAACAGTTCAGAAGCTGGTGACATTTTATATTTAGCTGTCAGCAAATGTCACAAAAAGAACAAAACAAACCAGACAACTGTTTTTGCAGCCAAAGACTGATATGGCCTATTTCTCTGCTCCGTAGACCTCCAATGTTGCTGTCACTTACTCCTTAAACAATAATTTATTGTTTTGGGAATTTTCTTCTTTTTTACTTAAATCACTCAATATACAGGCGGTTAGCTAACAGTATCATACAGACTCGGGAAAATCATTGCAACAATTTGCCAAGAATGGATTACCGTGTAACTCTCCATAAAACCATGGAAATTAAATTAATTAGTTAAAGCTTACGGCCTGATGGTAGGGCCGGGCGATAAAATGACCTCCAATTGAGACTGTGATAAATTTTAATCGATAACGATTATCAGCTATGGACATATTACCTCGATATCACATGGAAGAAATAAACATGGCACCTGCTGTCTGCTTGTAGGATACACTGCCTCTGGTCATGAGCATATCGTTTTTTGTTGAGCTGCAGCAGCTGCAGCTAAAGTTAAAGGGAAGAAGGATAAAGTAAAAGTTGGGGAAGAGGTAGGAAATGAGTGGAGCTGATGACATTTGAAGTGAGGGTGAACGTGTGGAGCTGTTCATGTTTTGCTAGAGACCTAGCAAAGTATTTTTTCATTTGGTTCGGAGGCGGAGGGTTCAGTGTCCAGTAGAGCAGCAGGTCAGCTGTCGAGGAGACAGAGGAGGCTCCAGCAGCATCATGTCTGTCTGCTGTGAGGAGCAGTTTGGAGTAAGAGCGACCTGATAATACGACGGTAAAAAAGTGGAGGAGGAAACTCTGACAGTAAAAACACTGAGCTGCTCATAACGTTTATTCTGCTGTAACATGTCTCATGGGTGGGCTCATCTACGGCATGCAGAACATGGACTAAAGCTCCTGTATGTGCAGGGTTAGTGTGTCGAAGTGGTAACCTGAAGATCACCTGAGTTGACATAAACTTTTCTTGTAGTTACTGTGAGTCAGAGCAATAAAACTGAGTAAAAAGCGAAATATTCATCAACAACTTGTTCAACCTTCAGAAACATGAACATAAAGGAGATATTTTACTGTGATAACAGATGTAGAGGTACTGCTGCTTCATCCATCTCACTGCAGGTAATGCAGTCTAACATATTACAGAGGATCATAATCATCTTTAATAGAAATAAAATAAAATAAATAAAAAGACCATAGCCTCACCCTCATGTGATAGACACATCTTAATGCTGATGTATGGTAGAAAAAGAGAAAAAACAATGGAAATTAAATTGAACTGTCGATTTGTGAACCGTTCCACGTTAGTGAACATGAAAGTAAACTCATGCCATCTTGCCTTGAATGTATATAATTCAAACAGTCCTCCTGCTGTACTAGGTACTCCGTTAGAGATCAAACGTGCATCCGCAGTTGAAAATGGTCACCATCAAATGCTGTCCTGTTATTCATTCGCTAAAAATGACAAGTTCAGGAAATAACCTTACTCAAAAATCAAACATTCACAACCAGTATGAATATCTTTTATCTTTTTATTAAAATCTTTATCCACATGTACACGCAAAAAACGCAATAAAAACGCTGTGCATTGCATGCCACACCAGCAGGTGGCAATATAATTTTAACTTTTAAAAATAAATGCATTGACCAATTTTAGCATTGTACTTCCGGTCTGATCTTTGTTTACTATATCCATGACTACTGTGTTGTAAGGGGCTGTTCAGATGTAGAGTCTTTTGTGCGCTCAAAACCCAAAGCGACACTGTAGTGGCATGCATTCGATAAGACACACATGCAGCAAGCGCACTTCATGTAATGTGAAGAATAAACCAGTCAGCTCCACCGACCTGCTAGCAACAGCCCACTCCCCCAGTGTAGTCCCCTTTAAAACCAAAAACTCTTTTTTCCTTCTCTACATGGTGTTTCGAAAAGTCTGCCCAGAAGTTTTTGAAAATATCAGATTTTAAGGACCAAAAAATGCCATTTATGTGTGGATGATCCCAAACGCATAGAAAAATATCCGGTTTCAGCAGTTTACGTTTATGTGTGGACCTTCTAAGAGAAGATAATATAACGCCACTTATCCTCAAAGTCATTGCATCGAGAGCTGTGTAAGACTATTAAGCCCACACCCTGCAATAAATAAATCCAAAAATCTTGAACTCTTGATTTTCTGATCAATTGTAATTGCACGCAGTGTGTGCTGATTAGTAACCATTTCATACTGTATCTATGCTCTCGTTCTCTCTTTTTTTTCAACCCCACCCCAACTTGTTCTCTCCCCTCCTCTCTGTGTCCCCCACCCTACTCTCTGTGCTCTGAGGGTGGGAGGATGGGGGTGATAGGTGCATTAATAATGCAGTGCTGCCTGGAAACCAAACACGCTGCAGCGGAGTGCTGTGTAGAATTCTAAAGAGGTATTTGTTTGTACACGGATGCCCCCCCTCTCCTCCTCACAGCCTTCTCATTTCATCTCCCCTCCCACCCACCCCTCCCCCTACCTCTTTCATACGCGCCTCAACAAATGTCCAGCAGTGTACAGATCTGTTTGTTTCCCCAAGACATGACCACTGTACAGGTTGAGAGAGGACTCAGGAGTTGGTCCCCTCTTGGATTGTTGCTATAATCAAGACAATGTTATCACATGCACTCACTGAATTGGCTTATATCTTCCAGTGAAGCAGCTTTGCAATGCAAGATGGGAGATGTTTTGGAGTCTGAAGCTGAACTGCACTTCTGTTTTGCATTCTCTGTGCAGCAATAAGATGTGGATGGCATAAAACATCTTCATGAGTGAGACAGAAATCGCACAAAAGAGAATCAAAACAACACAGCATCTGACTGTACTTAACTTGGAAGCTGGCAGACAGCTAGGGTTTGCTGTGATTTTCTTTATTGCTGTACTGTATAGTTGAGTGAGTGTGTCTTTTTTTTTTATAACAATCTGCCCTATGATTTAGAGGCTCACAGAATTTAAGTCTTTCTGTACAAATCATTTCAATACATTGTTTATCTTTTGTTATATTAGGATCTCATATCTTTTGCTGTAAAGCTGCAAACGTTGCAAAAATTGTTACTTTTTGATTTAGGTTGCTTTCACACCTAACCAAGTGGACTCGAGTTCGCTTGGGGGCTGAAAGTTGCAACATTGTTGCATTATCACTTGGTTCGGTTCCGCGTTCACACTGCAACTTCTGAACCGCACCAAACTTGCGCCCCAAGCGCACCAAACATTCTGAGCGTCAAAAGTCGACGTCACTCCGCTCGCGACTGACAGACCTGCTGGGTAACAGTAAACATGGAGCAGCACGTGAAGTTGGCTGTTTGGGGGATGTTGTTTCTTTTTTTTATGTACCAATTGCACTTGGCTCAGCAAGTCGTGCTGTACGACCACCATGTAAGGCAGCGAAGCAGAGCGCATTTCGCTCTTACTACTGCACTGAGGACGGAGAAACGGTACCAGAGGAAAAGACGGAGACTGATGAGAGATGTCGAGTTGTTGGCGTTGTTGCTACACAGACGGCGGACAAGATATGTAACCTAACAATAAAATAACCTATGCATTACGTATGTGTTTAGCAGTGGCGGCCTTAGACAGCTGGGGGCCCGTTTCAATATTTCATATGAGGCCCTGCCCTGTTAAACATCAAATGATTTTCCAGCCATGTGCCCATGTGTCGCTGATGCTTTAAACCCTGAAAGGACGCAGTAAACGCACTATCCATGCATCCCAGGTACGCACAACACATTAAGTGTTAAAATCACTATCAGGGCAAGAAACCAGGACTTAGCAGAAAAAACGAGGACTTTCATCAAAAAGCAAAATCATCATGTACATTTTCAGACAAACTACAGGCTTTAACAATATTCTGAATTTAAATTGGCAACAAAAGTAATGAGAGCAAAGTGCTCCGTGTTATTTCAGCACCACGGACAAGGAAAGGACGAGACATGCGGACAGACAGACGCTACAGGTGCTGGTCCTGTCGGTGCTGCGCTGCTGGAGCAGCAGACAGACAGCTGTCTCCTCCATTAGTAAAATATGTAAATAAGCTGCGAATAATATCACATTTTAGTTGTGCTCTCGCTGTGTTTTATTTCTCTGTTAAGTTAGGACGTACTCATAGATCGCCTGTTTGGAGGCATTTTAACCCGAGGAAAAAAAGAAAAGAGGAGGAAAGTGATTGACAGACGTCAATCATCAGGTTACGCAACTGGGCGCACGTCAGGAGGAAAGCAGGAAAAACACAAGGACATTAGAAACGCTAAGAGAAAAGGAATAATACTGGGAGAAGGAAAACGAGAGTCTATTGATAGTTTGCGGGCCGTTTTCAAAGGTAATAGCCTACGTTCTTATTGATATTTCCTGCCGTTATTGTTAATTAGGAGCGATTAGTAGGCTACAGTCGCGGTGTGGCATGATACGCGCATCAGTGGTTGTAGAGCGGATCAGGGGTCGAGTGTGTGACCGCACGGTGGACAGAGCTGTTGGTGTGTGTGGTGGATGTAGGCCTGTGTGTGTATGATAACGGTTGAAACATAGGTAAGGCCGCCTATGGTGTTTAGTCCGCTGAGCTTTCACACTGCATACGAACCGAACCAGGGTTCACTTGCAAACGGACCGAGACCCCCGTTTTCAAGCGGACCAGAGTTCGTTTGTTTGATCCGCACCAGAGTTCGTATGAGCTTTCACACCTGCCCAAACGAACCGGACTATCCGAGCAAACGAACTCTGGTCCGTTTAAAGCGGACCAAAGGAGGACAGTGTGAATGCGCCCTTAATGTACGCAGTTTTGAATTGGATTATTTTAAATTAACTAAATCAAAGTACAAGTTACATATTTGCAGATTAATCTGCTTTATTTTCCTGTATGTCAACTAATGGCAAAAAAATAAAGAAAAAGAGAATAAACATTACAGCATGTTAGCAGAAACATGTTCACAATCAACCACTTAACCAAGACTATGAATTTTAACACATCCTCGGATGGCAGTACCACCTGAGCAGGTCTGACTGATAAGACGGTGTGCCTTACAGCATGTTGCTATTTCTGACTAAAACCACAAGACAAGCTGAGCTGTCTGTTTCTGACACCGAGGTAGCCCCAGCCTGGGTTATTCTGAGGTTTGAAAAGTATGTCTCTGTGAAAAGTTTCCATTAATCTATTGGCTGTTCCTAATTATTAATCTATGATGATTCGAGGGGGAGGATTTTGTTACAATGCTCTCTGCAGTCATATTTGTTAATCTCCTCACACATAAGAAAGTCTTGCTGCTATTTAAGTTGGGTAAGTTATTGAATATTTTCCCTACACAGGAGAAGCTGTATACACAGTGCACTCTATGCCTGAGGGTTCAATATGTATTATGTGTAAAGACAAGTCTTATCTATTGTAAATTATGCCTTTTTAATCTGGTTGGTAAACGGTCAATGACTGTTTAACTATCTTGTAGCAATGACATAACGTGGAATGTGAGCAAGTTACAGTACAGGTTGTTTCACAATTTGGAAAAAGGCATTGAGACACTTACTGTACCTTGAAGGCTGCTGGTAATAATAGGAAGTTGGTGTATTTGTTAGCGGAGCAGAGGCGACAGTACATGTACAATTAGGCAACCCCCAGGACTGCTTATTGTGAGTCAAGGGTTCATTGCTACACCTGTCATCACTGCTTACAGTACAAATAAATAAAGTACTGTTGATTTAACTTCTCTTGAAACGTCACTTATTCTAAGGCTGCAGATGGTGGTTAAACACAATGTATTTATCTCTTGCTGCCTTTGTTAAGTGTCGGTTGAATTTCAGACTGTGCTTTGGACAGTGAACTACTAGTGACAGCCCATTGGAGATTAATGTGTACAGTGCTGCATGCTGTTATTTTTCTGATGTTTTTGTAACTGGTTGCCCTTTGCCCCTCCGGCTTTACTTTGTTCACATCCACTGCTGATTTGCATATTCATTCGCTTGAGCTCTGCACCTGCTGCCACCCACAGATGAAGCTGAGCAGATTAGCGGTGCATGACACCCAAATTTCTGGAGTCGATTTGGACTGACTTTTGCTGTGGGAACCATTGGAATTGACTCCCTGGAAAGCTAAGAATTAACCACTGGAACATGCTGTATTAGCAGCACTCAAGAGGCTAATGCGTAAAGACATCTGGAAACTCACATGTTTCTGTTCATGAAATAACCTTAGATGTATTCATCAATGTACATTTTCTCTTGCTTGTTTCATTAGAAGGAAGATCATTATGTTCCTTTTGAGAAATAATTGTAGTGTGTCAATCTTTTCCCCATTCCTCTTAAAGGGCAACTATGTAAGTCTGGTCACTTTTCTGCTGTTTTGCTAACCCTCTGCCTGGCCATGTGCATTTCTTTTTAACGGAGCTGTGGATAACGTTATGTAACACATACAATGTTAGGACGTGTTTATTTGTGTAGTCTTAACTGTTATAGGCAGAGGCAGAGACAAGAGCTGGGACATCGGGTGGCGGCCAAGTACTACACTGATGTTGCAAGGTTGGTTTTCAGCCATGAGATGGCAGCTGGAGGGCAGAGAGCCTCCATTCTCACTCAAGTCACAAGTCATGTAGTAGACAAACATACACAGACTATCAGACAATCAGCGATTGAGATTAGTTTTTCTTGCTGTTCTAAAACACATAGCGATGCTACACACCAGCCACGTCCACTGTGCTCTGGCTCTGGTGACCAGTGTTCAGATGGTGGTTAGATCATGTTGAACTCTTTTTATACAAAGTGCAGCCAAACACCAGGCTGAAGAGAGAAAACTAGCAGAGGCTCCTCTGAGAGCTGCAGGTGAGCCACTGGTGAGCTACAGGTCAGCTGGCTGGAGACAAAGCGCTGTCATTTTATTTTTGTCCTTTTTTTTTTTCTTTTTTCTAGCGGTACCGTCCTTGCAGTTGTCTGTACATGTACGTTTGTCGGTCTGATCTTCCATCACGGACTGCGCTGCATTATCTCTCACAGTTACAGCTGTGGGTCCAAATTCAGCTTGGATCACTCCTCTGTCTCTCCCCTCTCTCTCTCTCTCTCTCTCTGCCCGTTCTAACTCAATCTGACAAAGTTCAGCATCTATATATTCAGGTTCATAAAGATCTCTCTTTGGCTCTGTGATAAAAGGGATGTCTTCATCACGTCATAGTGAGACATGTTTACGTTAACTATCCAAGCAGTAAACACTGTCAAGTGATGGAAACGTGCGCAGCTGTCCACAAGCTGTAGCGCGCAGTGATACGAAGGGAGAGAAAACGAAAACAGTTTTGTGATGCAAATGTATTACTCTTTTGAACGCATATTGTTTTGAAAAGCAAAACGCTTTATTTTTGTGACCCCAGCCAACAAGCTCAACTATAGCTTCGTCAACACCAAAACCAACCCGGAATTCTGCTCACAGGACGCAGTCCGGGGAAAGTCACTGTTGATGCATGTAACTGCTAATAAGAATGTATGCTTCATGTCAAAAGATCCCAAATATACCTTTAATTATTGACTGACTCTGTGGGCTTATTGAACTTTTGTTTGAGCTATTCAATCCAGAGTGTCACATGTCCTAGTAAAGTCACCATACTTCCTGTCACACCGTCCTACAGCAGCCCAGCAGGTCGCATTATTCACTGTCTGTAGTCTAATCTGGTTGCTGATTTATGTGTTGTGCTCTCTACTGACGCCGCCATTACGGCAGAGGCACTCGAACTGAACACGGCTCTTCTGACAGTGAAAGCATTGTAGGATTGATCATGGTTAGCATCGCCCACACTGATTGATGAAGGAAGCCTATGTGATTGTGGATGTTTTTCAGACCTTAAACGTTAGTCTGGAATTGGTCATCATCAGTTTTGGGTGAAGAGACATTGTTTTATTAACGGTGCTGTGCAACCAAAATGCCATCCACAATTCTCGGCACTGCTGTGAAAACATGTTGTGAGTAAAGAGTGCTGTGCCCTCGGCCATCACTCATGACAGTGCCACTTTAAAGTGCTGTTCTATGTTGAAAACTACATTTGAACCTGAGTATTGAGTGCATGCTGGAGAGCCTCCTGCAACAACAGATCCACACAAGACAAAATAGTGTGAGATTTCATTCAAAATGTTAGAGGACACGGCTAGAAAAACTCATTCACTGCTGCGCGATTTCTCTTGTTTCCTACACTTCAGGTTTGCTGCCGTGTTCCTCGATTATTAAAACTGTGCTGAATTCTGTTGAAAAGTTTACCTTTTGCAAACAACCACCTCACATTTATCTGTTGGATGTTGAGTTGTAACAAAATGTAAAACTCATTCTGACCAATTTCAATTGCTTTTTACTTTTAAAGTGACAACGAGGAGTTTCTCCATCGGCAGAACCAAAAATTCCACAACAACAAGTCTCATATTAATGTGGATGAATCTACGTTACCCACTTGTTAATGGGTCCATTTTCGAGAAATATATCGTTTTGTCTCTATCGTTATTTTGTTATTATTGTTAGTGGTGGAAATGCTGGGTGAGCCGACCAGCGTTTCCTTACTTTCGGTTTCGCGGACGCTGCCCGGCGGGTCATGGGAATGGGGACAGCTCTCCATTCCGACACACCTCCACTTCGACACCCCGCTGTTCCGAAATACCCCCACTTCGAAACACAGCTGTTCCGACACCCTCCCCCCCGCAGCTGTCCAATGTCCAAGGTGCTGAACCGCGTGACGTTGTTTACATTCTGCTTTGCGGCTTGTCTGTAAAACGTGCGCTGCTCAGGGACTGGGCAGATCTGTCCCACTTGCTTTCTCCCCGACTCCGTTGTTGGAGATCTCCCACACAGTAGCCTAATAGAAATACACTTTTTTTCTCCCCCTCCCTGCGCCGCTCGAGCGCGGCTGAACCCGGCTTGAGCTCACACGGGCGCGAGGCTGCTGCAGCCGCCGCTCGTGTTGACAGCTGACTGAGGGAGATGCTTTGGTTGGGCTTACGCAATGAAGAAAGGAGTTGGTTAAGTTTAGTAAAAAGACCAGGTAGAGGTTAGACAGGCTAGAAGCATAATGAACGTTATATGTCATTAATATGAAGTATTTGCTTGTTTTGCAGTTAATTATGCACATGATCCGTTTCGACCCCAAAAAGGAAAAAAGGATCAATGCGCACTGCGCACTGGGGGTTTCCCCCAATAGCCTTTTCGGAATAGCGGGGTCTTTAGAAAAAATAGAAAACCCCGCTATTACGATGAATGGAAGTCTATTGTCGGAAAGGCGGGGCTTCGGAAAGGCGGGGTGTAACCCATGGGAATAACGCAGCCGAATCGAATTTACGGTCGGAACTACGGCGGTATCTGAACGTCTTCGAACCTCTGACTTTCTTTCTTGATGAATGAAAACATTCTTGGCAAGACGTCCATCTTGCACCGGCCCAAGAATTTCACAGTGCGCGCGGAGGCTCATGGTAAATGTAGAATGAAAACACTTTGCTTTCCATAACTCCTCGTTGTCCCTTTAAAGAGGAAGTGTAGTATCCACATAGAGTGATCATCATCATCATGTCATTTTACATAAAGTCCATAAACAATACTATTGAATTTTCAGGAAGGCCCATATCGATGTCCCTGTTGTTTTATAGGAGCAATGATATAATTAGCATTTGCACTTTTTAATGCATTGATTATCTTTAATGTTGTTAGTGTCTGTGGCATGTATTACAGAGACGGGATGGGGCGTCTCCCGGGAGCCGGAAGGACTTAAGCAGTGCTCAGAGACGTCCTGGCAGAAAGTTCAGGCTGGGTTGACTGCTTCTGTAAGGAAGACTGATCACCTGCTTTACAAGACGTTAACAGTATAGGCAGATGTACAGTCTTTTCCTCCATTCATGGCTGTTCCCAAGACACTGTCAAATCCAAACTTATCGATCGACAGTGTTACATGGCTTGTATAGTCCTAAATCTCTAAAAGATCCATTACTCACTGTGCTCTTCAGAGTTCAGCTGTTGAGTTGCCATTGACTGACATGTTTTCTCCTTTTTTTCTCTTCCAAACTGTGGCTTTCAAGCAGCACTCCATAATCAAGTCAGGTATTAAAATCAATGTTGTCAGCAGGGCAAAAATGTATTTTCAGTGTACACACGGACTGCAGGGCCCCGGAAATCGTATACGCAAAACCATACGAAAACTGTGTCTCACGCTCAGAATAAATTCAATGTGACCTAAACTTGACTTGCCAGGCAACTACATTTTTCACTGTTGATTGTAGATGCCTGTAAAAACACACCAGAGCCAAGAACACATCTACCAATACAGCTCTGCCCAGGTACTATAAAAATATATTAGCCAAACTAAAAGCCAGACACTGTTGTGGTCATTGCTCAGCGACTCATTGCTTTTTAATAAAGCTGCATGCAACCAGCTAATGTATCTCTTAGGTATAATTTAGTGTTTTTTTGTTTTTTTTTGTAATAAAGACAAATGTTAGTTCCATCTGTAAGCTCAGAACAAGAGTCTTGTACTTAATTCATTCATTAGTCAAAACTGCATGGGCTCCCATTACTGAATACTGTATGTATTGTAACACTTCTTTTAATGTACTAGAGAGATATGGCACCTTATGAAGCCACTTTAAAGCCAAAGCGTGTCTGGATGATGTATTGGAGACTCCTTTTAATTCATGTGTTTGTTGAAAGCAGACAATAAGCCCCCAGGACAGCCATAAAGTTTGCTATTGCTTATTTTCTTATTCAATTTAAATTTCACACCATTCACAGTAAACATCTTCTTAGAGTAATGTTCTTTTAAGTGTTTATAAATTATTCATCTGAACAAATTAATTAAAGACATTGTTTTGCAGAAGAAAAAAAAAATCGTATAGGTGCTTTTACCTCTTAAAAAATAAGCCCAAAGCAAGGTGAAAGACAGGGATATTTTAATTTATTAAGAGAGTGTTATTCGGTTGTGTGCACACTTTAAATTAATTCCATCCAAATTACATGTGTAGTAATGTGTCACAGAGACCATTGATTTAAACAGAAAGTATCCATTGTCCCTCAACTGTTTGAAAACGTGTAAAGCTTTACAAGTATTAATATTTTCCCCTTGTGTGCGCTTGCCTCAAGTAATTTGGAGCATGTAAAACATATTATTCATTAGCATTTGATGCAAGTAGACTATCAACTAAAGGTCATCCTCACCTTCAAGAGGTCTGTTAGTTGGTCAAGAATGTAAATTAATGATATGTTTAAAGGAAAACTAAACATACATTCATCTTGCAGTAAATGTGTTGTGTTAAAAAGTACATATTCAGAATGTGCACAGCCATGAGCAGCCATTCAACTAAACTGGCCTGAATAATTTGAATGCCGTCTTGTCTGAACCTTTTCTGATGCAAATAAATGTGTGTATGTTTGTGATCGTGCACAGAGTCAGTGTGTACTGGCCTGTATGTTTTTAACAGCTGGAGGTCGGGAATAGTTTGCTGTATGTTCAGTTTGATTGGGCAGTGCTGCAGTCCTCAACACTTTTACTGTTCACTTATTGTCATTCTACAGCCTCTCACAGCTGGTCCCTATTGAAATACTGAGAAATGTAGTAATGGCAAAAACAGATTCTACAATTTATTTAAATAATCAGTGCATTTATGGCTCACAGCTTCCCCTGTGTGGGTGTCTCATGTATTTGTGTACATCCATCTCTCAAAAGGGAATGCCACACATGCTTAAATGAATCCATTTATGTTCGGGATGAAGAAAGGCGAGAGTTTCCTGTCCCTGTCACTGCTTTTTATTGTATGTATTCCCATTAAATTGGGTTTGCGATGCAGATACAAAGACGGCTTAATGTGTAAGAGTGAACAAAGATACAGTGGATGAAAAGAGGGATATGCATGGGCTGTGATAAAAAATGCTCCATAAACACAGGCCCTGGTTTAGCTTCAGTCCCATAACACATCAGACCTATCTTCAGCTGTTTGCTGGACCAAATGTAATTAATTTATAAGAATTTGATTTGGCAGCGGAGGGAAAAAACTTTGTGCAAACGACAAGATGTGAGGATGTGAAAAGTTGCAAGATCTTCAGCCTCACTTGACTGTTCTGTATTCATGGTATAGTGCTGGCCATCCCAAAATAAATGTCAGACCAGCGTGAGGAATTCTTAAGTGTTGTCACATATTGATCTCTGTCTAATAGAGTTTTCAGCAGAGAGCCATAGCTTCAATAGATGCCCTTGCTATCAGTCATGTTACCTTTCAGTTAAGGACATTGATCATCAAACTTTCACATTATGTCATTTTTAACTGAATGCCCTGTATTTCTTTGCAGTATGTATTTCTGCGGTATAATTAGACTGTCAGCTATTTCAAGTGATTGCAGATATTCGCGTTTTTGACATCTTGTTAGCAGCTGTAATATTTATCCAGGGGGAGTTCACGATGTTTGATATAATAGCGAGAGTTATTTACATTTCAGGTCATATTTACAGTTTCAGAACTGTGTTGACTCGAACCTTACTCGACAATTTAGGAGTGTAATGGATGGCTGTGTTCTGGCGGTTGATCTGAGTTATCCGTCCATTTTGTGTGCATTCTACCATGTGATTGTTTGTGTAATATCTTCCTCCAAGGCAGGATGACACTATCAAACATCTGCTAATCTGAGTGTGGCCATGAAATGAAGCCGCATGTTACAAGACTTGTAAACAATTACTGGTCTTCCTTGTCGTCCAAGCAGCCTACCATACAGACACCCCACTGGAGGACTTCACAGCCTTTAAATCAAAATCAGCTTGAGAAAATTGACTTTTTTTTGTTGTGCCAACTACATTACAGATGTTAAATGTACCAAATAGTCTCTCACTCTTTCTCTCAGCCTGTCTTTCTGTCTCCATCTCATTATCATTGTCCTTTAATCAGGCTATCAGTGCGCCTCTTTTGTGATTTTTATTTTCACAGATTTCCCCTGTTGAGTCCCAACCTTTAGTAGACTTTTAATATGCCAGCTCTGCTCTCACGCTTGGCAAGCAGAATAGCACTTTCATTTATGTTGGTGGGACTTTATTTTCAAAATGCCCTCTCTGCCCTTACCCAAATCCACCAGAGGACAGAGTGAGTCAACAGCAACTTTTGTGTCACAGAAAAACGCCTTCAACTAAAATAAGGGTGGCCTCGAATAGTCGACGATTCCTTGATTTTATTTGGAGTTTGATTCGACTGCCAATCTTGCTGTCTAATCGTCGCAAAATGTGGTTATGAAAAAGGATTGTATCGTTCTGACTATGTGGGGGTGCTCACTGCTGCTAAATGTCAGATTTTACATAGAATTTCTTTCTCTAATAATTCATTATATATGACCTATTTTGATATAAACATCAGCAGTGCTTAATCTGTCCATGAGGAGGTCTGGGAAAACCGAGAGCGTCCTGTTCTGTCCGGCAGGATCCTAGGGAGAGACAAGGTCTTGGGTCAGGAAGGAGCCACCTGTCTCTTTCTCTGTCTCTCACTTGATGTTGTTTCCCTTCAATGGCGGGAAAATTGAATTTGGTCCGAATGTTTTATTTACAAGATTAAACTGAGTGACGTGTTTTCTGATTAGACGATAAATCAACTATAAAATTTTTACTCGGGGACACCCCTAAACTAAAGTATAAAGATATTTTGGGACATGTTAAAAGTGTAACCTCACCTTTAAGGACTGCCCAACTAAACCTATTCTGTTTTCATGCATAAATGTTAAGGGACACTGTATTCAACATGTGTATCCATTCAGAGTTAGTCTAAATCACAGTATGCAGCATATTAATACATGTATATTTCCAGTTTATTAAGTGTCCCACCTTATTGTTCATGAGTCTGTATGATTGAGACTTGAATTTGTTGTTTATCTACAAATCAATGCCGATATCTGGAGTGCAGCCAGAACCAAAGTTATATTAGAAAATAACTATTTTTGTATTTCTATTCTTCATAGAGGTGCATTCAGTGAAAACACAGTGGAAGTGATATTGTTTTGTTCAAGATGGAGAATTGTTCCAGCTTCATCAGGACTCCAGCCAACCCTGGCCAGGCAGATACAAAATCTTACATGACTATATGTGGCAGCTCCACTCAGCCAGATTATATATTGTATGTAAAACAAGTTTTGCTTTGAAAAATATTTCCCTATAAATAACTTAAAGAGCACTAATTGCGACCTAGTTCTCTTCCACTTTTGGTTTATAATCCTGAACCTGATGAAGGTCTCAGGACCAAAACGTTGTTTAATAAACCTATGCAAGTGAAGACAGTGTGCGGGAGCCTTTGTTCATGGTTTATAATCCTGCCATTGTATAGTAAAGCTGAAAAGAAATAATGCACCCACAGTGGAAGTGTGTAATAGAGCTAGGTGTTAACCCCCCACCGCACTACTTGTCATCTGTCCCTTGACTTCCATGTAATCACATACATCTTGTCAAATAATTGTGTTGTGATGTTGCTAAGCTTCATTAAAACAGCAACATTGCACCACAAACCCAGTCTGGCTTTTGTGGGGAATGTGAACAAGTATAGTTGACCTTCACTTCCAGGTCAAGTTACTCTGCAGTGGATTTAAGTGCTGATCATCAGTGAGGTACCAATAGGTCAACATGGTAAATTTGCCCCTAAAGAAAAAAAGAAATGTGCATTTTGACTATTTAGTATTGACATACTACACATCATTACTGTAGCTCAAACAGAAACATGGTATTTTTGCAGTTATCTGTACTATCACAGGTCTTATCTAAATAAATCATGTAATACTGCTTAGTTGTTTGTTAGAGCTGACCATTTTTACCTTTACCTTATCTTTACCATCCTTTATACCTCCACACCTCTCAGTTATTTTTACTTTATTACACACACAGTGTGGATTTTAGTGAAACTTTTGCATATTTGTAACAATAATAACTTCTATCTTATTAAATTTAAGTTCTGTATTATGGTGTGTGTTTTTCTCATCAACTCTTCCCACTCACTCTTATTATACCACAAGTAATTTAAAGGCTTTTATATACCGAAAATATCACTACGAAATAGTAAACAAAGTTATCACAATTACAGACCAAAACGTAGGCCATGCTCAGATTTGCTTGTGTGCATTAAATACTTCACTACATTTTTTTAGGCATAGGAATTTTATTTTATGTCTAAAATGTTATAATCATACGCTTTATGAATTTCCAGTACATGTAATTTTGTCAACCAGGATTCAGCTTCACTAAATATGTTAATGTTGTGTCAGCTCTTTGGCACACACAAACGGACACACACACACACACATACAAATCCTCAACCCTTTCCTCTTATTCAAAATGCTGCGCTTGCCAGGACATGATTACACGTTATCTGCAGCATATAGTGTACGCGGCATTGACATGACCAAATGATGAGCAGGCAAAGGGTAACATTATCACTGAGGAAAGGAAAGAGAGAATATGTTGCATAAGAATGCTTCGCTTTGGCGTATGAGTACTGTAGTATGTGTCCATACAGTAGATCGGAACTGTGGTTTTTGAAAGTGAAGTATTCTGAGGGTTTTAAATTACCCTTATTTGAAAGACGGTTCAATAACACTACAGCAGGTTGGTGTTTGAGATTCAGCACTGTGATGGTGCAGCTCTTGTCCTTCCTATAGACTATTTTCTGTCTCAGTAGGTGAAACATCCTCCTCCTCCCAAGCTGCTATATAATCTGGCAGATGCCAAATAGTTTCTTAGCCTGTCACTATATGCAACACTGTACATGCTTCTCCTCACAGTATTTCCAAGCATAATATGCTCTGGTATTGTTAGAGGCATACCACCCAAGTATCCATTTCTTTAAATGCCAGGCACTCCAACTGTCTTTACACTTTTGCAGGAGCCGCTTTTTAGACAGGAAAAAAAAAATCCATCCTTCACCGGTAAAGTGTTTAAGGGTGGATTAAAGGGTGGATTAAAGTGTTTAATACAGCTACCGGTGGTGTACCTTGAATTTCTTGGCCCATTTTTGGGTGATATGCAGCTTTTTTTCCCCCGCTCACTGATAAGTTGCCAAAAATAGATGACATGACACATTTCCCACAGAGTTCTGAAAACATTTATGGCAAAAAAAAAAAATCACCTAGAATTCAAGCAGTGAATATCTGGTTTGGTATCATCCTCTTAAAATCAAAGAGCAAAACAGTCTTTATGTAACCGCTGTTTTGCACTATCATTAAATAATCATTCCCACAGGAATTCATCACAGAAGAGGCAAAGGTATCAATTTCTTCAACAGCAACCTCAACAGACTACTGTGCAATGTTGCCACAAGACATCATTTAAATGAGCAAGGAGCACTAAATCTACCACTGCAGCTTTTGCGCTGTATACCAAACTACTAATATTATGTTATTTCCCACTACACGTACTTTAAAACACATAACTGATTGATACACTCGACTTCTGGTCTCTGGAGGTTGTCAGACGTTACTCTTGGGAATGTAGCAGTCACAAAATAAAACAAGAGCAAACAAGGCAGCTTGGAGGAATGTGGGCACACAGAAATAGCTAATTAAAGCACTTAATCACAATAAAGTCCTTGAATACAGTAATTATCACCCGCTGATGATACTCTATGTACAAGAAACATGCCCCAAGGCTTCATCTCTTATGCATTTGCAGCCACTGTGCACCCATACTGTACCTGCCATCTTTGCAATTGTCTGGGGAAGATTTGGTTTCCCTGAGTTACAGTGTTTGGTAGACAGAATAATAGAAGAGAAAGCAGTGAGCAAATAAGGATGAGGGCAAAGTTAGGGAAAGAGTCCCCACAGAAACGTCAGGGTTCCAGCACTTAAAAGAAACAATTTTGAGGATTGCTTCCTCATTTGCAGTTAGCTGCATGCACTTGCTTCATTAAAGCCTCATTATGTAATACATTACGAAGAGACTTGAAATAATATGACCTAGTGCTAAGTTAAATGAAATGTCAATAGCAATCCACCCCCCCGCCTCACCTCATCCCATTCCATCACCATCAACCATTTTAATATCCCCAGGAAAAGACAGAACATTCTGCCCCTTTGGAGTCCAAATATTTGCTGTTCCACTTTCAAAGTTTCCCTTTCTGCTTTCATATATTTAAGTTTCCTGTCAATCTCTGTCACTTTAAGTCACCACACGCCTTATCTCCCCTCTCCTCTCCCTTTCTTTATCTACATTTTCTTTTTCATGTCACTTTCACAAACCCGCTTCCCTTGTCTTTTCGTCCCTCATTTCCCACTTCAACCCTTCCCTCAGTTCTGCAGATTGGAGGCCCTCCCTCTTGATCTAGCCGCTCCCTCTCTGTTCCCTTGGCCTCTTTGGTCTCTTTGCAGGGCCCTCCTTTAGTGGCTCTGTCTGGTGTGTCAGCCTGTGAAGCTTCTGCGCTACAGTACATCCTGTTGATAGGAAGCATCCTGTGCATCATCACTCCCAGCTGCCTGTGGGTTCAGCTGGCTCAGTCTGGCCCATCTGTGTGATCTTCTGCCAGATAACTGGGGTTTGGCTCTGCGTGAGCCGTCCCTCTCCAAATCATTTGCCAGGAGAAAGACGTAGGGAGGCTGGAGAAAGAAAGGTGCAGGTTGGACAGTGGGCTTTGCATTGACTGCTCTGCCTTAGGGGGAGGGTGGAGGGGGGTGGGGGGTGGTTTGGGGGCTCGTACCAGCTCTCCTCTGCTCTCCTGAGATCACTGTGGCTTGCACATGTATAACAAAGCACAGAGGAGCATTCTGCTTATGAAGGGATATGTGAAGACGAGCTCCAGGTGTGGTTGTGATGCAAGTATCTAATCCTGTGTGACATTTAAATGCCATAACTGCTATTGATATATGGTTGAAATGCCTCTGGGGCATTGTTCCTATTCCCAGTGTCTCTGATATATTTCGAGGAGAAATCTAATAAGAGAAATGTGAACTAAGCGTTATGTTCTACATTCTTGCCACCACCCGCCAACTCCATGTTGTAGGTTAGTGACTAGAAGCAGTGTTGTGAATGTGGACTCAGAGGACCTCCATGAAGGTCACTGAGAGTGTACTAGCTGCTGGGGGTGTTGTGCCAACAAGTTTTTTAAAAAAAAAAGAAAAGAAAAGAAAAAGCTACATTGGGATGACAAAATGGTTGTTTTGACAGCACACATCTTTGTGTCTGTGTCATTGCTTTCCAAAATGAATCACAATTTCTGATCTGGCACACTGTCCTTAGTTGCTGCCACTCAAATTACAAAATATTTTATTCAAATGTTATGGCTAAGGTTTGGTTGGGTTAGGAATGCTGAAAAACTACTGTGTTAAAATTAGGGGGATGTTCATAGTTTATTTAATTTTATTCAATATTTTTCATGGAAAGTACCATGGCAAATTGTATTAATTATAGGCTGTCAAAAGATGAATTAATTGAATGAATGAATGAATTATGAACCAACTGTAAACCATTATGTAGCCAAATGGATAATAAATGGACACAATACTTTTCAAACCACCTGTGATTCAAGTCCACAACTGGACATGTAGATCTGTAGAAACCTGTGCCAGAGAAATTACGCTTTATTTGACCCAGTTAGACTGGGCATCATTTCTAATGGTGTTGGGTTGTGAATTGGATCTTTGTTCTTTACTTTTAAGCTGTCCAAGAGCTTCCAGTATTTCAAAACAAGCATGTTCTCCATCCAGACATCTGTTTTTAGCATATAGGTCATCTCAATACCTGAAAATGCACACATACCTGAGCAATAGTGTACTCTGAGCATGCATGAGCCAAACGGGAAGCAGATTGTCTACTCTGTTTTGATTACTCATGCAAAATACAAATTTAAAAATACTAATAAAATATTTTCCACATTGCTTTCACCAGTAGTAATTGAGGGAATCAGGGAGTGACCGCAGGTGTCCCTGACTGTTTCCAAGGTTTCTACGATTTCAGAATTTTCAGTCTAAAATTGGACTTGCAGTGTTTCCTGTCTCTGTGTCTCTTTTCGGTGTTGGAAAATCTCACAGTAGTGTGAATGAAAGGAGTAAACTTGGCAAAAGAGATGAGTTTTAAAACAAAAACATACGTATGTGTGTAGCTGTCATTTTCCCTTCCCCTAGTCCCCTTATCAAAAGATTTAATAAAAGTATGTATTTAAGTTATCAGAAAGTCCTGTCTTTCAGCAATCAGACATCAATCAGTTGATGTCACCTAAAAGAAAGAGGTGAAAGCATGAAGAGAGGACAATTTAGAAAACACATTAACAATATCTGCCTTATTAGCGTGAGAACTTAATGACAACTATAAATAAGAAAGAAGTTTGCCTGTGATGATCCAGACAGCATATTCCAGAGGTCACCCATAGTGATGCTTAAGAGGATTTTAATTAAGCTGCATTAGCTTTGCCACACCAGAAATGATTGGGTCAAGAGACCTTGATATTTATGGTTAATGATCATGTGGGAAGCACACTTACTATAAGACTCTCCCTCAAGGGAAGTATTCAATGGTAAGCTTTTCACAATCGCCATGAGCTGCTCTAATTTTCTAAATGAAGCTTTAGAAAAGGAACACTTTTGTGTCTAGCGCTTTCCTCACCATTGCACTTTAATAGCTTCTACAACTTTGTACAAGATGTCACAATTTAATGGAACACGTTTGATGTCATGTAAGGGGTTTGGAGCTGGACTTTAATAAGGCCGTTAAGTGGTAATGAGACTGAACATTGCTCTGTGAGGCCATGATGACTGCTTAAACACTGTGGATGTGAAGGCCTCCTGTTCCCCAAGGGCGGAGACACCCAAATGTTAACTGGATTACACAGCTACTTCTTCTTTGAAATAAATATAATCCTCTTCTCCAGCTGCTAAATGGCCTTGTCTTTTTTCCCCCTTTTATTCTCTCTTTTTATACTTCTTTGATTCTCACCTCGTCATGAATGAGCAGTAACAAGAGAGGGAAACATGTTGTGGCACCAACTGAAAGATTCATTTGTACTAGCATTTGAATGCCCCCTGGGGTTTGCCTTGTACATGTGAGGTTTAGTATTCTTCTTAATCTTTCAAGTGGGCATGCATTGATTACCATTCTAGACACAATGTTACGCAATGTAAATGTGGATTTATTATGGGTTTTGTGACAGTTTAAACAAAGCATTTCCTCAAATCTAGTGATTATGGCAGGTCTTTGGGAATGTAAAGTGAACCTTCTACAGAAGCTGCTGTTGCACAGAGACCAGATGGCACAGGCCTGAACGCAAATTAATTACAGACTGGCCAATGTAGGTGTCTAGGTCCCAGCATTATGTCTACCTCCCTCAACCCCAACTTTAATTATATCCATTTCCCTATGTGTCTGTAAAAATTCAACTCTGTGTTTAGAGGCTCAAGCACACCAGTAGGTCTGGTAAACAGGTAGCGTGCAGGTAGACTGCCCACAGAGCACTCAGTGACTGGACTGCCCCCCACAGCATTCTCAACACAACACAATAAACTCATCTAGGCTTGCATTGGCAGCACGTCGGTGTGGTGGTTAGCACTGTCGCCTCACAGCGAGAAGGTCCTAGGTATGAATCCCCGGCCGGCCACTCTCCCCCATGTCTGCGTGGGTTTCCTCCTTCCACCACTAAAAACATGCAGAGAAAAAAATGCACTGTATATGTGACAAATGTGATAATACTTTTACCTTTTATTGGAGCAGATAAGGGAGAAGAAATGAAACCAATTAGTTTAGCTCCACAGATGACAGTACAGAGTCAGATTGACGGAAACAAAGACACAAACTCTGTCCCATTAAAAAACCTTGACCCTCTGCCAAGACCCCAAAACTCACACAGAACAAATAACTGTAATATTCAGCTGTAAGAAAAAGTAAACAATTAAGTGTGGGCTGAAATTGGTCTGTTTTTGATAAACTAAAATAATATTTTTTCAACTTGGGTTTTGTGTCACAATTAGGCGTGCACACTGTGGTGACACACATGTCTAAAATAATGACCACAAGGTTGAAAGTACAGGAACTTTCCTTTGCGATGAAACTGAAATTTAGCAGTTGTGCTAAGTCCGGCACATTTACACTGGTACTTAATGCGTCAGTGTTGATGAATGTGCACTGTCCCAATTCAATAAATAAAGAAATGAAATGAAATGAAATGAATGAAACTCTGCAGAGTCCAAAATGACACCATCAAAATGCTTGATTTTTTCAAATACTGAACAAACTAAATATAATAGGATTAAATAATCAAAATGATTAGCCACTGGAGGCTTGAGAATGTCATGTGAACATAAAACTTAATAAAGTCAGTGACTAACATGTTTTTTTCCAGTTGATTTTTGGAATTGACTAAGCCATAAATGAATAAATAATTTCAGCTGTAATTGTTGATTGCACATCTGTAACAAAGCATCATATTTTCTTACATAGTCAACATTGGTACTTTCCTCCAAAATATAGTGAACTAGAGGTACAAAAAAAAGAAATACAAAGAAATTCTTCGGTTAAAGCAGAAGTAAGCGATCCGGTCGTTTTGGCTAATGCTGCGTTCCAGGCCGGCTTTTGAAACCGTAAATTACAGTGAACTCGTACCAGATCGAACTGGTACGACTTCACAGGTCGGAAAAACACGAGTTACGTGTTGCCTTGAACGCACCATAACGTCTTGTCAGCCGATGGAGTTAGCAGCCTCCGC
Source organism: Trachurus japonicus (assembly GCF_045865225.1). NCBI lineage: Eukaryota > Metazoa > Chordata > Actinopteri > Carangiformes > Carangidae > Trachurus > Trachurus japonicus. Next base: position 19,031,861 of record NC_140912.1, read on the forward strand.
CCTCGTCATGGATCTATTGGTCCTCGTCCCTACGTCACCACATTCAGGCGCATCCCTTGGCTGCACACACAGCCCTTCATGCCGTTCTCTCTCCTCATTGGATAAAACTTGTAGGATACGAGAAAAGTTTTCTCCTCGGCTCAGAGCAGAGCAGAGTGACTGACAGACCCGTGTTTCAGTCCAAACACTCTATGTAAGTGATTGCTGTCGGAAGATATAACTATTTAAGACTTATATTAACACAAAAATATCGCTTACTTCTGCTTTAAGCACAAGTACCTCAGATTTTAACCTCAGCCCATGAATGTAGTTAAACATTACATTTCATTACCACCCCCATTTCAAAGCAGACAATAATAAACAGAGCACACAGCTGGCTGTGTTTTAAATATGTAATTATATCATCATAGATCTTCACATATACAATTTGTCTTCACCAACCAATATGATGCATGGATGCAGCACATTTTACAATACTAATACAGACATGTACATGAGCAGTTTAATGATGTAGATGTGGAAGAGAAGCCACAATCATCTCAGTAAGTTGACTGACGTAATAAAATTACATTTTATGACTTAATTTACATTTGTTTTTACATATATCCTAATTACAATTACATTTTAATAGCACTTTAATCATATCTATATTGTTTATTTCATATATTGTGTCTGTCAAACTGCTTTCCACAGACCTTGGTGCAATCGTTCACTCACTTGTCATCTTAGTGACCATTTGCACTCAGGCTGTTTTTTCTCTTTCTCTCTCTCTCACACTGCAGAATTATTATTATTGTTATGATGATTATTATTATTACATCTTGCCCTCTCACTTCTGATTGATAGCATCCCCCCCAGACACAAAAAACAAATATAACAAGAACAATCGTATGTTTGCCCTCAATGCACCTACGGGCAAAAGCTGCTTTGAGGGCTGACCACATTATTCCTCCTGTTTTAAACAAAAGCCAGCTTGGCAAGTGGACAGGGACAGTGGGGATAACTGATGTTGAAGAAATGAGCCTGCAGTATAATGGATATTTCAGGGCAATTATTCATCACCAGATGCGCAAATGAGTCACACGTTTAACCTCTTAAACCAAAGATTATTAGTCTGCATCCACTGAATATGTATTCCAGCAGCTGGTTTACATAACCAGTGGAAATCATTGTCTCCTAAACACAAGTGACCTCTGTGGTGAGAGGATGTAGTGAGAAATCAACTCATTTGGAGCCTAACTACACAATAGTCATCAAATATAAACCTCTTGTGTAAAAATAATGCAGAGAAAACAAATTAGAATACATACACCCATTTGCCTTTCCATAGATTTCACACAGTCAACAGTAAGTGATGCTAAATGAACTCATCAGAGGCAGTAGTGAAGGACTGGACACAATATGGCTCCTCTGAATAGTCTTCAGTCCCTCTTCAGGTCTGATTTAAAGCCTGTTGTTTTTATCCCCATAAATACTTGGATGTGGGGAGGGCAGCGTGTTTTATAGGCTGACTGCCTCTGTTTCCGCTGACCAGAGTTTACAGGAGGACGGGTGTCATATAAACATGATAATATAGCAGCCTCACTCATAAGCATTGGGAAGAAATACTCAAAGCTTTAATTCATTTTATTGCAGTATTCATTTTATCGCAGTATTTTATCATGGACAGACAGGGGCAATAATCTGCTGTGTAAATGATTGCAGGAATGTATGGAGTGCAAAATGGATGGAGCAGATGAAGACCAGATGAGGTGGAAGGCCAGGAGAAATTGGGACAAATATTTACATCAACCTGCTGCTCTGTTGTGATGCAAAAGAAGATATCTGGATGCGCCAGGAGCCTGGATCTAGATCAGGTAGGATATGTCGTTTGTCATCCTGTCTTGTCAATGTCATTGCATTTCAGCACAATTTGTTTGAATATTTTATTATGATTTAACTTTTGCATAATTCAAGTCAGAACTAAGATGAAGACGTTGGTGCACATAATTGATATCTGATTGATATCTTAACAGGTTCTCTTAGATATTAAAAGCCGACGCCATATAACATGACACCAACCTGGAAATTGAATCTAAGTTTACAAGGTTTGAAATGAAAGGAGTTCCCATGGTTCACCAACAGCTTTAATAGAGTGGTCCCAATGATGATGTATGTCAGGATAATACTTTTCTTTAGCCACCATATAATGAATATATAATTCAGTGGGAGTTGCAGGCCCAAATCCCAAAACAATCTAACCATTTTTTGATATACAATACAAGATCAGTGTGTATTTAATAAGACAGGAAAAATATTTTTTACATCACAGTTCATAAAAACTTTTTTCTGTAATCCTGAGTTTCCCTTCAGACCTTTAAAACTTTTTTGAATAAAATAATCAGAGGGGAACATTGCTTTTGTTCAATTGTATCACTAACAAGAGGGGACAAAGGTTAAAAACCTGCGTGCATATTGCCAAGGCCAAAGTAAATTATATCGCTATTATTATGTCTGTATTTGAGAATAGTTTTTACCCTTTCAATAAAAAAACATCTAGTATTCAAGGAATGTTATGCTTGACCAAATGTCAGGGTACTTGAGTATAAACATGCTCTATCTGGCCCTGAACAATAGGGATACGTATTAAATTGCAATGCACCACACAGGTTATTCAGCGGCTGGTGCATTCTGATAGGGTGTTTAAAAAAAGATATTTAATGGTGCAGTGATGTTGTTGTGGGTTTTTTTTTTTTATAAAGATAGATGAGTTAGCATCTCATCACTCCCAGTTTGGATGTGAGGAGACACGACTGTCCAATAAATACAGTCCGAGGGTGTGAATTACATCTGTCCTCATTGTAAGTGTCTCATTAAGCCATGCTCTCTTGATTGAGGGATACATGGTAGCAAATTATAGGGGAGAACTGTTTGATGAAAATATAGTGCGTAGGACAAAAAGATAAATAATGCTAGCAACTTGAAGGTGAGCACAATCCATCAGACCCCTGTGGAAATTAATGCAGTTTTTTCTCTCCCCTCACAAGAAGAGCAAGACAACCGCAGACCAGACAAATCACACACTCCATGGTGACACGGGGAATAACTTAAATGTTCAATCACAGCAAAACGACACATTAAATGAGAGTTTTAGACAAGTCATGTAATATATAGTGGTTTGACAGCAAAGAATATGTTAGCTTGGATGCCACTTAAAATGTTAAATATGATATCTTTTTTTTCTTTCATAATTTCTTTAACACTAGAGCTCAATGAAAGTAGAAATATCTGACATGTTTGTTTTTTTTCATCGAAGAAGACTAAAATAAGCCACCTGTTAGAATTAATGACAATATGTTCAAGATGCCAACATGCCCGAGTTCTTTCAGATATAAGTGTCACATGGAGATTTTGTAGATTTAAATTTAGATCATGTTGAGTAATGGCATGCAGACCCTGTCCAGACAAAGACATATTAAGTCCTGCTGAAGAGCACTGGATGACTAGATAAGCATTTAAAAAAAAATAAAAAAATTTAAATGACATTGAGTTTGCCAGAGTTCATTAGTGCAGCCGTTTCAGGAGAAGGCAGATGCCTCACACAACAAAGGCATCGCTGCTCAAAGACAACAGAGTCCACTTTAGCCTGTTCAGTTTCTCAGCAGGGGATGGAAAACGAAGCTGCGCTCTGTGGGGTCAAACAACAGCATCAGGGAGCATCAGGCATAAAGGCCTGCTCATTGAGAATGCATTTTCACTCTTGTCATCCAGACTATTCTCCCCTCATTCCGTGTTTGCTATGTTGTTGGCTGCTCCATCAAAAAGTCATTATTCAGAGATATTATCTAACATTGCACAAACACACAACCCGATTAGTGTGGCATCTCTGTGATTGTTTAAGAGGCTTTTTTAATTCTCTCTAGAAAGGCATCTCAGAGACTACTAGCCAAATAACCTTTTGGAGACCCTGCAGGGAGAATAATGTAGTCAATATCCAATGGCACATTGCTTGTGAATGTGAGATAATGAGTATTTGGGGGTTCTCTTGTGTGCTCATTTACATTGTGTTTATTTGAAAGCCAGTGGCTCAAAGTGAGAAGATAAGCATGCTAGCCTTGTAATGGGCAGTTGTCCTGCCCCTATAATTGATCCTCATCTGAAGCCACATGAAAATTACTGTAATGAGCTGAGTGATCTGAATGTTAATTTGATTCCAGCTGGTGAACCGGCTCACCTGACAGCTCCTCTTGGAGTTGAGTCGACAGTGCATGATGTTCAGTGAGTGTAGATACACGTACAGTTCTCTATGTTAAGCTTGCAAACTGACATGCACCTGATGTCACGAGGTGAGAGGGCCCTTATTGAAAATATGGTTATCTCTACCTGCAACACCTGCACACTAGTGTAATGTAATGTTATCTGTTGGCTGATAAAGTTGGAATATAATTAGGTTACTTCACCTTGGAGAAATAAGACACACCAAAGATTGGTTCCTTACTACATCTTCATTGAAGAAAAACCCCAGATTAAAAAACAGTGGAATCATCAAATATCACCATTATAACCACTTAGAAAAAGCCGAACAGAGCCAAAAGGCAAAAGAGATCTGACTCATTTCACGCTCGACTGCCAAGCCTGAGTTCCACTTTCTAAATGAGAAAAATACATATTTGAAAAACATGATGTAAGGAGTCTAAAATCTGTCAGGCAGTACTGTAAATCCATTAGGCCTCCCATGGGGGAGACATCCACTGACAGTTTCCACTTCCTCTTCGCCCTGATAGATGCCACAATTACACATTTAGCAAGTCAGATCACATTTGATCAAGCTGCTCTTTGCTGTCAATTTTTTAGGCCCTGCCAGTCATTTGAATAATGTTAAGGGACTCGAGGTTTGATGCAGTGATAGGATGTGCTGCTCACTTTTCCACTATTGCAGATTATGAATCATTCCTTTGAGAAAGAAAAAAAAGAAATAACAGTTTTTTACGTGATTATTTTATTATTTAGTCTTTTTCTTGTAAGGTTTTTGACATTTCTGTACCAGTTTAAAATATATTCTTTGTATAACTTCTTGATATCAGTTTTGAGAACAGTCCGAATGTTGAGCTTTAGTTAAGATAGATGATAAATATTGCATTATAGCATTGCTGTGCCATTTGACAGCTTGGATTTATCATTATAACCCATATTTGTGTCCATCTCTCTGCACAGTATATGATGAGAAGGCAATCATGCTTAATTTGCTTTGAGAGCTGTGTCAGATCCATGTGAATAATTTGTGATCACATCATATCTGTTCAACAGGCTGCCTCTTTCCCAAAGACACTGGTATGTCTCTCTATGTCTTTCACTCAATGCACACCAAATGTCAGCAGCCAATGTATTAACTACATTCCCACAATCAATAGATCACATTAAGTGCAGTTTACCAAAGTCCAACAAAGTATTTTTGACCCCTGCTGACCCTTCCTCCAAGATGATTCACTCTTAGAGATGTCCAAATTACTCCAACTCTGCCTTTCCCTCTGTTTCCTGCAACTCCAGAGTGTGACCCATCCAGCAGGGGTCACTGTGGTCTTTAGAGAAGTCCAGCAGAGCACCTTCTCCTAGATGCTGCATTTCCTCTGTTCTCTTCCAAAAGAACCCCCTCCCAAAAACCCCACACATCTTCCGCATGCCATTATGAAAAATACCCTATATGAACTGAGTGGGTCTAACAGGGTCTTTAATGGTGTTGGCTGGAGTAGAGCTGCTGGTGGTAACGATTTGGAGTGGGTCGAGTGGGATATGTATGAAGCTGATGCTTGGATTTAATAATGAGCTAATGAGCTTACTTGACAACAGTGTCATTGTTAGTTAAAAATAGTCCTGCTGTGCTTAAAGCAGAAAGTGCATTTGTTGTGTGTAAAATGAGTAGTAACAACATGGCAGCAATAGCATATCTGGTATTTTTCAGAACATAATTTTCACTCACAAGCTTACTTTAGCCTTCAAAGAATGTCCACTGATGTCTTATTATCTGGAGAAAATTTCATTTTAGGCAGTTTTACTTGAAGTTTGCAAGGCGAAGAAACCATTTGGCGAGTTGCAGGTCATGTCAAGACACCTGAAATAAACCCCATCTGCGCTATGAGGCTCAAAGAGATTGTTCTCTTTAATCGTGTCGGATGAATGGTGGCGCTACCTTTTCGTAGCTGAGTGTTACATTATTTGATACGTATTGATTTGTGGTGTGTGTGAACATGAGTCATATGCACACCAGCCTGAATAGAACATTCATATAAAAAGTATTCAGTGCAGTGGTTCAACCGCAAAATATTTCAGAGCATGTGTGATTAAGTGTTTGATTTTGTGTTTGTCTTTCTTTCTTTCTTGTTCCTTTTCATGGCCAATCTGCTGCCATATGTGTCCTGTAGTACAAGGATTTCAGCAGGCAGAGACAGGAGGAGAAGAAAGAGCCACATAGTAGGATTTTGTGTGCGTCCTCACTCAGACAGCTGCATGCCCCCACTGATAGCACTTAGAAAAACCACACAAGGACAAAAGCCTGGCAGGGGTGGCAGCTTGTGTATGTGCATGAGCATGTAGGTGTTTTTCTTGTGTCTTTGCATTTTTTCTTTGTACACTCATGTGTGCATATGTTCGGAGACAGGTAAATATTCAATAATGGGATTGTGCCTGTGTGTTATGTGTGTTTGCTACACATGCATAAGCACCTAATCAACAGTAATTTGCCTCTGTGCTTCAACCTGTGCTCCATGTGCAGACACACATACTGGCACGCCCACTGAACAGGCAAGGTCAGCATGCCTTGTCCCCGAATACCTCCAACAACACAGACATAATCTGTGCAATTAGCACCAACTGCCAGTCTCGTACTGGTACAGATCGGAGGCAAATGGGCTTTGGCTTCTGTGTCTTTCCACTGTAGGTTTTTTCCTCCGAGGTGTACATGTCTCGGTTGATCTGAAAAGGTTTCGCAGAGCTGGGGAATGGGACAACATAAGGCGAGACCTTTTCACTGATGAGCTGCTGTGTAGCAACCTTGCCTGAAAGCCCTTTACAGCCCTGTCCACTGGTGCTATCAGGGAGCCCTGAAAGAACTACATGGCATCATGATAGATCCACTGAGAAAGAAACGGTGAGAGTAGTTGGAGGGACAGGAAAAGAAGGGTGGAGGAAGAGATAGAGAACATCAAACCAAAGAAAATCAATGTGGTCTGTTCCTGTCGTGTTTCTCAGCCGCTGGAATGATTAAGTTAATTGGCTAATGATCCTCAAGGCCCAATCTTTTGCCTAATCCCCTGGTGTACTGCTGACCCTCTCTGGGTTATGCTGTGGGTCTTTCAACTTGATGGCCTGAAGCTGGCCACTTATTTACTTACACTCAGTTACAAAACATGGGCTCAAGCTCAAACTTGCCAGTACATAAGAAAAACCACAGCATGAATAACACTGATTGCCATGTTGCAGAGGCATCTCTCAAGGGGTGGGAAATATTAGGCAGCAGGTGAGCACTCAGCTCTTGCTGATGTGTTTAAAGCAGAAAAATGGGCTGGTTTAAAGATCTGAGCGACAGGGCCGAGTTGTAGTGGCTGGTCAGAGCAGTTTCTGATCTTGCGGTGCAGCGGCTACAGGGTAGTTGATGCCCAAGGTTCATTGGGGCACATGGGGAGTAAAAGCTAACCCGTCTGGACAGATCCCATAGAAGAGCAACTGTAGCTCAAATTGCTAAAAAAAAATGTAATGCTGGCTGAGGCATTATGGCTTAACTGTGTATGTCAAAAGCCCCCACAGAAACTGTTCACACCATCCCTACAGAATAATCCACTCCTCCACAATACAGTCATAGGCTCATTACAATTTTAGCAATAGTTTTCTTGTCCACATATGGCAAATTATGCATATTTACTCTCTATCTCTGACTTGATGCATGTTCTGTTTAGTTCTTCAGTTTGTCCAATGTGTGATTTAGTGTGGGGGAGACATCAGCCCTGGTGGTCACATGGAGTACAGGCTGATGTGATTGCAAATGCAAGGACGATGGATAATCCCAATTTATCTAGTCAAGGTCTTATTGCAGATCACCTTAATCTTTAAGTAGAATAAAAACAAGTCAAATTTCATCCTATAAATGAGAGTTGAAACTCTGACCAGTTCTATGTTAAATCGCTGTAGAAATACCAGATGGTTAGTATTAACATTTAAATTCTAATTATCACTATAATTGTTAATTACCACGGTTAATTATGTACTTGAGTGGTAAATTTCCATCAACCAGCAGCATTCTCCCAGACACATCAACCAATGTGGATTTGTTATGTGTCAGTCAGAGCGTGGCAGAAGGTACTGACAGTGCTGCTTTGGAGACTTTACAGCCTCCTTTTTTGCACCAGTTAGTGGGTAAAAACAGGTTCTGAAATCAAGAGTAAACCTGCTATGAGTTTACCTTTCAGTTTGGAGCAATGTCATCATGTGCACAGAGCAACCACACAGACACAGTAGAGAACGCATGAGATGTTGTATGCCGAGCTGCCATCTGAGGCGCTTCGATCTGTGACTGTGTGTTTTTGAAACTTATGTCAGGGCTGCAGCTCACTCTTTCATCCAGGAGTGTAGTGTGACTGGTGGTTCTGCTTAAACGGCATCGTTCTGGGCATGTGACAGGTTTGTACAGTGCCACTGCCTGCGCTCTGAGAGATGTTAGAGAATGGTAAATATTAATGATAATACATTTGTTTACATAGGCAAGGCAAGGCAAGGCAAGGCAAGGCAAGGCAAGGCAAGGCAAGGCAAGGCAAGGCAAGGCAAGGCAAGGCAAGGCAAGCATAGTGGGCATGCAGCATCTGGTCCCTAATCCTCCTCTGAAAATGAAATGTCATGATATTTTTGTAATGTTGAACTGCAGTTGTGTGTTGTTACTTTTTTCATGTTTTATAACTTGGCAATGATACTGACAGCCATTATTATATCGGTTACTATCAGTGTTGGGAGGGTTACTTTTAAAATGTATTCCCCTATACAGTTTACTGATTACATATCCTAAAATTTAATCTGTAATGTAATTGGGTTACTCAAGTAGAGTAATGTATTCTGAATACTTTCTGGATTACTTTTAGATTACTTCAAAATCGCCTGCCTGAGCGCCTTTAACCTCGGACACTGAGAATGATCTTACACATGATCTTATATAGGCTACAGTGGCTCCTTTAAACTAATAAATGTGTTTAATTTGTTATTGATCATCCAGCCATATTTAAATGATTTTTTTAAATAGCCAATAACATTAAATTAGTGGGCTTAGGCTATATTAAAACTGAGCAGCTTTCTCTGCTCTACAGTCCAGACTACTGAACCTCTAATACTTATGCAGAATACCTTCGGAAAAAAAAAAAAACACAATTTAAAATAGGTTTTGTTTGTGAGTAGGGCAAGCAACATGATGATATTTTGAAAATAAAGTAATGACAGGAGCCACTGTTAAATCTGTGGAGACAGCGTGACGTTGCTGTTAAACCATGCTCATTATAAACATCATGATAGTCCAGGATCCTTTTGAAAACGTGATCCTGGATACATACAGTTACTCATATTTTGTATTTTACTACGTTTACTACGTTACATGTAATCCATTACTCCCCAACCGTGGTTACTATAATAAATCTGTACATCGTTTCATCTCTGCTATAAATATCCAAAAATATTCTTACTGTTTTGCTCATTATATGTAGATTCATGCTTCAATCTTTTTGTAAGAATGCACCATCCAGACATGAAGCTACACTAATAACATAGATGCAAAGTTTCCCACTTCCCATCATCTTCCATTTATGTTAGAACTGTTAAGAGGGAGAGGTCTACTGACACCTTCTATAAGCCTGGGGAGTGGATCAGATTCTGTAAAGAGGTTGTATGAAATGCAAGAGTGCGGAATATTTCCCGGCTTACAGCCCAAGAGATAGTGTTGGTTCCAAACTCACATTTACTATGAGATTTCAACCATCATGCAACGCAATCCTAAGGAAACATACCCTTCATTCACATTTAATTTGAAAGCTGTGTAGATTTCATGGGGCTCGGTATCGGGGGAAGCAGGGTGAGGAAGTGAGGGAGAGAGAGCGAAAAAAGGATGAATAAACAGAGTTGCTGCTTAGAGCTGGTGCTTTAATACAAGTAAAGCTTTCCTTTCAAGAGGTGGGTGAAGGGTCAGGAAATGAGGCGGTGGAGGCGGGAGAGTTCTTCGATAGATGCTTCCTCGACCTTGCACAGTTTATAAAACCACATGCCCCATAGTCCATCTGCACACACTGTCAGTATCTGACAGCCATTCTCTTCGACCCTTACACACTTGGATCATACACACAAGTTTCTCTTTTTTGGATTTAGTGTAGTTCATTTCCAGGTTGAGGATGATTGTCACACATAGTGATTAAAAATGAAAAGTTCCTGGGGAACAATGAAGTGCATTTAAAAGATTCATTGTTTTGCTACACACTAAAAATCAGCTCGGTCTACATAGCACTATCACTTGTAAAGCTGGGAAATTAATCACCTTTTATAATATAATTTAATAATGATTTTGGCTGTGGGAAAGGAAGCAATTCCATAACATGCACGCACACAGAAGCAGTAGAGAGGATGAGTTGCTAGCCATTTATATTTGTATTTCTACCTATGCCTTATTCAATTTAATTGTGTCCCAATACATATTGCATTCACACATTCATATTCACACATACAACCATACAGAATATAGTATACACACAGGTACAGTATGTGCCTAAGCATTAATAGAAATGTTTTATACACAGGTAGAGCGAGGAGTGAAACAAGCCATGGGGGACTGACAATGTGTATGAACTTAATGTGGTATTTCATTCTTTTAGTGCCCCCCCATTTAAAGAGGTGACCATGGAGTGGGGGAGATTAGCTCCAAGACTTGTTTTCCCTATCAACCATACCCAGGATCCTGTTGACGTGGAGATGCACTCCCACATGGCATTAGCCAATCACAACACTTGAGGGCACATTTAAGCATGAATTTTTATCAGGTGTCTAACATAACTCCTTCCAATTGAATAGCATTTGTTATCACCATACTCCGTTCAATTTCCCCTCGCAGTGCTCTTCAAATATAGGGTAACGGAATGACAAACAAACGGCATTCGAAATCAATTCAACCCTCAGGGCTGATGAGACTTCAAATCTCCACCGGATCTCCCGAACGGTCGGTCTGAACTCGCTGAGCCTCTCCAACTGCTTAAGTCTCCTTAGAACTCAGACTTATTTATTTGTCTGCTTATTTTTAGCAGGAAATAAAGCTCTGATGATGAATGGGGCATGCAATTCTCCCCAGCACCACTAGCAGCATAATAGCTCAACATGATGGATTTATCTGGGCATTGCTATGTATCTAGGTACTGTATGTGCTTACTGACTACAGCAAACATGTGCGCTGTAAAGTATGTGCACTTGCGATTGTAAGCAATTGTCAGTATCAGTATGTATTCCAACCCTGGAAAAAAAAAAAAAGGAAACACTATCATTTCCCCCCTCTTTAGGCGGCAGGCATCACATTCCTTTTGTGCCTGTAAGCAAACGGGTGCCTAAATGCCTCACTCCCTCTCACTTAACCAGACAAGTCTGTCATCGCACGGCCACAAGAGAGCCGGATTTTAAATAGCAGTAACCTCTGTGCTTTAAAATGTGGCTGCATAAAACGGGTAGATTTAATGTACAGCTATGTGAAGTGCTAGCTTGCTCTCTTTTGACCTTTCTGATATCTGTGCAGCAGTTGCTCTTGATGCTGGAGTACATACAGTATGAATTAAGCATGAAAATCACATTATCCTATCACAGTCATATGAGATACTTATTGACAAAGCATCATAATTGAAAATAGAATGTTTACATAACTCTGCATAGGGAATAGCTTTGTGTGTATCGCATTGCAATAACAAGTAATTCATTCCCTACAGTGAAGGAAAGGATTTTCTTATATCATTCACATTATCACTCATCAAGTTTCCTCTGCTGTTGTATCATTGGCTACATGACAAATGGAGCCCATCAGCATGTGTATACTGTGTGTTGGCATGTATCTAAACGGACATGTGCACAAGGTGTGATAATCATGGACTTTATCCACTAGCATAGTATACATTTACCCAGAGGACCAGTGTCTCTTACCGCCTCCCACTCTATAATAACCCCAGTCTGCCTCAGATAAAGCACAGCATCTGTTAAACAGCAGGGTGACTGAGCACACAACACAGACTACCATTACAAACGGACCACTGCACAGTGGGCCCTATCTTATACACCTGGGTGACCAGATAAGACTGAGAATAAGAGTAAGGGTGGGGGTTGGAGATGAGTTGGGGGGGGATTAACCCATCAACCAGTGGAAATACTAGGCAGGGTTCAGTGAATCAGGGTGGTGGTGAGGGAATGATACAGAACACAGGATAGATCTACGGTGCGGAGACAAGGGGAAATTAAAAAGAAACATAAAGCGTGAAGGGGTTTTAAACTGTATATGTTGCTGATTTCTTTTTCTTTTTTTCTTTTGGCCTGATTGTTCCTGACTGTGAACTCTCATGCCTTTCAAGGGTCAATACTTACACGCAGGCAAAGAGAAAGAGGAAAAAGAGACAAAAAGATGAGAGGAGAGAGGTGGAACGCATAGTAAATCCTCTACCCTCTTTATCCTCTTACAAACTCCAGGTTTGCACTTGTGCTTCAAGCTCTAGTCCAAAGCTCACCACAGTGTTTGCTGAAAACAGAAAACAACTGCTGCAGTTCACTGTTGACAGAGAAATGCACCCAAATGTCGGTGACACCCAGCAATAAAGAGCTGATGTATTATAGGTGGGAGGGAAACACAAGTGAACACAAAGGAAGATTTCAATGACATAATTCGGAAATTAATTCCTGTGGCTTTCAATGTGTGTCAGGGGAAATGTCAGTTCCATTTGTCTTTTTTTTTTTTTTTTACCAAAAATGTGAAATTACCATAACATACCAAAGATACATTTACAACACTCTTTATTTATCATTTATTTATCTTACATTGCAAAGTCACGCAAAACCTATCTTTAAAAACAGTTTCTTGCACTCTGCTCGGTGCACACTCGTAGTCGCTTACATATCTGATATGGCCGTGCCATTTTGTAAGCAAGCTGTATTGGAAACCAATAACAGCTAAAATGTTTCTATACTGCTGCAAAGTACTGGAAAGTATGAATAGGGAGATGCTAATCTTGATACATGCATTTAATAAAGAGTGAGCAATAAAGAGAAAGATGAGGAGGGAAGAAAAGAATATGACATCTCACCTGCATTTCACCTGCATTTGTTTAAATATAAGTCTGAAAAGGACTTTTTATGCATTTTGAGTGCTGCATGTTGTAATTGCATCATAATAACCCATTAATTGTACTTGCGCTTGTGCTGTACTTCATTTATTACAAAGCTTTATTTGTCTGCTGCTTCCCGGCTCATCACCACAATCTTCTATCCTCTCCTGGTCTCTCAAATTACAGTTCTTTTCCTTCAGTTTACATCCTGCCTGCAGAACGTTGGCATATTGCTTTTACGAGCTCATTAGGTGGACAATATTGTCCATAGTGTCAGCTCATTATGGGGAAAATTTAGAACTGTATACACATTGTTTATGTATGTAATCATAGTCAATGGCGAGCACAAGATGATGAGCAGATTTTCTGGATAAATGAGCAGACAGGAAAATCAGTCAGGAACAAACCCCTATATGGACATGCAGGAAGTACGAGGAGGTGCAGAGGAAGGGGCCAGACAGTGGTTTAGACGAGTAAATAAATGCAGCACACACCACATGGAATAGGATTTCATTCTTTCAGATGTTGGAGGATACACTCAGGGACAAATGTAGACTTAACACTTGCATGCATTTTGAATTGAGTTTTCACATTTTATCTGACTAGATTCACTGTGTGGAAATACTCTAATGGGAGATAGATAAATAATTTTTGCTTTTTACTTCAGTCTGCACTAGGGGTGACCTCGAATAGTTGACTATTCGACGGATCGATTCGGAGAGGTCTGATTCGACGATCAACCTCGCAAAATGTGCTGATGAAAAAAGGATCATACCATTCTGAATATACAGGGGTGCTCATCGCTGCTGAACATCTGATTCTACATAGAATTTCTTTGTTTTCTTATAGGTGAGACTGTTTTGATACAAACATCACAATGAGCGCTCGAGCTCCGGCTCACCCGTCTCTCTCTCTCTCTCTCTCTCTCTCTCTCTCTCTCTCTCTCTCTCTCTCTCTCTCTCTCTCTCTCTCTAAATTCGGGCCTAAAGTTTTACTTTAGATTTACATGATTAAACTAAGGGACGCCTTCTCTGTCTATCGATCACACAGCACCTACACACACACAAAATCAGCAACACCAAAAAATAATCAGCGCTGTGACACTGAACCGTCTACAAACACTGATGCACATATCATGGCCACACAATGATGGGACTTAACGTTTTCATACACACTTGTTAATTCACAGCACAAACTCATAGCCTACTCGTCAGAATGTCCTGTTATCTTATGCCTCGTTGCTTCGACTATGCGACGATGCTGCTTCGACTATGAAAGTCCTTAGGCAAGGACAACCCTAGTTTGCACATTTTTTCCATATGGCTATATTAGAAAATGTACACACATACACACACCCTGACACACACATGCACACGCATGGAAACACAATTGAACATCTTGACATAATAGACCTTTGCTCTTGAACTACCATACTGGTCTCAACCCTGTATTAATATTTTACATCTAGGTTTATTCTCCCTCAGACTTAAACACCATACTTTACTAGTACTCACATGGTCCATGAACAATTTAAACATTGCTCCAGATAAATTCCATCTGTAGTAGAGGAGCAGCTAAAACACTCAGTAGAGAATACAGTGTAAATACTATGTATGTTAAAAGCAGAGGGAAAAAAACAAAAACAAAATATATGTGGTACAGTAATTACTGTATGAGAGAGGTTGATATAAAAGCTTTTAGAAAAAATACACTTCATTATGGGTGGTGTAGATATAGATTTTCTAACTGCTTCAATAGCAGATTCTCCGTGAAGGCCACTCTTTTGAGCTCTTTACACAGAAGCTCTTCTTTCAATAAATTGAATGGACTAAAGATAATGGCGGTGGAGTTTTACACACCAGCTGTGCCATTAGAACGGAGATTTAAAAAGTGTAAGTATAATAGATTGTACACATGCACATTGACATGTGTCAGGTGGTATTCTCCTGCCTGCTTGACTGAATGAGGAGTTGTACCTCTATTTTAGAGGTGAGTCAGCCCACAAATTGTGCCAGTTGTCAATCAACACCAGAGGCACGAGTTTCCATGGTAACAGTGGTCAGGCCAATGATTGCCCCCGATGTCTTTTGAAACACAGTGAAATAACAATGTCACATGTTCTAGGTTGACTTGAAGTGGAGCCTGGTGCCGCTTCTGATATTTTTTTAAACCTTGATGTGTGACGCTTCTTGTATCGGAGGGGCTATTAAATTAACACATTGAGTGAGTAAATAACAAACAATGTGCTTGAACTAAAAGGACAAAGAAATGAGGGGAGTGTGTTTTCACTGTGTTTCAGGATCGGTGTGTGCATTGATGAATCACATTAAACCTTAATAATCATTAATTCCTTAAAATACCAGCCCCACTTCTGTCTACAAGGATTTCTCAAGAGCAGCCATGGCCCGGCTCTGCCAAAAGGTCAGGGTAATTTTTAGCAAAGCCCCTGAGAAATAAATACCTTTCAATCGAAACACATCGGTGGTACTGTAGGCCTACCTGTTTGGAGCTTATTAAGACTCCGCTCTCTGATTCAGGTTTTGCATGCCTCTCATGTCTCTCCAATGATTCAGAATGACCCGATTCACATGCGCTGCTTCTTCATCTGGGATGAGACGCAATGCACAAAGGAGAGCGGCACGTACAGTAGGTGTGAGCTACTGAAGGAGATGGAGGCCAAGCCAAGTGCTTCCAAATATGTGCATGCAGTTTAGTCTTTCTTTCTTTCTTTCTTTCTTTCTTTCTTTCTTTCTTTCTTTCTTTCTTTCTTTCTTTCTTCTTTCTACCTTTAGCCTTTCTCGTCCTCTCTCTCAATGCCTCTCTCTCTTTTCCTGCTGACAGAAAGAACTAAAAAGTGCCAGCCCTGTTCTCTCTAAGCTTGAACTTTGTGTGCAGGCGGAATATAGAGTTTAGCTTTTATTTTCTGTGTGACTTTTTGTTCAATGAGATTTGAGAAGGTGACTTTTATCCCTTAGGGAAGAAAAAAAAAAGAGAGGATGCTCTTATGCACTCACACAGAGTGAGGCAATTGGTTGAGTGAGAAAAATAAAAGGGGGTGGGGGAGGGTGGGTATAATAAAAAGCTATTGCATAGGGACCCATTTGCTTAGTAACTGCTATCTTTGTATTTAACTCCAGGACTGCTTACTGGGACGAAAGCAGGCACAGGATATAATGAAATACAAAGATGTATTATGGGATATAACTAATGGAGCCATGCACCCAGATATTTCAAGGCTTACTCTCTGTGTTTAATTTCCTCCTCAGAGAATGAAGTGACCCAGAGTATTAACCTTCAAGGGGAGAGGGAAGATGCTTTTTCTTAAACACTGAAAAGAGAGAATAATCATCACCAGATTGCGCAGTCACAGAGGACAGAGCTTTGTGATGAACTCAGGGTTACTCCTCCTAACCGTAGCATCCGGGGACACCAGTGTGAGTTTTTTAACATCAAGGTGCAAGCCCGACGCTATAACTTCTCTCTACTTTGGCAGAGCTGATCAAAACCCTCACATCCTGCATGTCTGACAGAAACACAGCATCCATTTCTAATGAGTCCAGTGGGGACACACCTCCCACGAGGTTGCCTCTGAGTCTGCCCTCAGGGTCACGGTGGAATGGGGCACAGGGATGCTTTAAAATTGTGATTAGCCCCTCGGGTCAACGAGGGGTTGATCTGTAGTGCACCTTGAGGTCCGGCTCAATATACTACTCCCAAGTGAGTGTCCTGTTCTCCTTCATTTCCCCTTTTCACTGTCCACATGAGTACCATCACTCTAATTTCATCTCTCTCACAGCACTGCTCTTTCAGCTTCCTGGACTTGTGGGCTTGAGAGGAATTAGCATTAAGGAAACAATTCTGTAAGCCTTCCGGGGGGTCTGAAAACTAAGTGAACAAAAGCCAATTAACGTTGATCTCTTAACTTAGGTGAAATCATACGCTTATGGCCAATTTGGGCCATATTTAAAACAGTCTTTTCAGATGTCATGAGTACTGTGTGTCTTTGCTTAGCCCCAGCAGCACTGTACCACACACAACCATGACTCCTGGGCTTTCTCACTGGTTAAAGTAGATGACTGCAGTTTATAGTTCACATGAAATGTTTGGAAAATGCCGACTGCTGACAAACCCAATCATCCTTTGCTTTGCTTACTAAACCAGAGCCACATGGAAATAGTTGCTTTAGATTTCTGTCAAATAATGTTGCATCACATCTCAACTACAGCCCACACCTGATGCAATGTACAGATACAAGTGCTACTGTAGGTATAGAAGCAGCCAAGCAGGAATGTGCTGGAGACTGGAAAAACAAAGAATGAAAAATGAATAAATAAAAATCTGGAGCACTGATTCCCAATGATGCTTGGAAGTAGTATTTGTTGTATCCTGACAAGTTGACATCCTGAGACATGTCAAGCTAAATGAGTATGTGGGATTACAGTATATAGAAGAAAGAATGTACTGTATGTCATTCTATGATAGTGTGTAGTGCATTTAAATGAGTGTACATGGTGTATTAAAGGTAGACTGAGGTAGCAGCATGATTTGATTGACTGTCTTTATTATAGCCTTTTGGGTACACACTAACCTCTTTGTGTCTCCATGGATACTGCATCCTTGCTAAACTGCATTGGAAGGATGCTGACACCAGAGGAGGATTTTGCTTGTTTTGGTTTTGATGATTCTCTGTCTGGTTAACCTTTATATTGGCTTCAGTTAAATTTTGGAAGGTACGGTCCTTGTGCACAGTAGTGACCGGTTGACATTCAAAGACACGCTTTCGAAACATCTGAACATATCTTTCCAATAATAGAGGGATTATCAGTCTACGTCACTGACGTTCTACTGCGCATGTCGCCTGCAGAAAGAGAGCAGCAAGAGCCGCAATCATGACTTATTGTGCTGTTGGTTGCACTAATCGTTTTGATAAAAATAACAAAACGCACAAATTTTACAGAATACCGTCAACTCGCACCCCTTTCAAGGCAAATGAGAGAGAGATTGGATATTAATTTTGAGCAATATATAATGTGTTAGACACATTGGTTTGAATGGTGATAAAGCTAGATATGCCCACAGGCACAGCTGTGTAACTTCAGCGAATGAGTTGTGAAATGTTTACTACAATAACGACAGTGACAGAAGACAAGGTTACATACTAATGGAAAGCAAACTGAGATTAATTAACGTTAAAATAGATTATTTTAAATTACATACTCAGCCATGCAGGTGCAGTCCGGGTCAGGATGCAGTTGTTCAGACTTTAGACATGTCCGTCCTCTTCCCTTGTCTCTGACCAGGCAGCACCTCAGTCCTCACAGCCACAGTTTTGTAATCGTTTAAGAGTATTTTCCTGAACATGATTGTCTGTTAAATAGCCACAAGAGCTGTAGGTTAGGATGCACATTGTTGTTTTTACCGATGTCCGACGCCATGCTCTGAGTGTCTGTGGCTTGTCCCGTGGCCAAGTTGCCGTTGCTGCGGCACAAACTCGATCCTCCATCCTGACGTTTTTTGTTTGTTTTACCGTTATAAAACCTGCAGTGTATGTATAAAACACACACTTTTATCAGTAAGTGAAAAAAGGTTGTAGTACGGTGACAACATCACTCGCTAACACCATGACAACGGGTTCTTTCTGCAGTCAGGTTGCGGACGCATCCGCCATATTGGTAACCAAATAATCCCTCTATAGGTAGTCGACACAACGGCACATTTGTTTATCACAGTGGTCACAGTCTTATCAGTGAGTAACATTATAGGGCTAAATGCAAAAATGCACACTTAATCCATTTGTATGGTTGAAGGGTTACAGTAAAGAGAAAATAATACCTCTCCTGTGTTGCTTATTTTTGGACACCGCGCCATATATTTTGTCTTATCTTTTTTTATATACAGTATATTGTTTGTTCTGAACATATTAAGTTATTTTTGTTCCAAATGCCCTTTGTGTTGATTCTCTCTGGGACTAGGCCTTGTTTTGCCTGTGATCAAGGTGAATAGTATACTAATGCTGCCCCACAAATGCCTACTTTACAGTATTTAGAAAAGTTTGTTCTAGTTCTCTGGGTTGATTAAAGTATTTGTCTATGCCTCCAAGCCTCTCAGTGCAATTGAATTCAACTTGGCCCCCGGATAGCATTGGTAAAAATCAACCCATTAGCAGTCCACTAACTGTCAAGATGCAAAGTGAAGCGATTGCAATGGAATGAAGGAGTGCAGGGGCTGAAAAGTGTTCCAGCTCTTGTTTCTGTTCACCACAACGGCTGCATTATATTACAAAGCGGCACGCTCCATGTTAACAGATGCGTCTGATAGGTGATAGGTTGTTGTCAAGATAATCCATGCTGCTCAGAGGCTGACTTTGTCTTTTTGGGGCCGGAAAGTGTGGGGTGCGGGGGGTGAGTTAACAAATGACAAAACAGGCAGAGCCAATCACGGTTCGGGCCCCCTGATACAGCTCTGCACAGACACGTCCTCCAGCTAGAGCCCTATGATGCATCTCTCTAGCTGTTTTCTGTTAACTCGGCTCTTTCAGGGCCATCCATTCTACCGTGCTGCCTGATGTTGCAGCAGAGTCTTCTAAGTCAGCTCCCTTCCCCCCACCTACCTTTACAATCATTCTGCTGTGTACTGCAGGTACACTGTCTTTTTTTTTTCTCTTTTCCTTTTGTGCGAAACCAGGGAGGGAATAGCTGTCTACTCCAAAAGGCAAAAAACTTCACCTCTCAGTCATCTAGGAAATGAGAGATGAGCCTTCCCATTGTCCTAAGTTCAAGATTTTTTGCCTTAATTGCATGTGAGGAGACTCCCCTGCACATGGTTGAGTACATCTCAGATGCTGACTGACCACTTTCCTTTCCACAGTGATTCCTTTTTTATTGCTCATTCACCAACCTCTGGCAATGAAGATTGCACTATGGCAAGATGGTGTGTATCCTAGCCTATTCAACGGCTGTCAGGTCACTTTATCATTCCCGATGCTTCGGTCAAGAGGAGCTTGCTTCTCTGACCAGCAGACTCCCAGGTAAAGATAAAAGGACAGAGGTTTCATAGACGGAGATAGTGTGTTTTTGCTGAGAAGAAAACCACTCAGTGGCGACGGTGTGAGGTAGCGATGTTTTACCTGTATCAACATCATCCATCATCGGCTTCCTTTTTTTCTCCTGCACTGCTCAGCTGGAGTCTCAGCATTCACCTGCTGTTGCAGTTGGAGAACTTCGGCATCCAGAACCCTGTCTTTTAAAAAAAAAATCCCTTCATTCTTTCGGCATTGACACGGAAACGCTGGTCACCACAGGCCACCTGAACTTTCACTAAGAAAAGCACATAATACATCAAGAGACAATGCACCTGCAGACCTCAGATTACTACACTAGATATCTCATCCATAACCTTTTATTTCTTTTATGTCCGACTCAGGTCACACTGTGCCATAATCTCAGAGGCACTAAAAGGAAGTGAACAGCTCTCCTGAGATGAAGAAGAAACACTTAAATAGTGGGACTCACTGTGTCCCCTCCATTTTATTTTCAAAACCTGTTTAATTTTTTTATATCTATTAATTTTTTGTAAGTAAGAACAATGACATAATATGTCATTGTTCATGTCATTAAAAAAATACATTCCAAAAAATACACAATAAACGTATTACCTAATATTATTTGGTAATAAGTTTATTATATATTTCCTGGAATGTATTTTTTTTCCTGAGCTGTAGCACAAACAACAAAACAAACTGAGCTTTGTTATTTTCACAGTGGAACAAAACAGAGACACAGGGGAATCAACAAAGACACGACAACAGACTGCTGGATTCTGACTAACTGAACAGAGTTGATCGTGACTGTAGTTCAAATTAGTACTGAAAATTAAGTGGTAAACGCCACATTTAAAACTGTTTTTTCAAATGTAAATGAAGATCTATTCTGCTTTGCTGCTACACAACATTCACACATATTTTAACTTCTACATTGAAAACATACTCTCTATTGTTGTAATTAATAAAATGGAAATAACTGTCAGACAGTTTCAATATTGTTGTACTTTGGTTACAAAAACACATATTGCATTCTAACTGTGAGACTAACTGTCTCTAACTGTGTAAGATTGCAGGCTTCACCACAAAATATAAAACTAAATATAAGTATATATATTTAAAAAGAAAACACTTTTTCACAGTTTATTCTGGTTCCGCTGTATTTGTTCCCACAGTAAGAGGAAGGAAGTCTTGTTTACAGCACTGGGCTAAAACATTAGTTAAACAGCAGTCCCCAATATGTTTTTAGATTGTTATTATTTTAGCATTAATGAACAGATGGTGAATTGATCAGCAGGAAACTTTGCAATTGCTTTGACCTATGCTAAGGAGTTTTGTATTTACTGCATGGCAAGTCATATTAAATTACCTTTTTCACTACAAAGTACCTAATTTCCCTGCATAAAATCTAATAAGAGCCGTACATGTTTAGCAAAATTTTGGCAATACTGTCAGAATAATAATGCAGGGCCTTAACCTCTGTTGTACTCATAAAATGATCCATATTTTGCTTATAGCTCATTATGCAGTTTATCAGTGTAAAAACAAAAAAAAAAAAAATATTGAGAGAATTTCAGACATTTATAAAAACATGAAAGTGAAGAGGAGTAGGTTGGTGGAGGTTCAATGTCATTTAAATGATTTAGCACTGATATATCACAAGATCACACTTCTGTAAAATTAATTTGAAAAATTCTTGGAAGTTTCTTAATTCATTCTTGTCACTTTCACTCAAAGTAAAACTTTGCTCAGTTGTCCAACCTTGAGGGACTTCAGCCCCAATTGAATAGCTTGTAATCTGTATGTTCATCTGCCAATTTAAGATAAACTGTACAATATTTGAAGATGATGAAGGTGACTAAATCCTTTTTTTTCTTTCTGTGACTCCTCAGTGGCATTCCGCTGTTTGCCTGGTGACTGTTTCTTCAGATATGCATTCCTTCCCTTGTCGTGTTCCACCACAAGATCTAACCTCAGTGGGGAACAGTGAACTTTAGATTAGAGGGGAGGGGGTGTTCTCAATGTGCTCTTCCATTGTTTCATTGTGAACGAGCCCTCCCCATAATGAGTTGCAGAATACAGTAGATGTTAACAGCATGAGCCATACCAATCATTATGCAGGGAGCAATTTCTCCGGTCAATTCATCAAAGCTGTTGTTGGCAGGACCGAAAAAAACAAAACAAAACAAAAAAAAACCTGAATGCTTAAACAAAGCAATACAGATACATACTGTAGTCCTGGATGTAGGTGCAAATTATTACACTGTGCAAAAAAACCCAAAACTGTTTCCAGTAGTGCAGCTGACTGACTGAGGATTTCATGTTAATGGAATCAGCATTGTCCTTCCATCCAGTCTAACAGATGGAAGGATTAGGTTGAAAAGAATATAAACTTCTATAAACTATCAAAATTATGCATGCTTATTGAAATGTATGCTGTGATAGTAAATTGAAATACATCTTCTAGCCCTACCTCATATTCCCTCATGTTATTAGTTCTTTTTATAATATATCTGCTGATTTATATTTGCATGCCAAAAGAAAGAAAAAAATGCTTTGAAAAATTACAGGAAATATTAATCAATTAATTTTGCCTCGGTTCACTAATTCATTAACCTGAACGCTTCATCTTGTGGCCTTTAGTGGTGTCCTTAATTTATTTACTGAGTGCTGCACTGTGCTCATATTTCTGTCTGAACCTAACCCAAGCCTGACTACATGGCTGTATGTTTATGCCTTTTTGAGCAATCAGCGGGACTCTCTGAGCACAAACAAATATATATAGTGGGCTGGGTATATATAGCAGGCTATTATGATGGTTGGCAGGTCATCATTATGAAATCAGAATCCCCGTGGTCAAGAGGAAGTGAAGAGCGTGAACGTTAAGCTGTAAAGGAAATACAGAACAAAGAGTACAATATACAGTAGGACAAGGCGGTTGTTTGCAAGAGGCGGTACGTTGGTGCAGTGGATAGCACTGTTGCGTCTCAGCACGATGTTTTTGGTTTGAACCCCAGGCCTGCGACTTTCTGTGTGGAGTCTACATGTTCTTTACATGAACATGGGCTCTCTATTCTGCCCACTGTCAGCTAGGATCGGCTGTGACACTATACTGTATATACGAAATAGATAATTGTCTGCAATAAGTGAAACGCTTATGATTAATCATTACATTGATGATCCAAATAGTGTGTCAAGCTTGAGGCTTTGCAGCCGTCAGATTCAGGAGAGCATGTAGTTTCCGCGCTGCTGCAGCACTGGAGTCAATCTTGTTGCAGACTGCGAGGCGGTAGCCAACAGAAGTTACACACTAGTTTGAAAAGTGAAAAATGTTTAAATGAAAATCGTTTTTTCTTCTTACTGAATGCTGCTTTCTTTACTATCCTGCTTGATCTGCCTTGTGTATCCACAACTTACAATTTCATCAGCCCACAACATCAGAGACTGTGTATCTGCTGCATCTCCAACCTGAAAATGTTCAGTGTAGAAAAGAAATGGAGAAGGCAAAAGGTGTTTAAAACACTGTAGAACTAATGCATATCAAACAGCACCAGACAGCATGTGTACCAGTCCACCCCTCCTGTGCAGAGGAAACTGTAGCACCGCTCTTTCAAAGAGAGCAGGAGCTCGTCCACCTTGGGCAACACTGAAGATGATTTCATGTCATTTTAACAGTTAGTTCTTTGTAAATTTATGAATAAAATGTAATTTAAGCATACACCAATATTAAATCACGGTAAATAATACCAGACGTATTACCATTTAAATTTGAACTATCACTATGAATGTGGTTGATTGCTGTGGTTAATTTAAACCATGTTCGGTTCTGTCCCATATGCATGAGCAGCAAGCTTTTTGTTTTGTGTCAGTCAAAATATGGTGTGCAACGAAGTAGACGGAGTATAAGGGCCAGGCAAAAAAACAGGCATTTTTTGGGGGGGCTGGCCGTACCGTCGTACTTCTCCCCATGCAGTTGATAAAATCGCATGTTACCAGCAGCTGAAACAAGATTTGCTAGATTCACAGCATCACACTTGTTCTCCACAGTGCATAAATCAGAGTACTGTAGATTTACAGCAAACAGTAATTTTAATAAACCATGTAGTCAGTGTTGTCATTTCCATCATACTTGTACAGAAAGCATCTTCTGTAGAGGCATCACTTCATTAAACTGGTAACTCTCTTATCTCTTCTTTGGCACCTTTGAAATGTGCTGTGAGTCAGGAAGCAGATGAGATCTAATGTTTCCTAAAGTGGTACCATGTAAACAGTGGCTTTACCACTTGCTGACACAGCTTTGAGAGCATTGCCCCGCTACCTCTGCTGGAATTACAGTGAGCTTTTAGGCGACCACTGCCACCTTTATTGAGAGACAGGGAAAAACAAATAAACAATAACCAAAATTAATCAGAGATGAGAAAAATGCCATTTTGCCGTCAGTGTGCCATCTGTAATGCTTACAACTAGTAATCAGTGCAGCATTAGCGCTCATGTTCAACTAAAATAAATTAACAACATTGGAGAATGTGGTGTGATACACAGTTCATAGAAAAAAAGCACATGAAACAATTTTTGTCTCCTTGCCTCATGCAAGCATCCACAGAGATATTAAATTTTTGGAAGGAAGTAGCCACGAATCTTGAAAACTTGGTTCCCAAGAAAAGTAATGAAATAAAGAATGAGAAAGGGAAAACAACAAAATAAAGGCAGTGGCATATGACTCGGGTTAATGTGTCTTCCAATGACCACCTTTATATGCTAAGTTAAACATATGGACTGCCAACTGTACCTCTGCGTGGTCTCTGTCTTCAGAAAGAGACGCTCTTTGTCTTCCCATGCCAGAATTGTGTGCAGCGTGTGTTTCTGGCAGCAGATAAAAAATTAGCACTGGTTGTCTTAACAAGCTGTTTGGTGGACATTGGTGGGACAGGTTGGTCACAGCTTGCCTTTTTACCCTAATTACTGTAGACGTGTGTGGGATCCTCAACCGACCATTCATAATTATTTTATATGGCCTCTAAATAGCTTGTTTTTAGAGTGTTAATAGTACATCTTGGTGCTTATTGTTTTCCCTACATGACTGAAGTCGATCATTATTCTACATTTTTGCTTGAACCTGGCCCAACCTGTAGAGCTCCGCCACCCTCTGGTTTTCATGTCAAGTAAGTTGCTCATTACCCTATAATAAGGCCTCTATCATTTTATAGGCTCCAAATAGGGGATATAGATATTTATATGTGCAACATGGTAATTGTTCCCTACAGTAATTTACTTTTATTTCAACCAAGTGCATCATGAGAAAAGCAAAAGGACAGGAAGGTCTACAAAAAGGTTCACAAGAGGTCATGTGCTGTATGAGCAAATAATACTTTTCCAAAGAAATGGACAAAATAACTGAAATACCTAACAGATAATATAAGAATTTTAGAAATCTTTTAATCACTGAGCACGCTATCAAAGGCCACTCATTCACATGTGTTGCACAGCAGCCATTTACACTGATAGATGAAGATCATAGAAAAGAGAAAATGAAAGAGACAGTCGTCTTTCTCATCCCTGTGATGGCTTTTTTTTTTGTTATTTAATTTCTTTATTTGAAAACCACAGTCAAGTCAGACGGGAAATGTGAGGCAAGAGAACAGGGGAACAACATACAGCAAATGGTTCAGCTGGCTGGAAATCAAACTGTGGGAAATGCTGCTCAGGGCATTTACACCCATGTGGTGTTCACCCCAACTACTCCGCTCTTGACTCGCCCAGATCGCTGTGTGCCATAATTCAGAGGATAAACTGACACTGCTGGAAGTGATCAATGTGTCTAAATTTGGTCTTTGTCTTTGCTAACAAGTGTTCAATAGTCTGGAGTAGCAACCAAACAGATCTGTTCAGTCTCAGTGGGGAAGATGCATTGAATAATGTGCTGTAAATGTTCGCAATCAATCAGCACTTTAACTGTGAAATTTTAGGGGAGCATGTCATCGGCATAGAAACCCAATGAATTAATTCCAATATACAGTTTGAAATGTTGTGCATACTGTATGTGCAGCAGCAGTAGCCTCTGTGACACACGCACAACGTTATGTACAATGTTATGATCAAGGCTTCTCAGAGAGAGCGACATGAAGGTTCAATGAAAATACAGAATTCAAAATGATGCGACTCAAAGTGACAGGTCTCAGTTCCACCTGTAACCTCTGAACCGTCACTCATAGGTAACCACACAACCACAAGAACAAATTTGCTGCTTCACATTTACATCAGGGGAGTGTGGTTTTGGGAACACATAGTGGGATAGCTTGCAGCAGGCCTGTGTACTGCATCCAATCAGGGCATCTCTCGCTCTGCAAGCTCCATCTGTCGCTGAGGCATGCCGCTGTGTGCATGACCCAGGCCATGTGGGTGAGCTTTGGTGAGACTGTTTTGAGTTCTCAGCCCCAGAGCCTGAGAGATTGGAGGAGTTGAAGACCTTGGCACAGGAAACTTCGCCGCTGACAGAGAGGAAAGACAAACAGATGCCTGGGAAATCTCCATGTCATCTTGAATTTTTCACTCCTCAGAAATTCTGCATAGGAAGTAATGAAACCATCAGTTAATTCAACCAGCAGTCAATTTAACTAAAGAAATAGGAAAACAGACATACCATTTGAGTTTATTTCTGTTTATATTTATTTTCTTTGCGGATTGGACACATGGTTAGACTGCCATTTAAGGATGCAGACATTCTGTTACATTGGTCGTGAAATCAAGCACAAAACATTTGAACTGTTCAGTATGGAATGTTTTCTCCAAGTAGCTTTTGTTCAATAATCCATACTTACAGTTACAGTATTTCCCTAATGGAAGCTTAGATGTATTATTCAGGAGTCAACTACAATGTGAGAGTTGGTAAATCTGAGCTTTGGCACTGAACACTGGCTTGGACGTAAAGGTGTACATGTGTAATTCCAGGGATTCTGGGTGTCTGAGTTACTTTGACATTGTAGATTAGATAAAAAAAAAGGACAATGTTCAACTCAAGCTAAGCATGGCTTTATGAAGGGAAAACAATCAAACACGCTAGACCACTCGGAGTAGTGTCACCAGAGAGTTTCTATTACTGGTACTACAAAAATAGCCGGGAAGCAAATCCTTCTCATCACAAGCAGACTGACTGCAGATTAAGACCACGCCGAACAGAGTAATAACCAACCCTATAGGAGGGTTTAATGACATGCAACCATACTCTGCTGAGTGAATAGAGGATTGAAGGAAAAGTACAGTGAACCCCACTTCATCAGACTGTTATGCTTGCCTTGCATAAACTACAACTGGGAGTGAATTTTAATAAGTGACAAAAGTGTTATCTTCTGTATTTGTTTCACTCTCCACAACTGTGAAATTTGTGTACTAGCTCCACAACAAATGTTTATCTATCAACAATTCATCTGCAGTCGGAACAAACCCCCAAATCTGCTTGTCAGGTTTGGATGCCCAGAGGAAGGCTTTGATAAGCTGTTTCACAGAGTAATGCTGAATCAACAGCAGCTAAAGCATATCTTCAGGCATCCTGAATTGGTAATCATGAAGTTGTAACAAGACCTCAGTTTGATCTTGTAGCGCCTTATAGGGGAACACACCGTCCCCTTGTGTGCTCAGTTCTATTAAACTGCAGCATTAGATTTTAGGTTTTGGCCTGGAGTGAACAAGAAATCACAGCAGGGGTTTAGACCACCATCAACTTCTCCTGTGATCTCTATTTAAGGGTTTCAGCACTTTGTGTGTAAAAGTGTGTTGTATACCAAAAACTCTGTGTGGTGTAGAAAAATAACGACATTCGACTACAGGGTACACTGAGAGGAGGCTAAAAAAAGCAATTAAGTCTGTATGACTTTGATCTGCCCACATGGGGGGGGGAGGGGTATAAATGAAAATTTCTGTCCTTATGAGTTTCTCATTAACTAAGTCTGTCTTTTCCATCTCTCATCATACATAATTATAGTATTATGATTTTCTCATTCACCATTAGAATAATACATGTGCAATTAAGTGAAAACCTCTAAGAATTTGGATTTTGTTCCATGTTAATTGCAGTCTCACAGTCCCACAGCACAACTATGTTTTTTACAGCCAGTCACTGACCCCATCCAGTCATGCATTCAGCTAGATTCATTGTTTTTTTCTTTACTGTCTTTAAGCTCTAGACTTTGGGTTATATTTTATGCATGTATGCATTACAAATTAAGTTATCTTTCTCAGACAATATCACAATTTAATTGAAAACTCTGCATGTGATTGTTTTAGGCTCTTTTTTTTTAAGTATAAGTTATGGTATACTGGACTATATTGCTGTAGAAATATGGCCTAACATGCTAGCCAAGTCATTAATGTGCCACAAAAAGAAATGAAGGCCCTGAGCTAGCAGTGTTACAGAAGTGGCAATTAATTTAGTAGTCAGCGTTTTCCTCACCACAGGTCGCTGACCTCACTTTTCCTTTAAGCAAACTTTGTCTGTGAAGATGTATGAGCAAAGGTCTCAGTGTCTGTGCACGAAGGTGAAAATTCACACGGTTATGGCGTGTATTTGTTAAAGGCTATTTTGAGAACACTTCCCTCTTTTAAATGTACACTTGCCTACTGCTACATTATGTCTGGGAGATTTACTCCTCAGCTTTGTCTTACGTGTGTGAACAATCAATGAAGAACATAACCTGTTTAAAGCAGGTTGTTGGGGTTATATTGGAGGTCTGCTCACATCGAGTACAACGTTTTCATGTACAGATAAAAGAGACAAATGAAAGACAATTTAAAATGTAAATTACTCACATTTGACACTCTGGGTTGTGAGAGAAATAATATGACATTAGCAAATTCTCAGGATAGGTTAATGATCCAGGTATTACAATATAGGTTGAGTTCTAATGCAGCAGTCAAGGTCAGAGTTCATCTAAATGCAGTTCAACTATGCAAATAACACTAATACCAAATTGGAAAATAAGCTTTTTGGGACCACACACACACACCACATTTTTTCTTTATATTCACCTTGCAGCAGTTTTGCATCACTGATAGATGATAATGCCACTGCAGAACTTTCACACCATCATTAAT
The DNA here is from genome assembly GCF_045865225.1 of Trachurus japonicus. Lineage (NCBI taxonomy): Eukaryota > Metazoa > Chordata > Actinopteri > Carangiformes > Carangidae > Trachurus > Trachurus japonicus. The sequence goes on from NC_140912.1 coordinate 19,061,327, forward strand.
ATAAACTGGATATTAATGATTTTCACTTGCACACCATGTGGGTATGTGTTGTTGTGAGTCATGAGACTAGTGCATCAAATCCTCCCTGATGCTCTCCTCATTCTTCAAAGGACATGTACATAAAAGGTAACGTCAGAGAGGCATAGCTCCCTTAGGGAATAGGGCAGTGTGTAACAAGCGAGCGGGAGAAAAGTGACTGTAAAGTAGTAAATGCAAGACAGGTTGAGGACAACATTTGTAGCGAGTTGTCAGTATACCCGTATTTGTACAGTATGGGCCACTACAGTGTTTCAGTTAATGAATCCTGCAGCCTCTCAAGACCATGCAAAGTCTTCAGTTCTCTCCCCAACTGCTCGGAAAGTTAAAGAAAGGTCAATGTTAACAGTGTGCTTTTTGTCTGTTATGTGTAGTGAACCTCAGTAGGGGTTGTGAATGTAGCCTACCCTACTAGCTCCTCCCCCTTCACCCAGGTGCAGTATAAAAGGCCCAACATCTCGCTGCTTGCCTCCCAGGGTGGACCCCTGCTTCTGTTCTGTTTTGTTTTGGTTAGGTTTACTTTTGGTTTATTTTCCTCTTTTCTTTTGGACCAGTGGTTTCTTTTGGCCTTTAACTCTTTGGTTTATTTGAGTGTTTTGGTCTGGCTGTGGCCATTTTTGCTTTCTTGTAGTTTTGATTTGTTTTCATGGTCCTTTCTGTTGAATCCATGAGTTAGAGATATTCCTGTGTACAGTAACTTTATGCTGCGAAATATGACTGAAGGCAGAGTAAGGACATAAGGAGCTAATAAATAAAAAATTAACCAATAGTATTAATCGGTCAAAGTTCTTGTTATTTGTTAACGATTAAACGGTTAATGCAAACTAGTCATCTTTTCTACAGATATGTCAAAACCCAAAGATGTACAATCATATCTATAGTAATTCCAGGGTGATTTGATTTGAAGCCATTCCAACTTGCATAAATACATGGTATCACATTGTCGTGGACACTTACACACAACAAAAAAATAAATAAAAAAGGAATTTCAACAAAATCACTGAAGTCATCAGATAGGCTGTTTGAATAATGGCCATTGTCACAGTGGAACAACGAAATCAGAATAGAAAATAGTTTTAGAAGGAACTGGTGAGAGACCTCGTCCTGCTGATTGAGGCACCGCATCAGAAAACACTCATATCGCTTATTGCAAGTGGAAAGGGATCTGGGTTTTCCTCTCCTTACTTTGGTGTAAGTCCACTGTGGCTTCTGGCCTTATACCATCAGACCACGTTTCTTTATTTCTTCCAGTGTGTGTTGCTGAAAACTCATAGATTAACTGCACCACTGACCCTCTGCCACTTTTCATCCTTCTTTTTGTTTGAAACGCCACTGCTCAGGTCTCCTTCCACTTTAGTTTCTCTTTCAGTCCCTGAATTGCATTGAGTCTGTCACCATTGTAGCTAAACCATGGAAAACAATCTGTGTTTTGCTAACATGGTGAAGATTGTCAAGTAATTTCCCTGGCATGTCTTGACTGTGTATTTAAGAGGCAAAGAGACAAAAATGCATATATATCTATTTTTCAAAACATATGATCCCACAAGAAGATTCTTCAGCACCACTGACATTTAAAATCCATGGTAAGGATCTTAAAATTGCAAAGACCCTTCCTGCCACACTACTTTCTTTCTTTGCTTTCTTGGTGCAATAGTGAAGATTATCTGTCCCTGCTTTGTCTTGGTAACTGTTTTGGCACATCTGTCTGACTTGTGCCATTTGAAGGTGTTATTTTCTCTCTAATAGAGATACTTTTCTTCCCATGGATGTCTCTCGTGCACCTGCACTTCACGCTGCCCCGTCAGACTGCTTGTCTTGGGTACTATTTCTGTCCTGTTGGTGGGTGCTGCACAGCTGGCTGCCGGATCCTTAGAGTGCATCTGTCAGTTTACTATCATCTCCAACCTCTCCACATTTGACATCTTTTTTTTCTTCTTTTATTCTTGAGTACTACAGTATGTACACTGTTGCCAGTTTGATACATAGGCAATATACCCACATACAACAGCAGTGCAAAAAAAACAAAAAAAACAAAACAGCTGTAACATAATCATTATGATCATTCTCAGGGCTGTAGGTTGTGGTGTTGGTGAAATGTATCACCTTTTTACTGAGAGTATTGTATGTAGGTCTTGAAATACCAGGTTTTAAACTTCACAGCAGAACCAATTCATAATTGAATGGTGACTATCAGAGGATCTGCTGGAGGAAGCGACATTAGTCCACACAAACAGTCCATGTCAAGTTCAAGTGGTCAATGGGGTAGAAGAACCAAGCAGAGCTTATTGTTTGTCTTGCAAAATTCATTTTTTATACAAACCAGATTGTTGAAGGCAGCAAAGTTTTCTGAAGCTATCCGGCTAAAATCAAGCTGAGCTTTATTCTCCTCTTCAGAACCTTTTTAACTACAGAGTCAATACCTTGAACAAAACTGTGTACATTTGTGGACAGGGAAAGAGAGCAGAATGTAGAGGAAAAAAATGGAGAGAAGCTGAGGAACTCATTGTGACTAATGAATGAATTGATAGCAGTTTATCATTGCACTGCTATGGTAGTAATAAGAGTGTCACCCAGCTTCTAGCCTCACCTGTGTCACATGGACTGATTCTTGTGGTTGGCTGTTACATGATAGGTGTAGCCACCTAGATTACTGGGGATGGACATTAGTGATTGGCCACTTCTGAGAAGGTGACAAGTGTGGAGTGGTGGCAGAGACCACGGTTGAAAAAACACAGTAGTGAAACAAAGAAGCTCAGTCGGCAGAGGAGGGTTCGCATCACTCTCAGTTTTCCAGGAGATTTTCTCTGCATGTGATTTTGGTTATGTGTCATTGTTCCAATCGATTTTGAGCACCACACGCTGGGTGGGATTGCTGCTATAAAATTTACAAGTTAAATTGAGCATTCTTGATCCCTATTGAACTCCAGTATCACATTGCTACACAATTGATTTCCTGCTTATATAACTCAGTGCACCCAGAATGTGTGCCTTAAAGGGTTTGGGCGTATGAAAATATTCTTTGCCTGAGAGTACGTTTACTAGGCTCAGACTGAAAATTTTGTATCACCTTCATTTAAACTGGTGAATGCTAAACTCAGTGTGTGTCCTCTTTCCTCATATGTCTAATTTCATATCCAGCAGCTTTTGCAAGAAACTGTAGCAGTTTCATTAGTCATTTCATCTTTGTATGATCCTCTTAACACTAGCTACTATACTTTGATGTGCAAATAATTACTGTTCCATTGTGAAAACTAAGCGTGAAATAGTACATCATAATTTCTCTCTCTGCATTAGCCGAGCTGTGGTAAACTGTGTTGTTGTAAAAAGCACAAATGACTATAATTCAAGTATGTGCTAACTGTGCCAAGTGCCACTTGAACCCAACAGAAATCAAAAAAGCGTCCCTATAAGACATTAAGATACAAGGACACCTGCATTGTAGAGGATCGAATTTTTCACGTGAACATCCTGTCTTTTGTACAGTATCTGACAAGGTGTTAATGTGAACTTTCTGGCCCCTTAGATAATTGTGTGCATTTATCTACAATCCAGATTTGTCACCACTGATGTCAACATCAAACTGCAAGCTGTTATATTTCAATGTCTAAACAACATCAGAGCAAATAGTCCAGTTTCTGTCTGTTTTGATTCATGTTTTCGCAAAATGTTTTACCTCTCTGTTGAAAGAAAAATATTTCACCTGACTGGATATCTATCCATCAAGGTTCGCAGTTTGATCGTTGTACTTAAAAAAAGGGTTAAAGCTCTCATAGCAGAGAGAACCACAGTAGCAGAATTTAAGGCTTTCTAAAAGTGCATTTTAACCACAGGAAGTGGCCCTGCTTAGACATGAAATTGACTCCTGCTGTTTGCAACTTCTTCCACTCAGCTGGAGTCCTTCAATCTAAAGAGCCTAGGGTTTCAAAAAACCCTTTCTCCTTCAACTGTAGGAGCTGCATCCTAAACAAACACCAGCTCTGCCCTCAGAGCAGTGATGCCAGCAGAAATGCAAAATTTATTCAGAAAGCAGTTATTTGCATCAGCCTCTAAATAAAGTCAACATTACACAACTTTCAAGTCAAGTTGTGTTATTAATGATGTTGTTTAATAAGCAAAGGTGGTAGCATATTACTGTAGGTAGCTAAACGATTACTTTACTTTATCAGTGCATGCTTCAATGCAGCTTTAGGAATATTAAATTATATTTATTCTAGTATAAACCTAGAGTTAGCCAAAATGGACACATTGGCAGTGCCTTATTCATAGATTTGTTCCAACAAGAACAAGAACAGGTGTCACTGCAAATAATCATTAAAGTTAAAAATAAATAGTTAAAAAAAACTATTAAAGAATTGTATGTGTATGCTGTACTCTTCATCAAAAGGTTTTATTGCATCAGCCTGTGTTGCAGTAAGGTGAGATGGGAGGAATGTAGCCTGAGTTTAATAATTTGCAGGGAAACTATCCCATAACTTGTTTTCAACAGGATAGAAGAAATATAAGCTCTGAGGTTGTGGCTGTGGCACTTCCACTGCTGTAGAAAGTAAATACATTAACTCAGTTGCTGATCCACCATTTCAGCTTCATACTGTAATTTGCTTTTTGTTGGACCTTCTTCTTTTGCAATGAAGACATGGTACCATTGGTCTATGATTGTTAGCTCAGACCAGGAAACGTATATGACAGTGGAGCAGTATAGTGGAGCAGTTCCTTAAAGGATATGGGTAAGGAATGCAGCTGTTGTATGACAGCCTTTTATTATTATTTTTCCTAGGATCGACACTAGTTCAGAGGTCAACAGGCCCACTGGTTACAATATATACTCTGTAAAGAATGTGCAAACTTGTATTGCCTCTGGTGGAGGTTGTGACCCCTCTCTTATTTAAATGCACAAACAGACTTTGGTCAAGTGTGGTGAGTCTGTTATGGAAAACTTGCAAAAGTGCAAGGTGCACTGTAAAGATAAGGAGAACATGGTCAGGGATTCATAACTATCATTTGGATTTTCCATGATATTGAATCTCAAAATATGTTAATTCATGAGAGTTATTTACAAGCCAAAATGAAAAAACAGCATGCACATCCAAAAACCCAATGTCGGGTGGGTGCTGGACCAAGCAAAGCAGGATACAAACAGAAGGGGTCCGCAACACCATGTAGTTATTTACAAGCCAGCACCAACAGCCAATGATTGAAGTGTAGAGTCTTCAAACACAACAATTCAAAATCTTCAAATAGAAACATGCCAAGTGCAAGTTGGGAAAGACATAGGTGGGTGTCATTTGCAGCAGGAGAATAATTAGACCCAAGATGTAATGCAAATAATAAGAGTCCCAGTACCAATCCTTTGGGTATGCCAGGAAATATAATGAGGATGTTTGTGAGATATGATTCAAACAAGCAATTGCTTCTCCATAGATAGATCCATGTCAGAGACAGCAAAATATGTTGAGTCAAAGGTTGGGACTGGGATGCAGCAGCTTACCATGGCCATTAGGACTCCACAATCAAAGACAACAGAGCTGTTTCAGTGCCCTTGAAACTTGACTTGGATCAAGAAGGTCATTCTGTAAGATCAATTCTGAAATTTGCTTGAAAACCACCCTGTTAGGAGTTGCGAACCTGGTCAATATGTTTCAAAATACAACAGGGACAAGTGAGAAGTTTTTGAGGAGAGAAGCTTCTATAGAGGCTATTTGAATGTTATTCAAAATGAAATTTTGGAATGATGTTGTTGCTAGAACGGTTGGAAATATACACATAGTTTGTGGGAACATAGGCCTGCACACATGACCTCAGAGCAGTGGCAGCTGTATGGAGTTATTTTTGTCTCATTAATATCTGTAAACGCACAGAAGGTGATCTACAAATGTTCCTTGGTTTGCACACGTGTTTTGCTATCCACAAAGGGTGATCTACAAATGTTCCTTGGTTTGCACACGTGTTTTGCTATCCACAAATACAAATTTCTAATTTGTAACTTGTATTTTGGTTTTTACAAATAAATGTGTATTTGTAAATATATTGTATATTTGTAAATGTATAATTTTCCATTTGTAAAAACAAAAAAGCCATTTGTAAAACCGAAAATTCTGTCTGTGAAGTGTGACTCTGCATTTGTGGATCACCAATCACACACACGCATCTCTTTCCGCAATGACGTATTTCTGAGACAATCCTGCCGAGATCCACACAGATCCACAAACTCACAGCTGCTGATTCACAAAGGGCCGCTCTCCTCACCAGGAGGGGCAGTGTTGGCGAGGAGCTGAATGAAAACTAACGAAGAAGACTGCTATTGGTTTATCTCGAGAAATTATTTTAATTAGTGTGACTGCTGAAGCAGTCACACTATTGTTCTTCTGTTTGGCCATTTTCTTCCGCCTTTTTACGGTCTTCTTCTAGTCCTTCATACTTTGTGCTATTTCAACAATTCATATATCAAAACGTGCAGCTTTTTTTGAACTTTATCGGCATTACTTTTCTCTTTTTAACTATTTATACTTTTTAAAATATTTAACTTTTTCACAAAAAATCTCACATTCATCAAAGTCTCAACCTCTCTTCTTCATAACTCCACTGTAGTGTAGGGGTTAGGGTGGATGTTTGCCAACCCTAAGGTCACTGGTTCGAATCCAAGGGAAGAACTCTTGTTATGTTATGTTGAATTCTGCTCTCCTCCCCCGCCTTCAATTGGTTACAGGTGTTTGTTATCTCCTTGATTACTCGTACCAGTTTGCAGCACATCATCACATTACAATGAATGACAACAGGTTTAAAAGCAGTGTGCTCTCTGTAGCCGAGTGGCAGAGTAAAGGTTTAGTGATCATATGGTCATGGGTTCGATTCCTGCCTCAGTCTTTTCACTTCATTGCTTGACTTTTGATTCCAATTATTCAGCTGTCATTGGACAGTCTTTGATTCCTCATAGTATAAAGCTCATTGTAACTCAGGTTCTCTGTGGCCATATGGTTAGTGCTCAGCCTGAAATTCACAGACATTTTCATTCTAAGTCATTCAAGCTTGACTCTCAAGCTTTCTTGATGTTGACAGTGTGCAGATCATTAACAGACAACAGTCTCTGCAACTGTGTGTGCACCGTGGCCTAGAGGCAGAGTGGAAGTCTAATAACCATGAGGATGTGGGTTCGATTCTGACCTTGGTCAAACATTTGTATGGTGATCACAGCTTGCACTATTTGTTAATTCTGCAACAGCGTTCAGTTGCTGTCAGCAGTCACACCATTTCCATTCTTGGAAATGCTTTTTCTAGTTCCCACTGTTAATGCGTCACTTTATTAGTGTGACTGCTGAAGCAGTCACACTATTGTTCTTCTGTTTGGCCATTTTCTTCCGCCTTTTTACGGTCTTCTTCTAGTCCTTCATACTTTGTGCTATTTCAACAATTCATATATCAAAACGTGCAGCTTTTTTTGAACTTTATCGGCATTACTTTTCTCTTTTTAACTATTTATACTTTTTCAAATATTTAACTTTTTCTGATTTTTTTCAGCTTTATAATGTGTGTGTGTTGCGTCTAACGAGCAGAGCCAGAGTGGTGTCAGAGTGGAGAGAGGCAAAAAAACATTCTAGAGTTTTTCTGGCTAAACTGTCAGCACGGCCACAAATTAAACTCTAGACAAATTATTTTCTCCAGTTTTGTAGCCACACTTGTCTTCTGGCTAAAATTCTGGTCAAAAATGCAAAGAGACTTAGATAATAATTTAAAATATTTTTTAAATGCAGCCAGGGAGCTCTCTGCTCCCATTCAGCTCAATGCATTTTTTTCACATCAGCAGGAGAAGGAGCTCAACTTTGTAACTTGCTGTTAAGTGCTTTTTAATTCATTTTAATTCACCAAAAAATAGTCACAGGTCACAAAAAAGTCCTCTCCTTACTTGGTGTGGCTAATGTATACTCATTTATTTTTATTTTAAGCATCATTGAAAAATCTCACATTCATCAAAGTCTCAACCTCTCTTCTTCACAACTACACTGTAGTGTAGGGGTTAGGGTGGATGTTTGCCAACCCTAAGGTCACTGGTTCGAATCCAAGGGAAGAACTCTTGTTATGTTATGTTGAATTCTGCTCTCCTCCCCCGCCTTCAATTGGTTACAGGTGTTTGTTATCTCCTTGATTACTCATACCAGTTTGCAGCACATCATCACATTACAATGAATGACAACAGTCTTCAAAGCAGTGTGCTCTCTGTAGCCGAGTGGCAGAGTAAAGGTTTAGTGATCATATGGTCATGGGTTCGATTCCTGCCTCAGTTATTTCACGTCATTGCTTGACTTTTGATTCCAATTATTCAGCTGTCATTGGACAGTCTTTGATTCCTCATAGTATAAAGCTCATTGTAACTCAGGTTCTCTGTGGCCATATGGTTAGTGTGTTAGGTGTTGTGCTATTTCAACAATTCATATATCAAAACGTGCAGCTTTTTTTGAACTTTATCGGCATTACTTTTCTCTTTTTAACTATTTATACTTTTTAAAATATTTAACTTTTTCTGCAAATTAAACTCTAGACAAATTATTTTCTCCAGTTTTGTAGCCACACTTGTCTTCTGGCTAAAGTTCTGGTCAAAAATGCAAAGAGACTTAGATAATAATTTAAAATATTTTTTAAATGCAGCCAGGGAGCTCTCTGCTCTCATTCAGCCCAATGCTGAGAGTTCTCCACAACTCTGTCTGTAGTCCAGTTGGTTACAGGTGTTTGTTAAGAGACGCATTAATTGCTTCTGCCACCGTTTGCAGCACATCATCACATTACAATGGCAACATGCTTATGTCTGTGCTCTCTGTGGCGAAGTGGCAGAGTAAAGGTTTATTGATCATGAGGTCATGGGTTCGATTCCTTACTTTTTTTTTTAAGCAGAAGCCAGTGATCCTCTTATCAAAGGTTTTCTTTACCCCTCACATACTGTCTCTGTCTGTAGCCTAGTGGTTAGCTTGCTGGTCTGGAGACCTGAAGGTTACTGGTTCAAATCTTGCCTCAACAACAATTATAGTGAATTATTTTCCCAGTCGTCCTCTGTTGACTTCTGATAACTTGCTTCATGTTGAAACTGCTGCTCGCAAGCCTGAAATTCACAGAAATTTTCATTCTAAGTCATTCAAGCTTGACTCTCAAGCTGTCTTGATGTTGACAGTGTGCAGATCATTAACAGACAACAGTCTCTGCAACTGTGTGTGCACCGTGGCCTAGAGGCAGAGTGGAAGTCTAATGACCATGAGGTTGTGGGTTCGATTTCGACCTTGGTCAAACATTTGTATGGTGATCACTGCTTGCACTATTTGCTAATTCTGCAACAGCGTTCAGTTGCTATCAGCAGTCACACCATTTCCATTCTTGGAAATGCTTTTTCTAGTTAAGTTTTAATGTTTTTTCATGCGATAAAGTAACTGTTAAGACCCCCAATATGCGGTTAGTTTATCCAAATGACGCCTCTTTGGAAGTTTGCTCCGCCGTTCGCGGAGCAGTGAAGCTCCACCTGTGGAGCAGCTAAGCTAACTAGGCTACCACCGGACGAGCAGTCTATCACAGAGGCTACCGCCGGGCTGCTGTGGTGGTCGGCCGGCTAACCTCCGCTGTCATCCAGGTCTCCCCCGGCTCGTTTTTTCCCCCGGAATGATGAAGCTGGTTAGCCAGCCCACCGCAGCAGCCCGGCTGCTGTTTAGATCTGATTAGATGTTAGACTGTTTAGATCCCCAATATGTGGTTATTTTTATACAAATGACGCCTGTTTGGAAGTTTGCTCCGCCGTTAGCCTAGTTAGCTGCTAACTAGGCTACCACCGGACGAGCGGTCTATCACAGAGGCTACCGCCCGGCTGCTGTGGTGGTCGGCCGGCTAAGCCGCGGTCTCCTCCCAGGGGAGAAAACAACCTACATTGTTAATGTCAACTGACTGACCGTTTCATTGTAAAACATTTATTTATTGTTGAAGCGGTGGTGACTGTACATAGCCCATCATAGACTAAATAGTTTTGCTTGTTGATATAGCCTACAGACTACACCACTGAATGAGACAACATGTATCTCCTAAAAATAATTCATCCAGCCGGCGGTAAACCTCTAAAAAACTGCCGGTAGATTGATGGGCTCCTTTTCTCCCCTGGGAGGACGACGCAGATTAGCCGACCGACCACCTCAGCAGCCCGGCTGTTGCTTCTGTGATGATCCGCTCATCCAGATGCAGCAACCGGGTTGGGGCTGGTCTCTCCCCTGGAATGATGCCGCGGCTTAGCCGGCCGACCACCACAGCAGCCCCGGCTGCTTCCTCTGTGATGATCTGCTCATCCAGAGGCAGCAACCGGTTTACTGAAGTGCTCGTTTTCTCCCCCGAGAAGACGCCGCGGCTTAGCCGGCCGACCACCACAGCAGTCCGGCTATAGCCTCTGTGATAGACCGCTCGCCCGGTGGTAGCCTAGTTAGCAGCTAACTAGGCGAACGGCGGAGCAAACTTCCAAACAGGCGTCATTTGTATAAAAATAACCACATATTGGGAATCTAAACAGTCTAACATCTAAACATCTAATCAGATCTAAACAGCAGCCGGGCTGCTGCGGTGGGCTGGCTAACCAGCTTCATCATTCCGGGGGAAAAAAACGAGCCGGGGGAGACCTGGATGACAGCGGAGGTTAGCCGGCCGACCACCACAGCAGCCCGGCGGTAGCCTCTGTGATAGACTGCTCGTCCGGTGGTAGCCTAGTTAGCTTAGCTGCTCCACAGATGGAGCTTCACTGCTCCGCGAACGGCGGAGCAAACTTCCAAACAGGCGTCATTTGGATAAACTAACCGCATATTGGGGGTCTAAACAGTTACTTTATCGCATGAAAAAACATTAAAACTTAATAAAGTGACGCATTAAAGCAGATATCAGTGGAATGTTTTTGTTAATATAAGTCCTAAATAGTCCTATTTTCCGTCAGCAATCACTTACATGAAGTATTTCAGCCTAAACACGAGTCTCTCCGTCACTCTGCTCTGCTGTAACCCGAGGAGAAAATTTTCCTTGTGGGATACAAGTGTTATCCAATGAGGGGAGAGAACGGCATGAAGGGCTGTGTGTGCAGCCAAGGGATGCGCGTGAATGTGGTGACGTAGCAGGAGGACCAATTGATGCCTGACAAGGGCGGGGGCTGCTAACTCATGGTGCGTTCAAGGAAACTCGTACTTTGTGTTTTTCCTTCCTGTGAAGTCATACCAGTTCGATCTGGTACGAGTTCACGGGTCGGAAGTTACGAGTGGCCGTTATAGGGAACTTTCACAGACAACAGGACGGTAAAAACACGAGCTACGGGTTACCTGGAACGCTACCAAGTCGTAGTTGTGACTTGAAGCTGTAACTTACGGTTTCAAAAGCCTGCCTTGAACACAGCATTAGCCGAAACGGCCGTGCCCCTGATATCTGCTTTAACAGTGGGAATTAAAATAATTTCTCGAGATAAACCAGTAGCAGTCTTCTTCGTTAGTTTTCATCCAGCTACTCGCCAACACTGCCCCTCCTGGTGAGGAGAGCGGCCCTTTGTGAATCAGCAGCTGTGAGTTTGTGGATCTGTGTGGATCTCGGCAGGATTGTCTCAGAAATACGTCATTGCGGAGAGAGATGCGTGTGTGTGATGGCTTTTTTGTTTTTACAAATACATTTACAAATATACAATATATTTACAAATACACATTTATTTGTAAAAACCAAAATACAAGTTACAAATTAGAAATTTGTATTTGTGGATAGCAAAACACGTGTGCAAACCAAGGAACATTTGTAGATCACCCTTTGTGGATAGCAAAACACGTGTGCAAACCAAGGAACATTTGAAGAGTTCTTTTCCAAAACGCTATAAATCCATTTTAATAGTTTTCCAGAAAATGACATTTTTTACCTAGACCCACCCATTTTGTTAATATTCAATTTATCCTGTTAAAATGATTGTTGGCTCAGTCTGGACATGTTGAACAATGATTATTAAATCAAACAACAATATTGTTGATTAAAAACTCAAAGTTTATTTTATTTTTTCTCAAAACGCTATAAATCCACATTTAAAAAAACAAAAATTGATGGTTTCTGTCTTGAAAAACCAACCAACATGACATGAGAACATCACTGAGGTGCTGCGTGTCTCTCTCTCTCTGTGTGTGTGTGTGTGTGTGTGTGTGTGTGTGTGTGTGTGCGTGCACGTCGGGGGGAGGGAGGGGGGCGGTAATGATGTCTGTCTCTTTACATATGGACTATGGAAGTTTTAATAGTCAAAATACAGACGCTATCGTGATGTGAGCACATGTTGCTGTAAACAAAACTACGTCTTTGCTATAAAAAAAAAAAAAAAAAAATCGATCGTTGATACGGAGGACACCCGGCGTTACAGGCGGGGGCGGGGCTCGTACGGTATGCGGGGGCTGTGGGGGTATACTTAACGGCACAGTGTCCACCACATAAACAGATACAGTAATTAACACAGAACCCAGAAACTACTGAATGAATGACTGAAAACAGACCTGGGTTCAGAGCACCGCCATGTTGGACTGCATGGAGCTGCTATTAGAATTCTGAGGAGAGGGAGGAGATGTCGCGTTTTGGCTAAAAATAGATTTGGCGCTTATCGCGGTTTGGAGGGAAACTGCATCTTGCGGTGCCTTTTAAACAGGGAAATGTAGCGATTTGACGTGAGACGTTGATGGAGCAGTGAATAGGCTCAGTACACAGCAAAATGGCGTGACAAACTCATTTTTTTAAAATTTGGCGTTTATCGCGTTTTGGAAAAGAGCTCTTCATTTGTAGATCACCTTCTGTGCGTTTACAGATATTTATGAGACAAAAATAACTCCATACAGCTGATGCCATTCACCTTCGAGTTTAGTTTAGACCATGTGACATGATTTTGAGGAGAATGTGTTTATAGTAATTGGAGGTGAGGTGACCAGTGACCACATACAAAAATTGGGTGGCAGACAAGTTGCTAAGGTTGTGGTGGCGAGGAGTATTGTTTGGAGGAAAGAGTTGAGTGAATGTCCATTTATTGGATGTTAGGAGACAGAAAAGGAGTAAGGGAGAATATGCACTTAGTGGAGAGTGCAGCCAGGAGAGCAGTGTTTTCAGGTTTGACCCAGGTCTCAGTGAGCACCACAAGTAATAGTTCTCTTAAATCTATTATTCATCATCAAAGAAAAAAAAAACTGGCTAACCTTTTGCTAATTCTCCCACTGTGACTCATAAATATTTTGGCTTTCTGCATACTGGTTTAAAAATAAATTGTTTTTGCATCAAAATTTAAAATATGTTACATTAATAAAAGTGTTGGTGTATGCAATTAACCATATCGAACATTTACTCTTGTGGGATCTTCACTTATGGTTTTTGCTTAAACCATCAAGCAGAAAGAATAACTCGAGTTTACAACAACTCATACCTAAGTCTCAATGTCAGATGCGCAACAGACATTACCTCTGCTTGCTGTGAGGCAGAAGCAGCTGTGTTTTATAATGCAGTTTGCATTCTCTGTTCTCCATTAAATCCATTCCTCAGGACAGACTTCAACTTGTGACCCCTCTATTAGCCCTTGTGCACCCTTCCTGGTGATTAGAGGAACATTAGGAAATTAAAGGCAAATTGTGTTACCAGAGAAACAGATGGAGGTGCTGCTGAAGACCTAGCATGCAGGACATGGAACCTGCTGATGCTCAGACTTTCCAACCTTTCATCAGCCAATGTATGATGCTAAATGTCACCCCTAGGTAGCAATTTCTCAGGTGGCACATTCAGATAAAAGGATAAGGTCTATTAGTTGTGCCAGAGTGCTTCAATCTTAAAGTTTGTTGAAAGACTGGGATGTTATTTCAGCCCTCAAACAACCTGAGCATATTAATTAGATGTGGATAACTTCACAACATGCAACAACTGTGTTAACACACACTCCAGGGTTTTGAGGGAATTTGTTTATCAACTCTGCAAGAAAAATGTGATGATCCAGCTGAAGAAAATTTAGATTGACCTCCAGGAGAATTTATCTCTTTACTCAGTGTGGAAATACACATTTTAAACATTTCACCAAGAGGTACATTTCAATCAACACATCTTAACGGTCTAAAGAAATGCATTATTTTTACATTTTTTTTGACATTCAGAGTTGATTAAATCATCCAGAGTTGTGTGGATGGAGAGTATGAGACAGAATGTAAAGATTCAGGTTTCAGAGTGCATAGACCATGTCTATGATTAGTTTCCTCTCCTCCCAACCTTGACCTGGTACATATGCTTCATGCAGCAGGAACTTATAAATTGCAACATCTAACATACATAAACATGTTCAGGTGCATTTGATGCTCTTGACTATATGTGGAAACATTCCACAGTGTGTCCTTGGGATAGTCCTTTTGCTTCAGAGGTGATATTTAGTTCTTAGGAAAAATAGACCATTTGGGTAAAAAAAAAGGTAATTTAAGCTATAGGACATAATCACTGATCTTAAATCTTAAGACCTTGACTATGTTTTAACCACTGTTATAAATTAGGACATAAAAGCACCACACAAATTTAGCCTACATAATTTATTCCCAATTTTCTCCCCTGATTGTACATCCCCCCTCTGGGATAGCGTATGAGACATATTAATATTTTAAGTGTTGCCCCAGTAGAGATAGGACTCATTGCTCATCTTGGGATGACATGGGCATGGTAATGAAAGGTGGCCTTTGTGCTTTGGAGGTAAAAGCCTGTATCGCATGCAGCCTGACAGAGGATGCTTTTTTATTAATGATTCAACACTGGCCTACCCGTGGCAAGGTTTAATTCACTCAAACAAAGTTCTCCATCAAGCCATTATACTGCATTTATTTTTCTGCCTGGCTGTGCTCTTCAAACTGGTGTTACTGCTTAGTTTCCTCCTCAGACTCACAGGGAACAGAATATCTTAAGTTGTATAGTTCTGCTCTTTCATATTTCACAGAAACTAATAAATATGTATTTTTTTTGTAGTAGCACTCTTGGCCGCTGCTCAGTGCCTGGAGATATGGGAGTTGTGCTGGTGCTTTTACAGTGTGACAGGTTTAGTGCTGGAGGATTGTCAGATGTCTCTCTTGCCAAATATTGTCCTCAGTATCTACTCACAGATTTCCCCTGAGTCCACATGTCTTCACAAATACAAGACCCACATAAGAGCACCACCAAGGTGACATTTGTAAACAAACGCCAAGGATTATTGTAATTATGGTTTCCATTATTTTATATCTACATATATCCATCAGTGTCTGCCAGAGGCTGCCAACATTTAAGTAGCTTGAATGATGAAGGTGAAACCATGGGTAACTTGCTGTGGCCTGATTCATTCAGACATTAAAACAGTATTTGTATTGAGCTGTTTACTATAGATTTTTTTTCTCAGATATCTATCTACATGCAACGGAGCATAGTGTGATTAATAAATGAAGACACTACCTCCACATAACGTTGCAATAGCAGACTCTTCCCTCCAGCAACTTCATCCTCATCTTCCTGTCAAGTTGCTATCATAGTGCTCCCTTTTGACTTCATGCAAATTTTGAAAAAAAAAAAAAACTAAACAAAACAAAAAACACTGATTTCTTTTAACTTACATGAATATAGATTTACTCAGTAAAATGTGGGGTTTTAAGCAGTTTGCGTGCGATACATGACAGAAACTGTGCTGGGACTTGACAGAATGTGGACCTTAATTGCTCAACCACAATGTATACTCTACATCTCAACTGGCTCAACTGAACTCAACTGGCTCTGACTTTGACCTATTTAAGTTTATAATAACATAATTTCTGGCCGGTTGGAGGCAGAAAAACTCAGCAACAAGCGGTTAGATACGTAGCATTACATTATCACATTGGCAAGCTGTTGGGGGTTAGTGAACATCCAAGCAACAGTTGTTGACATGAAGCAACAATGGTCATTTGTAGGCTACTTGCTGTATTGTCTAGCTGGATATTTATGCCTTTTAGTTACATGTCCTTCCCACTCTGCAAACCCCCTACGGTACCTCCATATGAGAGAGGAGGTTAGTGGATATAAATGTTGATGCACTCAAAAATGTCGAGTCACTTTCAGGTATTACCTTGTGCTCAAAGCAATAAAGTTAAGGAGCAGCAGAGAGTGGAGCAGTGAGGTCTTCAAGGACTTCATTCGCCCAGGGTTTTGCTTCTCAGCCTACGAACGAGCTGCTCAATGTTATGTTTGTTGTTGGTGGCATTCAGCATTCATTTCTTGCATTAAGAAATATTTAATATCTCTTTTGTTATTATTTGATATGTATACATACATATATACAGTATATAGTAGTAGGGGTTGCAAAATGTTTTCATTTTTACACTTTATATATTCAATTTCAATGCAAACATGTTGGTAAGTTAAGCTTGAAAAGGGAACTGCCAGGTGCACAGGTTTCTGTAGATATTAGGTAGGTAATGGAAACAAAGCTACACACACACACACACACACACACACACACACACACACACACACACACACACACACACACACACACAGTCCAGTCAGTAGTGCAGTGCGAACAGTGCTGATCGTGTCCATTTCACCTCATATTTAATCATAAAGGTCACGTGTGTCTCATTTTCATAAGACTAAAAGAATGGAAATGTATAAAAGAGGAGTAATAAAAAGAAGATGAAGGGGTAGAGAAGTGTCAGGGTGTGTTTAAGTTGGGAATGTGATGACAATAAGATAGATCTGGCTTCTCTGTATCTACTGTACTGTCTATTCAGTCTTAAATCTACAGCTCTGCAAGTGGAGTGAAAAATACATAAAATCCACACCTGCTGCAGTAATCCATACGGGCAAAAATAAAAGGATGTCAGGTTAAAGAGAGGCTGTCAGAACTGTAACTAGGTTTATTATACAAACTGGAATATGTTTCTTATGTTTGACTGGAGCAGATTGCCTCCCACAACAGGCAGGGCCCGTATCTTGTCCATTAAAAAAGATGTAGCGATTCTATATCACAGCAGTTGTTGGAAGATCCAGATAAAGAGACTCAGACACCCACTTTGAATGTAGTAGTTACCTCTTCCCAAAGCTCTCATTACTGGACCGTCAACTGAGAGTAACATTGTCATTTTGTCACACTCCCTATGTTACTAAATAATCACTCTCCTTTGATGCAATGTGGGAAGAGAAGTGCAGCAAGACATATTTTGAAAGCAGCAATTTGTATCTATCTTTTGAACTTTGAAAGGCACGCTGAGACTTTAT
Organism: Trachurus japonicus; assembly: GCF_045865225.1. Taxonomy (NCBI): domain Eukaryota; kingdom Metazoa; phylum Chordata; class Actinopteri; order Carangiformes; family Carangidae; genus Trachurus; species Trachurus japonicus. The sequence goes on from NC_140912.1 coordinate 19,078,601, forward strand.
ATATTTTTTCTTTTGTTTTCCCCTGTTCTGCCTCATCCCACTGTTCATCAACCCTTCTTTTTATAATCTTTGGTTGAGCCCAGAAAGGACAGGCTTTGATAATGATGGCTGACCCAGTATGTGGGTATCAAGCAGCCAAGTTCTCATAGATAATTCTTCCACTTTTTCTCTGCTCATGATTAGGTAGCTGGCACGTGGTGACTCGAATAGTGCCCAGAAATTTGATTGTGTTAATGCGATTGTGGTGAGGTCGGGGACTGCAAAGGCCCATGGTAATCACCACACAGGGATAAGTGATGGCTTCAAAGTAAATCAAACTGAAAAGACCCCTTCTCCCCTTAACATGTCCCTGCAGTGATTTGAAGCCATTTTATGGGGTTTAAAGACACACCACATGAGGCTGTTTACTGCTCTCCCTTCCTCACCTCCTCTTTCTCCAATTCCTTCCTCTTTTCCCCTATATATGTGATATATGTGCGTCCTCCCTTAGATTCACATTGGTCAATAATCTTAGTTGTTAGGCATTCATATTTTCAGCATTTTCCAACTGCATATTTTTGGTGCATAGGGCCAGTATTAAGTCTGTATCTGTCCCGGAGAACCATCTAATAGCCAATTTCATGCAAGAATGATGAAGACAAAAGTGGAGGGTTATTAGTGGAAAAAAGAATAGTTTGGTGTCACACCTCAGGGAACTTTGATAAGAAGTGAACAGGGATAACTGTGGGCAATGGCAGAGCTGTACGACAGTGGTAGGGGCTCCTTGTAACATGGCGATAAAGTAAACAAACCTACAACAAGGCAGAGGCATGTCTTTCAGATTAACACACACACACACAGAGAAACAGGATTGACAGTCTTATTTGTGTTGGAGCTTACTCGTGCAAAGCTGTGGACTGGGTTGACATTTCAAATGTTTACATCAAAGCATAAAGCATCATGCCTGCCTGGATGACTGGTACACCCATTAGCCTCTTTACATATGTCAACATTCCCAGGAAGAGCACACAGAACAAAGGAAGACACTGTTGAGGGTACTTAAAAAAGGAGGCTCTGCTTCAAAGTTGACATGTGAAAGAAAAGGAGAATAAGCAATAAGCATAAAAATGCTTTGCTCCCCCACGCTACCCAGAACTATCTGATCTCTGTCTCATATTGACAAAGCTATCTTTTGGGCCACTTGCGCCCACATAGATGTTTGAGATAGATGATATAATTTAAATGAAAGCTATTCAAGCTGCTTTGTGAGACACCTGAGCAGGGCTGTGTTTTCATATTAGTGAGTGGGTTTTACTTAACAGAAAATATGCTGTTGTAAAATCGCTAAAGTGTGAGATTAATAATGTTTATTGTCTATTATCAGTCATTAGTGTGTGCGTGTGGATATGTCTACACTAGATTTAGGTCTCTGTTACCCAGTGAACAGCATGTTAGGTCCTCCGAATATTTACTTGGTACAACAACATTTTTGAGAAGTGTTGATGCCCCATTATTTATATAAACATCCCAGTCATGGTTAGATCTGATATTGTGACTGTTTGCTTCTCTCTATGAAATTGAAATGAAGCCAAGTAAAAAAAATCCAGTGCATTGTTTGTATGAATTCTACTACTTTGTCAAAGGGTGTGTTTTTATTTGAGTGCCTGTCTGCATATATTTCAGTGTGTGGAAGATTGGAGTAACTCAAGCAAGGCACAAGCAAATCTCAAGTCGTATACCTAGCCCCCTAACTCTTAAATAGTTATATCTTCCGACAGCAATCACTTATATAGAGTGTTTGGTCTGAAACACGGGTCTGTCAGTCACCCTGCTCTGCTGTAAGCCCAGGAGAAAACTTTCCTTGTATCCTACAACCTTTATCCAATGAGGAGAGAGAACGGCATAAAGGGGCGGTCCTCTCTGTGTGTGCAGCCAAGGGATGCGCGTGAATGCGGTGACGTAGGGACGAGGGCAGGGACTGCTAACTCCATCGGCTGACAAGAAGTTAGCCAAAACGACCGGATCGCTTACTTGCTTTAAGCATTCTGTTGTACTCTGAGAAGAAAATAAAGGGAATAATTTTTACTCACTTCTGCTTTAAAGTATAGTGTTGGTGTCTAATTTTGTAGTAATTTCTACCCCTTCCCCTTTCCCCTTCAGAAGGTTAGATTATATTTGGCCTTAACCTTTAACATACTGTAAGACTGTAACATAAGCAAGAAAAGTTAAAGCAGATATTAGTGGAATGTTTTTGTTAATATAAGTCCTAAATAGTCCTATTTTCCGTCAGCAATCACTTACATGAAGTATTTCAGCCTAAACACGAGTCTCTCCGTCACTCTGCTCTGCTGTAACCCGAGGAGAAAATTTTCCTTGTGGGATACAAGTGTTATCCAATGAGGGGAGAGAACGGCATGAAGGGCTGTGTGTGCAGCCAAGGGATGCGCGTGAATGTGGTGACGTAGCACGAGGACCAATTGATGCCTGACAAGGGCGGGGGCTGCTAACTCATGGTGCGTTCAAGGAAACTCGTACTTTGTGTTTTTCCTTCCTGTGAAGTCATACCAGTTCGATCTGGTACGAGTTCACGGGTCGGAAGTTACGAGTGGCCGTTATAGGGAACTTTCACAGACAACAGGACGGTAAAAACACGAGCTACGGGTTACCTGGAACGCTACCAAGTCGTAGTTGTGACTTGAAGCTGTAACTTACGGTTTCAAAAGCCTGCCTTGAACACAGCATTAGCCGAAACGGCCGTGCCGCTGCTATCTGCTTTAAGTAATGTTATCTTATCTTTAACATTAACAAAAATGGTTGCACTTTGTTTAGGCCTTATAAATCTTACCGGTATTTGGCATTTTGTGGCAATCTTATATTCCCCTGCCAAGGAGGTTATGTTTTCATCCTTGTCAAGCAAAAAGTACTAAACAGATTTGCACAAGGAGGGCGGAGAGATGGGGCAGAGGCCAGGAAAGAACCCATTTCAATTTGGTGCATATCCAGTTTTTTAACACTTGTACTATAGGATTGTTTGGCCTTGGTGGAGTTTATGTGCTGAGAGCCTCTGTAGTTTTGTTACGAAATAACTCTATGTTGAACATGTATTGTGTTACATTCTCTTCCCTCCAAATTTTAATATTTTTGGCATAATGATAGCCAATCCATCTATAATAAATGAAATAATCCCAATATTCAGTAATAGAAGAAATTTAAGTTATTTCTGTCGGAAGTCATTAATATCAAGGCAAAGTCAAGTTGAGTCAGTCAGGGTTAGTCAAAGAAGTCACAGATCCTCTTTGCAACTTTAGTCTGACTTGATTCAGGTTCTTGACTCAATTCTCCCACCTCTGGTGTGTGGTCAGCAAAGCCCAGTCACTACTAAAGCTAATATAATCCCTCAGATCTTCTTGAAGATACAGTATCAAAGGAACATGAAATTCAATAATAAGTGGGTACTTAACTTTGATTCCCACTGCCCAGTATTATATACCTAGCTTTTTCCTCCTAATCTGGGTGTATCTGGAGACAAGATAGTTAAAGGAACTGTATGTAAGACTGTGGCCAAACTGTTGCTGCAGTCAAATTCAAAACACTGCAGCGAGTTGTTCCCCCTCCCTTCGCCCCCAAACTCGAAGTTTCCAGATAACCACACGCTATAACCTCTGCCCTGCTTCAGCTTTGTGGCTGAGAGCAGAGCGAGGCTCACTCACACAGTCTCAAAGTAAAGATGATCATGCCTCTCTAAAACATGTTGGAAGGCATTAGTTACTACCTTCAGTCAGAGGGATAAAAGAGGCAGCAAGACTATATCTGTAGTAAGCTAAATATGTCTCATATGTGTTTGTGTTTCTGTAGGTTGAACAGGTTATTGATGAATATTTAGCTGTTATTGCTCTGACTCGGTAACTACCGACACTGTACCCCGTGTACAGTACGTGTCTGTGTGTGTGCACAGTGCTGACACACACAGACACACACACACTGTTGCCCCGCATCTACAGGATCCTTTGTGCATGTTCTTCATGTCGTAGTTGAGCCAACATATGAGACGTGTTACCGCAGAATAAACAACACGAGCAGCTCTGTGTTTTCACTGTCGGACTTTTCTCCTCCACTTTCTTACCATTGGATCATAACACATGACGGCTGGAGACAGTCAACAGAGTGTCATCATGAACCACTCCACACATTCACCATCACTTTATTTACCATTGGCTCCATTTCACCACATTTCCTCCCTCTTTTTCAACTTTCACTTTGTAGTCCTTCCCTTTAGCATTAGCTGCTGCAGCTCCAACTAACTAGGCTACAGTATATGCTCACAACAGGAGGCGGTGTATCAGACAGCAGAGTGACAAGCCGCTTATTTCTCCCATGTGATATCAAGGAAGTATGACCACAGCCGTTAGAAATCGATCAATTGGAGATCGCTTTATCTCCCAGCCGTAGCTGCAGCTCAGCGGTAGCCTAACTGGCAACCCGGAGGCTGAAATGCACCAGACTCTGTGATTGGGAGAGGGCGGTGGGTGGTGCAACAGGCCGAAGCAAATGATTTGCAGGCTGCAAATAAAATTTTTAAATGTGAATATTCTGGCTGTACTATTGTTATGATTCCTTAGGCTCTGGTGACATATATATTGAGTGATTTTATGATTACTTGCTGTATATTTCTTATATATAGCTCCTTTAAGTCTGAACCCTAGATGCCTCTTATTGCTCCAAATGATGTGAGTGCAATCATGGAAGGATGTAAGAGGAGGGATGGGGTGTAGAAATGGATGTCTATCTCAATCTCTTCTCCTAAATGAAGACCAATTCTTTTAATCTTTTCAGAAGGCAGTAACCATCATGATCACTGCAACACAATGCTGCACTTTAAAAGGCTTTTTCTTAAAGGGATTAAAGCCTTAAATGAGTACTTTAAGGGGCAAAACCATTCTTTGATCTGTGACCATGATGAACACAGAATAGATATCACAGGAAATGATATTCCTCCTATCTCTGTTTTTGCAACTGTATTTGGATTCAGATAACAGCAGAGAAGGTCGTAGTTTGGTTCGCTAGGGGTTGATGCCATTGTTAGCCCCTGTTCTGCAGTTATCTTTAACAAATAATGTAAGATACTGTGAGGCTTACAAGTCATGTCCATGATCAAAACACAGAATAAACATGTCATAACATCTCTTGTGTCTAACAACACCTTCAATATCATGAACACCAAAATAACCATTTTAAAACTGCACATTTTGCACATTTAGATTATGGTATTCATAATATATCACCGGCCTTGTGAAAGAAAATACATGATACTGCATGAAAGTATCTTTCATGAATATGTATGTACCATAAATATGTTGAATTGAAATCAGTTTCACCACAAGTTGCCTGTTTATTGCTGTACAGCATATTTATAAGATACGATTCTTTATAAAGTATACACTGAGAATAATTCCCCAACTCTAGATGCTCAATGTTCTCATGCCTAGTTCATTAACATGGCATACAGCCTAAACCTCAGTAAGATAAACAAAATTCAAGGTCTTGCCAATGTTTATGAGTTCTCAGAGATCAGTCAGAGTGTAAAGGAGATGTTATTCAGCTGGAAGGAGAATGACATAAAATGTTTCAGGAGGAGGTGAGGCTGTGTACTGTAGCAGAGGGTGGTCTCTTTAATTCCAAATCCAGTAGCAAGGTCATTCCAACATCAGGGTACCAGGGGGGGTGAAAAGTCAAGTGGGAGTGGAGCAGTGATCAGGTCAGTGCAGGAAACAGAGTCAAGCAGCAGTGAAGGAAATGTGGTACACTCGCACAGGAGCAGAGCATAAATGTTAAAATTTTACGCCTACAACTGAAAGTTTTATATCAGTGTAGTCCAAAATGCCAAAACCGAGATCTGTATCTCAGTCAACAGAGAGTGCCATGACACATGTAGTGTGTCATCTTGCAGAAATCTTGGATACCTAGAGAGTAACAAGAGTTTTTGCTTAAAGGAGATCTGTGGGATTTAAACAATGGATCGAATAAGAAAAGAACACAAACAACAAAAACAAAACAAATAAAAACATTAAACACAGTTAACCGTGGTATACAACCGCTCTGTTCTGTATAAAGTGAGTGGGCAAATCTCAGTTGTACAACGTATAGCGTGAAATGCAGCTGCTGTCTGTCTGAGAGAGAGTTGACAGGATTTCAGAGCGTGGCAAATGGAAATAAGAAGTGGCACTGGAAGTGGCTGGTTACTTCCTGGAGAAGTTATTGGTGCCTTCTGTCTGCCTCTGATTACCTTACCAGCCCAACGTCCACAATCCCATGTCTATTTACTCCCAGTTTTTATTTACATGGATCTTATCAGATTTTCTTTTTTCCAGACAGATACACTGAGGACCAGCACCAGGATGTGTTCCACAGCCTGAAGGAGACAGCTGTGCAGTTTCACAGACAGGTATTCATTTTGCTCAATTTCTCTGAATGTATTCAGGATTTGTGAGTCACTCACGTTTATTGTCTCCCTCTCTCTTGAATTGAACTAAATTTACTATATCTATCGCCATGATTTAGACTGTCGAGGCAACAGGTGAGGTGGGAGCTGGTACCAGTGGCCGCGCACCTGCAGCAACCCTAACCCTAACAGCCTGTTGACCAGACCGACACATCATATGGAGCAGAGCTGGAACAGTCTCCTACCAAGAAGTCAGCGTTGGAGGATCTCCTTGGAGCCACTTTTGCTCAACCAGCACAGTTTATCAGAGGGACTGAGGCAGAAATGGGTAAGTACAGGACTGAAACACCCATTTCTCTCACAAGCTGTCAACTCAAGTGGTGGAAATATGTAGGGCTGACCCAAAAAATTTGAAGCTTCGAAGCTTCGTACATTGCCATGGTAATCGATCATGAAAGTCCGTGATTTTTTTTTTTTCCTCCTTTTTCCCTTTTTGACACCGGTTCTCATAGGCAATTGTTACATTAAAATGAGTAGGCTACTTGGCATCCTGGAAACCTGCCTGATTTTGGAGATATGCAGTGTTTGTTTGCCACTACTTTCATTATTTACGCTCGCGCAGCCCCCAATCACCCCCCCCCCCCCCGTCGGACGTTACGATAGCACACCCCGCCGGCCGCCGAAGCTTCGATTAAAATCGATTTTATGTCCGCGAAGCTTCGATTATCAAAATATGATAATCGGGTCAGCCCTAGAAATATGCTCAGCTGTACCCACTGCTTTCCCCTCTAGCAAAAGCATACCTCTCCATACCAGTCACCTCTGTCCCTAGTGAAAAGTCAGGGCAGGGGACATTGGACTGCTGGACATTGTGAATGTCATTGTGAATGAGCTGAGATCGCTTGACATTGTGAATTTCCAGCGGGCCCCTTCTTTAATCTCATTTTGTGAAATCGTAAACAAATCGTATCATGAACCTAGTATCGTGAATCTTATCGAATTGTGGGTTAAAAGAATCGTTACATCCCTATACATTTTGCATTGCAGGTTTGAGTAATGAACAGAATACACTTGACTTTCACTTTTGAGCATCATTTAAACAGACTAAATGGAGACATTTTGTCTTTGCTGATAAGTGTTTGTGTCTGTTTAATAGCATGGGTATAACTGCAGTGGTTTTATACCATCACGGCATACCATGTGCAATGTAATCATATTCTTGACTTTCTTGTGTATTAATCTTTAAACTCCAGAGGTTCATCTGCACATTTTTTTCTCCTTTACTTCACATGTTAAGAGGGAGAGTAGCAGAGGACACAAGGAGAGGACAAGTGCAGGTCGTGTGGAAAATATCTTTACTGTTTCACACTAACCTTTGCATGAGACAGGGATCTTGCTCTCAATTATTTTCATGAATTTTTCATCTCTCACATATAAGCAGCACACTTCAAAAACCTTAAAGGCACCACTAGAAGTATACAGCCCTTGGGCAACCATTAGCTGTCAAACCGCTGTACTCTACATATAGCTGTCTTAAACCATGTGAATGCAGATTATCATGAGGAACAGAGGATGGCACGGTAGTGTCAATTAAAACAGTTTGTAAAATATCCATTAGATGCCTCTCTTTGTAGCTCATGATTCAAACAAATGTGTAAACAAAAAAAGAACATGTTTAAATTATGTTAGCTGTCAGGGTGGGTGGTGCAAATGGTATGATCTCATCTTTTTTACTGACAGCTGCTGATCGGCCTGTTAATAAGTTATGTCTTTTCTTCCAAGCATTTTGTATCCCTTGGCTCGAATTGACGTATAGTTACCCTTAAGCACTCAGACATCAGGGAAGCACAGTGGCTTCAGGTAAGAAAACAATTTCTGCTTAATTTCTGGTTTAAAGACTGCTGGAGAGGGTCATAGTAGCCTCCTAGGGATTCCTCTCATGCGGCTTTAACAGATGAAGGCAGCCATATGTTTTTCCTCTCTGTCAGCACTTGACAGAAACCCTTAAAAGAACATTGTTAACAACAGGTGAAGGGAGGCCCAGGGGAGCAGGATCATTGGTACAACAGAATAATCAATTTGACTGCATCATAGGCACGTGGATCTGGTCTTTGGCAAGCAAATTGCACTTATAACTCTAACATTCAGCATAGAAACAGCACAATATGTGATTAATGCTGCAGGACTTCTGCGTCTAATGAACAAAGAGTTGAACTTTATTTTACATACAGCATACAGCGTCAGACTTTGGGTTGATATGTTGCTTCAAAGATGCATAAATGAATATGAGCTATGTTTTTTAGATGAAATATTATGCTCATTTCCAACTCTGTTTAATTCCATTGGAGTAGCTTAGCATGATTCGGTGTTCAATAAAAGTCCTTATTCATCTCAAACTGCCTGTTATGCAGCCTCTCAGTTGAGCCTGAACTGAACTGAAACTGAAACAGGCAATATCCGTTTGGGTCACGTTGAGAGGCTTCCTTCAAAGCCCATCTTCTTCTGGCTGGTCGAATTTCCTGAAGTATCCCTCATCCTCTTACTGTATGAGTGTAGAGGTCCTGAAAACAAACTTAAAAACTATTTACCTAGGAACTACAACAATCACAAGGTGTAATTAATTGGAAATAGTGATTTCTCAAACCCATCCCAACATGTTCAAATCCATGTTTGACCCAAAATAGGGGACTGGGCAGGATAAACATCTGCAGACACTGGGATACAAGCAATGTGTTAAAGCAGAAGTAAGCGATATATTTGTGTTAATATAAGTCTTAAATAGTTATATCTTCCGACAGCAATCACTTACATAGAGTGTTTGGACCGAAACACGGGTCTGTCAGTCCCTCTGCTCTGCGCTGAGCCCAGGAGAAAACTTTTCTCGTATCCTACAGTTTTTATCCAATGACGAGAGAGAACGGCATGCAGGGCTGTGTGTGCAGCCAAGGGATGCGCCTGAATGTGGTGACGTAGGGACGAGGACTGTTATGGTGCGTTCAAGGCAACCCGTAACTCGTGTTTTTCCGACCTGTGAAGTCGTACCAGTTCGATCTGGTACGAGTTTACGGGTCGGAAGTTACGAGTGGCCGTTATAGTGCACTTTCACAGGTAAAACAGGTCGGAAAAACACGAGTGGGTTGCCTGGAACGCTACAAAATCGTAAGTTGTGACTTAAAGCTGTAATTTACGGTTTCAAAAGCCTGCCTGGAACGCAGCATTAGCCAAAACGACCGGATCGCTTACTTCTGCTTTAAGTAAATGTTATATCCAGTGCACAAAATTAATGTATGCCTCTGCTGTTAGTGGTTGGTTAGTTAATGTTGCCAGTAAAATATTATTCTTTATTAATTCTTATTATTAAACTTTAGTTGTCAATGACTGAATAGTAAACCTACCAAATAATTTATTTGTTTGCTGGAGTGCATTAACTGGTACTCATGTAGACTGTCTTAAGGGGAACAGGTTGTACTTGAAGCAGGTCACATAAAGAAATCTGTGATACTGTAATATTAGGCTACGTAGTATATGAATCAGTATATGAGAGAAAAACATAAGAAAAACCCACTAAAGTTTCCTGTTCATAAAAGATTTAATTTCTGGTCAGGGTAGGTGTGCCTGTGTTTACTAATGAAACCATCTAGTGTGGTTTAATAAATAAAGTCTCAGAGGTCTGTTCAAAATGATGTACACCAACAGTTGGGGGCCTTAAAGTGGCTGCACTGTCAAATATGCAAGATGAAGAAGCAGCAATTTCTGTTTGCGTTTACAGCGCATTAAAACAAACAATGGGCTGAGAGGATTCATCACTGGTTACTGCTGAAAAATTTTTGAAACTGCTAATGAAACATTTCAATGTGAAAAACATTCAGCCATACTAAACAATGGAATATTTTTTTGTGTATGTCTAATGCTTTATTATGTACAAAGATACTGCAATGTGTCTAAGAGGATTGAGTTTAGCAGTTTAGTGTATTTGTAATTATTGGTAGGTCATAGGTCATAATGCTGATGCCTGTTGCTCATTTTCAACAGGCTATTGGACAATGACCTCCCAGAAAAAAATCAGCATCTTCTTAGCTTGATATTTTAGAGCTATTGTAGCACAAAATGTTTCTGTTAGCCCAATTTGTTACTATTTATTTATGTCTGGCAAGCCACTGGCTCTTTTAGACATTTATGTCCCACATGAATGTGCTTAGAATCCCGCAAATATTCTAACTTTATATACCAAAATAGGAAGAATTTTGAAATTTGAAAAAAGCAAATAGCCCATTAAAGTTCAAAGGCTTGGGCTGATGGAAGAGCAGTGTAACATTGAAACAACAGTAAAATTGTTGGTCAGAAATAGATGTCACTAGCACTGCAACACGATTGCAATAGTGGCTCTGTCTGAGGAGAGAGATTTATCTGGCTGCAGAGTCTTTGTGGTACCTAACAGTAAATCTCCCCCTCTATATCTGTATCTGCATTCCCGTTATTCTCTGTGCTGCTCAAAGCAGAAACTGTCAAGAAGTACAGAATTGACCAGAAGATTCTTTAGGAATCTCAGCTGTGAGATCCTGTAGGCGAAAGGGCCAATTCAATTGCATCACTCACATGGCCTCTGCAACTGCACTGTTTGACAGTGTGTCACACAGTGCATTTAGCAAGGGCAAGGAATGCTAGCATGACTAATAGAGGTGAGTATGCTGTAATCTGCACCAAAGGCTCGGATCAGTGCCTTGGCAGATTTTCATTTAGCCTTCAATACAAAACCAAATATAATCGGTCTTTGGAGATCTAATGAGACAGTCTTCATTTTTTTTTTTTTAAATGTGTGCAGTAGGTTATGACCAATAGTTGTGCACTGTTGTTAAAAAACATCTATGTAATGGACATAGAAATAATGGCAGGAAATTGGATTTGGAGTGGAGTAAAAAGTTAACAAGAGGAACAGGTGAATGGATGGGTAAAATGGGAATATGAATTTTCATCCCAGCAGTTTATATCACAACATTGTGACCAGGACTGGATCCTGTAGAGGAAATACTCATTGGGGCCACGGGGCAATCACACTGAGGCACTGGCCCCTACAGCTATGAAACAGCTGTAGGGGCCAGTGGAAGAGGTCAAAAAATTAACAAATCATTAAACCTTTTGTACTTCCTACTGCTGCGTACAACTGCTCCTGCATACTTTCACCTAAAGACTCAATTTAATTGATTGATTGATTGATTGATTGATTGATACTTTATTGATCAAATACAGAATAACATGAGGAGACTTTAACCTGTAGACACAAATCTTGGTCAAGGGTGGAGTTGTGGGTTCTACAAGTGAATACCACTTCCGCGTTCAAAAAGCTGCAGTTCTCCGGCGGCCTCTGGGGGCTGGGACCAGAAGTGAGCAACTCTCGATTAACCCCTATGTTAAAATAGCCGACTTTACAGCTTAAAAAAACATATTTACAGCCTGGTACATTTGATTTTTTTGGTCTCTACCGATAGTTTCCACCTCCGTAAACACTGTGAACACATTTGCTTTGTGAATTAGCTAACACATGTTAGTAGAATGATGAACGGTTGTTCATTTGTGGAAGGATGTTCTTGTGTATGATATAGAACTTCTACTTCATTTTGCTTTGGCAAAATGAGGTGCATCAAAGTCTTACAATGTTAAGGAAAATCCTGTATCCTTGTGTTCCAGCACTAGAGAACTTGTTCTACTTTTCTTGTTGACAAAACAGCGCTGCTTCCCCACCACCTTCACTCACGCTGATTTTTAAATCCTGCTGGAGACCACACACGAGTTGCCTCAGTCACAGTATTGACTAGTGCAGTGCAGGGGCAGAATTGCAATTGGGCGTGTCTTTCAAAATAAAATGAAAATAATAATAATAATAGTTGTTCCTCTATTATATAAGTTTTGAGATTGTTTGGACCCAAAATGGAAATCACAATTAAAATTTGATCAATTGCACAGCCTTAATTTGAACCCAAATTACTTTTTCCTAAACCTTATAGTGTACATTTAGTGCCTAAACCTAAACAAATCATGATGTTATCATAAAAACCATTATGGCAAAGGAAGGTACACATCTGTTTGTGCATTTGTTGTGTTAATTCTCTAATAGTGCATAACAATACTGGGGAAAAAACAACAACAAACTGTTTTTAAAAAAATCTAAAAACAAATATGAAACACATTCTTTCTGAGGGATAAACAGTGTAGTGGTTAGTAAAGTGGTGGTTGACTCATATTACTAAATATCTTGTCCAAATTGCATTTTTGTATTTTATTGTGTCATGTAATGAAGCGTTACAGTACACAGTTTGGATGTGATGTTCATACGAGGTTATTAAACTGGTTAAGATACAACCCACCTGGGATTCAGGGACTATCTGGTCACATGCTGAATGAAAGCCAGGCCTCAGCTTGTGAGTGTGTGGTGCCCTGATCACATGTACAGATAGGTAAGCCCTGGAGAGAGCCAGTGCTAATTGGCCTGGTGGTTAGCTCTGAGGTCAATTGTGGGCCAGGTCTGCAGGTCATCAGGGAGCCCAGTGCTGAGCACAGAACTGTGGCTCTACTCCCTGGGGGGCACTGGTGGCTATTACACTTCTCCAGACATCAGTGAGGTATTGATCTGATGGGAGGACTGCAGCCTCTTTTTGAAGATCAGACCCTAAGAGGGGATTGACAGAAATGATTTTCCACAAGTAATGTTATTTTGGGGTAAAATGGCCTTCTCTCCCTTTTTCTTTTTTTAATCTCCATTGTGTACATTTGCCTTCTTGTAAGTGCCTGCTCTACTATGAAATGGGTATAATGATTGAAAAAAAAATCGAAAACACACTGTTTTGTTTTTTTGTTGTTGTGACCAAGCAAATGCAATACGCTTCCGTAGATGAATGTAAATATTAATACAAACTGCATTATTCTATAATCATCTTAAAGTCTGGGTTTATGCTTCAGGAGCAAATATAATGAAGTCCCATTTTTGCTTATCTTTTTGGACAGAAGGGCCAATACACCCAAACCCTTTTACGTTATATCCCAAAAGTAATGGAAGGAAACGGACCCCTGAGAGTTAAACAAATCAATGAGGATAATTGCTGGTGAAATGGCTGACCCACCAAATGAATTATGGAACAGAGACTGGACTTGTCCCCTTGTCATAAAACAATGGCCCTTACCAGCAATCATCTCTTTAAAGACCAGATGGAAGATATTAGTTTATGAGTTGTAGGAATTGTCTTTACACTCACCGTGGTGTGTGATGCAGTATACTCTATATTTGTTTCAATTTTAGCAGATGCAAACAGGGGAAACCTTTAGTGAATCCAGTGGATAGAATAGTGTTCCAACCAGCCACGCACACTTAAGTGTTAATATTATGTGAATACTGAAGCATACAAATTTATGTTGTCCGTTTCATGTTTCATATTATAAGCTGGTGTTGTGTTGCATGTCATTTTGGACCTGCCCTGCAATCATCCCTACATGATTATATGAGAAGTCATTGCTCATTAATTTGACCACAACCATCTCCAAACTTCTGATGTCAACAACATGCTTGTAAAATTGCATGACAGTATCTTGCAGTTGTGATGTTGTTCTGCAAAGGAAAAATCCAGCAGACATAAACATCAGCCTAAGTGCTCAAAACATCCTCTGTGGTAGTTCCTGCTAAGTAGGTGTCTCCAGGAACATATTATGCCATAAGGAGAAAACTGCTGTTGCAATCTGTAAACCATAGTTATGGATGTGGGCATTATTTTCTCTCTGTTTTGTGATCACCTCGCAAACAGCCTACAGTAGTGTTGTCCTGTCTTCTCTCCAGACAGTGAGCTTGTATTGATACAAGCAGATAACGAGTAAATGAATGACAAAATATTAGGGGTGTAACGGTACACAAAAGTCACGGTTCGGTACGTACCTCGGTTCAGGGGTCACGGTTCGGTACGGTTTCGGTACAACAGACACTAATTGAATGTAAAACTAAAATCTGTCTTGTGTTATAAAAGTAAAAAGAAAAAAGAATACAAAATAAAACAAGTGCATTAGGAGTGTTATAATGCCATTCATTAATTCTAGAGGGAAAAAAACGTGCACTTGACAACTGGCAACTATTATTCGAATTATTAAATTATTATTATTATTAAAAAAATATTATTAAAAAAACAAAACAATAAACTGACATCAATGTTGGTTTACACAGTTAAATTAGACTAGCAGTTACTTTGGTGATGTTTCTGGTCCTGCCTGTGTTCATAAAACATATTAGGCAGCTACACGCACATCCCCCAAAAAACCGAAGACTCGGTGCTGGACCACCAAGAAAGACACAGGTAAGGAAAAAAGGAGACCGCACACTAGTTAAAAGCTCCAGTGACAGTTTAATGTCACTCACACGTTTCGGGCATCAGCCCTTCATCAGACAAAATGTGTCTGATTATATATAATGTGCGGTCTCCTTTTCTCCTCACCTGTCTGTGTTCATGTCAAGAGGCTTAAAAGCAGCGGGATAAGTTGTTGCACACAACTTGTCTTTTTCCTTGCACCAGTGATCGACATATCGGGTTGAACATGCGCTACGTGTTTGATGCGGTTCTAGCGACTCACCGCGCATCCGTGAAACATCAGCGACGGACTTTGTCCGGTGGACCAGTCGCGCGAGCCGCCGCCGCCGCCGCCGTTTGTTTCATTGAGAAGCCACAGTGACATGAATGAAGCAGACAGCTCTCCTCCTCTAACTTCACTCTCTCGTCACTTCTCTTCTTCGTCTGCTATGACGGCTGCAGGCAGCTTCGAGGCTCATTACCGCCACCTGGATTCGAGTGAGGACTCGACTTTTTTTTTTTTTTTTTTTTTAATATTCATTCAGACGTATTCGTCGTGTGACTGTGTGCACCGAACCGTGACCCCCGTACCGTGACGGCACGGGACGAATACATATACCGTTACACCCCTACAAAATATACAGTTCACATGTTTTTCCATTGCCAGATAGATGTCGTGTGTTGCTGCTGTTTTAGTAATTTGTCAGCAAGAGAGTTAAGACAGACAGATGAGAGCTCTGTGATTCTGTCAGTTGATGGCAGACATATATTTGCTTTTAATGATGACAGGCTCATCTGCAGGTGCACTCTGTGTCAAGGATGGTACACATAAAATTTGCATGTAGTCATTCGGCATACTCAAGAAAAATAACAACAACTCTTACATTAACTAGTTTCACTAGGTTCTGCTTTCAGGTAATTCTGTCTCCTGCTGGAGAAATTAAATTTATGAGGAAGATAAGACATAGTTTTTTTAATATCTGATCCTCAGGATTTATGACCTATACTTACAGTACACTACTCTCTGTTGAAGAAGTGCTGTTCTAGCAAAGCATCTGCCTTATCATTTAAGGGTTAGTTATTGGTACTGAAATGTCAGTGTCTTTGTTTGATTATATCAGGCTCATAATTTAGCTTAACTGGCCTGATATTAATCACGTTGCTGTTGTAATTGAAATTCTGTTCACTTTATTTTACAAAAAAAAAATCCTTCTCAAATACTAAAGGTGTATCTACAATTTTTATTCAGAGCTCCCAGGATGAGGTGAGAGTTCACTATTTTAAACATTAAGTTCTGGAACATGTACTGTAAAACTAAAGAGCTAGGAAGCTTCCAAACAAAACCTAAAGCCTTTAAAGTGTAAAAAATGTTACTCTTGCATTGCAAGGCAGTTTTTAAACTGATACCTACAGTAGAAGACCTCAGAGTTTTCCATTAAAGAGATTTTGTGGTTTCTGACACACTTCCAAAGTCATAACAGTGGTCCAGTGGTCTCCAGAGTGCAGACCCCTACCAAACCAAAGCATAACTTTTATCAATCATGTTCTGATCATGATTTCTCATTGAGGAAGTAAGCGTAGATGTGCTTCCAGTCCCTGTTGTCCTTTTGTCACTTTTTTATATGAGAAAGTCATATCCATCAAAACATTAATCAAAGCAGAGCATTTTAATATTGTTAAAAACAAGTCCAGAGAGGAATATTAAATACATAGTAAATTATCCCGATCAGACTCATAATTGAACGGCTTCTACTCTGGCCCATGCCCCATCCCCCATGAAATTCTGTGCAAATGGGTTCATGGGTGGAAATATAACATTACTGGCAGAGAAAGGAAAAAATCTGGTAGGGAGAAAGGATACTAAAGTTGAGTAGCTGAACTTTAAAATGTAGCATATGAATTGGAAGTGCTAAATAAAACCCCAACTCCACTCCTTTTGGTTCCACACATCCGAAAGTAGGATGGGTCTATTGTGAGTTTTGTGTGATGGGGAGATGCTCCTCTTGTTGATTTGTGTAATAAATAAATGAAGGAATTAAATATTACTACAATTCAAAGTCTGTTTGCAGCTCTGTTAATCTATGGAATTTCTAACCACTTCATCAGGGTGTATTGTATGTAATTGGTTGGTTACAATTGAGGTTGCTTCAGCTTGAACCAAAAGTAAGTAATGTTTGTCCCATTATGAATCAATGTGTGTTATGTTTCCCATGCATGCTCCTCTGAAGGATAGAGAGGGATCTTGATAATGCTAATGCCATGTACACTAATTAATTGTCACACAAACCAAAGCTTTCTCAAGTTTCATTTAACCAATATCTACAATACACAAGCATTGCTGGGCAGGAAAGGAAATTAAGATATTGACAGTGATATAATTGACATCACAAGAAGCATCCATTTTTACATGGTCTTCACAGAGCATTGATTGTGATCTATGAAAAAAGGCAGTAAGAGTGTTACGTGTAAATAGAAAAAAAATCTGGATCAAAAATCAGTTGTGTCATACCTGGCAGTTAAATTAGGCTTTTGTGATGAGCAGAGAGGTGACATGGTGCTTGCCAGGAATGATGACTGGCTGACTTTCCTCTGGTGTGAGCTGTGACTCTTTCATCCCTCCCCTGACCCCGAGAAGGCCCTAAGAGTCGATGAAAGGGTAGTTTGCTGACAGGATGTTGTTTTGGGACAGGCTCTCTCTTTTAGATGCACCAAATGCCGTACCTTGCTATCTCTAAAATACCTGATGTCATCAAAAACTTTATGTCCAATTTGCAGATATGGCCTTTGCCATTTCACTGCTTGAACGGCTGCACAGAGTTAAAGCCTTGGGTTGGTGATGTCAGGTTTCAGAGCCAGCTTTCTCTTGCAAAATCCAGGATTCCAGCTTTACTACATCCTGCAATGTCAGTGACCTTCAGTTTGGGAAAAACATCAGGAGTTTTAGTTGATGCATTGCAAATGTTGCAGACCTCTTTTCTTCTTATTAAAGCCTGAAGAGGGGCCCACCTCTGCTGCCACAGTGTTTGTCGCCATCAATTTTCTCAAAATAGAGCAACCTTCAAAACTGGCAGAAGCAAAGAATGCCAGCCTAATGCGTCAAATAGGCTGTCGATGGTAGACAACACGCTTGTCAGTAGCAGCAGTAGGTTGGTCATACAGTCATCTTGAATCTTCCTTGGCACCACAAGCCTGATTTCCTCTTTTCATGGTGGTCCTGCAGCACTTTAAAGAGGAACTAAGCAGCATTTCTTCCGTGGCTATGCTATATTTTTACTTTAATTAAAAAGTTCTCGAGTAATTGTGATTGTTAACTACTTGACTTGTGACTTGTTACGAGTGAGAATGGAGGCTCTCTGCCTACTACCTGGGGTCTCATGGCTGAAAACCAACCTTGCAACATCAGTGTTACTCGGCCGCCGCCTCAGTGTCCCAGCTCTCGTCTCTGCACACCGCAACACAAATGCGCTCTGTAACCCGTAATCTTTTGTTCATGACGGTTAAGACTACACAAACACATGCGCTGTAACATCATATATGTTATGTAACATTATCCACCGCTCCATTTATTGATTTTTCGCGGGCTTTGTTGTAAACAGATGCACATGGACGAGAGGAGCGTAACCAAAACAGCGGAAAAGCAAGCGGACTGGCATAGTTCCCCTTTAATGCCACAGCTGGTGAGGGAGTTACAGAGTACATGAACTTTCATGTGATACTCAATAACCTCTTCATAAAGATGGTGGTTGCAATACCACAAGAATCAAAGATAGTCCAGATGATCATCTTCCATTAGAAAGTTGTAAAACATTTGTTGGATAACAGTGACTGGATCTGCCCTTAAGTGCATGACGACTCCGAGCAAGTTGTTGTTGCTGCCTGAACCCAGTAAGAGTCATCCAATGCTCATCAACTTCACACTTTAATCAAAGGAGACAACCTATCTTCATCAGCTTAAGGGGGCGGTAAGTGCCACAGCACCACAGTACTAGCTTATAGTACTACAGTACCTTGTTATAATCTTTAGAGTGTTTGGAAACCAGTTTGCCCAAGTCTGGCTGGGCAGAAACCAGCTCTAGGAAGTGTGTACTGTTCACTTACTATCTTCTCTTTGAGAGCGATTCTGCTGTCACCAAGTAGTAACTGGGACATACATTGCCCGAGACATTGGCCCAGAACATACTGACAATTAGCCTGTGAGCCCTGGCAAGGCAGATGATGCCAACTACAGTGCAGTATGAGTGAGCCCAGATCCAGTAGTTGAATGTAGGGTGTGTTGTGATGTTCACTGAGTTGGCTTACACTTTGTGTACACAGATGATGGTTCTGCCAAGTGATAGGAGAATCTCAGCTGTAGTATTGAGAGGAGGAATTTTGTCAGCTACAGACTTTCGGGATTTTAAAAGAGAGGAAAATTCATTTTTGTTACAAAAGAGCTACACAAAACAACCACCGGGGTGCCATACTGTAGCAATGTGAAACAAAGATTGTTCCACAATCCTCATTATGAATAAAACGGCTTTAGCACTGGTAATGTTTTCTGTTTCTGTCAATCCATAGCATATTTATACATTGCCATAAAGTACAGTAACTGCTGCATTAACATGCAATTTCTATCTTGCGGCTCTTGGCTGTTTTGCTGGGCATGCAAAAAAGTGGATGTTAAGAAAAGTTATATTTGGTGAGCCTGTGTGCTTTTTGCTTGAGGTTTGCTTAAGCACTCATTCATCCCAAAAAACATTTAGTCATCTCTTCAATGTTTGAAAGCAGAGGATACTTTAATAGGTGGCAGTAAACCAGATAACCCACAGAGTTTTGTAGTCAAAGAGAATCCGATCTTTCAGCAGCATGTTTGCAGTAGGACATGAATAAATGGCACAATTATATAAATAAATAAATGAGACATACTGTATTCCATGGTGAATTTAACTTCTATCAGAAGCCTCAGACCACAGCTTTTTATTGCAGCACACATTATGGCCGTCACATCTCTGGGATTACTGCTATTATTTATTTATTTATCTTTATAGAAAGCAGTCATCAATCCTCTGTGACAAACATACAGTGTAGTCAGCTCCCCTAAGGCTCCATGACTAATGAAATATACCATATACCTGTCCTCAGCTGCTTTTCCCTCTGCTCTGACAGCCAGTGGCCATTTGCAAGCGCTTGGGGTATAGCAAAATCAGTCAAAAAATATGCTTGAGCCATTTAGTAATGTTTTCATGGCCCAAGTTTTTTCTCCCCTGTGTGCATGACTCAAACGCAAGCATATGTACTGTCAGGCTTGAGATTAATCAGCTTTAGTGGTGTATAAATGCGAACATGCTGTTATCACTGTGAGGCTGATGGAAAACCAATGTGCAACAGTTGCTGTGTGGGCAGTCAAATGTTAACTTACCTTGTAATACAATACTCTGTCAGCGAATCAAGGCTTTAGCAGTGATTCATTTTTAGGTCAAAAGGAACAAATCCTCATGTTTAATGGAAACACTTAAAATCCTGCTGAGACAATGTTGCCACTGTGAAGTGTGTTGTAGATTGCTGAAGCTACTGTATAGTCAAAGTGCCTCACTTCCTTTCACACTGCAGCGTCTGACTGATACATTTTCCTTTTCAGCTCACACAGCCAAAAGAGAGCCTGAGATCCAGATGGCCTGTTAGTTCAGTGTTTTCCAAGATTTTGGCATGGGTTCATGACAGGGCCTACGTCCAAGTTCATGACAGCAAAAGCAAATTGAAAGAAGAATATTATTTTCCAATGCTCTCATCATTGGTGGTTTTCACTAGGTTACTAATCTACACATCTTTGTTTTAAAGGTACTTTATTGGTCACATATACAGCTACAATCATCCATGAGGATGACTGGAGGATTAACCTAGCCGACATGTTTTTAGTGGTGGGGGAAACCGGAGCACCCGGAGGAAACCCACGCAGACACGGGGAGAACATGCAAACTCCACACAGAAAGGACCTGGGCGGCCGGGGATTCGAACCCAGGACCTTCTTGCTGTGAGGCAACAGTGCTAACCACTGTGCCACCGTGCCTTACATCCTTAAAAACGTACCTACTACATAATCCTGTTTGACTGCAACCACAAAATTTCAACTATCTTTTACTTTGAATTATAAACAGCCTTAATAACAGCTTTGTCTCTGGGTTACATTGAATGTGATATGTTTGCAATGTCTTTGGGAAGTAGGCTCTTGAAGCAGTGATCATTGTCTTTCTGAAGGATGGCTATGAAAACTACTGTCCCAGTCAAAGTTGTAATGATATGGAGTGCAGAACCGGTCTAAGTGAGGTCTGGTCATACACAACAGCCGCCTTCAGCTCAGCGGCACAATGTCATGCTTTTAGATTCTCATACAGAGTCACTTAGGTGAGTAAAATTCATTGTTCAGGAAGGATGTGCACTAGCATGGGTTTATATACTTCTTTCCCAAGGGAGGAATTCAGATTTGGGATGGCATTATACAAGTTTATCGGCTAAATTTTGTGAATGTCCATTTCTTCTTGAGAAATATTAATACCTCTGTCTAAGACATCCAATATCTCTCTCAACCAGCCCATAGCTCACATGATTTCCATCACAGTCTTAGCTGTGCTTTTTATTTTTATTTTAACCATTTTCAAGGGTTGTCCCAATGTGATGAGCGATCATCAGCATGATTGCTGATAGCTTTGCAAATATGAAGACAATATATTTGACTTGTAACAATAATAGCTTCATCTATAACAGCAAATAACCAATGGTTGCATCACACATACACACAAATACTCTATTTAAGATACACTTTAGATACACTATTTTTGATGACAATTCTGTCTTTAAAAAATGAGTAGTTATACTGTCTTTACTGAGGTTATCCATGAAACAGAGAGACAGAGGGAGGCGAGTAAAATTGGGACACATTAGCTTTTTTGGACAGTCTTTCCCTCTCTCATAGGGTAGGGTAATGTACATCCAACCCCCAACCCCCAATCATACCAACCAACACCCCCCCCCCCCCAATCATATCGGACCATGGTTGTGATCATGCAACCATATTATTTTCGTTCTTTCATTGTTTTGTAAACTCCAAAGATGGGAGGAAATTGTTGTGACAAGAATATAAACAACACCAAACAACAATCAAAAGACTAAAGTGGCAGTTTCAGAAAACAGCTGCTAGTATTTTCTTTCAAAAGCACATCTCAGAAACCTTTTACATTGACAGATGATACAATGGGTTGGCTGCATGGCACAGAGCTAGGTGCATAGTTAGGAATAGTACCTGACTGAAATATACTGACCCACCACATCTGACCTAGAGATGTTTTGGGTGAAGTCAGACAGTTTGGACAGGAGAAGACTGTGAATGTGAGCTGAGTGTTTCTGAGGGGAGGTGTGTCCTGAGTTAGAGATGGTCTTTAAATTTCAACAAAATACAGACAGGGCCTACCTCTGTTGCTGAATACAGAAATATCTGGAGGATATCTACTCTGACTTCTTTACTTTATTTTGCTCAATATTTTGCTCGTGGTCAGTTTATTAACAGGGAGAGTTATGTGAGTTGAACTGCAATGAAACAATGCAGCCAGGCTGCATGAGGAGTTTGTATTATAAAAAAGTCTCATATTAATGTGGATGAATCTACGTTACCCACACTTGTTAATGGGTCCATTTTTGCTAAATATATTGTTTTGTCTCTATCGTATTTTGTTATTTTTATTAGTGGTGGAAATGCTGGGCGAGCCGACGGGTCAGGGGAATAACGCTGCTGAATCGCCATTTATGGCCGGCTGACGCAGTGACAGGGACGATCTCTCGCACTAAAACTACAGTATTTGCCAGAAGTGCCGTCATTTCATACCATACATGTCCACGATAATATTGAGACAGTTTTGTTATTGCGATATCACGGTATTACCAATACCGTTACATCCCTAGTGGCCACTATTCCTGGGATCCAGGCCTTACTCCTGGTTCAAATCATTTTTGTGTCTCCTGTCTTTCAGGGTCGGCCGGCCATAAACCGACCAACTTTTTTTTCTTTTTATTCCGTCACATCAGCACAGCGTCTTCACACAGCCTCCTCACCAATGCCGCATCATTACGCAGCCGTTGTGGCATTAGCCCATATTGCCCTATGACCAGTCTGTCCCTGGTGATACATTAGATAGGTAAATTTAAACTAATTTGCAGTTATGTGTTGATTTCTCTTTTGTGTTGATGCTGCTGGTCTGGGTAAGATTATTTGGGGATGTAATCAGGCTACTCAATGCAAATTAAATGCAATTTATAGTTAGTAATGCTATTAGTTAACAATAAAATGTAATGTAATCTAAATCCTTATGGATCAAACTGATTTACATATTTTATATTTATAGATTTTGTAAGTTTTTGCTGCAGCTATTTATTTAATCAAAGGCCACATGAAGAAATTTGTTGTTGTTCATTTTACATTTTTTTATGTAAATTATAAAAAAAAATACAAACTTCATAATTTGTTAAACAAAAATATATAATAAAGTCACCATTTAAAAAACTAGCATCTGATTACACATTTTTTCAAATGTACTTTGTGCTGATTATAGTTACACATTTTTTGTAACCTTAATGTCATTTCGGTTTACAGTTTACCTGTTTACTGTGTGTGAGTTAATAGAATCTATCCGTTTACATATGTCTGCATCAGTATGGGAGAGGCAGACTGGTTGGTGGTTGGAAAAGAAAGAAGTGGGTCTTTGGAATGTTAGCTATGAGGCATCATCAAGGAGGAAGAAAGCCTATTCTATGTCTTGCAGAGAGAAGATCTCAAAGACATCTAGTCCCCTTGATTGCTCATCTTGTGAGGCTTGGATCTACAGTTCAGTGATGCACCAGGGTACAACCATCACACTGTCAACCACAGCAGGTGGCCTGTAGATCCCCAAACTAGAGCCCTACAAGCCAATGTAACAATTGTTAGCAAGAATTTCTCTTTCTGTGGGAGATGGCTGGGACAAATTCCAAGGAATCAGTGCACTTTGTTTTTGTAATGCCGTAAAAGTCCTTTTACTGTATTATTTTATCATGTGTTGAGTATATTTATTATACCTGTCTCAAATAATTTTTTAGTGTTTTCTTAACTTAAACTTCTGTTATCCACTGTTGGTGTTGGCAAGTTTTTATTCAACTATGCTTACCCTTGTTCGTCTTACATCAACAGAACATTTGTGCAGTTAGAATATGTTGGGAAGTTGCAATAAATACAAGAGAAAAAAAGATAAATGTATATTCCTAATTAAATTAAATAATATATAAATCTGTCATCAGATCTCATATATTGATGACTTTAGATAAAAATCTACAACAGATTGTGCATCAGTCAGACAACTAATGGGAAACTAATCTTTTTGTTCACTTGCATGGCCTTAGCATAGCTCTCCAGTAAGATTTTGAGGTGCAGGGTACTTTCATCTCACAAATGTCCATTGACGTCATTCCCTCCTAGCTCTCTCCAGGCAACTGTTAAAGGTTTTCAACCCATCCAACCATGATCAAAATGACAACTCTGCCATAAGTTGAATTCATTTGTAGGTTTCAGTGAGCCCAGCACAGTAATTGAGTATGAGGAATGGGGGCCATAACCATTCCCCATGTTCCCTTGTCCACCTCATCACCTGCCATCTATGTAACTGTCCGTCTATTCTCCCCATGGGAATCCATTCTATCATTGCTTGTAATGGCTTTCAGGTTGTCCAGATAATGGCTTAACTGAGGTTGGGTTGTAACTTCCCGGTATGTCGGGATGACTGGCAGGTCTTCAACTACAGGCGTTTGTATTTTAGTTTCTTTAATCGGTGAGCCAAGGGGCATTGATCTGCTTGAATCTATTTTAAAGAAATGTGTAATTTAATTCGCTTACGAACCATCAATATTTGTGGGTCTTCCATATTTTAAGAAATGACTGGAGACGATTCCACTTTGCTAATCAAAGAGTGATCTGTCAACAAATACTATGCAGTCTCTCTCTTGGTTAAAGTTGAGCCGAAAATCAATATAGCAACCACGTAATGGAAAAGGACAGATCATGAATAGACCATTAAGGCAATATCAGCTGAGTGCTTCTTAACCTTTTCTTTACTAAGAGGACTTTCTTCTTCAGTAATCCCACGGCCACTGATAACATGCTGGTAATAATGTATCACTAAGCACTAGGGGTGTCACGATTTCGATTTTTTATCGAAATCGATCGAAATTACGTCACGATCTCGAGCATCGAAGTCAAAGAGAGGATCGACGATCCCCCCCCCCGCAAAGCTACAACTGCCTGTTGTCCCCATTGCGCACCAAGCGTCTTCACTGGTTCGAGTTCTCCTTTACTTTTTATTTCGAGACAACACTCATTCTCTCTCCCTCTCTCTCTCTCTCTCTTTTTTTTTTTTAACCGGCGGTGTCAGCTGATGTGCACGTCTGCAGCAACCCAAACAAATGCACATGTTGACTGGCTCTATTCCAGCCACATGATTGGTTCGGCACGGCGCAACTCTCAATATCATTGGCTATTTGCCAAAACATGGATGAATGAAACCTATCGACCACGTCTCATATTTCTATCGAAGAAAAGTTATTTCACAATTTATAGCGTTTTATCAGCCAGCCCTGGTGGGCTACTGTCCCTCCTGCCTGGGAAACAGGAGGGAGACACAGCTCTAACTGCACAACACCGACAAGCACTGAGAGCCGCATGTTGCAGAGACGTTATAAGATTAAAAAAAACAAAAAAACAACCCGCAAATAATACGCAGACGAAAAGGTGCAACTTGCCACTTTTTGTCGATGTATTATTTGCGGGGGCTTTCGGGGGATCTGGTGACGGTGGAGGATCTGGGACTGATTCACTGTGGGCCACCGCCTCTGATCAGGACCTGATCATCAGGTCCATGGCAGCGCTGCAGCTGCAACTCTGCCCCGCTGTCACATGACTCTCCGTATCAGCGCAATCTCGTTTACATTACATTAAGCCATCAGGAGAATAATGAGACACAACGGTAAATTAATGAAAATAAAACTATGATAATGTACAGATATAAATATATTTGTTTCAAAACCTTGGGGGCAATTTTGGCCCCTGGATCATGATTTTTGGGGGCATGTTACCTTTATATTGTAAAGAAATTATTTAAATGTGACCATTAGTGCCTAATGTGATACATTATGGAAATTGCATCACTTATATGTATCCCATCTTTTGAAATAAGATTTACTGTACAAAATTTGATGAATAAAACCAATGATCGTAGACTAGACTAGTCTGAAAATAGCAAAGGCCTCTGTGCTGTAAGAAAAAGAAAAAAAATCGAGAATCGAATCGAATCGTGACCCTAAAATCGAAAATAAAATCGAATCGAGGATTTGGAGAATCGTGACACCCCTACTAAGCACTCTATGAGCTCAAAGTGTTAGGATTTTTCCATGTAACTGTACCACTATCTGAAATGATGATGTTTGACTCTTCCTACGTGATGGACATCAAACAAAATGGCTGGGAAAAAAAAACTCAAACACAGCTCTGCAGCCTTTAACTACACTAAGTTCCAATTAAAACATGTTGGTCATCTTGTTATAGACCATTTGTGTGTCTGGAATGCCGAAGGACAGTACTCAGAATCACTTATATTGACATAAAACTCAATTAGTGTTTCCTGCAGAACCATGATTGAATTTCTTTAAGGGACCAGGTAGTGTCTGGTGCCGACTGTTTAGTGTATATTTCCCATGTTGTATGAAAAGGGTAAAATGGTTAAAAGAAGGCACCTTACAACATATTATGGAATTAACAGTTGTATTTGATTCTCTTCTCCATGTGACCAATAAATGGGCAATATCTTTTTTTTTTTTTTTTTTTTTTATGGGTCCGAACTGATGTCTTAACTATGCTTTCTTCTCCCGTATGAACCCGAAACAGATAGGCTGTTTTGTTTTATTCTGTGCTTGACAGCTGGTGGCATTTTGTTTCTCAATATATGCTGTCATTCTGTCAAGATGCAGAAAGAACAACAGAACTGGAAAATGGTGTCATGGTGCATGCTGCAAATGTTGGACGCGGGCAGAAGGAGGGTGGTAAAACTGTGAATAAACACACCTGTTGATGGACATATTTCCATGGAAGCAAACTGGCACGTTGCAGGTTGGATGTAATAGAAATATTATAGTCACAGCGCCTAGAAGGTACAGCATGTACGTATGTGCATGTCTGTGCATGGATCAGCAGCTACAGCACACAGGATTCAGAGTGCATGCCATTTATCGACAGTCTGTAATTGCCTCAAGAACTCCAAACAGCACTCCACTGGCCATTGTAGAAAATCTGCACAGTGAAATTTTGGGTTGGTATGACAGAGGCATTACCGTATATTGTTGAGTAATAAGTGAAATCATTATAAAGATTTCTGTGATGGTTGTTGGAGTCAAGGCAGTGAAAAGGGCTCATTAGGCAATACAATCTAAAATAAATAATAAACATGCTCCACACTATTATACAATGACTAAGTCAGTGACTTGCTGTGTTGTTACAATGTCCTTTCATTATAATTTCAACCCTGATGCAGGAGAGTTTACTTTATATGAAACCTAAAAAAGTAATGTGTACATCAGGAGGAAAGAAGTAATTTGTGTTGCTTTTTGAGGCAAAACATTTTTGTTTAGTGTATTTACATGCTGCAGTGGCTGTAAACAAAGAGGAGACAGGTTTCTATCTCAACATACAAATCATACTGTGTCTACCATTGTGTCTAGAAAAGCTGTCATCTTTTGGTTAGCGGTTTATGCTGCACTGCACTGGCATAGCACTCCTTTATTAGCACATCAACAACAGGCATCACATCACATCTGCACCTTTAAGGAGTATCAGGGGTTTGTTCTCAAATGAGAAGAATGATATTTGACTTAGAGGAGGATGAAGAGGAGGATCATGGCTCATCTTTTTCTCTTTATTTAATTCTAGGGAATAGGGACTCAATAATATGTGGATTACCATTTCAAGATGAGCAATCTATTAACATTTAATTGATCTGAGGAGACAAGATATTATTTGAGAGTCAAACCTGTAGGGCTGTGTCAGGTCCTGCCTGGACTGGGTGGTCTGTAATGGTCCTACAGTATGTATATTATGTATATCTTTTGGTTTAGTAGCTGATAACTACTTCTACTGCCTACCCCAGGAATCCAATCCACAACCATCTTGACCATCAGACGTAACATTGCCAAACACTGCTTCACTGTGTCACCTTACTGCTGCTACTACCCTCATATTAATTATACCACTACTATTGATTAATACTTCTAGTATCCTACTTTTTCTATCTACTACAACTATTAACTCCCGGTACATCAGCCCACCCTATCATACCAACAAACAACCGTCTTGCTCAGAGGTGACATCGTAAAAGCGGTCCCAGAATGCCTCCATGCTACTGCTATTACCCTACTATTACTTGTATGACTACTACTGCTAGTAGTATCGCTCTATCACTTCTACTATTAACTACAACCACCCACCCTACAGCAGGAATCAAACCCACAACCATCTTGCAATGAGGTGATATACTTCTGCTGTCTAGTATTATGACATCGCTAACCACTATCGCCATGCTACTACTGCTACTAGCCAAATGTTATCACTTACCCTGGCAATCTAACCCAAAACCGTCTTGCTGAGAGGCAACATTGCTAACAACTGTACCACAGTGCCACTGCTGCTTCTACCAACTAATACTACTCAACTGTTACTTCTGCTGCAACTACTACTGCTACTACCCTTCTACAACTTTTCTGGGAAAACTAAGAAGTCAGCCAGGTTTTGTGTATGAGCTGCCATCTTTGACGGGCTATACCGCTGAACAGATTCATATAAATACATTACATCTCCTCTGCAGAGGTGACTAACGCTTTGACAGGTGATTTACATCACTTCTGATCACGGAACTTGACTGCAGGCTTGCACAATGAAAATGCCACAAATGTTGCAGGAATGAGATTAGAGTAACTGCAGGAGCACAGCTGTAATGA
The DNA here is from genome assembly GCF_045865225.1 of Trachurus japonicus. Taxonomy (NCBI): domain Eukaryota; kingdom Metazoa; phylum Chordata; class Actinopteri; order Carangiformes; family Carangidae; genus Trachurus; species Trachurus japonicus. Next base: position 19,107,377 of record NC_140912.1, read on the forward strand.
AGAGAACTGGCTTCAGAATGAACTTTAAGAACAAAGAATAGAGACTGCATCTGCCTCTTTTATGTGGTAGTGCTGCTTGTGTGTGAGTTTGCGAGAAAGTGGGAGAGACGGAGAGAGATATGCACACACAAACCAGCATAAAGCCATAAAAAGCATCTTAAACTAAGAGATAGGGCAACTATAGAGGGCCAGGAAAGGTTTTTTTTTTGTATTGCAGGAGGAATTGATGTGGAGTAAAACAACTGTTCAATAAGAAATATGATATAACCACTACAGAGACGCATATACCAGATACAATGCAACTACATGAAGTCCTTGTGAGGGCTCTTGTTGTGTGCCTGTACATTGGAACCATGCCTGGGTGGAGAAAGGTGGCATAGCAAAAGATGACACATAAATCTTCTCGTCCGCTCCCATGTAAAGCTAAAAAAAAAAGGTGGTGCTGTGATTTTCCTCCTCCAGAAGAGGGCAATGAGGCTATACACTCATTACTCCTTGATATTTGGTCACCAGAGAGGGTAGTTACTGCAAAGTAGTGTTATACTGTACATGTTCTGTCTATTGAGGCCTCTTATATTCACAGCAACACATTATTTACTCAAAGCATGTTTTATACAACTACATTTAATGCTGCTACTACTTATATTGTTCTCTAAAAACAAATCAATAAGAAACAACAGTATGATGCATATTTCATTTAGCAACAATATGGTTAACTCAACTGGATCAAGACGCCTTGCTCTCCCTCATGTTTACAGCAATCCAACCTTGCATCCAAACATAATTAGGCAGGATTAGAGGAAGCCCCTTCTCATTATCTCTTTAGAGAGTCTCGTGCTCACAGAGGTTTTAATTGTGCTTGACTGGCAGGACCTTGGTGCCCTCTTCACAAGCATTTGATCTTCAAAGAGTTCCCTTCATGTGGCAGCACAAACAGCCCTCCATGATCTCCACTCACCTCTCCATTTCCTGGGTGCTGCCACTGCCAGGGGGGCCGGCTCTTCTATTGCCGCGTATGAAGCTAACTGTGCGCACACGGCAAGGTTACAGATGTAGCTCATTATGTTCAGCATGTTGACTGTACAGAACACCTGTGAGTGTGTATTATTGAAACACAACACACAGAGAACACGGGAAGGAAACACACTGCCTTGTACTGTGTGGGTGTTTTGACACTCAGATTTCAGTCTCTGCTCACAGACACATCACACAAAACTGCATCATTCTCTAGAACAAATGGTCTCAGACTATAGGGGAGAGTCTCAGGCATCCTCCAATTGCAGATCAAACAAGACGGTCTTGGACAAAAAAAAAAAAGGCCTTAGACAAAGCAATGTCTGACAAAACGGTATCAGACAAACCGACTGGAGATAAAACAGTATCAGGACAGGCTGCCTCGGACCAAACAGCCTCAGGCAGAATCCGGTGAATGTCCCTGCTCCCTCCTGTCATGTGAAGATTACACTTTTCACTGGCATGAATAACAGTTCAGATTTGGATATGTGCCCCTCAAAGTCAGATTGCAGGATTTTAACTGCTGAAACAATTTTAGCAAAATGTACCTGCACATTTTGAGACAAAACAAAACAAAAAATACCACATATGATGTGAAATCATTAATGAAGCTATTGGCCCTATATTTGTTTATGTTGTTAGTCAGCTTACTTGGTGGTATTTCCAGTACATCAAAAGCTTGTTTAACACTAAACTTTTTTTTTCTTTTTTTCAGTTTATGTTGGCTACAATATGTGATGTGTTCTTTATTCTGAATAAAATTAAAGGAAGGTTATGTTGGTGCAAGTGCAGTATGTGGAAGTGAGGGCTTCACTGCCTCACCGGAGGCTGTTTGGTGTTTTATCGGAGCTTAGCCTGATGTTCGATTGTACAACACTTCATAGCTGACATTGTTTTTCCTGTGACCTGAAGCCTTGTGGCCTTAGGAACGATGTTGAGTTTTTAGAGTGGGCTGTGTGCACTCATGTGTTTGTGTTTTTACTTCGTGCAGGTTATTGACTGTTCTCTGTGGAATTCTTCTCTTACCTCGGTCATTTGATCCGCTGCTTTTTCTCATCCACCCCAGAGTTTGAGCACTGTAGCTTCTTTCTCTTTGTTTTCATCTGATTTCCTGACACATGCATGAGGAAAATCTTGAGTGTGAGCAAGAGCCACACCCTTGGTACAGGTGGAGAAAGCTGTGACACGACACCCATGAGAGGGAAACAAAACCGAATATTTGTACACATCACTTGTGGGATGGGAGGAAAGTTCACTCACTGCAATCAATTACTGAGAGCATCCTGAGCAATTTTCTGTGCTCCACCTTAACTTTAATTTATTATAATAGCACCAGGCTTAGTTCAACACCCTTCATAAATCTTACTTATTTATTTATTTATCTTTTTTTTTCATTTTTTTAGTTTACATTTGAATGAAAGTTTACATTTGAATGAAAACCTGCACGATGATGGCATGCGGCACACACTTTCCATCCCCTGCTTTCACCAATTACAAAAATGTATGTGAAGAATCCATCCTTTTCCCATAACCTTGTTAGCTTAAGCATGTTTTATGCATACTGTACACATGTTTTGGTTTGATTTTAGATTGCAGGATTTTTCTGTAGTAAAGGAATTGTACTCAGGGGTCAGGCTATTATTTCTATCTTTTTCCTGTAACTTCACTGCACTATATAACATTGTGTAACAGATAGCTATAACCTTGGGTGGTGAAATCTATTGCATTTTACAGTGCTGTCTCCTTTATCGCTATCCATCGCCATGGGTTCCAAAAGGGTGGTGCTGAACTGAATAAATCATTTTGCATATGCATCCTCAGTGAACTGTACAGTGTTGACACACATAATACAAAAAAATGCCTGGAATATTACACAGCTCTCTCATGTGGAGCACCAAGAAAATTGCCTAAGGTGGAGATGGAATCCTCCTTTCTTAGAGAAGCAAACAATTTGCTTGGACAGGTTAGTTCTCTAGAATTCATGATTTGGGAGTGGGGAGAGATCGTGCATAATGTTCACATATATTTTTGACAACAAAAAACATTTAGTGTTCCACAGTAGCTCATGCTCATATTAGCAGAAGATGCAATTTTTGTGCAGGATGAGCAGGGTAGTGTGCAAGTTTATGCATTTGATTAAAACTGGTTGAGAAGGCTGAAAACATATGCACATGCTAGAGGGTGTTGAAGAGGCAGCATATTCAAGAGCACGCAGTAGAATCTGTGAAATGAATTTATCCAATAAAGCAGGCCATGATCCCGTTAACAGTTGTTACAGAAAAGCAGCCCATGTTTTCTCCCCCTTTAAATCAGCCTGCTGTTGTTTTGTTGCACCAGTCTGTACATACATAACCTCAGACAATTCATCTGCCATGCATCACCTCTGATCTGTCACAATTTAATACACACCAAGCTATTGCAGTGACTCATAGCGTATGGCTGTACTTGTCGATGCCTTTTTGATCAAACTTGTGTATTTATTCTCGTATTGATCATGTTGAGGCAATCTGTTGTGTGTCAGTGCTTGTAATAAGTAAGCCCTCTGTTCAGCCTCGGTAATGAAAGCGCTGGCTCTTTCTTTATCGCTGACTACTCCATCCGTTTTCACACCTGTACAAACAATCTATTCATGGGGCAATCCACTAGATCTCAGACCTGACTCCCGGCGCCAAGCAGCGCCCTCGGCTCTTGAGGAGAGGCCAGAACATCTCTTTCAGAAGCATTGTAAGCCAGTGTTGAAAAAAAAAAGCAGGTTCCAGGGGAGCAACTAGACATGGAATAGAAATATTAAGGAAATGGGGCGTTGCGTGGCGCAGTGGTTAAGGCGGCCGCCCCATGTAGAGGCTACAGTCCTCAACGCAGGCGTCCCCGGTTCGAATTCCGTGTCGGGCAGACCTTTCCTGCATGTCATTCCCCCTCTCTCTGCCTCCCCCTTTCCTGTCTATCTATACTGTATGCTATCAAATAAAGGCAAAAAACGCCAAAAAAATATACTTTAAAAAAGAAATATTAAGGAAATGTGGTGGTAAGCTTCACTGCTGGCTATTTCTCTGCCAAATGTCAAGTTGTTGTTGTTTCATACCAACAACCTTATAGTCTGAACGAATGCCTTGCGCATGTTGTTCTCGATCACCAGGAATTACAACTATGGTTTAGGGCTGTCAATCTTCCCCCAAAATCAGGTCAATCAATTCGAATTTGTAACCCATCTTATGTTAAATATTCGACTAATATTCGAATTTTTAATGTTTTTTTTTAAGCTCATTATAGGGGAGGGGAGGGGAGGGGAGGGGAGGGGGAGGAGGGGGGGCAGCGATGACGGTGGCGACAACGACACAGCAGAACGAACCTGCATAGGAGCTGTCCATGGTTACTTAACCAAAAGTCTCTAAGTGTTAAACAAAGACTATGGAAAAATACATAACTTATCTTGACGTGAACCATATGTTGTGGTAAAAAAAAAAAAAAAAAGAAGGATCGTTGATTCGGTGGAAACACGGCTTCACAGGCGGCGGCGCCCCCCCGCCTCGCGGGGGCTGCAGGGAGGGCACAGAGTAACTTGTGGTGCAACAGATCACAGCTGATCCTTGATCAGCACACAAGTGGTCCGCGGATCTATCAATTAAAAAAAAAAAAAAAGGTGTGCGTGTAGTGTGGGGACACATACGCGCACCGTGGCAGCCGAATGAACGGGCAATTAAAAAACTCTGCTCGTATATTTGAAGCTGCAGCTTTACCTTGTGCACAACAACAACTGCATGTTGTTTTATCAACATGTGTACTATACTCCGCGTCGCGACGCACCACGTTAATTTGCCTCGTTAAAAACGTTCGAACATCAGTTTCCACCTTCGAATGTTCTCATTTTGACTAACATTCGAATTGTATTCGAATAGCGAAGTTCGTTCTGACAGCCCTACTATGGTTGAATATATGGGAGAGGCAGGTGAAGTTTCTGAAATCCCCAAATAGGTTCCTGGTGTCCAGCTGTCAAATAGAGCCATTAGAATTGCTTGCCAGCTCAAACTGCTGTCAACTACAAATGGGCCATCATCACTGAAACAGCCTTTTTGCACACATAAGGAGATCGTGTTACCACTGCACGGACGCTCCAGTCTTCTTTTTGAATTCACTCAGTTCTGTGTGATTCAAGCTGGAAATAGAACAGAACACATTGTTGACTGTTGCATCTGATCTATCAGTACCTAATGTGTGTTTTCTTGAGGACTTTATAGCTGCAATATGGATGGGACATCTTCATAATCATCATTGGTTAGAACTTTTGAAAGAAAATAGTTAAAACTCTGTAGCTACACTACGTAATGACAAATTTATGGTTGTACAGCATATTTGTATATTTATACAGTATCATAACACAAAGCAACCATCAAGAACTGTTAGTTTGTAGGAAAAAAAAACTATTTAGTGTTAGCTCAGTTGTAGTAATTGAATGATTTTAATTCATATACAAAACATATTTATCTTTATTATTCATTATTTTGTGTCATCAATCATATCTTAGTTTGATTAAAAAGCAGATTACATAAACGTGGATTACCCGTATCTGTGAAACATGAAACAGCTGACCACAGATCCTACAATTTATATCACACACTATTTGCTTATCCTGTATCTAATTAAAACAGGAAGTACTTCCCTTGCGGCCTTTGCAATCGAAAAACAACCCTGGAGAAGCTGGTTGCTCTGAGCCACAATAATGTATCACCAAATGTTTGTAAGCCAATACTTCCATTAATTCTCACAGCAGCATTAACATCTCCCTTGCTGACTTAAGCAGAAACGCATTCATCCCCGGTGCAATGAATTCTCAGCGACTCTATGTATCTTTTTCCCCTCGTTCACTGTGATCGGCTATGTGTGCATTTACATAGTAAGTGTTTGTGATTATGTGAGTAATGTGAACTTTAGTGTTGGTGCCCCAGAGAGAACTCCTGACAAAAAACAGAAAGCAACACACAAAAAAAACAGGCAGAAGCTGGAGGTGGAGCTGGCCTTGGTTTACAATAAGTGAAATGACAATACTTGAGCACTACCTTGGGGGCTGAGGTTACAAACATGGAGACGGTGTTATGCAAAGCCAATAGAGCATAGCCCTGTATTACAGGTTGGATTAGATAAGTGTGGCGCTTCAGTTGACTGGCAGATTCAATTTGCTCAGCTGTATTGCAGACAAGGGGTGTCTCAAGAATAAGGTTGTGGAGCCGGTGAGAAGTGACTACAGTAAAGCACAATGTCAGGGTAATTCCTATTATGCACTAAAGCTAGTGAAGAGAGGTTAAAGTACATAAAACAATATTGAAGAAAACAACTTAAATACAGCGGTTGATACATAATATAGCCCAAGTGATAAAAGGGAGGGAGAATAAAATGATTTATTTCCTTAAGAAGATGAGAAAAATTGAACCTCTACTAGTACATGTAAAATCTAATATTGAGTTTGTTTGAATAATGTAAAAGACAAACTTGATTAAGTGAAAAAAATTTTTTTATCCTAGTTACTGCATAGGTAAAGTGGCTTCTGGGAATTAGCTCAGTTATATGTAGAGCAGTATTTCAAGGTGGGTGGCTGCAGACACATGCGATATGTCTGTATTTTTCAATCATTTTGTTTGATTGCTTGGTACTGCAGTCAGGTCCAGGCAAGTACTGTAATGTCACAGCCTTTCCACTGTGCCTTTGTGTATGATTATCATACATTATCATACTATGATATCACTTTACAACAGAGAGTGATTAAAACACTAGAGCCTTGTTCTAGTTGTAAGATATGAAATTTAAGCCTCATCACTGCTTTTGTTATGTTTGTATAATAATCTTATATTTCCTCTGAAATCCATTTGTCTAAGAATAATGCTAATATTGCCATTCAGGCATTAACGGTACATCTAAGAAATGCAGTTGCTGTTTTTCTTTCTCTTTTTTTGACGGTTGTCTTTCATGCATGTAGCAGTTGTAACTGTGTTTAACTTTGTCCTGTTTGTATATTTTTTCTCCTATAGTGTACTGTATGCTGCTCTGCTGCCAGTAGACTTGTCCATGTTTGTGTTTGGTTTACTGCGAATTCACTGATGGCCAGGTTGTGCAAACTCGTGTTGACATACGGGTTCCAAACCACTGTTTGACCGTTTAATGTTACGGTTGTTAGGCCTTGTGAAAAGAGACACAGATGAGATATCCTGAGTTTGTATTGTATGTATTAATGCCATTTATAGCGGACTGGATGCATGTGCCCATGTGTTGGCTTCACAATAATGTACAATCCTGCAGGTTTTTGTTTTACTTTGTCTTTGTGTGTGGACTGATGTGGATATTAGAGTTAAGTCACTTTATGTGTTTGTCATAACATAAATGGTAAAAGAGTGTTGAATATTGTTTGTGGCACATGATTTGGATTGAAGTTTGCTTTCCTTTATTTGTTGACTATTTTGAGATATGCCAAGTAAGTCAAGGATATTTTTATATTGTTAATTTGAAATTGGTTATCTTATTTGCAAGAGGGGAATTTTGGTTTAGTTTCATGTTGACTGTTGGAAGTTTTATTTTATAAAAGGACTCTAATTTGAGGTTTGGGTTTTTATTTATTTATTTATTTTTGCTTTATTTTGTTTCAAGTGTTGATGAGCTGTCTGGTGTCAGTAGCCTAATTAAAAATGTAGTGGCAAGATTTCTCTGGTTATGGGCTGAGTGGTGCAAGTCTCTACCTTCAAAGTAGCCACTGTGATAAATACAAAAGCCACACATGGCCTGAGACCTGTACCACGAAGCAGGATCACCAGTTTAGCGAGGTAACTTCAGGGTTAATCCCGGCTTTCTGGTGTAGGTACCAAATGTGTCCAGGCTGCCAGACTTGTCCAGGGCCGTGGCACATCGTGATTGGTCGTGGTGGTGTAATGCAGTATGGTTACGTGGCTAGGACCATGGCATAAAAGAGATGGTTGCTCCAGTGGATGTTAGTGAAGTTAGTCACCGTCCGTATTCAGGAGAAAACAAACTTTGTTCAAGACATGTCTCTGTCTCAACAACACACTCTTACGAGATTTGGCACAGATCTCCGAGGCAACGTCAAACAAACGTTCGTACTGCTTCAGCGATTTTCGAACGTACTTCCGGCTACCAGCAGTGCCGTGACATAGGCCTATTGCGCCCAAGCCGGAAGTGGCAAAGTGAGCGGGGCTAAATAAGGTGAATACATGCGCGTTCAACAATTCACAATAAGACAAACCTGGGTTGAGTTACCGAGTTGATAACCAGCGTCATGATACCACTTATCCAGCCATTGTTGTGGATATGTTCAGCTGGATAGGCTGGGAGTAACCCTGTGTAGGTTGAGCTCACTTCGTGGTACAGGCCTCTGGTCTTAAGTCAGTTCACAACAACGTAAGGTGCCATACAAACACACATGACACATTCATGCTGCAGTTTCTTGGAACAATCGCAGACCTTATTCGCCTAATGCTTTTAATTAACTGTGTTGTAGGCCGGTGTGTTGCTGGGTAGTCACTGGCACCAGTTTTTGATTCCAGACTGGCATTTGAGGAACTGGATTAAAACTATTGCTCAGGAGGGAAATGATAATTCAGGAACAATAAAAACAATCAATATGTATGTGGCCTGCCTCTGGACACTAGAACTCTGTTGTGTGTGTTCGATGATTTTGCAGTCCCTCAGTGAAATGAGCTGCAACATACACTTGTGCATGCCTACCCTAAAAGATGAAGAGGTAATCAAATGATTACACAGTCTGTCTCACCCCGCTGAGTGTTATCAAGAAAAGACTTGAGGGTGTCCTTCCAGGGGATTGTCAGGAAAGGGAAGCATTTGCTCCCTGGCCAATACCTTTTAGCTGGCACATGAACATGAAGCAACACTGCACAACAACATATTGAGTGTCAAATATGCAATCTTTCATGATTGTGTTGTTGCATCTTCCAACATTATTGAGCACTGAATTAATCAACCAAATAATCCAAACAAACAATCCAATCTCTCTCACACCCCATTCTGACAGTTTCTAAGGAGGAGATATCGTGGTGGGGAAGGACTCTATTTAGTTATGATGTGGAGAAAATACACAGTGTTTTGGTACCAACTGAATCAACAGTCACTATAAACAAAACAATGTGAATCCAGCAGCAAAGCTCTCATATGAAAGTGTTTTGTTCAGTCTTTTTAAGAAGGTGTCAAGAAAATGTTGTAATTGGTCAACAAATAAAAATATTCAGTGTATGACTCCTTCCCAGCCTTTATAACTTGCAGTTAAAATCTGATGTTCTGCAAGAAGATCATGGCCCATACTTAAAAGATCATGACACATACTTGGCAAACAACAGTTTATTTTTTAGCTGTGTCAGCTAACTCCAGTGGCCCTGTCCAGTGTAAATAATTACCTTTACTAGAGTATAATAATAGCAATGTAAACACATTCACACACAGCACTGCAACTTATTTCTTCAGGCGTTGCCTCAGGTGGTGTCCCCTCATTTAAAAGATTTCACAAAAAAACGCTGGTAACCAAACAGATCATTATGGATAGATACTGGGTAAAAGGTCTGTTGGAGCTCAGGGCATGCCCTGTGGCAAAGACTGGATATAATTGTCTTACTCTGAATTGAGACATCTGAACTCTGACAGATTTGTATATAGGAGGTGGACACGAATAAATTGAGGTCTTGCGCAAGACTGGTAACTGCAGTGAACTCAAAAAAGGTAACCAAAGAAAGTGTACGTGCATGTGTGAAACACAAACAGTTTATATCTCATTTCTCAGGCTTCTCTTCTTAGTGACATAAGTCCTGACAACTAGTTTTAAGGCTCAGTTTCTGAACACTAGCTGTGTCTCTGTTGACTGAGGCTTTGATACTTTCACAGACAGGGAGGAGAGCTGTCCATAATAATAATAATAATAATAATAATGATGATAATAATAATAATAATAATAATAATAATAATAATAATAATAATAATAATAATAATAATAATAATAGTAATGTTTAATGTAGTTTTTCTCTCGTCCACACACACACGCGCACACCACTTGCAAACTAAGTAGAGGTGGAATAGGTAGTAAATTAAACCCCTGGAGGGTCTGGGGGCACTCCCCCAGAAAAGAAATGTGATTTTAACATGTAAATTAAGCATTCTGTTGTACTCTGAGAAGAAAATAAAGGGAATCATTTTTTTTTTTTTAATCTTTTGGCCTGGACCAGCCCCATTTCCTCTGCTTCCCCATGGGCTTCTTTCAGGCCACACTTTACTGTCTTTTGATCCATTCAGTCCGATTACATTTGCAAAGTCTAGAAGAGGCGCAAGATTAAATTATTTTATTCCTGTTCTAGTTAGCCGAGAGCTAAAGCTCGGTGGACGTCTTTAGTGCGCCCACTTCCGTTTTCTTTCTGAATATGAATAATGAATCCAAAGGGTTTTTTTAAAAGGCTGAATCCGAACTCGAATACAAATAGTGCACTGGCTGTACACCCCTACTCCATACACACAACCTGCACAAAGGCTAACTTTAGCTTGTTTATGCTAACTTTAGTAACTCCTTTTATTATGCTCAGTCTGTCAAATTATATTTCTCACTTGTACAATTACTATTTTCACACTATTTTAAGACTGCTGCTTGGAAACTGACTATGTGGTGCGTGCATGTGTGTGTTTGTAGGCTACACTGTGTGAGTAGCCTGTGTTGTTAAGTTGTGGAATTTCATTGATATTGGTACGGAGAACCAAAATTCTGGTAGCTACTCTGACAGCCTGTGAAGACAACAGAAAACATAGGCCTAATGAAGAGAACGAGCAACACGTCTTGTCAGAATTGAAGCAATAGATGTGAAATGCATTGTCAAAGTCATTCTTGATCGCATTTTAATCACTCAATTATACACTGTACAGTAACGTTCGAGATTCAGAGTGACACGGGTATAATAATTAGCCGTGTGAGGGAAATGTGGGCCATAGGATAAGGAAGTCAAGACATGAGCGTACAGAATCTCCACAGGCATGCATTATACAGCCATCTGTATCTGTACATCAATCTAATGGAATGACATACAGGACGTCTGTGAAGGAGACATTTAATGCCTTGTCAAAACATTACCCCTGTGACTGTTCTCCCTAAATTTGACAGACTACCTTGTCAAGGCATGGAGCGTTTTATGTCTCCCATCTGCCTTGTCCTGCTGACAGACGGCTGAGTCAGACAGTCATGCCTGAGAAGGGATGCATAGCGCCACACTCAAATACACACACTCAGTGACCCATTTACCTTTTATTTGTCCACTTGCGCAACGCATAGCTCGTGTTATATATCACTTTTGTGCGTTATCAGTTGCATTCCAAATTCTGACATGAGACTATGATTACAGGGCTATGGTCACAGTCTTAATGAATTCAAAGCTTTATGATGCGTGACAAATTAGTCTGACTTAAAATATAAAGAGAACTATGACACAACTTGTTTTCTATAGCTGATAAGCTCCAAGTAGTACAATGCCTTTACACATACACACACCAGGGACGTGCAGTCAAGGGAGGCAGGTGAGGCAGTGCCTCACCTAGGCTGTCAGGAATAATAAATTATTTAGTTAATCTAAGGTTTAATTATTTTTTTATATTTCAGATAACTTTACTACATGTTTAAATGTGTCAGCATTTGGTAATATTCATAGTCTAATAAACGCGACTCAACTGAGTTTACTACCTCCGGCCAGGCAGCGGCTGCAGGAGCCACTCACCGTCTCGTTGTATTTTAGAGCAGAGGCACAGGGCTGCTCTGCCTCTCCTGCCCGTACGGTGTGTATGTGGCTGTTTGTGTATGCACAGTTTGTTCCCCCATAGACTTACATGTACGCCAAGGGAGGCAGAGGCTACACTGCCTCATTGCGTAACTCTACTAAGTGTGAGCGGCATGTACGTTCATGTTGCTTTCGTGAATTGTAAACAAACAGACGGCCCTCTTGGTTTTTGCTGATAACTCTACCGGAGAGGCTCAACAACTTCATGAGCTTCATTTGAGGAATAAACGGCAGCTTTTACCTGACGGGAGACCAACGCCTGAGCTACGGTAGCTAACAGTCTGTGATCGCCTGCCTACCCTGTCCTAGAGGCCACTGCTCATTGGATAGGGTCAGATTTTTTTCAAGTCTGCCTGACATATTCTACGTATGCATTGAGAGAGTTATTACTAGCAGAACTAATATGGTTTTCACCCTGTGCTTGTGTGTGCGTGTGTGTGTGTGTGTGTGTGTGTGTGTGTGTGTGTGTGTGTGTGTGTGTGTGTGTGTGTGTGTGTGTGTGTGTGTGCGCCATCAGGGTAGTGGGAGCTATAAGTACAGGTGTTTGTGTGTGTCTGTGGACAGATTTTATGGCAATGAAAGCATCAGAACTGCAAAAGACACACACAAAACTCTACAGGTCATGAAATAAGGCTGGTCTCTAAGATGGAAATAGTGCAACCCATGAGTAGTCATGTAATAATGTAGTAATGACCCTTCCGTTCTAATGTGCTGTAATGTGAGCATGTTGATGGGTGCTGTGGCCGGTGTGATCCCATCACAAGATGGTCGCTGTTTGGTTGCTGTTAACATTCTCACAGTCCACACTGCTCACGACGCAATGGTTCCCAAGACGACTTCAGGTAATACCTACTATAATTAATGTTTCTGGCTGCCTGGAGGCAGCAGCTACTACCGGTTATGATGGCAACATTTATGTGTCATCACCTTTCAACTGAACTGTTGCTTATGTCCACAATGAGCAGCAAAAATGTCTCTGGTGATATATCCAGTATCAGCTCATTTTTAGCTGTCATTTGATACATTGTTGATGATACGTTGGAGGAGTATTTTAAGTAGTGAGTAATTGCTGATAGTCTCAAAACTGTTTTTTGTTCCTTGCCTCAGGGCAACTTTGGGCAGTTAGACCACTTTTGTTCAGGCAATAGCATGCTGAATTATGGAGTGTGTGGCGAAGATCAAATGTGCTTGTTTGCATAATTATGCCTACATGTTTTTATTTTACTACCTGCCATTATCTACAGGACATGAACAGAAGAACATTTTAGGGAGAGAGAATATGATCAAGTGGGTACAGGGGAACAGTCCCTGTGACAGTGATGACGGTGAGTTGAGGAGAGCCTGAAGGGATGGCTCCCTGAGTCAGGTTTGACAGACAGTTAAGAGGAGGTCACATGTCAGTCAGTTATGTGTGTGCACATGCATGTGTGGGTTGCACAACAGAAGCCAAATGGCGGAAATGTGATTTCCACCTCTGTTTCACATCCCATATCCACACAGAATAGGAAATCTGTGTGTGTTGTCAAGGAGAAACACTGACTTAAACAATAACCCACACAAACACAGGCTCACTCATTTAAATACACACACAGTCATTTGGATGTTGGTCAACACTGATTTCTGAAATGAGAGAAATATTAACATGTTGTGAAGTTACTGTATTTTTTTTTTCTTTGAATGTTTGATGATTTGATTTAAAAGTGTGGAACTATTATTGGCTGAATCCATTTGTTGTTGATGTTTGCTTGTTTTTCATATTTTCAGCTGATCATTATGCAATGAAATTGTCCATTTCTCATATTGTCTCGTTCTATTAACTTTGCCTGCCTGGAATTGGCATGTTATGTCTCAAGAACAGAGAAATAAGATGTGAGGGTGAAATCTACGGCCATTGTGTGCACCTATGGATTATGTAGTTCAGCCAATATGAATTGTCAGCTTTCAGGGTAACCAAGTGTTTGTCTGACAGTCGTGTGTATGTTTGATGCCAGGACTGTATCTCAGCCAAAAGCTACGTTTGACTACCACAGCTTCAGCTCACAGGTAGAAAACAGAAAACAGGATTTTGTAACTGCTCAAAATGGAAGTTAATGAGTTAACCTAAGTTCGGGAGCAGGGCCACGTCTCAACCACACCTCTAATCACTGGTCAAGTCTACAAATACCCAGTCAACCCCTTCCTTCCTGTGTTTGCCTCAATTTCTCGAGGACGGACACACGCGCTTCCTCGACGCTCCATGCCGTGACCGTCGCGAACCCCGAACCGCACGCCTCGGATCTCCCAGCGATCCGCTCGCCTCAGCTCTCCTGACGGCCCCCCGTTCCCGGTGCCACCGGGCCGGTGGATCGCTGGGCCGACAGCCGTGGCCGCAGAGAGTGGAGCCCCCGACGCCGTCACACCTCTCCTCGTCGCCGGCGGCTCACCTCGGGCGTGCACGCCAGGTATTCTTACCAGCTCGGCGCGCCCTCCTCATGGATGCAGCCAACTCCGCAGCCACGGGCAACGACTCCAACCCGAGATCGTTTAATCTTTTCTCCGCCTCTATCAACTAGCGCTGGGTTGAAAAGATCGATCCACCGATTTTAAATCGATTCTCATCTTAATTCCTACAGATCGATTCGTACGTCCAAAGATCGATATATATATATATATATATATATATATATATATATATATATATATATATATATAGCGTGCGACCGGACGTGATAAAAGGATGAGGAGGAGTTGCTCAACAAACCTTAATTTATTTCAGGAACGGTACAGTTACTGTCAGCCGTAACCCAAAAGAAAGAAAAACAACAAAGACAAACTTCTCTACTAACGAGCCTCTGCACCTCTCTCTCGCGCGCACACACACACACACACACAGGCTCGGTCCTCCTCACACCCGCCCCCGACTCTCTCATCCTACCAACTTGGCGACTTTCTCTTTTTTGTCAATGGCGACTAGCGACAAATCTAGCGACTTTTTCCGATGTTGTTAAAGACGTCTCTCGTTTGTAGACTCCGATGTGAAAGCACGTCTCAAGCACCGTCTTCAACGAGCCGCGGATGCCGCCGTGAGCCGCGCCCCCCCCAGCCTCACCGGCGGTCAGTCTCACAGCAGTGTCACGGTGCCTGCTGCAGTCAGAGACCCGCTCCGCTCCACGCCGCATGACCGACTGCTTGTCAGTTATGCTGCTTTTCACACTGATGCTGCTGTTCGGACTGAAGCGTGCACAACATGCAGTAGTTTACTATGTGTGACCCTATACGTCACTATCTTTAGTTGTTCACGTTCACAGCTGTTTGTGGGCCAAATGGCCATGACAAAATTAAAATACTTTTGTATTCAACAGCAACAGCTTTTGGGTGAATTCTTCATGTCATATTTTTGAATAATGCACCAGGTTACTGTCCCAATAGCAATCCATTGCTGCAGATTGCCCTGGATCTGTTCAGTAATTCTGCCCTACAGCATAGTCTATCAACATTCTGGGATTGGTCCTTGCCATTTTCCCCAGTCTTATAGCCATCATTAACTACCAAAAGGCTACTTCATTAATTTAATACTAGTATTAATATGTTGCATAACTAGACAATCAGGTAACAGCTCAAAAAACAGTTTTAATGACACTAACCCAAACTGATATCGGATCGAATCGAATCGGATCGAAATGAATCGGATCGAATCGGAAAAAATCGATTCTGAATCTTAAGAATCGGAATCGAATCGATTCTTGAAATTTGAATCGATACCCAGCCCTACTATCAACATGCCGGCAACAACTACAACCAGGTCTACCGCGCTTCCGGCTTCCTCCTTCGGACCAACCGACGTCACAGGGCCTCCGCTGTCCGCATCATCGGCTCCCCTCGGCGGGGTATCTCCCCGTGCCTGCATCACCCCCATGTGACTCTTGCATTGCCTTCATCTTCCTGCTTCGGCTCGCACAGCCTCTTCTCCCAGGATCTTCATTCTCTTTCAGGAGCCCCATGCCGGATCCCGACTGCCAGTTACTGACTCCCTTACTTTATCCACCTTTCACCAATTTTCAAAGTCAACCTGGCCCCTGACTTCAGCCTTTGCATCCTTACGATAGCTTCTCTGAATTTCGTGTCCCTCTCTCCAGGGTTACCTCCATCTGGTTTCAGGGCATAACCCTGGCTGATACTTTTCCTTCCAAGCGTCTCTGCCATAAGGGAGAATACGACAAATCTCTTTGCTCCGGTCAGCCGCCTGACCGATGCGCCAAACACCTTTACCAGGACACAGTTCCGTCTATGGGCTTCAACGGCCATTTTATAAGCAGATGGTTCATGTCCGCGCGGCTCATTGAGTCTGTCTTGCTTGATTTGGAGTCCCGCTCTCCTTTGTCTGGGGCTATCCCATCTTCATTGCTGCCATTCTCTGGGGGTTCGGACCGTCCCAGACGTCTTTATCTACCACTCAGATAACACCACAGTCAGATCTTAAAGAAAGGTAGATCGTGTTTGCTAGCCATCACACAGTTCGTCTTTTCTCAGCCCACCTTTCAGGCCGGAATCGTTTCAAAACCTATCAAGCCTCATACCAGCTGCCAATTCCCTCTCTGGACATTATGGTTGTTTCCGATTTTATCACACGCTCTTTCTATTCAAATACATTCCTCCACCATCCCAACATACTAAGGCAGCCAGGAACCACATGTCCCATCTACATTTTCCTCTTCGACTCCTACCTCAGCCCATTGGAACGATAACCAAATGCACCAGTTCCAGACATGCAGCTAACGCATCTCTGCAACACCTTCAACTCAGAAATGTTTCCCACATACTTCTCTTGCCCTTCCTAGAATAAGCACCGCGTCCTCAGCAGTCAGACAAGACATCTCAGATCAACTGTCAAGGTCGCCAAAAGCATTTTGGTCATACATCCTCCACAATGACCTGAACGACCTGTTCAGCCTGCTCGCGATGCAATATTATTTAATCGAACTTTTGGGGGCATGAATCCAGCTCGGACAGAACAACGTCGAGACGGAACCCCCACTCTCAGTCTCCCTCCGCCGGTTCATCCTCCCAGACCAGATGCACTGACATCAACCTTTCCTCACCTTTTCCACTCTGTACAATATCATTCATTCATCCTCAACATTCCATCCCATTAAATCATCTAATGGCACATTGTTGTGGCGTGGTCCTTGCTTGTGAATATGTTATTAATAGAACTTTAAACTGCACTTTTGGGTGAACAAGATCTATAGTTTGTCCCCCTAAATAATATTATAATAATAAATCAGAATCCCAGAGTCAATATGAGACATAATGTCAGTCTTTACTGTATAGCAGAAGCAGCATCAGTACAATCATGCACATTCTGCATGTGCAACCTCACTTCGTCCATATTTTATAAACTGAAGGCAGGATATTCCCTTTTTATTGTGGACATTCATCTCAGACCATGTAAAGCAGCTGGGAGCAGAAGGTGGCATTGCCCCTTGGGAAACACCCACCCCCTCTCCTAACAGCCCTCACCCATCATTTGTATAGCTACAGTGACAGAGTGAATTATTTTCAGCAGACAGACATCAGGAATATTCTGTGGGGTTAGGAAATATGCATGTAGCAAACATCTATCTCAATTAAGCCACTGTAATTACACCACCAACGCACCAAAACACACTACATATTCATAGTATCATGTACAAACTCTCATCTGACCTAGTGCAAGTTTTTACCCATGCCTTTCAATTCAGTCTCAGGGTTTTCGACTGAAAAGGTAAGCAAAGACCTCTGACTCCATTCTAACAAATACGGCTCAAGCAATTAACCCTCCTCTGTTGACACTGACATTATCAAGTTTCACCTTTTGGTTTAAATAATGAAACATGGCAGGTCCTACCTTAGGGGTGAAAATATCAAAACATGACAAAGACTCACAAATAAACATAAGTGACACAGACATAAACATTTTGATCGATCATCAGGGTAATTTATTTCATGGCTCAGACAGGGTGAACATAGCTGCAGCTCTAATATTAATGACTTGTAATTATTTCCTTTTACATAAGAAAATAAAAACTTCTGTATTATCTATTGGCACTGGTGTAGATCAAAATTAGCAGTCAGACCTGCAACTTAACCTGATGCACCAGATGGTTTGTCACACAACCATCTGGGAGGGTCTGTTGGTAACTGTTGGAAAACTGGCAAAGGGCAGGGACTTTCAAAACATATTTGGCTGTTGATTACCATCCATCACAATTCCCATTTCCTCTTTCACCACCAGTGGAGCCAGTTGGTAAATCAAACTCTTGATAGAGCCAGAAGAAGAGTGACAAACCTCTTTTCCACAGAGAAAAGACTTTAGTCCTGTTCTCTGCTCCTCTTTGAAAGAAGGAACACCCTGCAGTTTTGATTAAATCGATTTGAAAACTGCAGACGCTAAACTCTTTAAGACCTGCAATGCCCATGAACTCATTAAGCTGGCCTGCTCTCCCTGCCTTCTCTCCCACCAAAGCTGCCTTCGTCAACTCTTACTAATATTTCCATGTTTTGCATATTCTATGCTATAAGACTGCTTTCTTGTCTGTATACAACATCTATTGCATGTCTGCCCATCCTGGGAGAGGGATCCCTCCTCTGTTGCTCACCCTGAGGTTTCTCCAATTTTTCCCTGTTAAAAGGGTTTCCGGGAGTTTTTCCTCAGTCGATGTGAGGGTCTAAGGGCAGGGGATGTAGTTATGATGCCATGCATGTTAAGACCTTTGAGACAAACTGTTTGTAAAAATGGGCTATACAAATAAAATTGCCTTGCCTTGCCTAGCCAATGGTTGTCAACAAAATCATCACTTTTCACTAATGTCACACAGCAAATAGCTTAGAGCCTGGCAAGATGGAGGTCACAAATCACTCAAATGGTCACAACAGATGTATTGTGTCATGTGTTCAGTTACAATCATACTGTGTGAATTACACATGAGTTGAATAGATAATACATGCACTATGTATGTAATATAAATAAGATTATATTGGTATTTCAATATACACCATGTGCTGCAATTACCATTTTCATTATATACAGTGTGACCACAAAAATACATTAGAAATGTGTGATTTTTTTATGTTATATAAAATAAATAAGCTTGTATTAATCACAATACAGTTGTATTGATTTACATTATAATTCAGTCTGGAAGCCAGCTACAGATAGAAGGGGATTTGAATAATTGGAGAGGCCTTTATTGTTGAGAGAAGACTGGATATATCAGGATAGGCATGACCACAATATAATGTCATGGAGCCCGTTCCTCATTCATGATCTCTTGCCTCGTTACTGTCTTGGGTGAGGGATCCCTCCTCTGTTTTTTCAATTTTTCCCTGTTAAAAGGGTTTTCCTGAGAGTTTTTCCTCAGTCAATGTGAGGGTCTAAGGGCATAGGATGTTGTTATGATGCTATGTAAAGCCTTTTGAGACAAACTGTAAAAATTGGCTATACAAATAAAATGGCCTTGCCTTGCCTTGCTTTAACTTCTACTCTACTACCACCTTGAGAATGACATTTCTTTTGCATAATGACATGATTTTCACAACAGTTGGGTGGATGAATGGAGTATTTGGTATATATCAATAGGGGTTGGTGAAGATCATATGACATTTGTTTTTTATTAGAACCCACAATCTGAATCATGAGTAGCCTAAACAGCTAATCACACTTTTTGATCAGCTCATGTAGTGTATTTTCGGGACATCACTGATAATTATTTATTAGGTGATGTAAGTTAAGGCACTGCCTTGGCTCTTTATTGATATTTTGCTACTTGCTCAGGTAAAAAGATTAAGATTAAGAGGACCTTTATTATCCCTTTTGTGCGGAAATTTGTGTTGCACAGCAAGTCCACAAGTCCTCACATTTCTGCTTGACACAACTCAAGTCGTATATAAAAAAAGAGAATTTGATTTACAACAAAAAGAAAAAAAAATTGAGAATTGGAGTAGAACCAGGAGTAGAGCAAAACAAGGACATCCATCGCTAGCTGCAGACAGCTGTCTAGGTGTTAGACAGTTAGCAGCGACTGAACATAGTCTTTGCTATTCATCTGAAAAGTAGATCATATGACAAAGTAAGATTATCTATTATGTAGGACTGCCCTCCTAGTGATATCCATGATGTTTAGAGGGTCTCATCTTTTTTTAAAAATAGATTTTAGTGATTTTTATCAAAACAAAACATAAACAACATACAAGTGCTCTTGACAAAGATATCAAAACAGGAAGGAGAACAAACTACCATCCAAACCAAAATGGCGTAGCTCACGACTGTCCTTACCCCAAAAAGTAAAAAAGGAATCAGAAAAGGGGAAAAAAAGAAAAGGAGTCCCACCACCACCCCCAACTGTTGTATCAGTCAACAATAGCTACACTGTGCCTTCTCTCATCCATGTATAGTGGAAGTAAAAATAGAAATTATACAGGTACACGAGGCAAAAACAGGGTGGATGACGTTAATACAAATAAATAAGTAAATGAAATAAAGACAGATTAACAATAACATTTTATTTAAATATATAGTATATATATATATATATATATATATATATATATATATATATATATACACACACACACACACACACACACACACACACACACACACACACACACACACACACACACACACAGTAAATAGTCAAATGGGGTCACATCTTTTTAAGTTTTGATCCTCTGGAATGTTCTAACATAAATGAAGAACATTCTGTGATCAACATGGTAAATATTGTGAACATACATGATGATGTTTGCATTTGAGTCTTAAAGCCTTAAAGAGCCATTCCCATTGATGCTCAGTGTGGTATATACCAGCACCTTAGACATAATCAAGCCACAAGACCTCTCATGGACCCTTGGTTGGAATGAACCATGCTTCATGCGAGTTCATGACCTGTCATTGAAAGTAAAGATAAAAATGGACGATAATGAGTGTTTTTTATTTCTTTTTTCCCCAGTGGAATATGACAGAAGCACTATGAGCATCAACAATGCTGCTGCACCATTTAAGCTTATGGACAGGAATCTGCTTATTTCTGTATTATTTTGAAGGTAAATTTAAAAAAGGACGTGATTTCCAACAATGAATGGCTGGCCCTCTCTGGTAAGTAGCAGATAATGCTACAGGCACATGTGGAGGCTGAAGGACAGGAGCTCTCAAGACTGTCAACCTCAGAGCACAGCCAGGCCCACTGGGATGATGGGCTAATGCAATCTCTCTCCTCGCTGTCCTCTGCCTCTGATCCTCTCCTCATCCTACCCCACACTTACTCGCCGTCCTTATTTCCTTCTCTCCATGTCTTATCCTCCTCACTCACTCCTGTCTCTTTTTCCTACCTTTATTTTATTTTTTTCCACCTTAAGCCTTTTCTCTTTCTCTTTTACCCTCTTATCCCCCTCCTTCTGTATCTCTCTTGTCTCTCTACCACCAGCTTTGTATTGTAGCTGCCAGGAAATGAGAAAGGCACTCAATTACTGTGCTCATTGGATCATTAATGTCAAGGTTGTGGTGTGTTCTGTTGGCTAACTGGCAACAGCTAACAGACAGTATGCCTAGTAGCAAATCTTCTGCTGTGTGTCCCAACAAGACAGACACGGTTTGATATGGGTTCCACTGATAACAAAGCCTCGGATGAAAATCACGGTGGACACAATGATAAGAGCAGTATTAATGATGGACCTGGCTAGACCTGTATATACAATGATAGCGTGATTTGGGCTCCTAACAGCAGGAAGAGGAACATATCAGATGAGAGGCTGACCAGGCAAAGAGACTCATTACAATGTAACCTTGTAAACCTGTCTCCTCTGTGAACATGGCAGAGCTTTTATGCTACTTAAGCACACATGGAGGATTATCTCCTGATCACATGAGGCGGTGAGGATACAAAGAGCTGGTACTTGGACAACATGTATTGTAGTTATAAAGGTATAAAATAGCACTTGCAATATAAATTTCATGCTTTATAAATTTTGATTGGATTGGATTTATGTTCATGGATGGTGTAATATTCCACAACAACTGTTCATCCTGGCCTGTGGATATTGTGGCAAAAGGAAAAGAGGAAATGTTTTAGTGGAAATGAAATTGCATCATGTAGTTTGCTAAAAAAAAAAAAAAAAAAAAATCAGCTGTGCCTCCAGTGAACAGTAAAACCAAACCCTGAAGCTCACACATTGCAAAAGTGTTTACAGGGGTTTGGCTGAATCAAGTCAGCTGGGATTGGCTACACCCTCCCCATGACCCTGAAAGGATACGCAGTGAATGAATGAATGAATTTAGTTTTTAAGATGGTAGTTTGTGGTGCCTCTGTTTTGTTTTGTTTTGGTTAGGTTTTACACCCACTATGTTGCTGTTGGTTTTGGCTACAGTGCCCTTTTCATCTAAAAAGAAAGCTTTAACTGCTCAGCACCAGTCAACACATGGACAAACTTAGTGACTATACTGAACACCGATTTAACAGAAGAGTGAGCATTGGGTAACATCCATCAGGTGGTAAAAGGTGCTAAATGAATGTTAATATTTGTTCACACCTGTTGGATATGTAAATAGGCTACTGCTGACAAGTTGGCACTCTTTGCTTCTTCACCTGCTGTCACTAAGACTTGCATCGCTGCAGTAACCCTATGTTTTCTTGTGACAGTGATGGGATAAAGTAGCCTAGAAATCTAGACACACCCTAGCGGTAGCAAATATATTTGCTCCGCAGGTCAGTCTAGAAACGAGCCATAGGAACTTTTTGAGTCTCGAACACCGTTTGGTCACAGCGCTCTATCTGTTCAGAGAGTCACTGGGCGGGCTTAACACGATGACAACTTACATTTTAATTGGCTTGTCAGGCTAACGTCATCCTGCTCTTTGCTCTGGTTAGTCGTAGCGCTACCCTATTGCGTGCAGAGGCAGTTTGAAAGACAGCCTTCATCCCGCCCCCTGGATTGAGCCGAGGTCTACCGGTCGTTGCCAGACTATACATTTTAATGATATAGTCTGGCTTGTCAGGCTAGGCATAAAGAGAAGGAATACTGAATTTATAAAATGTATATATGATGGGCCACAACAGTATAATGGTATGGTTGGTTGTCGTTGTGTGTTACAAAAGCTGAGTAGAGCTCAACTTTCTTTTTTTTTTTGATAACCGTGTTTACTTTAGCTGTGGCACCAGCTTTGCCTCATTCAAATACACTGTCAGTGCTCAACTGGCATCAGTGAATATCATAGGAAAAAATTGAATCAAGATTGCTTGGTCTGTTGACTGTAATGACAGACTGTTCATGATCAAGGTTTTAGTAGTAATAGACCTTGATGTTGGCAAAGTGTTCTGACTTTAAATTAATCTCAGATGATTTTCCTATTGAAGCTATTAGTGTGTGCACATTAGGTGCTTTATATCCATGCAAAGCAGTTTCCAACTGATAAATCAGAACATCACTCCAAAGTATAACAGAATTATTTTAAACACAGAGTTTAAATGTGCGTACACCCACACATCTTATGACTCTCATTAGGTTTTTCATCATTAAGAAGTCAGGCACCACACATTAACAGTTATAGAATCGTGGCTGTAACATTCAGAGTTATTTCATATTTTTTAAAGGAAAGGAAAAAAATATAGGTTGCATGTCTGGCTCGAGACTCCAGTGACTTGAGCTTTTATTTTTTTCTTTATTTTTAGTGTTTTTCGTTCTCTTCAGCCATTTGGCAAGCATTGGGGTATGGCAGTTCCTGCCAGGGTTGGCAATTGTCGGTTAAAGAGACTGCTTTAAGATTCAGAGCCAATCAAAGCCTCTGGATCATTTGTTGTGTTCTCAATAACTTAAACCAACAGGAGTTGCGGGTTTTAGCCCCTAAAAACTGAGAAACTTTGAAATATCTTGTCAAGATGCATTTCACATTCACACATTTGCCTGAAATAATGAAGCATGAAATAATTTGCCTCATGTTTTCCTCTTGAAAAACAATACGACTTCTGAAGGGATGATGGCATGATGGTGAAAACCTAATTAACAGTTTTGCCACATACAGTACACTGATGTTTGTTTTTTTCTTTTGTTTCTTTTTGGTAGGTACACTACTACCCTTAATATTACACTGATAACGTATCTGGAACTGCTGCCAAAATACTGCTTGGAAGTGGGACAGAACAGATCATTACCTGCTTCCTTATATAATGAATTGCTTCACTTCCACTACCTATTTGGGCCCTGTGCTCCAACCCAGCCTGCCCTGTCATTTCTAAAACGTCAACAGATGGTAAGTCTTTCTCTCTTACTCCCCTCATGTCGTGGAGTCTGTGGTCTGTCCACCTATCTCAAGGAATCACCCACAGTTTCTATTTTTAAGTCAGACTCAAAACATTACTTACATAATCTGTACTAGCACCCTTTCCTTCTGCAACTGCATGACCTTGCATGGCTGTGCCCCCCACCCCCACCCCCACCCCACCCAACACCACCCAACTGAAATGAAACATTTAGAGTGAAATGAAACTGCTGGATTACAGAGCCTCACAGTTGGCTCCGGTTTCTGCATGGTCTCTCTCCAGTTCTCTTTACCCTGTGGGACTCATGCCCTTGTCTGTGGCCTTCCCAAATTGACACATTTCACTTTCTTCCTGTTTTGCCCTCCAACCTCTAGGGAGCAACACACCCAAGCTGCTTTGAAAGCTACTCAGGGCTGCAGTTTGCGTCATATGGGTGTGTTGCACCTCTATCCTTGTGCTAACCTTTGACCAGCTGGCAGCAATTGCTCTATGTCCTAGCTCTCTAATGACATTTTATTCTCACTGCAAGGGTTGTAGTAACTACAGACATGGTATCATAGTAAGAAAAACACATCTTTTCAGACATCAATACTTTCAGTTTCCTTACAAAGACAGCTTCAGTCATGTGCTTCATTGCACAGGACAGTGCTTTCCTATTCATGATCATACTTTAAGTATATCTCCAGCTCTTGCCACTTGGACATCTGATTTGATTATCCATTTATTATTATATATCCATAATCATATCAACTTTATCTTTTTTGTTTGTTTTGTTTTTCACAATTTTTTCACCTAGCTTTAAGCCTTTTAGTGAAGACCAATTCCATTGATATACCTTACACTACTTCAGCTACTGAAATTTAAGTAATTTTTATGTGCATGTATTGCCTAAAGATTAGACTAGTAGTCACCCTTTTAAAGGCGATTAAAATTTTATAAAATTTTGGTTGGCTAATGATTTTTTGGTCTATTTGGACTATTTGGGGGCAGCCCTACATCTGAGGCCTTGTCCACACGAGCCCGGGTATTTTTGAAACCAGAGTTTTGCTCCGTGTCCACACGAGTGGTGTAATAAAAACACTCCGTACACACGCAACTGTGGAATCTGCTACCAAGTGACGCAATGCACGTGTGGAAGGCTGTTTTAACCAATCAAAATACAGTGGAAACCACTTATGGATCAAAAGGCTTGGGATGGAATCATTCCTATACAAATGCTGTTTAAATAATTCGTTATCAAGAAATCCGCTTATAGTGTTCATTTTTGGTCATTTTATGGATGAAAACATGCGCAAAAACAATTTCAAAACTACGTGTAGCCTATTTATTTTATTTTCGGCGGTGTCCCTTTGACGTGCACTGCTGCAGCAGCCTGCACATGTTGCTGCGCTGTGTCTTGACTCTTGTGCTGTGTGCATCACCTGGCTGGCTGAGACAAGGCTGTCGGTGCGGCGCAACTCTTTATCACTGGCTGTTGTGTTGTCTGTCAAAACATGGATGAATGAAACATATCCACTTTATATCGACCGCGGACGTCACAAATAAATTTTCGGCTTTTGGCTCGTTCCTCATCTCCGCATAGGCTCTTTTTTATCACTGCATGACAGCAGTGCGACCCCCCCTCCCGTCGTACCCGGTCTGACAGTGACATAGGCTATTGCCTGTTCATTCATGAAAATCATCCCGAAAAACTCTCAATCAAACAAGGTGGGGAATAAGAAACTGCGGCGCTACTGTAGTAGTTCTGTCATTTTAAAAACACACCGGCAGCGGCCCAGCTGATCTGTAGCGTCACTTGTTACTGTAAATGATGCTGTGTGGAAAACCAGCTGTGGTCTGTGATTGAGGGTGAGTTTGGAGCTGACAAGAGGATCGCCCTGACGACCGTTTTCGTTATATTTTTCTCATCGAAAAACTATACAAATAGCATTTAGATGATGTAAAAAAAAGAAAAAAAAGAAAAGTGAAATAATAAAAATCCACTTTGTCACCTCCATTTTTGCGAGCTCATGTCAACTCCTGCCGCTGCAAACAACCTCTGCGAGCTGGCAGTGTTTACATCAGCACGTGTGCAGCTATGACGTAAACGAGAAAAACAATCGCAGTTGCAGTGTCCACACGCACCCGGTGAAACCAACTCCGGCCGAAAACCCCACCCTGGACTCCGGTTTCAAAAAAACACGGTTTCAGGGTTCCAAAAGCACGGTTGCGTGTGGACAGGACATACAACCGGGAACATATGTTCACGGTTTCAAAAATACCCGGGCTCGTGTGGACAAGGCCTGAGTTTCATTTTTAAATTGATAGAACTTTCTGCACAGACTGCATAACAGCACAGACTGCATAACAGCTCACACCGCATTCGTACAGAGCACAGTTCTACACTCTTCACTCTTCAACTCTACGTTCCTCCTCAGTGAAAATTATAAAAAAAGAAAGTGTGTTTTTGTGTCTATATATAAACTCCGCAAAAGAATGTCAGAAATGTTTTTTCAGTAATTATTTTTTTATTTTTTTTCTAATAATACCAATTGTTGTTGTATTTTATATTAAGAAAAAAGCCTGATGAACCAACTTGTAAGGATTATATATGGTTGTTGAAGTTAGAGCACTTGTTGATTTAGAGTTTTGGAGGATGTTTTTGTCGTTTTGTTTTTTTTCTTCTTTCCGTAAGTTATATTTTCTGAAGAAGCACACAGAAAGCCCCCCATTCACCCATTCCCAGTCTGGAATGACTTCCATTTCATTTGCAAAAATGGAGCGAAAATAAACAGCAATCAACAGGGCCTGAATGGAAACAGGCATGAGAGAGATGTGAGGCAATGATTCTTGCTTTGAAGAAGGGCTTCTAAGAGCCTTCAGCTCCTTTCATGTATAATAGAGCAATAAAACAGGCACTCTCTCAAGCAGGTACTGTATTTCATTACCATTCCCTCTGGGCTAATCAGTATGCCCTCAGGAATGATTTCCCCATGTTTACCCAAACGCTGCAAAATAATACTGACAGATACTGTGATAAAGAGGGTCAAAAATGGTTGCGATTATAGGAGGAATTTAATTGTGTCATTGCTGTCTTTTACTGTGCAAAATTCTTCATTAATGTCATTTTAAGAAATGTTTCATCCCTCTTGCTACTCCACTAAACTAGTTTTATTCTCATTTTAAGCTATTTATTAGTCCGTGTATTTTCTCTAGTATTGAGAGAAATACAGAGAGACTTTTTTGCGGGATAAAATCAATAAGACAATTCAAGTACCAAGTGTGCAAGTCTAGTGTACAAAAGAAAGTGATTACAAGACCGCCAGCTGATGATGGTACCACCTGCCAGGGTGTTGTAGAACTTCAAAATTGTACTGACTGCCCTAAGGGGTGCTGTTTCATTGATTTAACCATGCAACTTGTGGGAATGATGCATTTCACCGCTGCAATCTGGCCCAAGCCGAAATAACCACCTGCCAACCCCTTAAAAGCTTGTTTTTGCCTCCCCAGTACGGTGTACATTTTAGGACATCCTCAGGTGTCAGGCTTCAGCCTCAGACTTTAGATGAAAAGGCATGAGGTCTTAGGAAAACCACTGTCAGGTGTCCACTAAACAGCCTCAGAAGAAAGTCGTCAGACCAAAAAGCGTCAGAAAAAAAGGCGTCAGACCAAAAGGTGTCAGAAAAAAGGCGTCAGACCAAAAGGTGTCAGGAAAAAGGCGTCAGGAAAAAGACGTCAGACCAAAAGGCGTCACAAAAAAGGCGTCAGAACAAAAGACGTCAGAAAAAAGGCGTCAGAAAAAAGACGTCAGAAAAAAGGTGTCAGAAAAAAGGCATCAGAAAAAAGATGTCAGAAAAAAGGTGTCAGAAAAAAAGACGTCAGAAAAAAGACATCAGAAAAAAAGATGTTCAGAAAAAAGATGTCAGAAAAAAGGTGTCAGAAAAAAGGCGTCAGAAAAAAGATGTTCAGAAAAAAGGTGTCAGAAAAAAAGACGTCACACCAAAAGGCATCACAAAAAAGGCGTCAGAACAAAAGACGTCAGAAAAAAGGCGTCAGAAAAAATACGTCAGAAAAAAGGTGTCAGAAAAAAAGACGTCAGAAAAAAGGTGTCAGAAAAAAAGGCGTCAGAAAAAAGACGTCAGAAAAAAGGCGTCAGACCAAAAGGCGTCAGAAAAAAGACGTCAGAAAAAAGGCGTCAGAAAAAATACGTCAGAAAAAAGGTGTCAGAAAAAGACATCAGAAAAAAAAGGTGTCAGAAAAAAGATGTTCAGAAAAAAGGTGTCAGAAAAAAAGACGTCAGAAAAAAAGGCGTCAGAAAAAAGATGTTCAGAAAAAAGGTGTCAGAAAAAAGACATCAGAAAAAAAGGCGTCAGAAAAAAGACATCAGAAAAAAAGGCGTCAGAAAAAAGACATCAGAAAAAAAGGCGTCAGAAAAAAGATGTTCAGAAAAAGGTGTCAGAAAAAAAGACGTCAGAAAAAAGGCGTCAGACCAAAAGGCGTCAGAAAA
Source organism: Trachurus japonicus (assembly GCF_045865225.1). Taxonomy (NCBI): domain Eukaryota; kingdom Metazoa; phylum Chordata; class Actinopteri; order Carangiformes; family Carangidae; genus Trachurus; species Trachurus japonicus. The sequence continues at coordinate 19,135,963 of NC_140912.1, forward strand.
AAGACGTCAGAAAGAAGGCGTCAGAAAAAAGACGTCAGAAAAAAGGTGTCAGAAAAAAAGACGTCAGAAAAAAGGCATCAGACCAAAAGGTGTCAGAAAAAAGGTGTCGGAAAAAAAGACATCAGATTAAAAACTGACTATTTTTATTTCTTCAAACTTTGATTTAACAGTCTGCAGACCATAACTTTTTTTTTTGCTGCTGTAAAATTAAAAACATCATGTTTTTAAATGTGACATGATAATTAGCACATACTAATTTCTTGTTATGTGTTATGTAATTGCTCATCAAAGCTTTCTGCATGAATGTATTTATCCACATACAATCATTGAAAATGAAATTGTTGAATATTTAAATAGGCTATAACTTTATTTATAGGTTAAAATGGCGTAAATTCAATCACATAACAAAACATGATGTTTTTCATCCTAGAGCAGTAGAAACAACAACAATAGCAATAAAAAGTAAAACCGTCAACACTTATGTCAGGCCGACATATCCGCGCTGTTCTGGCAGAAGCGCTGCACAAAGGAAAATCGCGCGCAAGCTGGAGCCCTCCATTCACACCAGATGCGCATTTCTCCATACCGGTCAACCAGCGCCTCTGCCTGTGTGTAGGCTGTGTGGGTCTGTGGCTGCGTGTGTGTAGTGTATGTGTGGGTCGACTGTGGCTGTGTGTGTAGGCAAAACGCAAACACACGGCTATTGTATTTGTCAATCGCAGTATTTTATTTTGAAAATTGCTTTAATCTTGAAAATTAACCGAATTCTCTTGTGTTTCTTTGGGTAACTTCCTGCCCAGATTGATGCGATCGTTCGCGACTCACACACAAAATAGACCAAAACGATCGCTGCAGGGTGCGAGCCGGCTGCGGAGTTGTGCGCGCCGCGGTGCATCTGGTTGTGAACAACACAATCGGTTAACAAGGGCGCCGGTAGGAAACAGACTCCGTTCCGCGTCTATTCATGGCACTTCCGCGTCCGGTGTGAACTGGCGTTACATATCGGAGACGCGTGTTCCTTTCGGGTGCAGTCTCTTTTCTGCACGACAGCTCGTTTACCGGTGTCGTGTTTCAATGACGTCATTAAATACAGCGATAGATAAATAATTTACTAGTCTGCTCCCCCCTCCAAAAAAAAAAGCCCCAACTGAATCAAAGTTTGAAGAACACCTTTTGGTCTGACATATTTTTTTCTGACGCCTTTTTTTCTGACGTCTTTTTTCTGACACCTTTTTTCTGACGCCTTTTTTCTGATGCCTTTTGGTCTGACGCCTTTTTTCTGACGTCTTTTTTCTGACGCCTTTTTTTCTGACGTCTTTTTTCTGACACCTTTTTTCTGACGTCTTTTTTCTGACACCTTTTTTCTGACGTCTTTTGTTCTGACGCCTTTTTTCTGACGTCTTTTTTTCTGACGCCTTTTTTCTGACGTCTTTTGTTCTGACGCCTTTTTTTTGACACCTCTTTTCTGACGTCTTTTTTCTGACAAAGACAGCTTTTTTTCTGACGCCTTTTTTCTGACGTCTTTTTTTCTGACGCCTTTTTTCTGACGCCTTTTGGTATGACGACTTTTTTCTGATGCCTTTTGGTCTGACGACTTTTTTCTGAGGCTGTTTAGTGGACACCTGACAGATGTTTTCCTAAGACCTTATGCCTTTTCATCTAAAGTCTGAGGCTGAAGCCTGACACCTGAGGATGTCCTAAAATGTACACCGTACCCCAGAGTCATCATAAGAGGAGAAACCATCGCATGTTACAAACATTCATCTGTACATTTCTATACATCCACAGCATTCTTTTCATGTTTACCGACATGCTGGTCCTCATGTTAATTTCAACAATAATTTCTCTGTGAACTGCTGTAGCAATTTGTTATGACATTTGTCCCTATTTGAATAAATGGCTGTTGGCAGCAGAGCAACTCAACCACAAAGGGTTATGAGCAACACATTCATCTTAATGTTAATGAATTCATCCATAAGATCTATAAGGTATTTTCTGAGCTGGTTGAGAATACAAAAATTAAAGGAAATGTTGCACTATAACAGTAGGCAAGGCAAGGTAATAGGCACCATGGTGGACGGCAGAAAGTGATATGTGATAAAGAAGACAGAGAGAGATTCTACAGCGAACAACAAAAAACAAACAGAATATTGTGACGAATGAGTAGATATTCTATTTCATGACACGGCTCTAGAGAGACCGGACTTGCAGATTTGCTAAATGATGCAATTTATAAATCAATAAAAGTCGTATTTTGATCAACATTATGTTTCAAATTAATTATCAGGAGGGGGTTATACATCCTGTCAGGATTTACTTAAATTGCCATATTTCGTTGCTGCTTGGGTTCGGAACTCAGAATTATAATAATAGCTTGGGGCCAGTCGGCTCCAGGTACAATTTTCATGGGTCCATTTGGGTTTGGGTCTGTCAAATTGGACCCTTGAAGACCTCTAGTGTGTTATAAAGTTAAGTCCATTCACTTGTATTAGTTCACAGTGCAGATCTGCCACCCAATATGAAGGACATGCTGACTTATCACAGCAACGGACCAACCCGCTCAGTGCGGTGTGCATCTATATATGTCGCAGTGCCAGCCCAGATCGAATATGTGCTAGCAGAAGCTAAAGCTATGGTTAACCTGGCAACTGCGGCTGTTGTCAGCGTGGTAAACGGGACTTGGTATCCTTGCGGAGGTGGGAGACACAGGCACAGTCAAAAACGTCTACTCATACACGCCACAACACAGTAATGGCAATGTTGTCAAATATTTTTCTTGAAAACTTAAATTTATATTGCACAATAATGACTTAAATCTAATGCAGAATCATTATTTCCAGTTATGAATTACTACGTGCACATGACTCCTATTTCCTCAAACAGACAGATACAGATGTATTAATAACTAGAAGTGCAACTAACTTTAAATTACATTCATATGGACTTTTTTTTGCTCTTAATTTTTGGCTTGCACAAGGCTTTATTTCCTGAGGAGGCTTTTTTTTATTGCTGCACTAATCAATATTTTTCTATTAAGACTGTCGAAACGTAAATGTGGAATGTGGCAGGAATCGTTTGTCTGATGAACCCACAAATGCTTATTATCCACGATCTCCAGTCTCTCTTAGGGTCATGAGGTATTTTAGCATTTCTCAGCTTTGATAAACACTACGCTAGCAGGTATTGGCTCCAAACACTTGTCTTTTGTTGTAGTTCTTAAAGAATCCACATTGATTCATCATAATGACTTGTGGCATTGTAATTAAAGTGGCTGTTATTTATTTTGTCTGGAGTAATCAGGACAATTATTCCTGTGGAGGCTATGGCAGTAAGAATTTACTGACTGGAAAATTCCTTTCAGGCCTCACAGCATTTTCACTGGTCCCCCTGTTTTTTTTAAAGTGCCTTAAAAAGGGTATTACGCTAATCTCAACAATCCTTGCACCTAACCCTTCATGCTGCTTTTGGTTTCTTTTGCAACCTGTCATACCCCAACTCAAGTACATACAGCCCATGCCGGCTTTTAAGTTATAGGTGATGACTGGCAGATTTGGTTTAAAGCACAGGCACCTCAGATCAAAAGACAGTTCCACTTAATAAAGACTTTATGAACTGTGATCATTTAATGCTGTCATTAACAGTGCATGGGTGATTGACTGGTACCCTTTTTCACAAACCTTTGCCCCCCATTACACTTAGTCTTGTTAGTGAAATTGCATCCCACATGTGTTAATATTCATCTAACACATTGGATATTTCCATGTGTATTTGCCCACATTGTCAATACTTGTTTACAATTTATGACCATTTTTCCAGGGTGACTAAATGCAGCAGGGCCCTTCACACTGAGCTAATGTGGGAAGAGGTGGTTTCCTCCATGATGAACTGCTACAAAACTGATCCCATTATTTCCAGGCCTGTGCCTGGCAGCGGCTGTAAAAGACATAAAGTCTTGGTGCTTAATCCTGTTAGTGCTGCAAACCTGACACTGCTTATTGGCTCCGTGGTAGTGTGTGAACATTCAGGACCTAACTGTTTGCCCTCTAAATATACTGTATGGAATTAAATTATAACAGTCATACCAGCCATTACTCTGATATGGACGGTTCACTCTAACAGAAACAAAACATGTGTAGAGAAATAAGTTTGTGTGGTCTCATAGAATCAGTGTGTATAAACTGTGTTTCAATGATAGAATTTTCAAAATGATTTTCAATGAATGAAGTTGGTGAGGGCACATTCTTGAATGTCATGATCATTGAGAAGGCAGCAAATGTTTTAGCATATCTATTTTAATTCTCCTTGATAGAGGGCGGGTGCAGATGACAAATGGAGTAAAGTTGCTTGTCAGCCTGGGGGATCACAGGTAGCTGTGGTTTGACAGGTCTTTGTCAGGGCTGGGATCAGGGGACCACATATAGAGGAGGGACACTGATGGTTTAAGGTGGAACCACACACTGCTGAAATGACTATAACACCATATCAAGGTCTGGTAAAGTCAGATTTTCATAGTTTACTGTACAAACTTGCTGTGAAATCCTATAAAATCAGGGAAGAGTTTGTCATTTAATTCAAAGAGAATTGGCAGGAGATAGGTTGGTTTGAAGCAACAAAGAGGTTCTTGACCAACAGTTTTAAAACCGCCCACTTTGATGCAGAAAATCACAACATCGCACTTGAAAATAAGTGTCCTATCGCAGAGGATAATGGACCAATCTGCATGGTAATGGATATATTTGGAACGGCAAGTGAGAAGTTAGACAAAGCTGAAATGGGCTGTCATGGTTTAGTAATTGTGCCAGGGAAAGCATACAATTGCTTCACATGGAAAGATGAATATAGCATTCAAGAAGAGGGAACTCTAAAAGACAAAAGAGGCTTGTCTGAGAATATTGACTTTTGGATAAATCGGGGGTTGTGAGATTTGGCATTTGGATTTGCCTCTTAAACTTAAATGTGTGTTAACGCTTAACGCTAACACTTCTATGAAAAAGCACTCTTTTTCAACACCAGGAAAAATGACACCAAATGTAGCAGTGTGGTCTGATTTAAAGCCTTACGCCGGGTTCACACCGGACGCCGAAGCGCCGCGAATAGCCGCGGAGCGGAGTCCGCTTCCATTCGGCGCCCTCGTTAACTGGTGTTGTAGTTCAGACTAGACGCGGAGCGTCGCGGTCCTCCGCGGTCGGCTCGCGCCGTGGAGCGCCAGTTTCGGCGTCTGCTCTATTTTGTGCGCGAGCCGCGGCCGACCGCGTCAATTCTGGCAGGAAGTCACACAAAGAAACACGAGAGAATCCGGTCAATTTTCAAAATAAAGCACTTTTCAAAATAAAATACAGCGATTGACAAATGCGACCGTATTTATATTTGTCAGACTCTCAACAGAGAACAAGAGAGATGAAAACACACACACACACACAGGATAGGGAGACACGGAGTGGGCTGGCTGCAGGGAGGAGGAGGGGGGGTCAAAACACACAAACAAACAGGGAAAGAGAGAGAGAGAGAGAGAGAGAGAGAGGCAGAGACGAGTTGTTGTAAAGTGAAGGAGGACGTGAAATTAATCTTGGAAGTGAAGTACAGGGAGTTGTTTGACCCACAGCACACGGTGTTATAATTATGAGGTTATTTACTTATCCATGATGTAAAAAACACAGCTCTGAATGTGAGTAAACAACAGCTGAGGAGCAGAGGCGCTCGCGACCGCCGCGGAGAAATCAGCGTCTGGTGTGAACTGGAGGGACGCGGCTCGCGCGCGATTTCCGCGGCCGCTCCGCGTCACGGCGCTTTCGCGTAACAGTGTGAACCAGGCGTTAGAGTCTTAAAGCAGAAGTAAGCGATCCGGTCGTTTTGGCTAACTTCTTGTCAGCCGATGGAGTTAGCAGTCCCCGCCCTCGTCCCTACGTCACCACATTCACGTGCATCCCTTGGCTGCACACACAGAGAGGACCGCCCCTTTATGCTGTTCTCTCTCCTCATTGGATAAAGGTTGTAGGATACAAGGAAAGTTTTCTCCTCGGCTTACAGCAGAGCAGAGTGACTGACAGACCCGTGTTTCGGACCAAACACTCTACTGTATGTAAGTGATTGCCATCGGAAGATATAACTATTTAAGACTTATATTAAAGCAGAAGTAAGTGGTCCGGTCGTTTTCGCTAATGCTGCGTTCCAGGCCGGCTTTTGAAATCGTAAATTACAGCTTCAAGTCACGACTTACGATTTTGTAGCGTTCCAGGCAACCCACTCGTGTTTTTCCGACCTGTTTTACCGGTGAAAGTCACTATAACGGCCACTCGTAACTTCCGACCGGTGAACTCGTACCAGATCGAACGGGTACGACTTCACGGTCGGCAAAATTCGAGTTTCCTTGAACGCACCATAACAGTCCTCGTCCCTACGTCGCCACATTCACGGTGTCCCTTGGCTGCACACACAGCCCTGCATGCCGTTCTCTCTCCTCATTGGATAAAAACTGTAGGATACGATAAATGTTTTCTCCTCGGCTCAGAGCAGAGCAGAGTGACTGACAGACCCGTGTTTCGGTCCAAACACTCTATATAAGTGATTGCTGTCGGAAGATATAACTATTTAAGACTTATATTAACACAAATATATCACTTACTTCTGCTTTAACACAAACATTCCGCTTACTTCTGCTTTAACATTGGCACATTTTCAAATCTATTTAAAACATAGCATTTTTTGTCCTCAATACTTAATTATCTTAATATTAAATAAATTATTTTAGATTTTTTAAACTTGAATTTGTTAATAACTATTCAATAAATATTTCTAAGATCTGGATTTTAGACTTCATTTTGTGATCAAGTATTGTTATGTTCTATATACGTAAGTGTATACAAGGCAACACAATTTATTCATTCATGGCATGATTACAGATACTGTATGCACTGTTCTTATATTTGCATCATGCATACATTGTGTAGTACAAATGATTACTCAAGTAGTAAAAGTCAATTGAAACATGGGTTAATGGAAAACATGTAAACCTACAGGATGCTGTGGAGAGTTCAATTGGTATGTGTGAGCATGTTATTGTGCAGAGGCAGAGTGTTTCATGCTTAATCTGCTGTCAGTGCTTGCACATCTAATCCCCATAATAATGTGTTTAACAATACATGACCTATACCCATCAGCGGGCACTTGGGTAAAAGCCTTGAGGCATAAAGTCCCACCAGAGACAGAGGAATCTAATCTTTTAGTAATGTTACATTTCAAGGAGTCAATTTTACAGCTTAAATAAAAAATGTGTGTGTTAAATTCTAGACAAGATGAAACAATATATTTTAGCAGCTGGATGAGCTTTGTCACCTAGCCCTCTAATGATGCATAGATAATCAGTGTTGAGATAATATAGTATTACATCTTGTTCGTCTGTCTTAGACTATACCTTTATAGGTCTCCAGTTTCCCTAAAACAGTCAACAACAGAATCTAAATCAGATATTTATTGATTCCTGCAGGAAAATTGCTTTGTTACAACTCTGCGGCACGTAGAAAGAGGAAGTAAATAAGTATGAAGGTAACAGAAACCCAGCAGTGGCAGAAAACACTTCAAGACAAAGATTGAAACTCAGCATGTGACAGATAAGATTCATCTAGTATTAGATGTTTCATTCCCATTATATAAATTCAGTTGTTAATGTGCTGCTGTTCAGATGTGAATTTAGTTTTAAATGCCTGCCTATCAGCAACAAAGCAAAGTGACACATGGATTTAACAAACTTTTGATATCTTTTAGGAAACATCTACAATCGCTGTCTGAGCTGACTTTCCCGTACTCTCCGTACTTTGTGCAGAAACCATCCATGTTTACCTGTTGCCTGTCTGTTTAATCTTTTTTTCTCTTTCTGATGTTACTCGTCTGTTCCTTTCATCGTATGCCAACTGTTATCTCGTCCTCAAGAAAACTGCCCTTTCTTCTCTCTCCACCGCGCCCTGCGCTCTCTCCACTGTCTGTACGAAAGCAGAAGTTGCTGTGAAGACAGCCGTGAACTTCAGAAGTTGGGGTGAACGCTGACAGTGCAGCGCAGGACTGATTGTGATTATAGTTTTGAGTGTGCTGCTGTCTGTTTTCACTGATGTGTGGGACACCTAGTCATTATTGTGTCATCTAAATGAAGTGATTGACTGAAAGTGAAAACTGTGCTCTGAGCAGTTCTATAGACAAATATTGTGTATCATCTGAAAAGGACAACCTGACTGATGAAAACACTTTGTGGATTTCTGATGGGGAAAATGTAATTTTGATTAATCAATTATATATTTTATGCAGTTATAAGCATCAAAGCATCTATTACAAGACACTTTTCATGAATTCTATATTTCAAATAATTTTGGGTAAAAACTACAAAAAGCTTTTGGTAAATTATTCATGAATTGCTGATTGCTGATTCGCTGTCAAATTTAATCAAACAGGATCTAACTAAACATTCATAGATGCACTTTAAATTAGGTTGAATGATGTTCCTGCTGAGTGAGAACCATGACAGATCCCTGTTCTCTGTAGCCGTTCGTCATGCACAATCCAGACCAAGCTGTGTTCAGTGCTTTCTGGCTTTTTGACAGACAGTTTTCCCACAGATAAATGGGCAATATCACCCAAGAATGTGATGCAAGTCCGATGAATTACACAGAACAAACATGCTGATATTGTATTAGTGACACATGCTGTACTTAAGTTAAGTTGTAGTTCAGAAAATAATGTTGTCACTCAAAGTTAAAAACAAAGCCAAACGTATTTTTACATACTTAGAAGCACACTTAATTAGTGCTATTGTATGAATTAGACACCAAGAAAGTATTGGTAGCCTACTGTACGTAGCAATGTTTTTTCTTACAGTGAAGAAGGCAATTAAAGGCTATAGAAGGAAGGAGGTAGTTAGTACATGTCTAAAGGTAGCACAATGTATCGTTAATGTGCTTGCACAGTATGTGGGATTTTTGATATGCATTGATATTCTACTGATAAAAGGCTAAAATGTGAATTTAAGGACCACATGGATACACATGGACTGGTAATGTTCAGTCTCTTATTTTAGCCTTTAAAGGATAATTACCGTTTTTTTTTACAATCTGGTCCTTGTTTCTAGCATAAAATACAATCATTTACTCACCCAGATAACTTTGGTGTCATTACAAGTCGTTCCGATGAAATTAGATCCAGCCGAGAGCCGCGTATATCTGTATAATGCGAGAACGGAGCACGCAATGCAGCCTCTAAATAACACATTATCCACCGCAAAACTTGTTTAATTTGACCAATATTTTGTTATGATAGGCTAGTGCTAGTCCCCTCTGAGTGTGGGCTGACCTGTTATCAACATCCGGCATCTGTAGGTTGACCTACTAACCTCTGACATATCATCTCCGACCGCGGTGCGGCGCGGCTTGTTGCTACTGCTAATGCTATGGTCCGTTTCTGCGTGTTTCTGACTTGTCAGAACAAAATGACCAGCTGGACAAAGTTCAGCTTCCACAGGCTTCCTCTCCGCAGCCTGGACTTACTAAAGCTCTGGCTATTTGCGCTAAAAATGGACCCGAATGCCGAAGCGGAATTATTATTATCAGAATGAGCTGGGCAGCGGTCGGAGAACCTGGACTGCACTGAGTTTTATACCATGATAAATCAAAGACTGTCCGTGTCCGATGATAGCTGAATAATTGAAAGTATTGAAAATTTTAAGTTGAATCAAGTGTGGCGCTAAACCGAGAACGAGAGTGATTGTAGGAAAGATGCCCTCTCAAGGTTTCCCAGGCGGGATTCAAACCAGCAACCATGGGATTGACATGGGTTGTTTGAAAAAAAAATGAATTAATTTAATTGTTCTTTTAAATAATAAAAGTAATAATAATAAATAATAAAAATGTTTGTGCTTTAATTCACTTTTCATCATTAGAGGGGTAGATACAAGGTATGTGCCCACCAGATTTCTAGATTTCTAGAACAGAGAGCACAAAATGGAGGCTTATAATATGCATAAAACATTGAGAAAAATCTGGGCACAAATGGGTTAAACCTACAAACCTTATTTTCTCAGTGAAAGCCATCCTGGCAGTGGAGTTCAGAGACTTGAAGCTGACTAAGGCACATGTTGTTTTTCCTTTATTTCATCACCTGTCTTTAGCTTACCCATGTAAAGCACAACTAATTAAGATAAAACCGGCACTTCGAGCATTTGTTCTGCTTCAAAAACTTTCAATGTGTGCATACATCAATCACAGTTGTTCACAGTACAAATACTGTCCACTTGCTGGAATGAAAAGTCTGCCAAACACTGTGGCATTGACTTTTTACATTACCGGTTCATATGATATTGGTTGGTCAAATGATGAAAGTTATTAATCAATCACACGTTAATCATCTGCAGTTTTAATTACACATGGGGCAAATTAATCACATTGAGGGAAACATGGTTGACGTGTTTGAATTGGTTTAATGTTTACATAAATATGGAGAACAGATTTCTGGTATTGTGGGTTGCTTCTCTTGCTTATTGCAAGGTAGTGTAGGAAATATTTTTTAAACAGTTAAATGCTAAATCAAACACACATTATACATGCCTATAACAACCTTGTTCATCTTTCTTCACATTAGCTTCTGCATGCTAAAGCTTCGAGAGGTTATTATGCATTTTGTACATGTAGCACGTGTTGTTGTTGCAGGAGGCCATCAGCCTGTGTGCTCCTCTCTGTGCACAATTTTTTAAAAGCAGGGGAGCAGGGAAATGGAATTGCTCAGATCTGTAATTAATTCACTCAGGTAATAAAGTGCATGTGATCTGAGGATGTTCTTGGCAACTAATCACACAGAGAGAGCTCTGTGTTTGGGGCCAGATGTAATGTCTCATCTCTCTCTCCAACCTAATTACTCTTTATTTTACAAACAGAGCATCGTAAATAGCACTTATCCATTATTCTTTCTAATAACTATGGTTCCCTCGCTCTTCAGCCCCCCAAAAGAGGGCAAGCATAGTAATTACTGGAAAATCAATGGACTTAATCATTATGGTGGAGGGTATTCTTATGAGATTGTTAAGGTTTGGACAGAACACTAAGTGAATGCGAAAGGTGCAGGACATGTTCTAGCCTCGCCAAACCTCAGTATTAAACTGCATGACCAAAACCTAGAATTGAAAACAGTGAAAAACAAGGACTTTTATTTTTCCAGTTTAGAGACACGTTTGTTTTGAGTAGGCTAAGGATGCTATTTTAAATCTTTTAGGAATGGATACCAAATATAATAAAGAAAAATGCTTGCACTGCAATATTAAATTAAATTAGTAGTTAAAGTAGTTAAATGAAATATTGAAATCAAATGTATGTGCATTTAATTAATTTGAAACTATATATATATATATATATATATATATATATATATATACATATATATATATATATATATATACATATATATATATATATATATATATACATATATATACATATATATATATACATATATATATATATATATATATATATATATATATATATATATATATACATATATATATATATATATATATACATATATATATATATATATATATATATATATATTTTTTTTTTTTTCTTGGCTATATTTCTAGCTATCATTATTGTTATTTATAGGCTATTTCTTGACATTAACAAGTAATTAACAGCCTGTAAATTAAAGGGTCACCAACATTTTTGGCTTTCCGTCTTACTAAACAGCCGGAGTATTGGAAGTTGAAGCCGAGAGGCCCATCCTCCATTAAGTGTTTTTGTTTTTTTGTTTATGTCTAGACAACGTTCCCAGGCTCTTATTCTGTGTCCTGTTCTAGAGCTGAGTCTCCTCTATTTGTCAAATGAGCCAGCCAGCCAACTGAAGCTGAACGGCCACTGCTCCTGCAGCTATAGGTGCTCGCTCTTGTTTGCAGCCATCGCACTCCGTTGAAAAGCTGCAGACACAAGCTGTTTTCAAGCCTGATGAGCAGCAGGGAGGTCTATCAGTGACACGCAGATCAAGTAGCGTAGGGGACATACCAGGCACCAGTTGAAATGACCCAGGCTTTACCAACATTTTTGCAAAGTTAATGAGGTGATATATGAAGTCACTGAGCATAAAAGGACATGCAGAATATTGGCAGGATTTGCTCAGGTGGTGATAATGGATTTTAATTGTGGGCACCTTTCTGTCACACAGATATTAAGATGGATATCATGAGTCCATATTTTTATCAGATCTCCCATCTGAATTCTATATAATTCTGTGTCACTCTCAGATCTATTTTTTCCACCTCAAAAGGTACTGATCATGGCTGAAGGAACCAAATCATGAATTAAGAAAACAAGAAGAAACTGGTAAATAATTTCTTGAAAAAAGACATTAAGGACATGTCCAACTGAGAATATACCTCGCCCCAGGCAAACTCACAACATGCTGGAGGGATTACATTTCACATCTGGCCTGGGAACGCCTCGGGATCTCCCTGATAGAGCTGGAGGGAGGTTGTGTCTGGGGACAGGGAAGTGGATTAGTTTTCTTAGCCCATGACCTAGACCAAAAGAAGAAGATGGATTATTTTTCATATTTATTCATGCTTTTTATATCAAACATGACTTTTTAAATTCATTTTCATGTTCTTACTCTAGATGCTACATCTTTTAATTACTACAGAACTAGGGTTTTGCCGCACATTTATTTTGATTTTATTTTTTTTGGTCAATCATGTCCCCTTAAAATGATGCAAATTAGCATCTACAGCATGTTGACTTTTATCACTGTTTTTCATTACTCCATCCATGTTGTAGGCTACTGGTCCAGGACAGTGGACTCTTTTATCAACTCTTCATCTACTAGCTCTCTGTTGCTGCTTCCTGTTGTTTCATTTACTCCCTGTAAATTGATCATCAAAATAACTGTTTGTTTTGTAGATGCATTTCTGATGAGCAATCACTTTCAGCACTTGCACATAATTTGCATAGTTTTCTGTGCACTGCTCCACAGTGAAGGTTTACTTGTGTTTTGCCAGTTGATTGTTTTTAATGTGAAGCAGCAGTAGGAACTGTTTGATCTGCACAAGCTTACTGTAATGCAGCTCTGACAGAGTGAACAGTACTAAAATATAAATCAAATTAAAAACTTTAGATTGCATAGCTGAGAATCAAGTCCAAACTGACTTGACACTATTGAGTATTTTAAAATCCCTGTGATACATTATAAGCAGCCTCTGTAAAATGTTTACATTCCTTATGTTTTTTACCCAAAGCTGAGAACAGGGAAAATACTTCACAGTACTTGCAACCTTCAAAGATGCTCTAACATAAAAAAAAAACCCAAACAAACAAAAAAGAAAAACAGCAACCTTTGTATATGTTAGTCAACTGAATTTAACATCTGTCTGCCATCATGTCACAGCAGGGTGCTATGTGTTTCATTTGTTGCACCCTAATACAAAAGTGTTTAAATTGCTGAAAATCATGTTTCACTGATAACACATCACATCTTTAAGCAAGAAAGAGTTCTGATATGACTTTTGATGTGCCACCTTTCATGTTGATAAACATTTGCATTGAACTGTAAATCTTAGATGAGAGCTGCTACAGTATAGTGGAGCCAAAAACAAAGACGATAAACAAAGATTAATGGCACGAGAAATTTCTACAGAGCGTGATTATACAAGATAGAAAGCTTATCTATAATGCAGGGCTCTCGGTGTCACGCATTAACATTGGTGTGCGACAGGTTGACACAAGGCGATTGTAGAGAATGTGTAGATGTTACATAATTTATACGATAAAACTTGTGTAATGCATAAATCATCTACTTAAGTCGTAACATTACATCATGTAGGTTGTGTTTTGATTTGAGGCAGCATAGCCTGCCAAATGATTAAAGTTAATTTTGTGTGATGAACTATAGCCCCCCCCCCCTACAAAAAAAGAAAGAAAAGAAAAGAAACAAACAAACAACAACAAAAAACCTACTTGTCATAATGTATGACTCCCTTTCTTTCCCTTGAGTGCTAATGTAAGAGATGAGTAAATCAATAATGCAACTAAGTATTTAAGATAATCCAATTCTAGGCACTACTATGAGCCAGCATCTTCTTTTGAGAGGCAGCAAAGCCTGCAACAAAAGCAAGAGGATATTTTTTCTTCTATGTTACAGCTTGGCAGAGTCTTACTGAGAGAATGGATATGGAAAATCTTAGAAGTGACTAAAAAGAAACCTTGTTTCAAACCTTTATAACAAGTCGACTTTACAGAAAATTGTGGCTGCCGTGCTAGCTGGAGCCACAGAAGAAACTGGTTTCACTGTTAATGAATGCTTAATTCATCTGAGAAGATAATGAAGATTGATGGAAAACGATAAAATGTCATTATTGCTGTGTAAATTTTGTTCATTATTCATCTTATAGAATTCAATTACAGGTAGTTGATGCTGGAACACAACATTAGCTATTCACCTGAATGTATTTCTTTTCAGGATATTCTTTGAAAAATATGCATACAATAGGTAAACGTTTTTTTCCACTTTGTTGAGGTAGAGCTGAACATTATTTTGTTTTATTACAAATGCTTGCTTCATTATCATAATGCATTTTGAATTAGGGGTTTTTATTGGGGCACATATACGTTTCTGAAGGAGACAAAAAGCTTTAGCGTTATAATTGTCTTTCTCTGCATCAGGAATACTGTATTAGAGACAAGGCCTCAGGGTCAGAGATTGGGCCATCCCTGGCCTTCTAGTGGATGGGGACATCTGAAAAACAAAGGAGACCAAAAATTTGTCTGTCTGACAAATCTCCCAGGCCAAAGCATTAGAGCTCCCTATTTTCCACTACCCAAGGATGAATGCACCAGTGAATGCTCAACTGATTTCCCTATTACAGCAGTTATTATCTAATGCAAAACAGCCCTATACGTGAATTGCTGGGCTGTTTAATGTATATTGAAAAAAGGGACAAATCCTGTACTATTGGAACTGGGTTTGGAAGTGTTCAGAGAATGGTTCTCTGCTGTCACACTCTGCCTCCCAAGTGTATAGAAGTACAGCATTAGTTAAAGGCTTTTCATTGAAAGCCTGGTCATGAACAGCATTAGAGAATCAGTAGAATCCATTAAAATAAAGAGCACTACTTAAGACTAAGTGAAATCTCGGCAGATCCATGGCTCTTTTAACCGCTACGTTTGTTTAAGCTTAAGATTGCCTTAAAACCTAACCCATCAACCAAAGCATGAATGAATGCTCCCCTACATGACTCTCTGCGGCTGGTGCCCCAAACATCCATGTGTGGACACTGAGTTGCTGAGTGATGGACATGGTATTTGATGATACAAAATCATGAGGCCTGACAAAAAAAACAACAATTTTTCGGATGCAAATACCTTCTGATTATGCCATCAATTGTGCAAAGTGGCATTTGGTGGATGTGAGCGGTGACACCCGTTGAAGTGAACAGCAATAATTCAGCATGAGATCAAGAAACATAGTGAACACAACTGAGCAATAACTAATGATTACAGGGCCCAATCTGCAAGGAATTCATGAGCTCTATCATGCATGCAATTTGAAAAAGTCACCTGAAAACATCTGTGGTGGTAAATGTAGACAAAAAAATCTCAGTGTGTCGTCTGCTGTTGGAAAGAAACATCCACTGTTGGTGCTGTAATTAGGGTCCGGGCAGCTAAGCTGCCGGGACACTATTGTATTCCTAGGAATTCTTCTTCTTCTTCTTCTTCTTCTTCTTCTTCTTCTTCTTCTTCTTCTTCTTCTTCTTCTTCTTCTTCTTCTTCTTCTTCTTCTTCTTCTTCTTCTTCTTCTTCTTCTTCTTCTTCTTCTTCTTCTTCTTCTTCTTCTTTCTTTCTTTCTTTCTTCTTCTTCCAAGGAAGTCATACTTCCCATGGGCGAAAACTCACCAAACTTTGCACAAAGGTTCAGTCCCATGCCAGATGCACTCAACTCCAAGGACATGTGCCCCCCCCTCCTAGGGGGGGCACAATAAGCGTTTAAATTTAAAAACTTTAAAAATTCCTACCAAACCAACGGTAGATGCTACAGTGTTGAAACTTCACCACAATGTAGCCTCAATACTGCTGAAACTTTTGTCCACTTAAACTTATTACAAATTATGAAGTCCATCACTCTGTTTTTTTCAATAACTGTAAAACTTTTAAAATGTATCTCCTCCCACAATTTTTGCTCAATTGACACCAAACTTGCTACAGAGCATCTCCAGACCGTCCTCCACAAAACTTGTTTCTCGGATTTTTGATTAAGCAAAAATTGAGCCTACAGTGCATGAAAACGTTTGACTGTAAACAGTACTGTAAACATATACCATCAAATTCTTGCTAAATACATTTTCAAACTTCCTGAAAAAAAATGAGAATATTCTGGAGTCATGGTTGATGAAGTTTAGCAAATATCAGAATTTTAATTCAAAAACTGAATTTTTGAGAACATTTTGAATTCTGCTCTCATGGGAACAACTGCAGTCAATGTGAGAGTGGAATTTATAAACATCATATTTTCTCTTATGAAGCAAAACACTTATCATTAAAAACAAATCACCAACATTTCCATGCTGTCAAGATGCAATTTATGTATTATCAGATTTTTGTTTAGATGACTGAATTATTGACATTTTGACCATTTCATCACAACAGCTGCCCAGGCACTGGCTCACCTGAGTGGATAAATGAAGCTACACAGCAGGTCTCACTACCAGCCAATTAGCTCAGCGAGTTAGGAGCTGGTTCTTGGTGTCAGAGATTGTGAGTTCGAGACCCAACAAGGATGATGATGACAGATCAAGATGTCACATGTCCTCAAGCTGTTTTGCTGTCTAAATGCAATTTATGTATTAACAGATTTTTGTTTAGATACTTTTTGAAATCTGCCTTGACAACAGCTGCCCGGGCACTGACTCACCTGAGTGGATAAATGAAGCTACACAGCAGGTCTCACTAACAGCCAATTAGCTCAGCGAGTTAAGAGCTGGTTCTTGGTGTCAGAGATTGTGAGTTCGAGACCCAGCAAGGGAGATGATGACGATGATGATCCAAATAGCTTGGACTGGACCATGTGCGAAAGCTCTTAACATCTTAGACTCATAGTAGATGTTTGACAAATACATATCATTATTTTACCTCAAAAACTGATTTTTCTTTTTACTGTGGTTTCAAATCTGCCTACACGACAGTGAATGGCTTACTCAATTTGTGAAGCCACTGTTCAATGCCACGTAGCTCAGTGCGATAGACAACAGTCTTTGGTTCCCGAGGTTGTGGGTTCAATCCTCAACTTATGCAAATTGAACATTATAAGGTCAACTGTCCTGTCTTCCTATTCTCCTGTTTGTTGCTCAGAATTGCCTAAATTTGCCCAAAAGTAGCCCGGACCCGACCCATCGCTGCGCAGCAGCTATAATTTTACATTGTGATCTCTACTTAGATCCAAATCTTAAAAGGATAGTTCAACATTTTGGCAAATTTGCCTTTTTCCATAATCCCTATAGTCAAAGGGGTAGGTTCATTACCTTTAATTATTGGTGTAACCCTAACTCTGCGCTCTCATGGAGAAGTTGTGACCTGCGCATTCGCCACATGTAATAATAATGTAACATTAACTCTTTCGTGACCACACTAATTGCTCAGCACATCCGCTCCGGACCACATGTTTTTGGCTATTTTTTTACCTTTTTTCTCACGTCGAACCGAACTCTGTACATCACCTAGAAACAAACGGTTTTCACGTGGTTGAAGAGTGACTTTCCAACGTGCTCCTCGAAAAAACGGCGAGTTTTTCCGCCGTTTCGTTTGTGAGTACGAAGGAGAAGAAGAGAGCTGGGTTTCTCCAAAAACGGAGCTCCCGCTCTAGTTTCAGAGAAAAATGCACTTTTGTGTCAAGTGGCAATCGGCTCATTTTACCGGTACTCTGCAGTGTGGCATGTCTCCCAAATCATTTCTACGGCTAAATAAGTATTTTTGTAGGCAAATCTGGGGTGTGTGGCAGCGTGGAGTGCAGCGGTGCGGGTCTCTGGCTGCAGCGGAGCAGCTCCGTGACACTCCTCTGTGACTGGCCGGCCATGAGTGCTCTGGGGCGGCGGCGGCTCACAGCACCCGCTGCACGGTGAAAACAGCAGTGACAACGTGCTTTCAGATCCGAGTCTCCAAACCAGAAACATTTGTAACAGCACCGGGAAAAAAAAGAGTCGCCAAGAGGGTTTGGAAAGTCGCCAGATTTAGCGAGAAAGTCGCAGCACTGTAGCCGACAGCTGCACAGCACAGATTACTCAGACAAAACCAAGATCACAGTTTATAAAAAACATCATGTTTTGATTGTAGTTTAAAACAGTTTTTACATATCAGAGGACTACCATATTCACACACAGGGTACCTCAGAGTGTCTATTATCATAATCTGTAAAAAAACGGTTTTGACGAGTTAACTCGTCAATGGTCGTGAACGTTCGGCAGGCTGTGACGAGTTAACTCGTCAATGGTCGCGAAAGAGTTAAGAGACAGAGTTTGTTTTTGTTGGCAAATGCATAGCTAAGACACGGCTGCTGGGTGACGTGCTTTCAAAAGAGTTCAGAGTATTTGCTTTGTGTGTAGTAATATACACGATTATATCATAGCGTGGTGAATGTGCAGGTCACAACTTATCCATGAGAGTGTTTTGGAGTTGTTGGATTTTATATTTGATGAGTTTTGAGGGACAGGGCACCTGGACTGTTTGCTGAGCAACTCGCGTCTCTGCCCAGTGGATCTCAAAAACAAACATGCACTGACAATTAAACCTACTCCTATGACTATAGGGATTATGGCAATAGGCCAATTTGCCAAAATGTTGAACTATCCCTTTAAAACACAGTCAGATTTATTTATGAGCATGTCAACATGTCACTATGCAGCTTCAGCCTAAGAGCATAATTGACATATATCATCTACCTTAACAATAATTATACTGAGCATATGGTCAGGCTTTATGATGGAAAATTTCCCATAATTCGCTGACAAAATTAAATATAAGAAAGCATTATTATAATGCTCAGACTCACTAATCATAATGGATGTCTCTATGACATAAATAATTAATTAAAATGGTATAAACTATAAAGTACCTGAATGTGATTTTGTTTTTTGGCTGAACTTCGTACGTAACATTCACTGACATAGTGACTGTGCATCACTACATATTTCATTGTTGTAATGTTGTGTGTGTTTTCCGTCACCTCCTGCACCTGCACCAAGTGGCTTATTCCCTATCTATCAATAAATTAAAATAACTATTGTCTTGATGTTCCTCTATCCTTAAAGTGGCTCACTTTGTCAAGCTTTGTTTGATGCAACAAAGTACACTATATGAGTTCACAGACAGGTTCAGGTGTCCACACATGAGTGTGTTAAGGAACTGATGGGTGAGTCAGGTTTAGAGACCAGTCAGGCATGATGATGTGAGGCTTGGGTCAAGGTTAACGTCTTCCATCAGACGTGGCTTAAATTGCATAGGAACCCTCCACCAGTCTTTCCCAACATGGAGTAGACAGTGAGCTCCCTCTCCTAACATGACCTTGGTTTCATCCATTTTTCATGAGACAGAATGGCAGAGGGAGGAGGGCATGCCAAGCTCACAATAATTAGTCAGCCAAATCAAGGCAAATTTTACCCCTGTCTGTCCTTATATAGTGCTTCTATCCCTGTCTGAGTCTTGAGTGAATTTTACAGAGCGAAGTGAGGTGGTACATCCACTATATCAAAGAAAGGTCTATGGTAGAAAATAGAAAATAAGAGAACATTTGCATACATGAATTTCAATATATGAGTAATATACTCAAGCCTTTATACTTATTTTTAACATTCCAGATTTTTGCTCTGTCTTCTGTATGAAAATTAGCAATTTGTGAGAAAGAAAAAATATCGAGTGGGAAGCCTCTCTGCAAGCGAGAGACAGGGAGAGAGAGAATGAGAGACAGAGAGAGACCCACGCAAAAGGTCTTTGCAAAGCAAAAGCTGTCAACCAGGGATTAGTAGAATGAGCAGAAAACCAACAATAGGCAGCAGCTTATATACTTTAGAAGACAGGATTTCAATTTTAATCCACTATAAATGAGAGGGGGAGAAAGCATAAAATACAATCGCCACTAGTGGGCCTAAATATCCACACACACGAAGCTTATATTAGAAATGTGGAAGATGTGTTGAACAATCGGGAGACAAAGGAAAGAGAACAAAAACTTGGTTAACATTAACAGTACTTTTGAGGGGCGCTACGTGAGTGAGTGACTCCTGGCGGGCCCAGCCAGTCTGTGATCAGGAAGGCCACCCTGATCACAGAAGACCTCTCTCACCCCTTCCACCACTGTTTCCAGTTGCTGCCACCAGGCAAACATTATAAGGTTCCACTGGCCCTTCATCTCCTCTACAGTAACCACCCTGAACAATCAAAAATGAACACTTTGCTGCTTTTAGTAGCCCTCACCTCCTTTTTAGCATGATTGTACTTAAAAGTTGTTGTTTTTTTTTAACGTTTTTGTATTTAATGTTTGTTTTAGGTGTTTTTATGAGCCTGTCAAAGAAGAATTTCTATCTATCCATCCATCCATCCATCCATCCATCTAGTGATGATAAGGGAGGAGAGAGCGTAAGGCTGCTCCTGCTGCAACTGAGACACTGTAATATCCGAGACGTCACTCCAGCAGCACTGTGGTAACCAAAACCCACGCTGTACAACACAGTGACTCTTCCAGGTACTGGCAAAAGAAAGACTCAGGGAGTCAATAATGAATTATAGGCCTAAATCTGCTTTATATTCCACGTGGCCCAAACACGTGCCTCATCTTGATTTTCAAACTCACAGCCAGGGCAAGCCTCCTTTTATCCCTGCATCATTTTTTTCATTTTCTTTTTTCATATCAGCCATAGGCTCCATTAGCCTTTTGTTCTTAAATAATAACCTTATACCACTGCCATCTGCTCACTGGCCTGGTAATTCACAGAGAGCTGCAGCAATACCAAAAGAAATTCTGCTCAAGAATGTGAAGAAATGGAAAAAAAAGATGTGGGGAGAGAAGCAGGAGAATTAAGAATGACTCCGTGTCACATATCACCGAATCTGAACAAATACTAATCAATGTCATGTGAAATTCCTACTTTTGTTGGCTTTTAGAACTTATTTCATTTTTTTTTTCTGCCAGATTGAATAGCCTGAGAGATAGCCTTGTAATAGAGATTTTTCATCAGCTCTTTCTCTTTGTGTTTATGCTCATCACTTGAGTGAGCTCATGTTTTGTGCATGGGAGCAGTGTCCAACTGGAAGAGATTGGTCGGTCATCACTGACCTCACATGGGGCAAAAGGTTTTCTCGGTCTTAGCTGATGCAAAACACTGCGATCATGGGTGGGCAGCTATGGAGCTGTTGGATTTGTCATGCTGTGACAGTAGAGTTTTGGGTAGGAGGCGAAAACAGTAAACTCAAATTTAACAATGTATTCTTGTAAAAGATTGAACATTTTAAGTACTTGTACTAAGAAATATATCCTGCAGAGACTTTGAGGGGAAAAACAGAATATCAAAGCTAAAAGCATCTGAACCATGAAATCTATTTTACTTTTCTAAATCTCCATTACTATTAAATCCTCATGTTTCAATTGTATTATGAGCTGCTTGTCGACAGAGGACCAACCAGGGACCATGAAAAGATTGAGAAATCTGCCTACATGGAGCCTTTGGTAAAACACTATACCCTTGTGGATATATTTATTAAAACCAGATACTGTGTTCTAAGGTGGTACTCCATTCATTCCAATGAAGCCTAAGTCAATGAGTAGCCCATATGCTTAAAAAAAAGCCTCCACAGGTTCCTCAGTGCTTCTCCAGCTGAGCCGTTTGAGAGGATGCACATCTGAGGTTCCTGCTGGCCAAACTGGCTGATTTCCAGTTGGTTCCCCAAACACAATACACCAAAACCCCCAAAAACGGTAACCCAAAGAGCAAAAAGTCTGAGAGGCCACTGCTGACGCTACTGAATATAAATATAAAAATATAAACTAAATACGCTTTTTTCTTTATTTGTTTGTATGGTTCATTCCTGCTGCAGTAACTCCACTTCACTACTAAAGTTATTTTTACGTTTGGAGTCCGAGATTTTCGTTTGAGCATTTTAACTTTCTTTCTAACTTCACCTTCTTAGCTCAGTGCCTGTGGGTTCTGTGTGCACACGGCCCTGCAGTCCCATGCCCTTTAACGGACATTGATGAGGCGGTTACTTATGCTAATCATATGTTAAATAAGATCACCTGGCATGCGCTCTCAACTTACGAGGAGATGGCATTCATCAATGTGAGAACACACCTGTGAACAATTCTGCACCTTAAGAGCACATTGATGAATCTGACGTAGAGTTCTCTTAAAGGCCGCATGCTGTGCACTTTTCTCTGGGTTTATTTACCTGCTGATATCCCTAACAAGATGTATCATTGGTGTTGAGTACCTGTGATCTGCTTAATATCGTTTATACTGCCCGTTTCGGTTGCCTCTTTCTGGAGCTCTAGCAGGCACAGGTCATTTAGCCAATCAGAAGAGAGAATGAGAACCTCTCCTCTGATTGGCTGACTGTTTTTGAGACCAATCACAGGCAAGTAACTGAAACCTAAGCTGTATTCATAAGAACAGCTTGAGAAAGACTCCAAGAAGATTGTTGGCGTTGGTGACTGAGGCCCATTGTTTCTGAAAAGTTTCAGTAGTTTTGAATTCCACAAAAAAAGTTCTAAGAGAATAATATTCCACTACTGTAATTTTACGGCACCATAAGGTGAACCACAGCCTCAGACAGCCTCTGCTATGACAGCATGACATCAGGACTTTAGAGATGACATGGTAACACCCCCGCTTTCAACTAAAATTTGTTTTCTGACATAAGTCAGCTTTACAGCATGGTCGTACTGTTTCCTCAGCATAGCTGGGCAAATCAGGTTCCATTAATGTCACTGTGTGAGTGCTAAACCACTTACTCCTTCTTTGCCTATTTACTTTAGAATTGTGTAAGAAAGAAATCTCCAGACCTGACTTTAGAGTCTCAGTATGAGAGCATCAGCATCAGTGTTCAGAAGCATCAGCCTGTAGACAGATTAAGTTTTCAGAGTGACTTTTAATTCTGTCCTAAAATAACAGTGTCCAGCCTCTTTTGGTAAATGTTCAACTAGAATCCTCTCCTATCGAGGAGATATGAGGATCCACTATTTTTTTTAACCCAGGCTCAACATAATTATTTGCCTTCTTTGCCTTTATATCTTTTAAAGCTACACTTTATTTAACAGACCATTTTGGATGAATTACCATTTACAATGAGTTCTTAACTGCTGTGATACAACTGTAAATTATTGTAAGCATCTAATGTTATCTGCTGTCTCTCTAAGAATACATTCAACTGAGTAATTAGCGGCAAATGTGAATCATGTTTCATTCACAGAAAACTCAAAAAAATATTTAATGATTTAGAATTTCCATTAAAATCCATGTCAGCCTTGGTACATTAATTGTATTTTAACACGACCACTGAAGGAAATCGGCCCGATGAGAGAGATGGCCAACATAGAGATGGAATCAGGAATCAGCCTATAAAGAAAGCAAATGACATCTGACCCTTTCACAGGAGGGAAAGTGTGGAACGTCACAGAGGGAAAAGAAAGAGGGAAAATGTATACCATTATTATTAAGTACTCAGAGAGAGGAACGAGAGAGAAGGTTAATTCCTGTTCAGCCCAGCCTGAAGAAAGCACGCATTACAATGGTGCACTCTAAGCACATGGGAGACAAATTGGATTCAAAGTCCCATCTTTCAATAAGTCACTCGACTGGGCCTTTCACTTGTTATATAAATCACTTGTGAACACAACGAGAGAGGCTGGGCAGGATGCTTATAGTGTACCTCCAGATACAAGCAATTGTAGCCCACAAAATAAGTGTGCTAGAATTATATTCTTTATGCCTGAGAGGGCTTTTCAGTGCAAGAGTCTTTCGAATCCGGACTCTGACTCACCAATAAGCTCATATTTATTTGTTTCATGAGAGCAGATTCCCTGCATTCCGTGTAACCATTCTCTTTTCATTCTATTCTTACTCACATGGTATTACCCATGGCGTTGCTGAAGATTGACAGACGCAAAATCCAATAGCACTACTTAAAGAGATGCAAATGAGATGTGTTGTCTGTGAGTGAATCAAACAAAACAATCTTTTTCCTGTGTGTGGGAGTTTTATAATGTGTCTATAATGTGCTCGCTTTTCTGAGTCGATGGTTAGGCTAACCTATTGATCCAGATGAGCTCACTTTAGCTCAGTTGCAAGCAGATAATTAGATTTACTTTCAATGTCAGTGTCAAAAACTCTACTTTCAATAATAGGTATTTATTTACTGTGACACTGCACCCGTCTGGTCTCGTCAGTCAAGGCAAAGTTCAGTTGTTGTTTTTTTCTACTTTTTTAAAGCTTTTTTAACAATGGTTTAAATATCTATGCATAATACGAGATGTGTCGCTCATGGTGTTAGGCTCACAGTTAATCTCAGCTGTAGGGACTTTTAGTGTCTTTTAACATGTTGTTTTGATTTTTGAGGCTGAAACCTTTGCTGCTTTTTGCTTATACGCGGATTTGACCAGCATCTTTTTCAGCCACACCTGGCAGTTCTTTTCAGTAGAAACAGCTTCAAAACCGGGAATATGTTATCAGCCCTGCAGACAGCAGGCAGGCGCAGTTAGTGAATAGCTGCACCACTAGAGCTTGATATTTTCCTTTGGAGTTGGTGTCAACACCACAAAGAATATTGGACTCAAGTTTGTCAAGACGGGAGAACAAACATGACTGCAAATGAATGCAGATGTTGCTCAGGGTCTGCTTCATGCATAAATTAGCTCGTTCACTGTATCAGTTTTACAAGGTGATAAAATATCACTGTTCCCACACAGAATGTACCCACAGATTTCATTTCATTTTATTTATTTTTTTTAAGCAAATTATATGAACTGAACTTTATAACAAAAAAAAAATACTGATGATAATTTCTTCACACATTCTAAATACCAAAAGGGGACACATTAGAGTATTTATTAAGTTAATAATAAGACCATATCTTGTCCACCATACATGCATTTATTCCCAAATGTGTTTTAAGCAGCATGAAGTCACTATGATCCATCCACTCAGAAACAAAAAAAGTCACATGGGTGTTACGTGCAGATGCAACAATCGAGTTGTCCACTGCATGATAAGATTACTTCATGAGCTGTATGCTTGTGTTTAAAAATGTAGGGGAATTACCGATTTTTACAATCTGGACCTTATTTCTAGCATAAAATACAATCATTTACTCACCCAGATAACTTTGGTGTTTAGTTTAGTTTAGTTTATTTATTTCATTCATTTATCGAGCATAAAAACAAAAAATAAAATAAACAATGACAATGTCTTTGGTGTCATTACAAGTCGTCGAAATTAGATGCAGCCGAGAGACGCGTATATCCATATAATGCGAGTCTACGGGGCAACGGAATGCAGCCTCTAAATAATACCTTATCTGTCGCGAAACTCGTTCATTTCACCAATATTTTGTTATGATACGCTAGTTCTATTCCCCTCTGAGTCCGGGGTTAGCTGTTATCAACATCCGGGGTCTGTAGGTTGACCTAACCTCTGACCAGAATGATATCATCTCTGAGCGCTGCACGGCTCCTTCTGATAACAATCATTCGGCATTCGGGTCCATTTTTAGTGCAACTAGCCAGAGCTTTACTGAGTCCAGGTTGTCCACTAACCCTCTGTCAGCAGCATCAAAATTCATGCTTATTGCGTTTTGGGCTTTACTGTTGTAATACTGTTGACTGCCATCATCAAGAAGCACATCTACCTCGTACAACTGATAGACAGTGATCAAAAAAGGTCTGCAGTATTAAAAGATTGTGTCTGTGCAGCCAGCCACTGCTTTCATTACAATCACTGTGTTGCAGCCTTTGTTGCAAGGCCCACACCACTCTAATCAAGACTTCTACATTGACAGTTTAAGTACATTTGCTTTCTCAGCAGCATACAGTATGTCGATAAGTCCCATTTTCTTTAGCTAAAATGTGATTCAGCAGGGCTGATTGCTGATAGCTTATGCCCTTAAGCTGTGGCTGATGGTCTATTATAAAGACACAGGCTCCCTGAGGAATCTACATAACAGAAGCAAGCAACTTCACCATGCTCCAGGGGTCTGTCCTCCTGAGAGGAGAAGAAAAAATACAATTATATGTCCATTCATGATGTACAAGTCTTTTTTTTTCTTTTCCGACCACGATCTGATTTCTGCTTCACCATATGTGACAACATGAAAAGACGTGCCAATAGGTGGCTCTGCTGGAGGCATTTTTCCTTTCATTTTCACTATTGATTCTTTTAGAAGATGGAACAAAAACAGGAGGGTCTTATCAGTGATACTAGAAGTAAGGCCAAAGGACCTATTGCAGGTTGATAAAGCACAAGACCATATTTCTCTTCATTATCTTTATTTTATTATTATGTAGATATTTCTACACTAGGAACAAGGGAAACAAAGGTGAACCAATGTGGAAAACAGCTCCCTAATCCATTCAGGTTTTAGCAATTGTCTTATTCAAGCTAATGTTAGCTTAGAGTGACGGTTGAAACTTGGTAATGAGTCTGGCCAGTTAGCCCAAAGCACCCTCTCATTCACACCCAGAGTGACACCCAACAACAGTGGTGGTCAGCCCAACTTTCCGTTAATATCCTGCCCCCTATTTGTTTGGACTATGAATTTGACAGTTAGCTGACAGAGTTTGTACATCAACTGCAGTGTGGTGAGTGACGAGAACAAAATGCACGGGCTAGGGTTCAAGAGAGAGTTTGTAAAGACGCATAAAAAGAGAGAAACTGCTTCTGTGTCTCAGGAGACAAAGACTGTCCTCTATCATGCAAAGGGGTGTGTCTGCTGGGAAGCACATGCACAGCCCAACAGTAATTTAAATGTCAAAGAAAAGCAGTATTGCACTTCAGCCAAAAAAAATACTGAATCGGTGCTATCAGCAGTCTTGAAGCCGCAGCAGCGTCGAAACGTTAGTCTGTTTGCACCTTATTAAAGCTCATTTATTGAGTGCTCCAGTTTCCTTTCATTTGGGTTCAGTCATTTTCAAAGTGGCCCACTTGATTCAGTATCTACTAATTTAAATGTGTCAGTGCCCTGTATGGTTGTGTTATCATCATTGTTGTGTGCAGTCTGGAGTGAGTGGTTGTGGGGTTATTTGATCAGTTTTAAACCTGGTTTGGCTCTGGGGCTCCTGTTAAAAACTGTCTATGAGTGTTAAATTAATTGAGAAATAACACTGGCAATGTGTCTTTTTTTCAACCTCAAATTAACACTGACAGTTTTGCTTGTTGAACAAACACTTGACTCAAGGGCCTGGATGTTTATTTAAATTAGACAATTCATCATTTCGTATTCATAAAATTTCACAATTTCAACAACAAAAAACAAACAAACATGTTGTTGCCTTGCTTTTGTGGGGAATCCACCACTGACTGAAAAAAGGAGCAAATGTAAAAAAAAACACCAAAAAAAACCAAACAGACTGAAAATGTATTGGCTAGAGGAGAGCTCATAATAAATTACACCTTAAACTACAATTTAAACTACCTGGTCCATACAGTAGTAATTTATAGGTTGTATACTAGTCTCATTTAAAATGATATAATGATTTTATGCACATGCTTTATAATGTGACTTTCTACACCTGTACTAACTGTTTGATTAAACTGCAATTTTTTTTTTTTTTGATATTCAGAAGTTAATATTAGCATGGACATCTCTGAAGCATGTTGCAGGTGGAATGAATATGGGAATCATTTTATCCTGTAGCATTGAACAAGTTCTCAGGATAATTGTGAAAAAAGTATGACCATTGTAAATTCCTGCTGTTGTCCTTCAGCAGCTCCTGCTGTATACTCACATAAGCACTGTGCAGCCATCAACCCACCACCCACTCATGCTAGGCAAACCTAAAAACAAACAAACCCTCCTCTGCATCAAAGCCAAGTGACTGGTGCATATTCTGTAGAGCAGACAGAAGAAACAAAGGTAATACGACGGCATGGGTATCCAAGAACATCTGAAACATGCCAAAAGAAAATCTGTTGAATAATGTGTTTTAAATCTTTCTAGCAAGCTTAAACCAGGCAGGATGCACCGCAAGATAGACATTTTACTCTTTGCTGCAAGTTTGATTTTATATCAAACTCCATGAATATCACACAAGTTTTGATTTCAACATTTGTATTCTTGTTAGTTAACAACATCATAGGACATGCCAACAACACAATGGTAATGTTGGCGTGGAAACAAAGAGCAAGAGGGCTGAGTTGAGCAAAACGCTACAGAATTATCAATTCATAATTTTTTCCCCCCCTGTTTACTCTGGATATGCCTCAATTATAACAGACGACACTGGTTAGTCAACCAGTTAACAACTTGCTCCTGTTTACCCAGGCTAAGATCTTTTTTATTAGATCAGACTCTGCAGATTCATGGTATTTCTCTTCTACAGGCACTGCTACCACCTCATTACAGCCAGGGCTCCAGCCAGTATGAAAGTCCCCTGAGGAGGGAGGCACTGAAGCAGAGGCAAGACAAGCCCAAGATATTATTGGGTGAATAAAGACCCTGTAGCTCTGGGATCATCATGTAACAAGATATTTTATGCCCTCATTAAAAAATGAGATATGTAGCTTTTGAGATCAATCTTTTTTTCTTTTTTTTCTTTACTAATTTTGTTTTGTTTTTTATCAGTTACCGCTTATCACCACTCAGCGGTTTTGTATTTTGTGATGCAGCAGCCTTAATTATAGTATTATAAAGTTTGCTGATGACATGACCATGGTGGGACTCATTTCAGGAGGGGACGAGTCTGCATACCAGGATGAGGTGGAGCAACTGTCTGTTTGGTGCAAAGCAAACAACCTCATACTCAACACAAACCAGACAAAAGAAATTGTCATTGATTTCAGGAGGAATACAACATGCTCATCGACGGGGAGTGTGTGGAGAGTGTCCCCAACATACAGTACCTTGGCGTGCACATCGAGGACGACGAGACCTGGAGCGTCAACACCAGAGCCACCATCAAAAAGGCACAGCAGAGACTGTTTTTCCTGAGGATCCTGAAAAACAATGACCTCAACCAGAAACTGCTTGTATCCTTTTACAAATGCTCGATACAGAGCATTCTTACATATATTGGTGTGTGGTTTTCCAGCTGCACAGCAGCAAACAGGAAAGCGCTGCAGAGAGTCGTCACCTCAGCCCAGAGGATTATTGGTTACGACCTTCCTTCCCTGGAGGAACTGTACAGCTCTCACTGCCTCAGGAAGGCTCAGCACATCCTCAGGGATCCAACCCACCCGGGAAATGCACTTTTTGAACTACTGCCCTCTGGCAGACGATTCAGGGCTCTGAGGTCAAGAACAAACAGACTGAGAAATAGTTCTTATGCAAGAGCCATAACTGCTCTAAACACAGTCGACTGATCAATTAACTGAATCACATGTGCAACAACAACAATTAAATTCTGCAATAACAGAGTTGGATATATTTTTATTTTTACGATTATTGAACGTGAATATGGTGTGCTTGTTGAGAGTGTTCTTTTTAACCTGTGTGTTTTTGCCTTCTTATTTCTCTTTTCATGACACAGAAGGGGGAGGATGGACCTCTATTTCTTTGTGCTTGTTGCAAAGACAATAAAGACATTCTATTCTATTCTATTCTAACAGTGGGAACATTTGATGAACTATATTTAGTAAATCATTTACCCTCTGGGATCAGAAATCTCTTGCAAAACATTTTTTAGCTGTTTGTGTCTAACTTAATGTCAATCATAAGCAATTAGGAAATAATTCTACATGAAACAATATATGACTGAGTGGACATTACTCAGCTGGCATGTACTGGTAAACTTACATTCATTTATTGCACATCTTCTCACTGCCTGTTCCCTGATTTATCCCTGGACACTCAGAAACATGTTAAGAACAGCTTTTAGTGCTCAACAAAACCTTCATCAATGTCTTCAATCCAAACAGTCCCACTGAGTACTTGCTCACTTTAGTAAAGACAAAGAGGTTTGACCCCCCAGGCGGTTGTGTCCTATTTAACAGACACGCTGACAGAGCATAAATGGTGACAATTGCTATTTGTTTCGCAGCAGGAGACTCTGATGGTGTTACATCATCATCTTATTAGCGGAGCCACCTCTACAAAGAAGTGATTTTTAAAAGGAGATGTCCTTAGAGAACTACCATTTGACGTTTTCAAACTGAACTGAAAGGATGATTGTTTTCTAAAAATACTTAAAAACATGCCGTGTCTGGCAATCCAAAGTACATTTAAATTACACATCAGTTGTGACCCGCTTTTCTTTCTTTTGCTTCAGCAAAACTCCCAGATATGTGAAACCAATAAGGCTTGTGTGGGTGATGCTTGAAAATAAAGTACAGTAGATGCATTTCATTGCAAAAAAGAAGTTTTCCTGGGTGACAGCATTTGGGATTTTGCAATGGTCTGTAAGCCAACTTAATACTTAAAATGTATATTAAAATGATGGCCACTGTCTGAGGCTGCGTTGTGCAATAATCTTCTATGACTCTTAAATATCTACTATTCACTGTCTATTCTGTTACAAGTTGTAACAGATCTAATTTGGTATCTTTGAGTGTGAAATGTCTAAAGGGAACTGAAACACCAAATTTGTGGCTTTGCTCAAAAGCCAAGTGCTTGTCGAAGCAACTGGTCAGTGGAGCTAGACAAATGTGCCCTGAGGCTGACCCCAGGCTGGCTGGAAATGATCTACCTAGGGGAACCAGAGACCTAAATGTCACAGACAGTCATGGGTCATGGGTGCTGTCACTATGAGACACAAGGGTCTGCCTATTCTTCATCTCAACAACCTTCCCCCAAGGTGTCACTTGGGTGACAAAGACGGGTGCTTGCAGTTTGTAACTGGGCCCTGGCATAGGTTTTGTTTTCACAAAGCTTGTTGTGTGTCAGTAGCCTGGGCCAAAGGGAAATTACCTCTGTGCGTTTGCTGTGAGGAAACAAGGAGTGAATATATATAATTTCATTGTCAAATAAAAAGTGAAATTGTAGGTTAGCTCATGGTTGAATTGAAATTACATGGGGAAAAAGAGAGCTGGATGCCTGGTTCTGAATTATCAGTAAAGAAAGACGTGCTGGTGGACTGTGACCTGTTCATAAAACTCACAGAACTCAATGACTCTCTCGAACAATATCTGTCTCTGCTGTGCCCTTTTTCCCCCTTCTTGATATATTTGGTACAAGACTTTATGGCATGAACAAAGTATTGATTAAAATTCTTGTGCTGAAAGGTTGACAAGGCGTTAAGTTCTGGACGCAACAGTGATGAATGTTGTGTTTGGATATCCTCATTTGTCTTGCAAGTGTGTGCGTGTGTGTGTGCTTTGATGAGTTCTGCATCTTCTCCAGAAGTGCCTGCGACGATGTGCGCGTTCCACATTTATCACATGTTGCCAGCGCTGCTGTCACAATAAAAATTAATGTACGAATCAATAAGAACAAGTAATTTGTGATCATCATTGTCATATAGCAAAATGATCCCTGAGCGGTTAATGACTGATAATGACTTTGAAACATTAAGGAATGCAAAAACATAATATGGTAGTAATTCATCTGGACTGAAGGGAGCTGCAGCTTTTCGCGTGTTAACAGGGAAGTAACACCTTGCCAGACGTGTCAGACGTGAGTAGAACTGACTACAGGTAGTGCACGTGGGTAGAAGCTGTGCTGTGTATTTGTGCCTTGCCATGAACATCTCTGACAAGGAGTGATATGGCTGAGAGGATGGTTATTAATCTCCCCACCCATCAGATAAATGAAATTCACTTAATCCCATCTTTCATCTGTATAAATATGTTGTCACTTTATACTGTCACAAATTATTTTGTGCTGTGGTTATCCTGATTGTGAGATAACTGTTTAATAAATATTAAAATGTCCATTCACCTTGCAATCAAAACAGCATTTTCTCAATGTTTATATATATATATTAAAAAAAAAGTATGGCATTAGTATTTACAATGGTTAGCGTTGGCTCTGGTCCTAATAGTAATATCCACTAGTTAAGAAAAGTATTAAGTAACAATTTTCTGAACTGTAAAGAGCTATGAAACCACAGAGTAATATGTTAAATGACCATTTTTAGTTTTGGGGAAATATATGAATTTGCTTTTTTGCTGAAAGTTTTGTAACAGAAATACAACAACCATTAAGGCAGAAACAAAGGGAACCTGAGTAACTACTGTCAACCTATATTCCTTTGCATTATTAGTGAAATTTGATGTGAGCTATCCTAAACAAGTTATACAGTATGTATTGATTTCCGTTGTTATGCATGTTGTTGTCTATGTTGTTCATCATGTAATGGCCACATATGTATACTATACACTATACATGGTATAGCTACATCACTGACTGTGGACTTTACAGTCAGACGGATGTACATTTTCACATTTATAAAATCCAGTCTTGAATTTTATAACTGCAGCAACATTTACATATTCACACTTATAAAATGGTGGAGGGTAAATGTAGTGCACTATAGAGTAAATAGGGAATGATTTCGGACACAGCCTAGATAATATACTCCACTCGCCTGGGTTAATGCAGCTTATTTTATCATCAAATGTTCCACTTGATAGCAGATGCTCGTAACTACAGTCTGTCGTGCTAAACTGATATATGCCAAAAGGGGCCACATTTAAATTCCAGCCACACTCAGGGTACAGACACGACTACATCATCAGGACAAGGGAGAGAAATCTTCTTTTTTTCTGGTAAATATTGGAGGAGAGCTTCTGCTCTTCCGAGCACAGAGGGAACAGCGAGGGAGGTGGAATGAAGCTTGAGCAGAAGGTCACATAGTGGATTAGTGAAAGAAAAACAATAACACATCTTCTCCCACAGACCTTAGTAGTGATTTAACCTCTGCCCTAATCTCAATCAGACTCCTCTGCTGATGATTAATTGATTAATTTGGAGGAACAACAGCGATAGATTTACTTGGACCACCATAAGACCTCACACATTCAGAGAGAATCCATGTGTCAGTCTTTTCAGACCCTTTTTTATATAAAAAAGCTGAATTCTTTACTCTGAGTCACCTTCCTCTCTCTTTCCTGCTTCCACCCCCGCATGCAGAAAGTCAGCAGAAGAGAACAGCATCTGTCCGAGATGCAGAAATATGTCAAAAACAGTCCATAGTCTCTGCACAAGGGAAAAGTCTGTAAAGAAATAAAATAAAACTGTAAAAAGGATTCGACAATTTTTGATGATGTTCTATACACAGGGCACTGTAGATGGAGTATCTAAATATGAACTGTTGGGAAAAGCAATACTACAACAGAGAAAATATTAATTCTCCAAAACTTCAAAGTATATGGAGTTGAACTAATCAAACAGGACCAAATATATAATTCACTGTGTGAGAGCCTTCACATTTTTTTCCCCCAAACATGAGAGGGACAACAGTCAATCTGCTGCCACAATGTAATATTAATACCAATTAAGCCCTGAAACCCAGATCCCTGCAGTGAACTGGCAGTTTGCTCAGACCGCCCATCATGCAGTCAATTGGTTGAATCGAAGTAGTGGGGAGGGGATGCCAACAGCAGAGGAGAATTACATTTCAGGATGTACAAGAACAAGACTAGAAAGTGTACAGTGTTTGGTTTTACTGCATCTGAAACATTACTCTAATGGCAATGTCGCTCATAGTCGGAAAGACAGGGAACATGACGTTGTGATGCTGTCTCCTCTGAGACAGCATCTGAGCGTCATTTGCAACACCTCTTTCTTCAGTCATTACTTGATGGACTGCATCATCCTTCCTCCTCAGTCTTAATGCAATCCCTTTCAAATGCTTCTCAGATCAAAACCTAATGCTTTTTAAAGAAGCTATTTGTACGCTTTGCTATTGCTACTGTACATAGCCAGTGTCAGTGTAACAACGGTCTACTTATCAGTATTGCTGAGAGATTCTGCCATTTTCACTATGAGAGGTTATGGTACACCATCTGAACAGTGCTTTTTTTTCCAAGGCAAAGCAAATACAACAGTGACTCGGTATCAGACAGTGACGAAATGACAAACTGTAATTCCATTCA
The DNA here is from genome assembly GCF_045865225.1 of Trachurus japonicus. Classification (NCBI taxonomy): domain Eukaryota; kingdom Metazoa; phylum Chordata; class Actinopteri; order Carangiformes; family Carangidae; genus Trachurus; species Trachurus japonicus. The sequence goes on from NC_140912.1 coordinate 19,170,197, forward strand.
CAGATTAACTGCCAACCATAAATTTAAATCCCAGTAAATGTTCCTGTACAAATGGATCAAAATCTCTTTTGATTAAATATTACCATGGCAACATTATTTTCAATTTCTGTATAAGGGAACCAAACTAAATCAACAAAAGGGATATTAAACAACTTGAAACTATAATTCTAACTGAATCAATATTAACTGTTTGTCTTTTAAAGTTGCTGACACAGTGTAATATTAATACCACTAATCCCACAAACATGGATACAGTGAGAGTTTTCAGTCTACTGTGACCACCCCTGTGCCTTCAGTCACTTCCTAATAGATTTTCAATAGGGCATGAAGAATTGATAACACAATGCTATTAGCAATGGCTTCCAAACAGGAAGTACTCAATACAGATGATGAAATCATTAAGTTTCAAATGATTTAAGCGATGTACATTATTCATTATATTATTGCTTCTTCTCAGATATTATAGAGCCACTATTTATTATTAATAAATGCTGTCAATCACATTATTTGCTATGCGCATTACAACTGACCGCTTGTCATTTCAGGTAGGGATGCTTTAGGGCATTTAAGATTGTTGGATTAAAGTTGATTGATTTGTTTGAATTGAGGGAATAGCTGGTGAATATAAATATTGGCAGTTTGAAGTAGTGTGACAGAATTGTAAAAGTCGTAAATCCACTAAAGGTAAAGTCAGGAATATCCAAGGTCAATATGCTTCATCTTCTTGGGGCATCTGATCTCTCAAAATATGCTCTGATTCACTTTGTAGTTGTATGGATATTTAAATATAGACCAAAATGGCTGGATTGATCAACCAAAAGACCAAAATTACGCAACTACTGTGACAAATGTGAATATCTTTTTCTTTTTTTTCTTTTTTTTTACAAGTTGTTCTTCTCACTGTATCTATAGAACAATGTTCAGTTTTTATCTTATGGCTATACTAATCTAAGTGTGTCAGCCAGCCCTTTTCTGCTGCCTGTAAGAAAAAACAAACAAACAAAGACAAAAACTGTTCTAGTTTATTTCATCTGATTCTCCAAAAAAAACTTCAGGAAGTTACACCTGATGGAGCGCACGTGCTCAGCCTGTGCTTTGCAATTAACTTAAAAAAGAGCACAGTCAGCAGCTGTGAATCAAGCTCATTTTTGCTACTATAGGTGTGCATACCTTTGAAACTCCCGACAGGCAGATCACGGAAAGGCCGTCGACCGACTGTAACAAGGCAGAGCTGTCATAACCCTGACACTGATGTGCCTGTTGGGCTGTCAGCTCGGCTTCTTGTCATCTCAAATGCTCCAACGTGAGCTCACTGCCAAACAGAAAGAAGAAGGAAAATAAATCATCCTATAACAGCAATATTGGTAATAGTATAGTAATAGTAACAAGATTTTGTAATTGAGTGGCTTTGTTTAAAGGATGCCAGCACTGCTGATAAACAGGAATCTGTTCATTCGATTTGCAGAGCATTAATTTTAGTTTGCCATACTTCAATTAGTAAAAGAGATTTACTACTTTTTGTCCAGCTGCTGCCCCTGTCTGTTAGCCCTCTTCTTGGTTGGTTCATTCAGGGCAGCACACACACAAAAACATTCATTTTTTATTAAATATCAGCCTAGTGATTGAAGCAATGTTTTGGGCATGGGCTGTACAAAAGCTTTAGGAGTGTAACTTAAATCTGAGTGTGCTTTGAGATAAATAATTGAATAATAAATACAACATGATAAGTTACTAAGTATTGTTTTAAAAACTGAGACAGATTTTGTGATATTGTTCCATTTACCATTTAACAATAGCCTACTGGTTTTCCGGTTGTTTTGGCCAACCCTGTCTAGTGTCCTCATTCGCAACTGGTTCTCTGGTTTAGGTATTTCTTGTTGTACATGTTCAGTACCACTAACCGCCACACACCGTCACTTCTCCTTACTGGTACCTCGTGACTGTGACTATACCAGCGGACCTCCGTTACACACAGAAGTAATGAAATGGTTAAATATTCTTTCTTTTATTTTTTTTTGGTAACGTAAATCTCACTTGTGACCAGTGTTGGGTAGTAACGCGTTATTAGTAACGCCGTTACTTTATTCAGTAACTAATAACGTAATGCGTTTTTTTAAAACTCAGAAATTCCGTTTCCGTTACCAAACGCTGCGTTACTCCGTTCCTTTTGGTGAGGTTTTACAACGACACACAGTTCCCATAGCATTTTAGCAATCAATAAAGTTACTTTGAATTGAAAAAGAAGACAAAGCAAACTGTGACACTGTGAAAAACAAAGCGTACGGTGGCCTGGAGGTGCAAACCAACATTACAAAATCCGAAACACTTTTACAAAGCTTGAGACAAATTTACATTTTAGAAAACATTTTTACATAAAACAAAATTACATTACCATAACACATTTACAAGTCCTGAAACAAATTTACATTTCAGAAAACAAATTAACAAGAAACCAAACACTTTTACAAACACCGAGACAAATTTACAAGTAACATATCAGCGGAAAGGGAATGTGCTACCAACTACCGGAAGTGATAACGGGAGCAGCCAATACGAGTTGTTGTTCATGGTGACCCAAGATGGACAGCGATTGGTGCTGTCACCGGCAGTAGAGTAGCCTAAGTGAATTTGCCGGCGATGGCACCGGCACCGCGGCAAATTCACATAGTCTACTGGCGGCGGCGGTACCGCTACCGGCAACGGGACTGCCGGTACTGGCGATGGCAGCGGGCAGTAGCATGTGAATTTGCCGCGGTCATTATCTACCGGTAATGACTGTGGCGAATTCACATGCTACTGCGGGCTTCATTGCTGCCCACTGTATGTAAAAATGTTTTCTAAAATGTAAATTTGTCTCAAGCTTTGTAAAAGTGTTTCAGATTTTGTAATGTTGGTTTGCACCTCCAGGCCACCGTAAAAAGGAGTTCAATATGAAGATCTAACCTCCATCTGAATACCGGGCATGTGGTGCTGCTCGGCTGCTCGGCTGTAGTAGTGTGTTAACGGCAAAAAAAACATTGTTGGTCGTCCAGTCAGGATGGAGGCACAAGCCAAGAAAATAATTATTGTTCACGAGTCCCAAAACACGAGTCTGAGTCGAGTCTGAAGACTTTTGAGCACGAGTCCAAGTCAAGTCTGAAGTCTCAGTGTGCACGACTTAAAGCTATAGTGTGTAACTTTTATTACAACGATATGGCCGGCACCTCAATATGGCGTATGGCCCGGTGTAACCTGCCCCTCCCTTCCCCACTGCTACCATTTGTCACTCTCTTTCTTCGCCAACAGACCTTCTGCCAAACGGGAAGGCTTTTAGTAGGATCCACTTCTGAACTTCTTGGTCGCTTCTTCGGGATGTTGCTTCTAGCAACGCTCTCCTCCCCCCTCCCTTCTCGTTGTCAGGTAAAACCGAGTAGAATGCATTATGCTGCGTTCCAGGCAGGCTTTTGAACCCGTAAGTTACGGCTTCAACTTACGACTTTGTAGTGTTCCTGTTTTTCCCAAGGGGGCAGTTGTCGGTCTGAGAAGTGAAGCACTTCTGCATTCAAAAAACTGCAATCCCCTCGGCTGTCGCTGGCTCCAGAAGGAAGCAACTCCAGTTGAGCCCCATGTTAAAATAGCCGACTTTGGGGCGGTGCGTGGCGCAGTGGGTAGAGCGGCCGCCCCATGTAGAGGCTACAGTCCTCGCCGCAGGCGTCCCCGGTTCGAATCCCGCGTCGGGCAGACCTTTCCTGCGTGTTATTCCCCCTCTCTCTGCCTCCCCATTTCCTGTCTATCTCTACTATCATCACTATCAAATAAAGGCAAAAAGCCGAAAAATATACTTAAAAAAAAAAAAAAAAATAGCCGACTTTACAGCTTTAAAAGACATATACAGCCTGGTACATTTTATTTTTTTGGTCTCAACCGATAGTTTCTACCCCCACACACACTCTGAGGGGGGTGAATTTTTTTAAAACTCTATACCGTTTTACTATTATTAGGTTTAAAATTCTAGCCAATTAGGGCGCGGAAACGTTGAGTGACAGGTCCGGAGACCGCTGCTCTGAGGCCAGTGGGCGGGTTCTCGGCCGGCTAACCGCCGCACCTCTCCAAATATGGCAAGTAAAATCCAACATGGCGCAGTTCAAACCCCCGTAGTAGCGGCACAAAACAGACTCCCCCAAACCAATGGGTGACGTCACGGGTGCTACGTCCATTCTTTTTACAGTCTATGGTTTTTCCGACCTGTTACCCGTGAAAGTGCACTATAACGGCCACTCGTAACTTCCGACCCGTGAACTAGGTCGGAAAAACACGAGTTATGGGTTGCCTGGAACACACCATTATTTCCTGTGCACCAGCGCGGGAATGTCGCCAAAGACACAAAATATGAAAAAAATACTGAAAAATAGTGTTAGAGGAGCCAAACGGCTTAATCAGCGTTCTATCATCTCCTCTTGTAGTGGCTTGGGTGAAACGGATACAGACACAGAATTTACACACTATAGCTTTAACTCGAGTCCCCATCTCTGCTAGCCGCTACCACTAGCTGCAGTTAGCGTCGAGCTAGCGAGTGTTAGCGGTGGTAGATAGCATCCTCCGCTAGCACTCGCTAGCATCCGGGACGTCAGAGTGGGGCTAGCAGCCCTCCTACTCATGCTGCACGAAACTTCAACTGAGCAACACAGACTCTCCACCCAGAAGTGTCCCTGTGCACAACAAATCAAAGACCAAAATACAGGTGGGGGGAGGGGGCTCTGCAGACACAGTCACCAACACACACAAGACTAGAAGCCCACAGGTGATGATTAAGCCAGAGTTCATTTGTGTTAGTCGAGCATTTATTTTTTTAGCAAAAACCTCCAGACTCTACCTTAATTACTTTTATTCACCATGCGAGAAAGAAGCTTTTGTAGACGCTTTTTTTTTTTTTTTTGGTGTGAGGTCCCTGTGAAAAGTGCTATATTTTCAGACCTCTTTATCAAACAGCACGCAGCACAGAGCTTAATTAGGTTGAATAGTGAAGGTTATGCATGTTAACCATAGTTCCATGCGCAGAGTCTACTCTTTAGCTTCGCTCACCCCTCCTGCGATAGAGCTAAGGGTTGGTTTAGAAATGTCTGAATGAGGCTGCAGCAGTGCTGGCACATTTTGAAAAATGCGTGGCGCAGTGGTTAAGGCGGCCGCCCCATGGCTGCAGTCCTCAACGCAGGCGTCCCCGGTTCGGGTCCTGCATCGGGCGGACCTTTCCTGCATGTCATTCCCCCTCTCTCTGCCTCCCCCTTTCCTGTCTATCTCCCTACTATCAAATAAAGGCAAAAACGCCAAAAAAATATAGGCCTACTTAAAGAAAAATTTGTAAAAATGTGATCAAATTAAAATTCAAAGCCGTACCAACAAATTCATTCACACTTTATTGTTACATTGTTTATTCACTATAAAGAATTAATTCAGTAGCTAGCCCATTAATAGCTTCAAACATGACAGTGATTGTGTGACTCTTGGTGGTGATTTATCCATTTTCAGTTTTTGCATCTTTGTGGTCAGCTTGCATTATGCATTTCTTTTTTGTATGAGTTTGTGGGTACTTTCTGACCATAGGACTTTTCTTTGTGGTTGTTTTACATTTCCACAAGAAGGAGCTCGCTCTGCAGGGGCGCTGTGTGGGCCCATGTCCCTCTGGGCTCCCTATGGCCATCAAATGCTAACTTGGCTAACACTGAGTCAGATTTGTTTGTTAATGTATTCTGTCACTGTCTGGTTGTCCATCTTAATCAACACATTTCAGCCAAGTAGACAAGACACGGTTCTCCATCCACTCAGCTCAATTCATTTCATTGATACCTTGTGTATGTACACCACCTGCATAGGTTTCTCACACTACCCAAAGGCCATGTCTAAGCGGTATTTCAAATTTTGTCAAGGCCATGACAGATAGCAGAAGTTTGTTTCGGGCCTCAGGGAGGCTAGAGTTGACTCTGATGATGATGATAAATATCTATCATTTTGTATTCTGTTCATCTCCAGACCCAGATTCATTATTCCTATCCGGAGCTATCCATGGCCACTGGGATTTTAGTTTGGACTAAATGTAGCCTATTATTTAGATTCTGTATTAATTTTATGGTTCACTTTATTTGTAAAGCAAAATTTAATAGAAACTGAGAAGATTATTTTATTTAGGCTACTGAGCACTTTAATGCAATGTTTTTTTTTGTTGTTTTCTTTTGCTCTGTCAAGGAAAGTAGCTACACTTAAATTCAGCACTTCATTGACTAGTCATCCCACTATAGACCTTAACATTTCTTAATTACAAGAAATGTTTCATAGAGATGTAGGTCATGCTATATGGAAAGTCTACTGAAAATCACATGAAGCAATAAGAGCCATGTTGTGAAGATACTCCGCGGATACCTTTTTTTGTGTAGAGTATCTTCCAGTAAGGGCTTAACCACCTAAAATTTCCCAAACATACATACAGAACCTATAGATAAGTGCTGTTTTCACCTATTTCTGATGCAGCCTTAAACTGTGCCATTGTGTGAACTCACTTAGCTGTCATTGTCACACCTGTAGCTTGAGCCACATCCTTGATGCCTTGGTGGTTCTTTTGTGAGCTCCTCACATACTGTATATGAGCAAATCTGGACATAGGATAGTGAGGTGGCCTAGTTACCTGTAGTTACATGGTCCTCTCACACTCATCTCGGGTTAAATAATGTGGGAATGGTGTTGTTTTTGTGTGTTTAGCATAGAGCATTTGTTAGTTGATGCCTTTTTGCAGTGGTTGCATTGGTTTGATGTCTATTATGCAGTATAAATAACTATTATCATTTAACCACCTGTAGATTCAAATATGATAAAAAGTTAACTTCTCAGATGCCCAGATTATGATTTTAATCACTCTAAAAATGGGTCCAAATGGATTAGACGTTATATATCAAATGGAATGTCCCCATAAAGTAAGTAGCATAGAAATGTTACTATTATAGTTCCCATCCATTCAGAAATGTGTCATGGGAGGGCACTGTAAACGGGATATGTCCAAAGTAGGGCTCCAAGACGAGAGCTTGCAGCCGTGTCAGGACAAAATCGATGCACATCGAGGGAATAAATGGGCCAATCACTCAGACGGTCAGCCATATTGAGCGGGTGGCAACAGGCCACAGGCTCATAACAGTTAAGAGACACACGAGAGAGTGCTGATTATATGAAATATGAGAATGTGGTTGCCTCTGTACATTACAGGTGTGGTGCTCAGGCTGCATACAGCATGGAAGTGTGGGGTGGGGGCAGGGGTGGGTTTCCATTATTAAGATCATATGTCACTTATAAAATTTCTTACAATATTTCAAAAAATAAATAAATAAATAAATAAACACTGTTTGACAGCTCCTCTCTGTTTGATGCAGGATGGAGAAATATTGAAGATCCTACAATCCTACATACTTTTCCCTTGGGGATTCATAAATTAATTATTTTATTTTATCTTATCTTATGCATATTTACAGGACACCCATGTCCAAAGCAGCAGCTAATGATCAAACAGTCAACTGATTCAAAACTTATGTGTTTTAATTACATCAACACTGAATGTTTCAAACACGAGTCAAGAGGTCATTAATCCTACAGCCAGGTAATTAGAGTCATCGTTTATGGGCTGACCTTCTAAAGTCCAGAAAGAGTCCCTTCTTGTTGTGTTAGTGGATTACCAGCATTATTCCTTTCAATACAATGATTTATTTTACTGAAAGCATTTCCCACTTCCCTCCTGTCACTCAGAATGAACACATTTTATAGACTGGTTCAGCAGGTTCACTTGGAAATGGTGAAGTGGGCAAGTAAAGTCCCACTTATTTTGTTCTTCTGTCTCTAAGATTTGATCTTTAATGAAATATAGCCAGAGGGTTCAAGTGGTGTCTGATTGCTATCACTGTTGTGAAGCCTCAGGTGTTAGTCATCAGCTTTTGTCATCAGTCTGCACTGTATTAGGAATTAATAGTGGTTAAAATAATATGAATAGTCAAGATTTCAAATTGGCTCCCTCCCATTCTCCAGCATTCACCCCATACCCAGTAAACAGGTACATGTTATCCACATCTTTGTGTTAATGTTAGTCCTGTACACAATACATTGCAAGAAAAGCTTGTTTGTTATATCATTATAAAAGCAGAAAACAGAAATTTATATTGAAGTTAGTTTTTGCTTCATGAATCTAGATATCTTTGGCATCCACAATAAAGTCACTGGCTCATTTCTTTAACCACTACTTCTTACTGCATCTGTGCGTCTCAAAATCAGATGCCATAAACAGACTCCTTCTTACGACTGGCATTTATCTGCAAAGAACTAGAGTAGGATGCTTGAGTGCATACAGATTAAGGCCATTGCTAGTGGTGCACTGTGACTGTGAGAACACTATGTGTATCAGGTCTGCCAATATGCTGCACAGCTTTCAAAGATGGCCATTGAATCATAGGACACCTGTGGGGGATTCAGAAAGGGCAGCTACTGCACTGATTCTGACAAGAGCTGTGATAGACATGTTCCTGCTGAGACTCAGGTTTTCTGGCTCACAGACATAGAAGAAGACATACAATAAGTGTTTATTTATTCAGCTCTTTGAAATTAATGATCAAATAGCCTATATAAGATGCTCTACCAAACACTGGGTTTAAAAATGCAATTAAGCTATCTAACTATCTATTAATACGAATGTGGCAAGGTGAAGAGGGCCCAGGCAGGGATTGAACCCTGACCTCCCGGGTAAGAGTCATGCGCGCTTGCCAGTCACCCAAAGGGACATCCCATTGGCCAAGTAGCCAGGGCACATGATCAATTGGAGGCTTAGTGACAGGACCACCACTGTCACACTAATATCATTGTATATGAACATAAAGTGAAGTTATTTTGTCAAAGCCCCTACAAAAAACTTTCATTTTGTGTTGATTTTGCGACCCCTGTGGACAAAGGCGGTAGTGTTTTGCTGTAATGAAGACCGCATTTCCCTGGAGCTCTAGCGCGTATCGTAAAGACGCTTAAAATATTATATTATTTTGATTAGCCATGGCAGAAAAACAAGGTGCAAGAAGTGTTGGGCAAATTACTTTGCAAAAGTATTTAAAATACTTCAGAACAGCCTCTAGCAGGACAGCGGACAGTGATATGCACATTTTCAGTGCACAAAAAAAAAAAAAATCCTATTTGTTCCGACTGCCCTGGCATTATTCATTATCATCCGAAAATAAGTCCAGACCGCGTCGATCCGGGCCACGGTCAGTCGGGACTCTGGGTCGAGTCCGCGGTCAGTCCGGACCATTGAGAACTCACAGAACTAACATTTGCTTAGCCGTTAGCAACTGGATGCTTAGCTCACGTCGGGCATGCGGAGGCTTGTAGGCGTTCATGAACGTTTCATTGCCGCTGCCACCATTAAGTATTATCTGAGTGGACAATAAACAGGCCAGATCATGCCTTCGCCTACGGGCCCTAATAATCAAACCTAATAACCCAACCCTTCTAAACGTTAAAACTGATATTTGTTGTCACACATATTCTTGTCTTCTTTGAGCAATGAGACTTCTTATAGTAACAACAAGGGAGGGCATTGAGGACACAGTGGATGAAGGAGACAGGAAGAGACCAGTGGCATGTGGTTATTAAATGGCTTTCCAACCTTGCATTATTGCTAGAATGGACTGACATAAGGGAGGCAAAACATGGAGGCAAATTATTAGCAAGCAGGGCCCACACATGTGAAGGATATTTACGTAATCCTGCCTCCCCGAGTCTTCACTTGAAGGACATAAATTTCCTCTAACCACCACACATCAACTTCCAACACATGTAAGATTGATGTTGTAGGTGGAAGTTATTGATGACTTAATTCTCTCTTTTTTTAGCCACGCAAAACATCACATCAGCATACATAGACTAATATGTGCATACACATAAACTGATAATCTGGAAATGAATGGAGCACAAACATACAGTATGAGGATGCAGAACATGCAGTAACTTTTAATCAAATGAGGTCAGCCGCTCCTCTCAAATATGATTTCTCCCCACAATTCTCTGCAATTAATGGGGCTATTACAGAAGCTGATCAATGTCCAACCACCAACCAGTCCTCATGTAATTCGTCACAGCCAGTTTTCTATTGAACTGTTTTTTATTGCCACAAATACAACACTTTGAGTCAATACATTTCACATTTTATGCCCTGGTACATAAAATAATAAAAACAATGCTGGAGAAAGTAAATATAAAACACTGCGTGATCTATTGTTCCGACTAATGAATTTAATGTGAAATGCAGCTGCATGCTGCAAAACTTACTGCCAAGCACATCAGTGGGCTGAAGTGCAGGTACAATGAGAACCTTAGGATGGTGGACATGGTGCCTTTCTATAGTATATCACCCAGTTTAATGGTTTGATTTTATTTCAATCAATTCTAGGTTTCCATTTAATGTAGAACCAACTTTTGAAAAATTGTCAAAGGAAAATTTGAATTAATGCATGTTTCCATCCACTACTCGTATGCAAGTATCACAGTTGGTTGCACTAATGCTCCAATATAGTGTGAATAAACCACTGCAGAGGAAGATGGTTTGGTTCATGTATTAATTTCAAGAAAGACTCCTCAGTGCTCCTCAGAGATCAGATGTTCTTATGTTGTGCAATTCTTCTGACTTTTGATGGACGTTTGTCACACGCTTAATGTATTTCTCAGCCAAATTTATTTTCCCCCCAAGTTGCTTCCACTTCTACAGCTCCCAAAGTTTTTTTCATGCAAGAAACTGAGGATGAGTGGAGGCTGAAAACAGGTGGACAGATGGATGGAAGCCATACTACTAGACCTACTAGCCAACCTACAGAGTATTTGCAAATTGCTCCTGTAGTAGTCATGATGACTGAAAGCATTGATTAGATTAATAGTTGATCACAACAATGATCCATTACTATATCAAAAGTGGCTGAACAAATGGAAAATATTCAGATTAAATAATTCTGTTTGGTATATAAGAATAATGAAAATGATTAATATAGCCAAAGAAGCACCCCAAGAGCTGTCCTGGAGTAACACCTTTAAATCTCCTGTTGGTGCAATGCAAAACTGGCTGGTACTTGTTGAGCTGGTGGTAACAGATGACAGCAGGGCAAAGTCTGATGTCGGTCTTGGCTCCCAAAGCCCTCATTCGTCCATATGGGATCCACCTGTTTGGCTGATGGTAGTGCAGCAATTCTGACAGCAGAGCGTAGGCCGCAGTCAGTCAGAGACAGCCACACTCACTCACTCACTCAGCTCCAGAGAAAGAACTGTATTCAGGAGGATGAGGTCTTTGCTCTAAAAACGTGTTAATCTATTAGTGGATATTAGTTTACAGGAGTTAATAGAGATTACACTGCAATGTTGTCTGAATTACTTTTGAGATAATTGTTTCAGATAATTTTGAGTAATTAGCTATATTACTGAGTGTCCCTGAGTTTGCAACTAGACAAGAGCAGGAGAGCCAGTTCAGTGCAGTTTAACAGGAGGAAAGTGGAGCACTGCACTTTACTCTGTGAAAGTTTCTGTCAAAGATTGTCAATATCTGTGTTTACCAGGTCTGAAATTGCAGTCCAGGTGTTTCCAGGAATCGTCCCTGCACAAAGTCACAGTATAATCTCAGCAGGCAGAAGCAGCATAAATTCTCTTTGGCAGCAGGTGAAAATATTTTACAATTTTAATTTTCCTCCATAAGAGAATAACAACCTTAGATGGGAGTCGCTTGCTTAGATGGCACAATGAAAAGTTTTCATTATGATCTCCTTGGTGACTTTGAGCCTGTTTTGCACCTCTAAGCAAGGCAAATGAACTAACCTGAAATGACAAGTCACTGGAACTCAAGTAATAAAATTTAGTTTCAGTGTAAAAGTTAATGAGCATAATTCAAAACATACCGTGAAACTCATGAGATGCTTCACAATTGATGGATGTCCCAAATGAGAGTGTGCCACATACTGTAGTTATAGTCTTTTTAAAAATCATTATTATAGTTAATGTTTAAAGAAATTGTCTGCTAGTTTTATTACATCTGTGTCGTATTCATTTTGCCTCTATTGGAGGTCATGAAGATAAATTCAAGAGAAAAGAGGATCCAAATTTCATGCTATGGGGGGGTTACATATTCTCATCAAAATAGTACTGTATTACCGTAATAAAAATGCCTACACCAGTTCATAAATTTCAACTGTATGTGCCATCTGTCAATACGGTATGGTTCACAATATACTGTTACATTGCAGGTCTGTAATGACTTTCTGTAAAGACCACAAGGATCTTTGAATGCTGCATCGTTCCTTTGGCAACCCTTTCTATCAATTTACAAACATAAAGATGAGTGGTGTGCCCATGGCATTTGCTCATGTTCATGTAATTTATTTTCAATTTATGCACTTGTATTTCCCTTATCACTGAAAGTTGACCTTGTTTATACGAATAAAAGAGTTTTAGGCTTGTAGGTTATTTGCACAGGTGCTTTGTGTATCGTCTGTGTTTTGAATTGTTTCCTGCATTAACCAACACAGTCTGACATGTTGAAGCTGCCCTTTGTAGTTCATTTTTCAAAGGTAGCCTACATGATATTTTAAATTTAGCATGTGCCATAGGTTGCTGAGGCCTGCTGTATGATGCTTCCAATGCCAGACCAAGAGCAAAATTAAACTGGTTTATTAATGGCTCATGCATATGCAGCATTGAGTGCAATGAGTAGGAGTGTAATGTTACATGTCAACAAATGATTTGGTTCATTAAGCACACTCATAATACTGTCCGGGAGAAAAGAAAAAAATATCTGGCAACATCCCTATTAATAACAGATAATATAAGCTCATACATTTACATACAGCTTCGTGAGACATGAGATTCTGAGCTAGACTGAAGTCATGATGAATCTCTGACATTCATCCGCCTAGACACACACTGTGTGGATTTGTATAACAATTACATCCCAAAGTCAATATCCCCTGTCCCTCAGTATGCACATAAATCTTCTGTGTCATTAATGTTTATCAATTCATCAATCAGACAATTAACCGCTGTGGATCATATCTTTCTAAAACACCCCTGAGATGCACACACTCTTATTAACATTACTTCTATAATTCACCTCACTCTCTGAAACGTCTTTGAAAATATTCTTCTTTGAAAATACACGACTCGCACCCTAGAAATGTCCTTGACATGCAGGATGAAAAAAAAAAAAAAATGTCTGTGTTGATTTTCATTGATAGCCACTTAACACTGATTGGAAAACTGGAAACTTGAAAGCGAAATAAATTAGTCCACAAGATAAGTATTTCTATGTAAACAAGCAACAGCCATGGTGAATATATGGGTTTGCATTATACTGCGTTTATTATTGTCAAAGCTGTTTTAGTACTGGAAAGCTGATGAGTGAGAAAATGTATAGTCAGCAAAACCTAGCTGTATTTGGCTCCTCTGGCTCAGATTCCTGATATGCTACATCCACATCTGGACCAATTCTGGTGCACACAAAGGAAATATTCCATCTGTCAGTCAACACTAGACAATAGCAGCTGGTATCTACCCAGATGTGGAAGTATAAAGGTGAGACTAGTGCCATGGGAGCAGGCCAAAAGTTTTAGTTGGCTATCTAGGTGTGTACTTCAGCTTTAAGAGGACCCTGAGGAAAATACTATTGCAGAGGTCAGTGAAATCTGCTTGAATATTAGTTAATTGCTGCTTGTGTATGTTTCCAATGATTTACAGAAAATAATGTACTAGAGCAAGTGACTTTCAATTCAAGATGTTTGCATTGGTATAGTGTTGTCTACCCAAACTCAAATGTTTCATTTAATCAGTCAACCATGACTCGTTTGTCATAAAACATGTGTCTAATGTGACAGCCCAGGCCACAAAGGAGAGCATGATAAACATTTCCTATTTAATGAAATTAATTACAACCCGTTCTATGACTCAGCTTTGTACTGCTTGCAATTGTTATTTGTTCTTTCAGTTACTTTACCCATGAAATAATTGCAGGAGGTGTGTGATTTGCGATAACCTGGTTGCAGCTTATCGTAAATTAGTTAAATACGTCAGCTTAGCTCAGTGCTGCACTGAATAAAGATGAAAACCCCAGGTTGCATGGATGCATCAGCTTTGGAAGTACACATAAAATGAGGCAACCACAAGGCTTATAGAGTCTTGCAGCTGTGTCCAATTATGCCATGTTCAATAAAGTGCTTTAAAATTCTCAGGACCCCCTTGACCAAATGACAGAGTGACTTATACTGGCTGCTGGTCTCAGCTGAAAACTCTTTTTCATTCACTCTCTATGCTTTTCGCTGCACTCAAAATCTCCCTCTCAAGCTTACCCCTTCTGGGCAATGTTGTCTCAAGTTTCTGTTCCACTTCATCTCTCTTTCTAGCATTTGCCTCTACCAGTAATAATTGCCCTGGACAAAATCCTTTTTAATGCATAGATCTGTGAAAAGTGTAGAGATAAAGACCACTGGTGTTGCTGCAGTCAAACCCTGCATGCATGATGCCTGGAAAAGCCCTTTAACAGCATTCCTGCAACAGTTATGATAAGATATGATGTTCAATGCGGATTTTATTTAATATATTGCAGTTCCACATGGGAGTAATAAATGAGCGTGTGCTGTACTCTAAGTGTGCCTTCTAAACAATAAAGTAAAAAAAAAAAATGTTGTGTGATTAAATGACACAAATAAATGAACAGTTAAAAAATTCCTTCCTGTAACAATTTTGCTGCTCCCATTACACAAACGCACAGATTTCTTTAGTGCAAAAGAAAACATTCCAGGAGACAAAGTTAAAAAGATAATATTTGATATTATCACGAAAAATACATTAAAGTGAGTAATTAACTTACAGTGTGTGTGGTGCTTTTCTTATGTTGTTGATTTTTATATTCTATTTGTGTTCTAACACTGATTTCTTTGCAAAAGTGCTATAAAGTTTATCATTGTTGCTGTTAGTTGACAAGGCCAGTGTCAGTCATGGAGTTGATGCAGAGGGACAGGATAATGCCAGTCATAGGAGTGAGGAGGAACATAATGTTTGAGTTGCATGGCAAGTGTGAGCATATGTACAACATGCTCTACTCTGGCCCTATCCTGCGTGTCATCCCCCCCACCACCCCCACCCCTCTGCCTCCCATTTCCTGTCTCTCTCAACTCTCCTGTCCTGTCCATTAAAGGTGAAAAAGCCCCCAAAAATAAACTTTAAAAAAGAAAAAGAAAAAATTACGGTTCCACTTGCGTCCTTTGTGCGATTGGATAAAAGGCCTCTCTATACCAAGCTCCTGGGCTAAATTTCAACCCCAGTCCACCCCAGTTTGTTAATATTGTGCATGCATCTCACCCTAGAGAGAAAGATAAGGGAATATTTAGTCATATTCCAACAGCTGAAGAAACCTGCTGCTAGGCCTCTGCTTGGATATTTCTCAGCCAAGGTGGCACACTGAGTGACAGCTCTGGTGTTCATTTGCAGGACTACCATGGTAACTCATTCTAGCAAATAATACAGTACATGTAATGAACCATGGTGAATAACACTGATTATGATAGTGCGCCTTTGTCTAAAATCTTTTCCATTATGTTTTTGATGTATTAAAAGTTATGGCCTTGAAAGTGCTATTATTCCCTTGTGTTGTGGATCTTCTCTCACTTGTGTGTAATTTGTCTTGTCATTATGAAGTGTCATAAATTTAAATGCAATTTTAAATTAAAATGCAGAAATAAAAATTAAAAGATGGGGACACTGTTACAAAATAATGTTGTTTTTTTTAACCATTGTGTATGTGATGCAATTGACCCTTTGTCAAGGCCCCGCCCCCCACGGTTACTGTTGCTAGGTTGGACAAACAATGGTCACGGAAGGGTTAACTCCCATTGGAAACCATTGAAAATTAGGCAGATTTAAATTGCTTGTAAAGAAAATTTTAATTAACTTATGCATCAGAAAAATAGTGTCCATGATAGAGGACAGACGTGGCTCAATAGCGATTGAACGGGCATTACCTGACTTTTCCGAAAAATGGGGAAAATCATTGTTTTGGTCACTCACTAGCTAGTAGCTAACGACGCTAGCTAACGTTAGCTACAAGCTAACGCCTAATCTCCGCCGATCTCCCGTTTCTCCTCGTAAAACTTCACAAAGTTCAAAAGACATTAGCAGCGGTAATGTTACGTTTGCTAGATAACTTTGAAGGTATTAGATCCTCTCTGTCTATGAACACGACCAGAGAGTGGACTGGAGAATGAATGAGCTTCAATAGCACTTCAGTACAGCCAGGGAAAAACAGGCTCACTGCACACAACAACAACAACAAACAAAACTTTGCAGTTAACCCCTGACCTATGCCTAGAGCTCCCCCTAGTGGACCACCCCCAAACCCTATTATTAAGCTCAACTAACAGAAGGTTAAAGTAATATGTTATACAGTACACATGGGCCAAGTAGCCTATGTTTATTGATGTCTTAGGTTTGGGGAATGGGATAAAAATGACTCCAGGAATACGTTACAGATATCGTGAGTTGCTATTGCAGGAACCCCAGGCACATTTTAACCATATTGAAAAATTATTAAGTAGTTTTTGCCAAAAAAAATTGCTGTCTACCTATCTCGTTTCATAGGGTTTCATTCCAGGGTTGTCCAACCTTAGAATGTTGTGCAACATGTGACATGGGGAGAAGCGCTCTGATTGGTGGATCAGCAGACCAATCAGAAGGCCAACAAAGGGTCAATTTGCATGGGTGGAACAATTGACGAAGCACTTCAGCAACAAGAGTTTGTTTTGTCATCCAATGAATGTATGGATTCCATAGCTTCTGTGAATGCGTGAAGGCCGACTTACTGTCTGTACAGTAAATAAGGCTCAAATCTAGATGTAACATGCAACATGACATTAGTAGGATACTTAAAAATATCCCATTAAATAACAAACAGAATTTGCCTCACAGGGATGTAACAGTACAATGACATTGCTTTACAGACCATAATAATCCTGCTTTTTTGGAATCAATGACAAATAATTTCACTTTTATTCATTTATTTATTTATCAAAATATACTCAACTTGATACTGCTATGACATCACTATGATACATAATCTGGTTTCCTGTAAGCTTCATATATATACCATCTGTTAAAAATTTCACCAAATGTTCTGAATGTCTGGAGAAGAGAGAGGGTCTGCCAGGAAGCATTTCACTTCTTTGATGGCATCTGTTGCAGGATTTCCGACCTATCCTGCATTAGTCCTCTGCTCAGCATCCACCAGAACTGTGCTCCCCCTGTAGTGAAGGTGGGAGAGGAACAGCATTTTAAAGCCTCTTTTTCACCTTACAGAACAATATCAAAATACAGTATCGGTTAACATTTACTGCGTGTCGATTCCCCCATTCTCTCTCTCCCCAACTTTCTGATTAGTGTATGACCTCCTTTACCCCATTATCATGTCCATTTTCATTTCAAATTGCCCTAATCAAAAGTCAAAAACCAAGTGCCTCATTTCTCAAACTCGTTCTAATATTCAAATATCCATAGGCAAATTAAATATAGAAAAATCAAAAAATATCTAAAACCTTGAACCGGTTTGACAAGTGAATCTAAACCACCCTGCAAGATCCACTCATCGTATTTACATTTCACTAGCCAGAGGTATACTGCAGGATTTTCTATAGTTGGAGGGTATTTTGTATGAATAGATGTTTAGTTTATGCTCCTAATCACCTGAAGTGTCTTGTTTAGATTACCTTTACAATCTCACAGAAACAGACTGAAGGCAAAGCTTAGCCCATCCATCTTATTACAAAACTATAGCTTTCAACATTAATAGGCTTAACTCAGTATAATCCAGATTTTTCATCTCTTCTTCCTAAAACATGCAAATCCTGTTTTTGACTGAAGAGACAACCAGGGTAAAGTGAGGATCTTGTAAACATGGATTTTTTTTTTCATTTCGAAGGGTATAGGATAAAGTGACTTGTGTATACTTCACAGTGCTGCTGTTTCAGTTGTCTTCAGCACAGCACCAAACACATCAAAGTGTCCTTGATAAAGGTAATTAAGGACAATGACACATACCATCACATACAATATCATGCGGTATGTGACACTGCCCCTTGATCCCAGGGAGAATACAATACAGAGAAACGTTTTCTCTGCATCTTCAGCCACAGACATTGCCCCAACATTTCCCCTTGAGCTCATTGTGCAAGCTGTCAGCTCATCGATAAAGAGTTGTGAAAGAAATAAATTAATAAATGAATGAAAATGATCTTGCTTGAGCCAGAGGCTCTCCGGCACTTTAATTTACATGAGTACTGTATTTTGTTTGTCCCCCTTGGTGTGATGGATGGTTCCCCAGACCCTGGTGAAATGGAATGCATCAGTTAATTAGTTTTCCTCGGACAATGCTGCAGACTGGGTAGAAGATCCCATCTTTTGCACGTAGGGATCACAATTTCCCACAAGGAAGGAGCATCCACACATAACACATGTATCGACAAATTATGTTTAAATATATTGTTGATGCCCTTTTTATGACATATCATTTTAACACAGGCTACAGTATATACATTCACACTCTGAATCTGTTAAATTGTTATCACTCTCAGCTTTATAATAGTTCAACACTCCCATTAGTGTTACATTAGTGAGTAAAAAAAAGAGTAAAATAGCTGTAGCCCATGTTAAACTGTACTTTATCTTCTTTTTTTCTCTTCTTCCAACTCCCCTTTTCTGTTTGTTTTTGATTATTAATATGTAGTATTTTTTTCAACATATAGTTTAGGTAGATTTTCAATCCTTATACAGTATCATCTCCTGTTCAATCCCTTTTATTTGCATAGTTGTGGTGCCATGGTTTCCAAACAGTTTTGGTTGTCATATGATAAGTGTTGTTGCTCCAAAAAGACACGTATCAATTAATTAAGAGAACTGCTGTTCCTCCAAGTAGTAAGGTAGGAACTATTTGTGTTGGCGGAGCCAAATAAATGATTAAATAAACAAACAAATCACAATCTCTTGTAGCTTATTACTGTTAAATAATAAAATGTGCTCATGGAACTGTTAAAAGCAATATCACACTCGAGGTTGTGCTGTTGTACTGTAGGCTATATCAGTACTGATGTGATTCAGTCGTAGGCACGAGGCCGCAGCACTCCCTCCTACTTAATTGTCACCAATCTGTGGGTGTGCTTGTCCTACAAATGAACATAGGGAAAATGCACCAGTCAAGGAATATGAAGAGATAGTATTGGCAAATTCCTTAAAATGTGTTATTTTTAAACTGATGTTTTGCAATAGGCTACAGAAGAGGGACATCACTTATGATAACGCCCTAACAGCAGTGTTACACCTGATTGTGGAGCAGATCTACAATCTGAACCAGATGGAATACCAGGTGGCCCCTGTCCAAAAATATTTGTATTGTTATTTTAGTCAGAGGCATTTGCTTCTTGGTCTATTATTACAATTAACTTTCATGAAATTGCCCCATTTATAGCAGCTTTTCTGCACCAATTAGAAATTCTTGTTATAGCCTATTAGGTAGGGCAAAAGCAGGACGGAGAGTAAACAAAGTGAAAGCAACTGTATTTTCTGCAGTATGAGAACACACTTGACAGGGAAATGTATATTTAATATCATGAAAATTGTGACATGGTGAAACTTAATCAGCTTGCATTGCAGCAATGGCCACTGGCCAAAAAATTACTGCTTAGCTCATTACAGTTAGTCAGTTAATGATCATCTGATCTGAGTGATGCTAATGAGGTCATGTCTCTGCCTAGCAATGTTTTTATTAGGTGTCTGTCATGTATACCAGTCTTTCTGATAGTGAGATAAAGCATATAAAAAAACAAAAACATTTTTCACCTTTTTGTTTTTTTTTGCACAGGGAAGTACAAAGGTAACTTGTCATTAGTGAGTTGATTTACTGTTACATTCCTGGCAACATATTCTGTCTATGCGTGTTTCAATTTGTGTTGTGTTTGTTCTGTGATGCAGCATTACATTTATTGTACAGTCTGTCTCAAGGGGTATAAAGTTATGGAAATGTAAAGCTTCTTTTGCTGAACAAAGCCTGCTGCAGCTAACACTGATGTCTTGCCAAACTCTTCTCTATCTTGCTAAGAGAAAACAACTGTGGGGTTTTCTGCATTTCTAGAGATCTGCCTTTCTTAGTTTGAGCCTCACTTATGGCAAAAATCAGTTAGCCAAGAAAAGAGTTTCATACTGAATTTCCACTTCATTTCAATGGGAAAGCATTCACACTAAAAGTCCATGACCCCAATTTGTAATCTGTATTTGTAGTATTTTCTGAGAGAGTAGAACTTGAACAGATGTATCAGCTCACAGTGGAATGAGTGTACAGTATAATTACCCACACTGCCCTGCATTAAGTGACCTATCCAGACAGAAGGGCCAAAACAAGCTTTTTAATCTTTACCTGACAGCTTCACCACCAAGCAAAAACAGAATGGCACAAAATGTGAAACTCATGACTATATAGTCAGTGTAACAGATGTTTCGAAAGGGACGTTACAAATACATTATATTTGTTGTTGTTGTTGTTGTGTTTATCATCAGTACATAATGATAATCATTTCGGGCTATATTCAGTCTAGTCAGTTTGTGAAAGCAGATATAGATAAGCAGAACCTTCTTAGAAGAAGTTGAATATTAATGGAAGAGGAGCTGGAAACACATTAAAATAATGACTGAATATTTCCAGTTTATGTTGAGGGAGGCAGACATTGTGTTAATGGGTTTGGGCACACAAGCAATGCTGTGCTTCATTACTGATTCATGCACTTTTAGTATGGAGAAAAAAAACATTTTACAACTACATTACATGATTACCCACGCTTATCTACATTGCAGATCAGAATTAGGCCAATTTCCTGTGTTGGAAGTGGTGGTGTGTGGTGAGAGCCAACAAAGTGCAATTTTATGTAATAATATGTAATGATTTGTGTTCAACAAAAAGGGCAATAGTAATGTAGACTGCATTTGCCAAATTAAGTTTTGCATCTTAGATTCATAAGGGAGATATTACTATATAACCAGAAATTTACATTGATCGCTAAAAAAATAACTGAAATCCAATTTTCATTACAACCTTATGCATGAATAAAGGTCTTGACTGTTGGAGGGCTGTAAGTGAATTCTTACAATTGTTGTCATATGTCATTAAGAACCTATAGATGGGAGATGCCTGAGATAATATGAAGCTAATTGTCTTAGTAATGTGTTGGACCACCAGAGAATATTCAGTGCTCCTTCAGGTCAAATATAGACAGACAACAGAACTCTTCTGGAGCAATAAATGCACCATAATGATAATGATGGTAAAAGTGTTGTTCATGTTGGCCAAAGTGTATGTGTTGTTGCCATAGTTATAACATGATTCAATCATCCCTCTGGTTGTATGGAATTTTACTAACATTTTATTCTATTGCTGTATATTTAAATCTTTCTCCTAATTTTCTTAATGCTCTGTTGTAATGTAGTGACCCAGAGTCACACTATCATCCATATATAGTACAAGTTTACATTTTGACACTACATAAATAACATTTCTTTGTACTTTAAGACAGGGAAGCATTTTAAACCACAAAGAGGAGTTCAGTCAGACAACTCACGATTAAAAATGTTTATTGCAGCTTCATTATACATTTGAGTTTGGTGTCAAGGCTCCGACTTCATCACTCCCTGAGAATAGGATTTCATTAAAGTATATGGGAGTGATGAGCGACTATCTTAACCCGGAGCCTACAGGTGGATGCTGGGGTGGTGGTGGGGCAGAAAATAGGGTAGAGCTATGATATGCTGCTGTGTCATAGACGAGCAAAGAGGACGATGGGTAAGTCACCCATCTTAAATAAACCGCTAAATATAGAGGGTGTGTGTATGATGTCATGAGAGTGACGCAGCGCAGCTCGAGTTGGCTGCCTGAGCTAGCTCGCAAGTCTTTGCTCCATTTAGAGAAAGTTGCCACAAAAGCACATTTAGAGCCTTTTGCTATATGGTGACTTTGTTTATGACAGTCAACTTAAAAACTAATGACTGAATGAATGATTATGGTTCTGTTCTATGTTCACTGATATTATGTTTTCATTTTCATTTTGTGTGCTTAATACGTGATTCCTATTGAAGTGTGGCACCTGTGTGATTTCTAAATCAGTTTTCTATGTAAGGCAAGGGTTTTCAGAATAAGATTTAGAAGACTTTTGCTTTTCTGAGCTTTTTCCCCCTAAATTATCACACCTAACAAGTCCAGGGCTGAGGACTCTGACAAAGCCTCCTGACCAAACAAAGGGACAGAGGAAAAGCAGTGAAATAGCATAGATACAGTGCTGAAAGACCATCTAACAAGTCTACAGTGGAGTCACCATCCCAGTATTTAATTGCCAACAGGGATTTGAGATTTGACACAACCAGGTTATGTTCAATACACTACTTGCTCCTCTATCTGTGTTTTTCTAAAATGCACACAAGATTTTATTTAGTAATTTTATCATTGTTTTGTCCTGACCGTTGCATTTTCTGTCTTCTTTGTCCCTTTTTTCGTGTTTGTATAACATATTTTGTTCATTTAATGTTGTCCTCATATGCCCCACCTATGTTGCAGTAGCCCCTCAGGAATCATTTTAATACTCTTTTGCTTTAATGTCCTCCAGAAAATATGGTGCAAACTAAATTATTTTCTGAAGGGTGATGATATATATTTGAAAAGCATATGTTGCATTCATTGAAAGACTTAGAGGTTTACTTCAGTTTAATCTCATGCCTTTAGGGGTGCAAAAGTCTTTGATCTGGACATTCATCATCCAGATACATTTTGTTCCTGCAATGAGCCTTAGATTAATGAATTGGCACAGTTAGAATGATTTTTCCCTCTTAAGACCTGACCTTCAAATACTGTATGTGCTTCCAAGTTGCAGCAAAGCGTACTGTTACACAACAGTATGTAGAGTCTTTGTTTTAGAGCTTAGCAAACACAATACGTTATTACCAACCAGTGATGAACTTAGCTGATGTACACAAGTGTATCAAGTTACTGAATTTTGATGTACTGCCTAATAGAGATATTACTTGATAACTGTAATATGGTTACTGTACTTAATCAAACAGTATAACAACATTAAAAAAAGATTAAATATAATAGAATATCAAATACATATGAAATTAAATGTAGCATAAAGAATCAGTGTAATACAATATGGTGATGACACCTCTGCAGTGTTGCTTTAAGGGACAATTTTGCCTATACGAGCACATCCCTGCAGTTTTACTGTACCTTAAAGGGACAGTGTGTAACTTATTTGTCTTTTTATTAGCAAAAATCAAATATTGCTTTCATAAATCAAAGTCTAATCACAATCACATACAAATGAAAGCTGTCTCGTAGCTCAGAATGAGTTGTTTACAAATACATAGGTGGCCGGTGCACCCACCGGAGGCGGCCATGTTGCATCGCCATCTTTGAATACAGTATGCAACAGTGGACAAACTTGGCTCAAACGCTCTATTGAGTGTCTGTGACTAGGCTTGTGCCCGGAGGATGATCGAGGTTGTTGTTATTGTTTTTTTCTGCCGTTATAAAACACACACAGTGCTACAGCTGAGCCAGTGTTTTGCTGTGTGTGAAAACAAATTTCCCCATGGGACAATAAAGGCATTCTATTCATTAGCAGCTAGATCTTACAATGTTGAACTGTTCTTATACAAAGTGCAGCCAAAGACCAGGCTGAACAGGACAGCCTATGAAGCTGCAGCTGAACCAGCTGGAGAGCACAGAGACTGCCGTGCTGTTACAGGTGATGCATACCGAATCTGTGTTAGGGTTAGTTTGCAAACGTGTTTGTCTTCGGCGGCCACCGTCAGTTTGCCGACGGGAGGGGTGAGTGAGTGAGCGCTGCGCTAACATTAACATTAACAGAAAGAAGCTTGTTTTTATGACTGAACTGACCTATGTGTCAAATGTAAAGGCACTGCCAAAAGTCACACCAAGGTTTTTAACAGAAGAACAAATTTTAGGAGTGAATGACCCCAGAAAACCAGTGGAAATATCTAAGGGGTCACATCCAAACATAATGATCTCAGTCTTATTTTCATAAAGATTTAGAAAGTTCTTTTGCATCCATAATTTGACATCTTTTAGGTACTCGAGCAGTGGTTGCACAGTATATTTACAGTTAGATTTTAATAGTAAAAAGATCTGTACATCATCTGCATAGCAGTGAAAAGAAATATGAAGCTTCCTAAAAATCAATCCCAATGGAAGCATGCATAGCAGGAAGAGGATAGGACTGAGAATGGACCCTTGGGGAACCCTGGAGGTGAGGGGAGCCATGCCTGAGGCAAATTCCCTTAGATGAGCAGAAAAGCTCAGATCAGTCAGGTAGGATTGAAACCATGAAAGTGCAGTACTTGTAATGCCAACACACTGTTCAAGCTGAGATAATAGTATAATAGAGTCATGTGATCCACAGTGTCAAACGCAGCTGTTAGGTTTGAGGAGAAACAGAGCAGCAGAGTTTCCCAGGTCAACAGTATAGGTAATTTAGGACTCTCAATGACACTGTTTCAGTGCTTTGAAATGGTTTAAAGCCTGAGTAAAACTTTTCATAAATGCCATGGGCAAGCAGGAACGATTGCAGCTGAATAAAAAACTATTTTTCTAAAACCTTGGACAAAAATGGCAGTTTAGAGATTGGTCGGAAATTTGACAAGGCAGAGGGGTCAAGATATTTCTTTTTAATAAGGGGCTTCCTCACAGCATATTTTAGAGCAGCTGAGACACATCCTGAGCTAAGGCTGGAGTTTATCAGAGCAAGGACAGTGGGCCCCACAGTACCAAAACTGATTCTGATAGAGAAACACTGTGATCACCCCAAAAACCTTTCCTTACTGATAGCTGAATGGGAAAACACCATTTTCTTATTAAAAAAAAGGTTCTCACTGTTGTCTCGGCCTACGGGCCGAACAGCAGTGCAGAGTACCCGGCCTTCCTGGAGGCCCTGGGAGGGGTGCTGGAAAGTGCTCCAACCGGGGACTCCATCGTTCTGCTGGGGGACTTCAATGCCCACGTGGGCAGCGACAGTGTTACCTGGAGAGGTGTGATTGGGAGGAACGGCCTCCCCGATCTGAACCCGAGCGGTGTTTTGTTATTGGACTTCTGTGCTAGCCACAGTTTGTCCATAACGAACACCATGTTCAGGCATAAGGGTGTCCATCAGTGCACGTGGCACCAGGACAGCCTAGGCCGGAGGTCAATGATCGACTTTGTAGTCGTGTCATCTGATCTCCGGCCGTATGTCTTGGACACTCGGGTGAAGAGAGGGGCTGAGCTGTCAACTGATCACCACCTGGTGGTGAGTTGGATCCGCTGGCAGGGGAAGAAGCTGGTCAGACTTGGCAGACCCAAGCGTATCGTGAGGGTCTGCTGGGAACGTCTGGCAGAATCCCCGGTCAGGGAGGTCTTCAACTCCCACCTCCGGGAGAGCTTTGATCAGATTCCGAGGGAAGCCGGAGACATTGAGTCTGAATGGACCATGTTCTCCACTTCCATTGTTGACGCGGCCGTCCGGAGCTGTGGCCGTAAGGTCTCCGGCGCTTGTCGCGGCGGTAATCCCCGAACCCGGTGGTGGACCCCGGAAGTAAGGGATGCTGTCAAGCTGAAGAAGGTGTCCTACCGAGCCTGGCTAGCTCGGGGGACTCCCGAGGCAGCTGACGGGTACCGGTAGGCCAAGCGGACGGCAGCCCGGGCGGTCACGGAAGCAAAAACTCGGGTCTGGGAAAAGTTCGGGGAGGCCATGGAGGAGGACTACCGGTCGGCCTCGAGGAAATTCTGGCAAACCATCCGACGCCTCAGGAGGGGGAAGCAGTGCTCCGCCAACACTGTTTACAGTGGAGGAGGGGAGCTGTTGACCTCGACTGGGGATATCGTCGGATGGTGGAAGGAATACTTCGAGGATCTCCTCAATCCCACTGGCACGCCTTCCGTCGAGGTCGCAGAGGCTGAGGATTCAGAGGTTGATTCATTCATCACCCAAGCTGAAGTCACTGAGGTAGTCCGGAAGCTCCTCAGTGGCAAGTCACCGGGGGTGGATGAGATCCGCCCTGAGTACCTCAAGTCTCTGGATGTTGCAGGGCTGTCGTGGCTGACACGCCTCTGCAGCATCGCGTGGCAGTCGGGGACAGTGCCTCTGGACTGGCAGACCGGGGTGGTGGTCCCTCTCTTCAAAAAGGGGGACCGGAGGGTGTGCTCCAACTACCGGGGGATCACACTCCTCAGCCTCCCGGGGAAAGTCTATTCCAGGGTGCTGGAGAGGAGAATTCGGCCAATAGTCGAACCTCGGATTCAGGAGGAACAATGCGGTTTTCGTCCAGGCCGTGGAACACTGGACCAGCTCTACACCCTCCGCAGGGTGCTCGAGGGTGCATGGGAGTTTGCCCAACCAGTCCACATGTGTTTTGTGGACTTGGAGAAGGCTTTCGACCGTATCTGGCATCCTGTGGGAGGTGCTCCGGGAGTATGGGGTCGGAGGCCCTCTGCTGAGGGCTGTACAGTCCCTGTATGACCGGAGCAGGAGCTTGGTTCGCATTGCCGGCAGTAAGTCAGACCTGTTCCCGGTGCATGTTGGACTCCGGCAGGGCTGCCCTTTGTCACCGGTTCTGTTCATTATTTTCATGGACAGAATTTCTAGGCGCAGCCAAGTGCCGGAGGGGGTACGGTTCGGGAGCCACTTGATTTCATCTCTGCTTTTTGCGGATGATGTGGTCTTGTTGGCTCCCTCGAGCCAGGACCTTCAGCATGCACTGGGGCGGTTTGCAGCCGAGTGTGAAGCAGCTGGGATGAGAATCAGCACCTCTAAGTCCGAGGCCATGGTTCTCGACCGGAAAAAGGTGGCTTGCACCCTCCAGGTCGGGGGAGAGTTCCTGCCTCAAGTGGAGGAGTTTAAGTATCTCGGGGTCTTGTTCACGAGTGAGGGGAGAACGGAGCGCGAGATCGACAGGCGGATCGGTGCGGCGGCCGCAGTAATGCGGTCATTGTATCGGTCCGTCGTGGTGAAGAAGGAGCTGAGCCGAAAGGAAAATGACCGAAAGAACGGGATCCCGGATACAAGCGGCCGAAATGAGTTTCCTCCGCAGGGTGGCGGGGCGCTCCCTTAGAGATAGGGTGAGGAGCTCTGTCACCCGGGAGGAGCTCGGAGTAGAGCCGCTGCTCCTCCACATCGAGAGGAGCCAGCTGAGGTGGCTCGGGCACCTGTATAGGATGCCCCCTGGACGCCTCCCTCGTGAGGTGTTCCGGGCATGTCCCACCGGGAAGAGGCCCCGAGGAAGACCCAGGACACACTGGAGTGACTACGTCACTCGGCTGGCCTGGGAATGCCTTGGGGTCCCCCCGGAAGAGCTGGAGGAAGTGTCCGGGGAGAGGGAAGTCTGGGGATCCCTGCTCCGACTGCTGCCCCCGCGACCCGACTCCGGATAAGCGGATGAAAATGGATGGATGGATGGATGGATGGATGGAAAAAAAAGGTAATATTTTGTTTTTAAAACAAATCCTGCCCACCCCAGTTTTAAAGAGGCAAGATGGGATGCTGTCGGAGGGACAATTTGTAGGCCGCAGATGTTTAACTGATCAAGGACAGCAGACAAAGGAGCAGTGGGGTCAGGTGTTTGTCAGCTAACTGAAATTTTCCCACACTACCAAATGTTGGCTGTTACGTAAAAACAGCTAATATCCAAAAAGTATGCTGTTAAAAGCCAGTATAAAAAGGGCTCAAAACACTATCGGTTGCTGTAGGTGCTCACTTGCCAGTATACACAGCACTAAAGGAAAATAGTGACAGCAAAATAAGACACATTTGTGTTTCTTTCCACTGCTTTTGAGACAGCTTTTGGTGTTGGATATGTAGCACTTTACAAGTAAAGCTCCTTTACTTAAAAAATAAAGTTTATTATTATATTTATGCAGTAAGGTATTTTGATAGACAATGTAGCATAAATGCATACATTTCAAGACTTTATGAGAATGTTTCTCTGTATGTGCATCAAATGCAAGTGTTTGGCACATTTACACTACTTTTATTCTGACAAATCAGTCAGACAGATTTCATGCATCTTATCACCAAAAACAAACTCCAGAAAGTCTTTTTACCTACTGCTTTGAGACAATTACTCAACCATGGCTTCAACCAAGCTATCTGCCAACAATTCCCAAAGTAAATCTCAAGTTCTCCATGCCAGGATTCCCCTGCAAAAAAAAAGGCTAAATTCTTCTGCAAGGCCCCCATCGCAGCACAAGTGCAATCAAATTTCAGTTTTATTTGGGAAGTTCATATGTTGACCATTTGAACAGCTGTATCATGGGAGCCCCCCACATGTTTAATTGAGAGAAGGTATTTATCTTAGGGCAGCTCTTTCCTTTTTGTTCCTGATATCCCCTCACACTTCAGCAGCAATCTAATAAAACGCCAGGAAAGTTATACATTTAAGATTAGGGCATGATATGACATGAGGTAATTTAGGATATCCACTTTTTCTTTTGACTGTCCCACCTGCCATAACACACATTTGTAACTATCCGTGAATGTGAGGGAGCATATCATTCCATTGTACTTGATATTTAATCACTGAACCCGATTCCTAGAGATACAGAAAAATGACTCTTGGAGATTTTTAAGCCTCTCATTTACCAGTCATCCTCACAAGCCATAAAATAATTACAATCTCTCTGCTGGTATCGCACCTTATTGCAATGGTAATAAGCTTGGACAGTATCAAATCACTCAATGTATATTATTATGCAGGGGTATTAGAAGTTGAATTTATTATGCTGAAAAATCCATCATGCTAAAATGGTCTTTATTGTTTTGTTTTTTACATTACTGAGAAAATGTGGACCTTCTCATGAATTCTGTTTTCAGTCACATTAGTGGGATATTGTTATGTTATGTGTGTTTTCTACCACACTGAAAATAAAGTATAAACACAGCTCTTCATATTGCTGAACTTTGGGTCTGTCTTATAAAAGTCAGACAGTTTATCAGTGAGATTAATGAGGAAGAGAAATAGTAGCTGTTGCATTTAAATGATCAGCATGAGTGAGGGAGCATGTGAAATTGCATGCATAATGTTAGCTACTCAGCTAAACTGCACTTCTTCCTCTGGCATTATTTTGGAATATGCCAAACAGCTTTGAGCGTATTACTACCACCACATGGGCATTTGTGTCCAGTGGGCAAAAGGCAAGAATAATGGATTTTTCTAGTTTCATGCTCAAACATTAACTATCCATTTAGGTTAAATTTTCAATGCACATGTACATTTTCAAGCACTTTTAAAGAGCATGGTCTTCATGGATCTCCCAGGCTGAGGATGAATGCCATTCAAGCCCAGGGCATATACAGTATATTACACACTTTAGCAGAGAAGGAGGGCATTAAATGTATAGCATTTATGACTTTGTAAGAACCACTTACAGCTGTGCTAATGTTCACACATTGTCTCCAACATGTTCTTATGGGAAAATATTATTGAAGTAATCACAGTGCAGTACTATATTCAACAGAACATTTTGATCCATCAGATGCTGTGATGTAAAACTGACATTTTAGCAACAATCTGTAACAAGCAGTACTTCCTCAAAATTTGGCTTTGATCAATGCCCCCGAGCACTGTGAATGTCCATCGTGTTCAACAGTGCCTGTACTGCAAGATGACATATTATACTCAAGGTCATGGTGCAGTCAAGATTTTCCAAAAATTAATAATCTAATTTAGCTTTACTTCAATATGTTTAATATCCAGCTGACAGAAACAAATGGTTTCTATTTCAATTTATTGATCATTCCTTTTCCTGCAATGACCCATTTACACTACATGACTATCAGCTGCTCAAGGTTTCCCTTCCACACAACACCAAACAAGTAAAGGATCATGTTTTCATCTTGTGACATAAATAAGGCAAGGCAATTTTATTTGTATAGCCCATTTTTACAAACAGTTTGTCTCAAAGGGCTTTACATGGCATCATAACAACATCCTCTGCCCTTAGACCCTCACATCGACTGAGGAAAAACTACCGGAAACCCTTTTAACAGGGAAAAATTGGAGAAACCTCAGGGTGAGCAACAGGGGAGGGATCCCTCACCCAGGATGGGCAGACATGCAATAGATGTTGTATACAGACAAGAAAACAGTTTTATAGCATAGAATATGCAAAACATGGAGATGTTAAGAAGAGTTGACGAAGGCAGCTTCTGGTGGGAGGGAAGGCAGGAAGAGCAGGCCAAAACTTTTGTGTCCATTTTTGTGTTGTATAAAGCCCATAGTTTAACACACATACAGAGCATTGTGCTTCTTTCCTTCAAGGAGAGCAAAATTTGTGACCACTGTATGCATCATCATACCATGCACACCTATGCTTGGATACACATCTGCAGCACATGGCTAGAAATCGTTCCTGTATATCAGTTAAAGTTAGTACCAGCTCATGTGTTACAACATCATTCACAATGTCGTAACCCTGACATATATTATATACTCATGGGACAGTGTAAAGATACCAAGTGCAAATCTCCAATATTCTGATTAGTGACAGAAGTGTCTTATAGCTCCCTCACTGGGACCATAGAATTGATTTCAGATGACATGAAGCTGTGTATTTCCATACCACCCAAAGATGTCAGCCATAAAAGGTTCACCATATTGATCACATCAACTTGTGAATGTCAGACAAGATCTGCTAGCAACAGAGAGGTATGACACAAATTAATTTCACTGCTGCAAGGTCTAAAATATGAGGCGGTCCATCAGCAAAGCTTGGAACCAAAACTCTGAGTCTTGGAGTATCTTACAATGACAATGAGAGGAATACATCCATACTAATTACATTTCCATGCTACAACATTTCCCTCACAAGCTGATTTTGTAAGAAGAAAGTGGATGTTTGAGGGAATTCAATGGTGAGGACAAAGACTATGCACAGCGAATGTCTGGAATAAATGTTGAAGTCCCAAAACCAACAAAAAGAAAACAAAAAAAAAGTAGCAATACAACATGAAATGTGGCAGCTTACTTGAATATGTAATGCTCCTGGAAAACATCTAGTGGACGTAGGAATTGCAAAGTGGTTCTTTGGCTCAGACACTTGTTGAAGAGCAGCATCTGGTCAACATTCCTCACCTTTGGAGCAGCCTGTTGACCTGAAGGGATCACAATCTGTACAGTATGTGTTTTGTTTTATGCAGGGGAAAAATAAGTGCCACATTTGTATTGCTCTTCTATTTTTTTTAACTTTCATATTACAGTAATTGGATTCCAAGACAATGCAAATGTTTTCTGTTTGTCTGTAGTGTATTGTGTTGGATGTTCATGTTTTACATGAAAGCAGTGTTGTTTGAAAAGTACTATGAATGTAAAAGTTGATTCAATTAAATGAAGTATGAAGCATGTGGTTGGAGGTTGTGCGAGATGAACGTTTGACCTTGTACAAAGCCCCCTTTGTACATGCTTAATTTTTGGCATGATAAACAAGGTCAGTCGGTGCATCCCACTATCACAGTTTCCACAGAAACACAGACATGGAGCACTGCAGTAGCTGACGCTGCCTCCAGTGATCGCCCACTCAGAACAAAACCCAGCCATTAATGTTTGGTGTACATGTGTGCAGAAGTGAACTAGAGAGAAAGAGAGGGAGTGGGTGTCTGTGTTTATATGGCTGGATACCCACATCTACTGTGTATGCAGCTGGGTGCTTGCTTTGCTGCATTGCTGGTAAGTTCAAACATGGTGAACACACCCTTAGGAAGTAATTTTCCTTATATGGGAAGGGAAGCTGTATGATGGAGAGCTGGGGATTATTCAATTCTGCATCCTCAGTTTGAGGGCTGCCTGAGTGCAGGAGGATGACCGTAGCTTCCCCATGACTCTACTCCATTAAACTCTCACAGACAGTTGTACTGGTTATCGAAAAGAAACTTGTGTCAGAAATATCAATTGCCTGCACTGGCCTCTGTGTTTCAGGTTGCTAAAAATGTTCTGCGTGTACCTCAGCTTTTGCTGTACAAAAACATCTCTGCATTCGAGTTAGTTGAACTTAGATATCAGTGTGGTCGTACTCACCTGCCCTATGGTTCAAGTGATCCATTTAAGAGGTGAGCTTTTCCTTCACCCATAATGCATGAGCTTGAAACTAAAGTCATCCTAGAGTTCACAAAGTACTTTTCTATATTATTATTATTATTATTATTATTTTACATCCAGATGCATTATCTTTAGGCTACAGTATACCTTTGTGTGTGTGTGTTCTTTTTTTGATATTTAAAGGATAATTGCAGTTTTTTTTTACAATCTGGACCTTTCCGACGAAATTGGATCCAGCCGAGAGCCGCATATATCCATATAATGCGAGTACACGGGGCAGTGCAATGCACCCTCTAAATAACACATTACCTGCCGCAAAACTCGTTCATTTCACCAATGTTTTGTTATGATACACTAGTGCTATTCCCCTCTGAGTCCGGGGTTACCTGTTATCAACTCCCGTTTAAGGATTTCTGCAGTTTTTTTTATTTTTTATTTTTTAAGGGAACCAAGGTCAAATGTTGTAGCCCAACCTGGACCTGTTGGCTATTCCTGTTTTCTTTGTGGTGACTTTGCATCTCCTTTCTGCTGTTGTTACTACAGGTAAACTTCTAAACTTATTTTCCATCAATTTTTACACCCCAGACTATGTTGGCCCAGAGGGACATAACAATAGACCACCTACAGTATGACCACAAAACACCACCACACAAAGACACAAAATAAAATAGGAAGAGGTTTAATACAAAATATAAGGACAATGCAAACAAAGTAAAAGGAAAGGACGGCCACCGCAGCCAGCCCACACAGGGCCTTCGGACGTGGCACCTGCCATCTACCCTAAAACAACAGAACACAACCTAATCCCTCAAAACGAGAACCAAAATCTGCCAGAGCCAGCCGGACGTGCGCCAAGCTCCCGGACCCTCAGGAGGGGGAGTGGCCTGATGGTGGAGCGCAGGACCGGAGGAGGAGAGAGAAGGAAAGAGAGAGAGCACGCAGAACCTCCACCTTTACTGTATATGTGAGCAGCAGCAATTACACACCTGGAAGGAAAAGAGCACAGGGAGAGATTTTTGCCAGGCCAGCAGAGGGGGACAATGTAACATTCAACAGTACATGTTATATATTTTAATTATTCTGAAAAATCTCATTATGTAGAAAAACTGGCCACACATTCTCAAAATGACACCTATTACTGTATGATTTAATATGGTTCTGAGAAGCAGCCCAACACATAACTTTATATCTATGCAGCACATAAAGGTCCCAGGACGAGGACTTGCTGATGACAAGTGGGCTACTGGATGCACATGGACAAGAAGTGGGACTATCAAATAGATGAGAAAACTGCTAAACAGGCCCAAGGAGGACACCATGGATGACCAGGTGACCAACATCCAACATCCACAAGGACCAAGAAGCAGCTACAGTAGTAGCCCATCAATAGAAGGTAGCTGTTTTTAAAAGTGGCAATTGAGAGGCTCCAACACAATGGGAACATTACTGAGCACCAGGGGAATACTGTTACAATTGGTGGTTTACAAGGAGCAGGACAAGACAGCACAGTGATAGATGTAGCAATCCAAGTTGACAATAACATCAGGAAGAAGAAGATCGAGAGGTACCGAGGGCTGTCACAATATCTTACTGGAGGTCTCTGTCCAGAAGAATTCAGCCTTATAGGGACAGCTATACTGTCCAGAACCCCCAAATGGATAGATAGAGGACTCGAGCTTGAGGAGGACATACGCCACCCATGTGAGGTTTAGAGGGAGATTTTCTTTTTCTTTTTTTTAATGTATTTCACACATTTTATAGCACACAGGCTTCAGGCGCCAACTGGCTCTGCAGACTTGTTCACTCACCCCTGTGGAGCAGCAAGCACTGAAATTTGCATTTACTAGTTCAGGCGGACTGAACCCACCAACCCCAAACTGTATTGGCTGTATAAATAGTCGTTGTACGATAACACAACATTCACTTCCTTCAAGTGACTTAAAGAGCAACATGACAAATGAGACGATTACCTGTTCTCAATGATGGCCTCATCTCCTCTTCTTTGCTGTGATGTCACTTCTCCTGTCCTGGACTCACCGCAGTGTGTGGAAACGGAACTTGCTGCTGGCATCCAGCTTCCACCCTTCACTGCCGTTCGTGTCTCTGGTAGACTGGGAAAGAGCTTGTAATGGGCTCTACTTTCTAATAAATGGCGACCAATATAGTGTTTGGGAGAACTCGTCCAGATGGTTTTACGAAGTGTGTTTAACTTAAGATCAGCAACAACTCTTCTCTATATAACCAAGACACATCCCTGAACAATTGCCACTAATTGAACTCAGTATAAGTTTGCATTGCTTTCTCTGTAATACGGCCTCTCAGCTGACAGACATCTATCTGCCTGTGTTATGTGTGTATTTACTTCATAGAGCAATACTTTGATGTGCATTCTGATACACGTCTTTGATCTTATTTCCAGCGTGTCTGTCATGATGCAGTATCTGAAGGAAAAGGGCAGCTATTGACTTCACAAGAGGCACTGCCGCCAAGCATATGAAAAATATCCCTTTTTTATGTTCAGGAGTCTGGAGTTAGTCTTGGTTTTCAACTCTCTCTCTCTGCAATAACTACTTTATTATTGCTGCAAGCTAACATAATCTAGCATTAACCATTGCACTCTTACATTCTTTGTAACTTTAATTTTCTTTCTGATCACATAACTGCTGAGTGTAAAGCTGTTTTCCTACTTCTTAAATATGCTGGAGGGTCTCAGCTGACTAGATAGGATGTCTGTATAGGTCAAGGTTTGTCATGCCATTTTTATTGCATTTTCTTTCTGCCACCCCTGCCAATACTTGCTGTAGTTGTTTGTCACTCATTGTCAAGTAAGAAGTGTTTTTGCCCTTTTGTCCTTTTTTAGCTGTTGTTCAAGTGTTAGTATCCAGCATACGCAGCAACTGCAGATCCCACTGATGTCATCACAGTAACTCTTGGGATTTACACACATATCTTTTCTAAATGATCTGTAACTAATATAATGAATATCAGATATATCACATTTTTCCCCTTCTCTTTCCACATGAGAAAATAATCACTACCATTATCTACTCCTCTGCCTTTCCTGTTAGAGACATACTATTTCTACACAATTTTCTATCGAATATATTATACATGTAAGGAAAACAGTAGCATACCAAACAGTGCACTGGCATTAAGCACCCATTAATTTACCCGTGCCTCAGGAGCAGAATAAATAAGAAAATGAAGAGTTTAATGGTGCATTAGTGAGGAGCCAGTGGAACAGGCCCTGGGCTGTATTTTGAGCAGGCAACTATTATGAAAACCAACCTGTCACACACTTGAAAGAGCAGACCAGTTGGCATTATACATGGAAACGCAATGTCTCCTCAAGGATAAGATGCAATGTTTCGACTTGTTTCTGAAATATTCGACTACAGAAGACGAAGAGGTTAGTGAGTTCACCTGTAAATGGAAGAAGTTGTTGAAAGGACAAACCTATATAGTAGTTTAACACATTTAACACACATGCCATTTTATGTAGAATCTATATAACCTTGTTTCCCACATGAAAGACATAAGTTATGGGTAATATAAAGATGCCTTGTCTTATTCTCTGGAGTAAAAGAAAAACACACATTTGTTTTCAATGCAAGGTCAAGAGTATATTTCTATAGATATTTATCAGTGGGTCTCAATCTCCATTGTGTCACCTCATTCAGTGATAGTGACTTACTAGAGAAACGTATATGAATGAAAATCTTGTTAGCTTTGTCATGGGTCTCTTTTATATTCTTACTTGATTTGACTTTTTGATAGGTACAGTACATCTAATCAAAACCTCCTGTTGTGAAAATGAAAGCAGAACTTGATTTGCTTTATTCTCTTCTCTCTCATAAAAAAAGAAGAGATGTGACTATGATGCTGAGTTAAGACATTGCTGGAAGGCCAAATGAATAGAATATCACACAGACCTTGCCAGAATATCTACGATTGCCTGAGTGGTTTATTGGTCAATTGATTGCGGTATGCTAGCATGCCATACACCTTCATTGTAGTATTATTATAGTACTATGTGGTGGCTGTAAGCTGTAAGGTTGGGTGATGATTTTCAGGGGATTTGTCACTATGAACAGTCCTCTCACATTACATTTGGCTTCACACATCATTTTTGCTCCTCACATTAGAAGGTGTGAGCTTTAGTGTTACTGAATGTATGTGTGGCTTCTATGGCTTTGTTTGCATTTTAGAAAAAGGGTAAGGGGGCTGGAGGGAGTATATAAGTATTTTGTTTCTTCAGGTAGGTCTCCAGGAATGATTAAGATGGCCATATATCATTCAGTTGAGGTACATATCAAGAGAAGCTCATCCTTATCTAGCAAAGCTATAAAATATGATTGTAATATTAGTCAGATCCCTGTAGCATGAGGAGCTGTCTTTATGCCACTGGTGTAAAAACACACAACCACTTAAATAAAACACATCAATTTCTTAGATCCACCCATATAAACCTTATGTTTTATTACCCCTCCATAAAATCCAGAGGAACAGACTGTGGATTCACTATCATCCATCACTTGTCTGACTGTCAGACATCTTTCCCTTTCTCTGATCTACTGTACAACTGTTGTTTACTTGCTACTGATTGGACCAGAATGTATGTTATTACTATCAGGTCCAAATGTTTACTGTTAGCTTGTATATTGTGATATGATTCGATCAGCTGATGATCACAATCTCATTTTATGTGGTTAATTATCGTGGAACAGTGTCGCATGAATGCTGATGATGGAGAGAATTGACTCATCTTGTTTAGATTGTGATGAAAACCCGCTTAGGATAAAATCTCAATCACATGATGTTCTACAGTTCTATAAACTCGCAAAAACCACTTTAACTACAATGTGTGGCTGTTACTGCAATGTGCAGTTTTAAAATGACATGTGCATAACAATAAAGTTATTATGTAGTATTATGTAAGTCTGTGTGTGTTAGAGTTGCAGATAGATGAATGGCATCAGTGGTGCTTTTATCATGAACTATTTATCAGAAATATACTTAGACAGTATTCTCATTTAATAGCTCTTACAGAGTTTAAACTAAGAAAGTGGTTCATTGAAATTAATTGATATTTAAATGGTCAATATTCAGGATACATTAAGAATAAATCCTTCAGTTTCTATATTTTCAATTTTGTGTCCGTACGATGACTAATTACGGATTTCTTTCTTTAGAATTAATGTACATATTCTCTCCAAGTAATTGCTTTAGTTATATAAAACATAATGAGCCGCACACACATACTCAATATATAAGTACTGCCATTATCAGTTCAGTTGGAAAGTTGTTAAGCAGACAAAGCCCTGTTTAATGTAGAGACAAATCATTTTGACTTATTACTTGATATGTTCAGAGAATAACTGAATAATGCAGTGAATGTTCTCAATGTGCGAATATGTGTGTGTATACATATTCAGCCATGTTAAGTCCTGCGCATTTATGCATGTCAAAGCATTCCTGCAGCAGTAGTACAAAGACAAATGCCTGTAATTTCACTCTGCTTGCTGAACTGAGTCTGGTTTTATACAGATTAAATGTAACAATACTGCAGATTGTTCTGCTATAATCAACTTTAAAAGGCAGTATACTTGCATTGTTATAATGAATCTACATTTGATATATAATAGATTTTTGAATAGATGCATGTAAAGCAAGAGCCATGTATCAAGGTATATAAAAAGGAATTTGGCCTTGAAGGAGCTTTCTTACAATTTTTTTATTCATCAATAAGCAAATGTATTAGTCAGGTGAAATAAACTAAATGTTCAAAAGACTTTGATGAATATTTGATTTTCAGTTAGTTAATGACAGATAAAGTATAATACTGGTGAAAAGAAAGATTTTCTCTTTTTACTGAGCCTTCAAGTGTTATACGTTTAGACTGAAAACAAGAATCAGACAATACAGAAAAACAACAATAGTTTATTTTTAACCATATTTTGTGTATGAACTACAAACTCTGGTCTCTATAATCGGTCTCCATATCTTTTAAAGGTCATGAAAGAATGCTTACATGAAAATCAATCTCTTATTCTTTTACAGCATGTTTCTTTTTCACTTTTAGAACAGGTTGTTGGCACATGTAAAATCAAAATTTAAAAATTTTTGTTTTTGTTTTGTTTTATTCGCAAAATGTATTTTTTTTAATATATAAATCTACCACTAGAACAGCATTCCCTCTCAGAAAAAAAATAAAAGAATGTGGAAAAAAAGAATATTGACCAAAAATATTTAGATTACTTACATACATGAGACAGCTTGACTAAAATGCAACAAATTTACCATTTAAATTTTCAGACGATTTACCTCCAACTAAAGGCATAAGGGGAAGATGGTTACACTCTCTTATGTCAGCTGAGTAGAATTGTGATCCACATTCCACCACTAGGAATTCAAACACATACTTAATGACACACATCCAGGTCATTCTATGGTTTACAAATGTGCCAGACTCCACAGAAGTGCCATTGTGGGGAAATAAAGAAGAAGAAAATATGATGTGGGGTTATCATTTATCTTGTGTCAGGACTAAAATCACCTGGGGACCTCATGCTATTTAGGAGTCTACCCCCAACATCTGTGTTGTGCACTGCAAGTTCAAAGTGAATAAATAATGTCTTCGGTCACATTTAAATGTACTGCTCTTGATTATCAAATTATTTTTGAAACTTACGATGGGTTACCAGGCAGAGTAGCATTTGCACCCAAAAGGAAATGAAAACTCTTTCCACTACATCCTCCATAATTCCTAACCTGGATGAAGAGGAAAACCCTGGATGAAACCCAAAAGTAACATAAAATAATGCACACAGGACTAATATTATGAATTACGTCAGCATTAGTCAAGATATGGAAAGTAATTTGCTGAAGAGATTTTACTTAACAGTTTGCAGACATGGAGTATTAACATATATAATCTATGCAATTAATGTATTACATATCACAAGAGGACCCCAGGTAATACTAGTCCTGTGGGAAAGGGGCTTTAGATTATTATCTTGTGTAATTTGATTCTTTTTCCATATCCTAGACTTGGGGATCTAGGAAGAACTGGTGCTGTTCTTCCTCAATACTTTTCACTACTACTTAAAAATGCCGAAGCAATACTGCCAGGGAAGGAGCCTCTTTGTCTTTTAGGTTGAAATCTGCCTGTTTGAGTGGACCACACTCTCCTTAAAAAGGTTTCAAATGTTCATGCCCACTAGAATGAATTTTTGTCAAATTTGGCTATGCAGCATATTGTTAGAGTGAGGCTGAGCAGTATAGTATAGAGTGAACTTGACCAATGAAAAACCAGAGGAGGGCCTTTGTAGCATGGGCCCATGAACATCACAGCTCCTCAGATTGACAGTATTGTGAATATTCATTTTTCTTTTTTTTTTGTCGAAATGTATGAGTGTGGAACAAAACGAGCATATAAATGGGCAGCAGCGATTTTGATTATGCAGCAGGAGTAGCTTGCAAAGTTTATGTGGATTGCTTGACACTTTATTACTGCTGTGAAAACCAACATTCCCATCCCTGGAATAAAACTGGAACCACCGTTAATCCAACCTGTAAAGCCCATAGAGGATGAATTAATGAATGCTTGAAACGTACAACTAACTCTGATTTTTTTAGGTGACCTACTACTTCCAGTTTTCAGGATAGTGGTGTACATGGTGACCCCACATAAAGTACATATCACTATCTTATGTAACTATGAAGTATTCTCATCTGTATTATTCCTTAATGTAACACCTTAATTCATTCTTAAAACAAAATGGAATGAAGCATGAACCTAAGCTTGTTTGTATATATTTTACCAGAGCAGAAGCTGCATTAATTTGTTAAAAACTTAACCAGGGGCAAGTGACAGACGTCGGTGTAACCTCTGCATGTCTGGTACCTGGAACCAGTTTAGTTTTCTTTGTGAAGACTTTGAAATGCTTTCCAGGGCATGAGCACCTGCAGAGCTGTGTAGATCCAAAACCCATGGGCACATCAATTAAAATGTAAATTGTGTTGTCGCTAAGGGAGGGTGAGAGAGACAGGTGCAATCCAAACATCTGGTTGATGCCCGATCCCCCACGATCCCCACATTCAGCCCTAAAGCCTCTTGCAGCATAAGCCCTCTAGCTCAGGGCCAAGTCCTATGGTTTGGCAGGGGCAGGGTGTGAATCTGGCACTGCCAAGCACTACCCATGTGGAAACGTAGCCCACAGATGACAGGCAATGTGCTCAGACAGCTGTATAAAGGGTTTACGCTCTTTCTTCAGCTCATCAGTCTGCTTCTGACAGAACTCTATCCTGCAGTACTGCAGATGAGGTAAGGGGCCCAGCATGAAAAAGGTGGCTTCAAAGCAATCATCTTCATATGCAGCAGAACTAAGCACCGTAAGGTAAAGGTGAATCTGTCATACATTAGAAATGTTTCACATAGATGCAGTGAACCTTCGCCAGAATTTAAGATCATCTCCATTTTTTCCCATGACTTTTAATTTGAATTATGTTAACATACCCATTAATGCTGCTCCTGTATCATGACCTTCAGAGATCAGAATTGGTCTTAATGCAGTTATTGACATTTTCTGTATAATAATCATGTCTCCGAAGAAGAGGCTTGGAAATTTAATCAAAACAAGTGGAGATCAGGGATAAAAATCTATTTTGCATATACATTAGGAACACAAAGACTTTCATAGTTAATCTATAGAATTTAATTTAACTAGAATGTACTTCTAATAGTGAGCCTTGACGTTTACAATAGCAATACGCAGGACACATTTCCTCCATTTAGGACCCTCAGTCTAATGATGACAGAGCAGAATGCCTAATATGTATGTGACAGATCTAATTAAACAGTGAACTATGATCAAATTTCATCACTGACAGTTCTGTCAATCACTGTAAAAAATAATGAACAAGTGTTTTTATTCATCCCAGTTACAGATGTTCACAAAGATTTCATCACTTAATCCACAGCTGGAGAAACTCACTAATGTGCTCTAGATTCCTTTTTTACATGGGGAAAATGAGGTTACTATCTCATCTGATCAAAAGTCTGCAGTTTACAAAAAAAGAACAAACAATAATTTGCTTCAAGAGTTTTTCTTTGACAGATCTTCAAACAGAGTTTGAAAGCATATTAGTAAACCAATCCCATGAAATGAGAGGAAGGGGAAAAAACATGAATTAAGTGCTGAAAAAATAATTGCAGAATACAGTTTTTCTTGATTTAACCACAATAGTTTTTTTTTCTTAAATAAATAACTTCTGTTTTGTAAAGACACTTTTTGAAACAGTAGACATACCCTAATTCCCAAAGTCATTGAATAAACATCACCACCCGCTGATTTGCCAAACAGATGAGTCTATTTCTCCATGTTTGAGCCACAGTCCTCACATCCACTTATCAGTAATGTCCCGTCAGTAATGTCTTTATGTAATTCCATCGGTTTAATAATGTCTCATTTTGAAAAAAAAAAAAAAAAAAAGGATTAGATTTGGGTCTCTTGTACATTGTCTTTTGAGCTGGCCCGAATTAACAAAGGTTCGTGCGCTGAGCTGTGTATGGAGTTGATAGTGGAGGCATGGTTGTATGCAGTCTTGTAGGTGTTATAGTGGTTGAGGTGCTCATGCTCAAGAGGAGGCAGAGTCAGGTGGCCCTCCATGCCCGGGCCCCCTGTTACACAGTCCTCGTCCACGTTAATGATCTCTATAGTACGCGTGGGTGCGTGGTGGTTCTGCTGGTGGTGCTGTTTGCGCATCTTGTAGAAGATAATCAGCATGACGGCTGCCATGAGTGTGATGGCAACAAAGCAGCCAATGATGATCTTGGTCGTCTTCATCACCTCGTCCAAGCCGTTTAGTGTGTCCTCCCCAGTCAGCTCTGTGACAGGGATTGTGTAAGTCTTCTCTGTGGCACGGGTGGACAGCGGGGTCCGAAATGTGGTGGTCGTTGTAGAGGTGGGTGAAACCGACTCCCATGCTCCAGAAGAGGGGGTGGGGCCCATCTTCTGCTGCACAGTAGTGGTGAAGCCTTCATTATGTGGAGTTTCAATGGTCTCCACTGTCACTGTGGTGAAGTAGCTGAAGCTGCTGTTCTCTGTAGAGGACACGTTGAGTGTGGCAGATGCTGTCGTGTTACCTGCAGAATTACTGACCATACACGTATATGTGCCCGTATCCTGCATGGTAACATTAGTGAAGTTTAGAGTGCCGTCATTCAGCACAGAGATTCTGATCTTGTATGCACCGTGTGTCATGATGGAACCATTGGGTGTAATCCAGCTTACTGAGGTCAACGAGCTGGCTCTGCATCTCAACTCTGCAGCGCTTCCCTCTGTCACATTTAGGTCTGCAGGAGGCTCCACAATAACAGGAGCATAACAGTGAAAGTAGTTCTGGTCCAGCTCACCAATGTATCGTCCCTTGTGGTTGGAAGGTGAACTGCAGCGGGCGCAGCAGCTGGTATTTGCTGGTACCATCTCC
This sequence comes from Trachurus japonicus, assembly GCF_045865225.1. Lineage (NCBI taxonomy): Eukaryota > Metazoa > Chordata > Actinopteri > Carangiformes > Carangidae > Trachurus > Trachurus japonicus. The sequence goes on from NC_140912.1 coordinate 19,212,866, forward strand.
TTAAGCCACCAGCTTAGCCAGAGGATGTCACAGTTACAATTCCACGGGTTGTGGTGCAAGTGCACCCTCTCCAGGTGATGTAAAGGAGTGAAGAGATCATGGGGCAAGAGGGTGAGGTTGTTGTGGGCAAGATTGAGCTCCACTAGTGACTGCAGGTCATCAAAAGAGTTCCTTTCTATAGTCTGGATCTGGGCATGCATCATCCACAGCTTTTGCAAATGGATGAGCCCTTTAAAGGAGCCAGGCCGGATGACAGATAGCTGGTTCCCCGACATCTCCAGTTCATCCAGCTTCACCAGGGGAATAAGGTTGGGAATTTCTTTCAAATTGCACATTCCCAGATTTAAGTAGCGCAGATTGCTCAGCCCTTCAAAGGCCCCCTCAGATATGTAGGAGAGCCGTTTGAGCTCCCCAAGGTCCAACCGCCGTAATGAGGGCACTCTGTTGAAAGCATAGGAGGGAATACTCTCAATGGGGTTATTCCTCAACCAAAGCTCCTTTAGTTTGGACAGGTACTCAAATGCCCCGTTCGGGATAGTGGTGAGGCGGTTATCAAAAAGCTCCAAGGTATTGAGGCTGGCCAGTCCATTGAAGGCTCCCAGCTCAATTTTGCGTATGTGGTTTTTGCTCAACTGCAGGATCTCTAGATGTCGTAGGTGCTTGAAACTGTCCACCTTTATGACCTGAATGAGATTTTCTTGCAGATTCAGGTAGCGAGTGTTGGTAGAGATGCCATCAGGGACATCTCGCAGGCCACGGCGGGTGCAGATGACTTTGCTGAACTGGTTACTACAAGAGCAGACAGAGGGACACGTCTGAGCACGTACCAGCCCTGCCACCACCAGCAGCTGGAGGGCCAGCAGCAGCACAAACAAAGGGTCGGACAAGGCCCGGTTCCACCTAGGACCTCGCATCATCTGCTGCTGCTGAGAGGAGGTCATCTTGTTTAACATTCATAATTCGCTGACTGGTCTTCCACTCTTTGGAAAAGAGGATTTGGACCCACTGGAATGAAAGGAGAGACACAGAGATACATTAGATCACTGCATGTGTTTATCTCATGTTTAAAAATCTAAAATAATATGATGTAATCAGTGGTTTATAAAACTATGAAAATCCCAGAAAATCATAATTCCAAAAAAAAAAAAAGATTTGGAGATTTTTACCCAACAATATTCTTTAAGTTTGTGTAACTGTTGTAGCCACTGATACACACACATACATGCAAACTTGCAACCTTTATGGAGTGCCTTATATTCCATTCTGTTTCTGGGTGCACTGTCCTCGCACTCTCAATCTCAGTCACATAAAACAAAATCACAATGAAGCCGCCAACCTCTGTGCTGTATCTCTGCAGGAGGAGGAAGGGAGGGAAGAAAAGCAGCTATGACTGCTGTGTCGTGTGATTTATTTGAGATGGAGGGACATAAATAATAAGGAAGCTCACCACCCACCAGTCCTTCGATCTAGTCAAGATATCTGGAAACGTCTGATTACAACTCACAGTTCCTCAAAGGCAAGTATACGACTGGAATGTCAAACCAAAATGGGACCGGGGAGTTTGTTTGTGCAGCTCTTTGTGTGTCATGCCAGAGGAAACTGGAAATACAAACAATGTATTCTTTGATTAAGACGTACTGTGTGCAAGAGATGCACAGTTTCCACTGCTATGGCAGCTATGTGTGAATGAATGACGCATGTTTATTTAAGCAGTTCCGTGTAGTTATTATTCTCTTGTTTTGTACTCATTAACCCCAGTATTCTTCAATGTTTTTAATTTTTCATGGTTGCACAGCAGTGATAAATGGTTAAAGAGCATTTGTACAGTATATAGCAGAAACACCAGTCAGCAAAGGAACTTGTGGAAGTGAAACTAAAGAAGAAAAAAAACTAAGTAATTTCACAGGAAAAGCAAAACACTCTTGCAGCCACACCATTAAAAGCAATGATGCTCTTACAATAATTGAACTCATAAAGACAGCAGAGCAATCTTTATCAGTCATGAATCACTACAAGTGAACACCACACCATTTAGATGGAGCTTCAGATTGAATTAAAAGAGTTTTATAGAGATAGATGAGAAAAAAATGTTTCATGAATAAATCTATGGAAGGTTTTGAATATTAAATATCAAAAACCAATCCCGTGGAAATACAGATTAATGAAGAATAATGTGTTACCATACAAATCTGCTAATGACCTTTAGTTTTAATGTTTGTGTGAATTCACCAATTTATTGTTCAAACCAGAGTACAGCTGCTTACTAACTAATTCCAATAGTTGTCATGGTTTGTGTATAGTGAGAAAGGTATCAACCACTGCTCAAAAGTGGCTGTGATGCTCTCAGCAGCTTTTTATTTATCTAAAAGTTGTACCAATTCACCGGAAGACATTAGTTTTCATCACCGTTGCAGTGACAGGTATAGGGAAATACTACGGGCAGGTCAGAAGTGAGTCAAGGAGCTAACACAGATAAAGAGAAACATTTATAGAGTCTCTAATCTCCCTGACCTGAATGTTTTTGAATGTGGGTGGAAACTGCAGCACGTTCAGGAAAAAAAAAATCAATGTGGAAAATGAAAAAAATGTGAACTTCACAGAGAGAGTGTTAGATTTCCCAACATGTAGCTGAATGACTGTGATGAGCCCTGATCTGCCGAGCTAAATGTGCATTTAAGATACAAATAACCACAGTAAAACCATCAAATTTGTCACAGAAAGAACTATAACTGTCATGCATATAAGTTTTAATCATAAACAGAGCAATTCAGCTCTGAGAGACAAGGGTTCTCTTGGGACGTGTTTGATGTAAAAAAGTGCAGCAGCTGTCAAAATTAAATAAGGTAATCAAAAATAAACACTGTTACTCCTTAGTCATTCAGTCAGCTGTCATTGACACTGTCAGCTGAAAACACATGATGTTTGACTTTTTAAGTAACTGTAAATAGATCGGAGTGCTTTTATTTCTTTTCAATGTGGATGTGTAAAATTCTGCTAATGAAGACATCTATGAACATTAGACAGCTCAAAGACGTATTATAGAAACACTTGAGCAGTAATGTACCACAATGTGCTGACGAATGCACAAAACAAAGCAAAAAATAGAAAAGAAAATGCAACCTCACTTTTGCAGTGTAACAGCATTAACATGGCAGCTGGTTTCTGAGCAGAAAAGAATAAATCAGCTACAAGAGTGCTGTTGCCGGATTACAGTATTTCCTGCTTCTATACAATATGTTCAACACAGACTAATCTGCAACAGAAAGCTCTTCACTTTAGAATGTCAGGCTATTACAGTAACTACTGATTAATTGCTTGATTACTGAGTCCATTAATTCTTCAATTACAAAATTCAAATTCCAAGCAGCCAAAGCCTGAGGGTGGAGAAAGAGTGTGTTTTCATGCAGGGCAGGCATGTGACAGGGATCACACCAGTCTGAAAATCACATTCCATTAAGGCGACTTTAATTTGTTAGTAATTAAACCTTTACACAAAAAAATTAAAACAGTATAGTTTGAGTTTTCTATTTCCATGTTCTACTGACTCTGGCAGAAATAACTTTTAAGTCATATGAGTATTTATAGTGCACATGTTGTATTATTCAGACAATGTTTTTCCAAGGTGAAGTTCTGGCAGTAACATGACCAACTAAAAAATATGCTGAACACTGTGAATAAATATCCTGTGGATAAGGAATCTCTGTTTCTTATTCTACACTTACTCATCCGCTTTTTCAACAGATCAAACCTCGAAAAGACATAAACAATGAGTCAACAGAACAGAAGCCAAATTATGGTAGCAGAAAAGATGAAGTTGATTTACAAAGCAAAACAATACGTTCTGATGCTGACAATGAAAGCAGCAAAATTGGATTTACGTGATGCAGTGAAGGAATTAGATGAAAAGAGATAAGGAAAATGAGATTAAGAAAAGAATGCATTTTTAAACTTTTGTCCTGACAGATTATCAACTGCCAGCTGTCTCTTTGTCTGGTGGAGAGAACTAAAGCATGCCCCAGATTAGCAGGATGGCAGACAATTGAAGAGCGAGATCTGCAACATTTCTGAATTAATTTCTGGTTTGTGAAATGGAAATAATTCACACTGAAGTCAGTCGAACAAAGAAAACTCTGTGGATGACTACATACAACTATACATGCAGCATAAGCATACTCTTCTACAAGAATCATCAAAAAATGGAGAGAGTTTACCAAAGGTTACAGAAGCTTTTCGTTATTTTAGGCCTGGATTTCCAAATTCAACAATTTAAATACTGGAAAACTGTTCCTTGAGAAAATTCTGTATGTTTTGGAACTAACAGATACAAATGTACAACTGAGTGTCATCAGCATAGAGAATCAATAACTATGTTTGAATGCACATATGACAACATGCTTGTTATATGATATATCGTAACTCAGATAAATCAACAAAGGAATTTACTGATTAACAAGGACCATTTGTTCACCTGTTTGGTGCTGTTCAAAAGGTGTCAAACTCAGAGTACAAAATCACAAATCATCGGCTATGCTGACAACATACTGCATTTTTATGATACAGTAACATAAGTGAATGTTTTAGGTATTGTACAGCTATGAATTAAAGTATAGTTTTTGGGGGGCTTTTTGGCCTTTAATGGACAGGACAGTTGAGAGAGAGACAGGAAATGGGAGGCGGGGGGGGGGGGTTACACACAGGATAGGGCTGCTCGGCAAGGGGTCGCCTACAGTGAGGACTATAGCCTCAACACATGAGGCGGGAGCTAAACACCGCCCCGAGCTATGAATTAACTATAGAAGACATTTACAGTACCACATCTACCTATAAATAACCAAATGTGCAACATTACCTCTTACATAAGGTCATACTGTATCAGCCGTTTTCCCACAAACCCTCCCTGGGGATCTGCTGTCAGACCACTCAGAGGTGAGAAGCACCAATGGGAATCACATTTGACAGCCATAGAAACAAGAGACTTGTCATTTTGAATGACACAACTAATCAGTACTCATACTGCATAAATACAGCATCTTATCTGCTGTTGCTCAGCTCTCCCTGTCATCCACAATATGTACACACTCAGTACAATGATCACACGTATCAGTCCTCATACAGGTGCATATGACAATAAATGACACAAAAAGCGCCTTTGATTCTTGAATATTCTGTAGACCGTGTGTTAAATCAATACTTTCAGTATTGGATATACAGAGATGCTCTTTTAAAATTATTCCTTTGTGTGAAATCTGGTGGTCTTGTGTTTATGGTTAGTGTATCTGTATTAATCAGCTGGCGCTTGGGCCCTGTGAGCATCCCATAATTCAACAGGGGAAACATTTTAGATAGATCAGCTTGTGTAAGTCCCATGTTTCATCACACCATTCTTTTATTTTTTATGGCTGAATGCACAGTTGCAAGACTGTGGCTGTTTTCACCAGTGCACACAGAGTGCTCAGCCCTTTTCATGAGTGCTGTAATTCTGTAGCTTGTATTGTATTTTTTGCATTATAAATCAGCCAGAAAAGGCAGAATTAATTATTTAGCAGGGCTACAGGAAACTCTAGTGGGGCTAAAGTCCCCTAAAATAGGTCTGGTGTTGCCACTGCTTGGCAAGAAGCACTGAGTGATTTCCTTCTGCTCTCTTTCCACGGTCAACAATTATTTCCTTTCTTCAGCCTTCACAAACACATCGAGAGCTTTGTGTGAAAGGTGAGGAAAGTGAGAGAGGACTCACCTGATGCTTTCGTCTCTCAGTTAAAGCCTGAGTGCTCGTTGATTATGAACTTTTTAGTGAGGAGTGACTGACGGAGGGTTTGACTTTCACACCGTATCGCATGGAGAGGGGGAGGAAGATGAGAGATTGTAGAGTGAGAGAAGTGTGTGACAGAGGAAGGTCGGCATGTATGCTATTCTTGAGAGAGAGGGGGAGAGAGAGACAAGAGAGGGAGAGATTAATGAGATATAAATCAAATCAGGTCACTTCTTGATAATGCCAGCAATCTTGCAACAGCTCCAAATATAAACCAGAATCCTTTATGGATTCCAATGTGGGAGGGATACCCACCCCATGCATCATAAGCCTTCTCCTCATTCCCTCCTCTCCAGCCTCCCAGCATAAACATCCAGAACACACCATGACTGGTGCAATGAACAGATTAGACGAAGGTAGGCCTCTATTGCAGTAATCATATATTATTTTATTATTTATTTATGTTTTTGGCAACACAGTCATGTTTTGCATGCAGTCTTCTGCCACTGTTTATCTCAAGCTGTATTTTTGTATTTGACTGGGGTTAAGATGGGACACAGCATCCTCCCCTTCAGCCAGTGTCAGGTGCTGCTGTTTATCTGCTGAGACAGTTGTGGTAATTTTGTGAAGCTGAAAACAGCATGTCACTCAGTATGATTCAACTGCTTTGCTTCATATTTGTAATTACAATCTTTATTTGGTTTATTTTTTGTGTCTTCTAGATGACACAGCTAATTGAAAATACCATCACAATTATGCAGAAATGTCACTGATTGTTTTTTTGTTTTTGTTTTTCTCACTCACAACAGCTAAAAGGGTGAGACTTATTTATTGTGTTGACCTAATAAACGTGTGAGACTTGTACCGCATTTCTCTCTTATTTGTTTGTAATATTTGTAATACTATTTTTTTTCATGGTATTTATTTATTCCTCTCTATACGACTTAATAATGACTGAATTTAAAGCCTGCAACATGACCATGAGTACTGTAGGAATCTACTTCAAATGACCTCCAGAAGTGCCCAACATTATACATAATTATCTCTTAAGGTGAAATAAAACAGACACATTAGTACAGTAAAGCTCTTTTCACATGACAACTAAAACAACTCTCTCTCTCTCTCACACACACACACACACACACACACACACACACACACGCACACACACACACACACACACACACACACACACACACACACACACACGCTCTACTATTAATTAACTGTTTTATCTGCAGATAACCTCTTGACCTCATTCACATTGCACCAACCACCTACATGGATAAACTTGCATAGTAAGCAGCAGGATATTATCTGCAGATGATCACTGAATATGCGCCAATTAACCAAAGTATTGCAACTGTCATTTGGATCAGCTCTGTGGGTGGTCTCTGGAAGACATTACCTTGGATCAGGTAATAAACTGAGGATGGGGGGGTTATTCTTTGTATGAAAAGTTCAATTTTGATACCATGCAAATATGATATAAGGTCTTGCCTCAGTCCGTAAATTTCAATGTTGTTAACAACAGCAATATCCACACCTTTCAGGGATGACCATGATCATTATTTACTGCAAAGGTAAAGTAGCTTCATCCAGTTCTTCTTCTTGCTTTTTATTTTTTTACCGTCCAGTTTGAATCTATTTCCCGACTCTCAATGGAGCTTCAAAGCTGAGTCACTGAAAAAATAGATACTGTGATACTATATTACTTGCTACTATCAATTAAAAATTCAAACATCAAAAAAATTACAAACGTCAGCTATAAACTGACCTGTTTTGAGTCCATCACACATGTATAACACATGTATCTATTTTGTCTCTAAAATACACAGATACATCAGTACAGTATTTGGAATTCAACACAGTACACAAACAGACACACTCCCATTAATTCCCATTATGTACGCTTGTGTATGAATCCTGGAGTGCACCCATTTTTCCCTACAGCTTACTGTAACAGATCAATGCACTGATTTGAAGCCACCGTATAATAAAGTGTGTGTAGCTCTTTTTCAGTGTCTTTTGTTTTAACCAGCCAAGTGAAACAGACAAGCCAAGTACTTTGAATTGGTACTAACTAGCCAAGTGTGACAAACTGACAGCTGCTCCCCTGCCCACAGCCTGACATCCTTCCACTCTGCAGCTTGTCTGTCTGTCTCATCCAAAACAAGATGGCGAAATTAATTTGATTCATCTAACAAACGCTGAATTAACAAGCAATTGTTGCATGGGAATGTATTAGGAAGTTAGACCCTGCCTTTTTTTGGCTTTATTATCACCATAAATCAGCTAATGTGAATAAAGAGAAAACGTCAATGCTGAACATGTTGCAATGAAATTAAAGACAAAATAAAAAGCAATTTAGACACACAAAGAAATGTTCTAGGAAATATAACTTAAGCCCTGTTTTGTAAGTAATTGTTACTCTAGGGCAAACACATTAATCAGGATTTATGATTTTGTCTACAGGTGCTGTGCTTCCTTAATGCCAACATTGAGTTCTTTGACCAGCAGGGAGATGCAGAAAAGTTTTTTTTTTTCTCTCGCTCTGCTCATTAACAGCAGCACATGTCTTACTTTGAAACATACTGTATATGATGAAGGGACAAAAAAAAAAAACCGCAAGACGCTAGCACATCTAATGAGCTGTTGTTATGCTGGCTACAAGTAAGGAGTCTGTCTCAGCTGGTTTGCCTGTGAATTAATTTATGTGCAGCGAGCTACCACACATATTTAACACTATCACAATTTTTAGCCATGTGCACTTGTCCACCCAGAGTAATCTGGTGTAAGCATGTGACAACACAACTTTGCCCTTATTGCTTAGTTAACAGTGGAGATTTAGACGGGAAATGTGGGGGCAAGAAAGGAGTACAACAAAGGTCCCCGATGTTACACAATTATCACTGTGCTCACTGGATGAAAAGCTGACTGGTGTTTTTGTACAGCTGTTTATTGGACTGTGTTCGTTTAAATGATCTTGCATTAATTTATTTGGATTTTAAGGAATAAAAGAAAAAATCTGAAATCATTTGAATGCAAATGTTTCCACGGAAACATCCACTCTCACTTTATGGACACTATAGAGTTTAAATTTCCCACATTGCACTTGTGTATGTGTCTTATTGGAAAACAATTAAGAGTGCATAACAAAGGCCAAATATCTGAGTCATGTACTGTAACTATTGTAGGTCGAAGGGGATCTTTTGAATTTCCAGTCTTCTTCTTTATAAAGCACAACAGTGCTAGGATGATCTAACCTGAATGAAAGGAGCACAGCAGAGCCACTGAGACTGAACTTAAATAAAGCACTGTGTTGTTTCCACTTTTTTCAGCATGTGGTTTAATCTCAGGTTGTGAATAACAACGTTTTGTCACCTCATCAGTAAAAGATTACCTGTCAGTTTCTATTGCCTCAGTCTTTCTCCCCTGCAGTACATGCAGTATCTCGCTTGTTTACAGTGACGCATCACTCTTCTATTTTTGAATGAGGTCATTGTTGGTGAAAACGCTTTACTCGTGAGTCAACGCTCTGGTATCTGCTATAGAGAGAGTGGTGTCTCACCATGGCAGGATGAGGATGGTGTATCATTACTGCAGGGCATCACACTTGTTATTCAGGTGCAGGCCAGTTCTGCACAGAGACCAAGCAATTGGCCTCCCCCTCAGTCAGAGGATGACCCCCAGTGGGACACATTTTCCTGATAAATGAACCACGGTAATGTCAATTGGACAAAAGTGGCCAATCAGGATCTCATCTCTTGCACATGCAAGGATGTGTACGTCTGCATGAGCCAGTACACTCACATACACTACAAATATGTGCATTTTAACACACTCAAAGCCATTTGAAAACATGATTTCAGATTAAAACAACATTTTCCCCATGATTCTTTCGTCCTTTTTTCCACAATCTTTTGATTCCTCTTATACCCAAAGGGGAAAAAAAGATACATGCAGCCAAAGGTGTGTATGTGAGAGTCGGTGCTTTTAGCATGTGCAAATTTTCACAAGCTGTGTACGTGACAGCCCTCTTGTTTCACAGCGAGCAAGCGCATTGGTGGTGGGGGCTTGTGGGTGACAAGAGGTATTGATAAAATAATTCTTCACCCAGCAAACATTTCAGAGAGGCTGTGGGCAGAAAATGGCTGCTAACTACTCTTCAAGGATGTGGGGGGATGGAGGAGTCTGTCCATAATGTTGCTGTCAGTCTACGAAGTGTGGTTGAGGTCAGGGTCAGCATGCATCACTCCGAGACTGACCGCGTCGCGTCGAGGTCGTCCAGAGGCTGTGAACCCGGACTTTCAGGTGACGCGGTCTCTTCTGTGATTGAGTGGGAGCTCGCGAGAACATGTGAGATAAAAGGTAGATAGGCAGCACACTGATAATATCTAAAGACCAGAGACGAAACTGAAAGGCTACAGTGTCCAAAAGTATTCTAAAGCCTCTGTTAAGATTGAACAAGCGACTTCATTCCTCAAACGTCAACTTCAAATCTCGGACACTTCTAATCTCTTTGGATTGATACAAACCACCAGGAAACTAAGCAGTGATTTAAAAAATCAATAACTGTTGTGGCATAATTGCATCACTGCCATGAGTCAGTGAGCAAAAAAAGAGCTGTACTGGACATCTGTTCTCCTTCTTTGAACATACTGTATGACTGATTTTAAGATGTGTTCAGTGTTGACATGTTCAAGGGCACATGCTTGTAATGTCTCCTTGATTGATGTGTCAGTACTGTATAGCAGTGTAACATCAGCTGACCTCAAGGTTAGGTCTCCAGAGCGTCTGCAAAGAGAACGTTAGCTATTGGCAGTAAGGAAAACAATGAGTGGAGCCAAATGTCAAAATACAATGCTTCGGCGGCATCTTATAATGGTGACAGTGTCGGGCGGGGGGTAGTTTTGAAATGCCAATACAATGAGGAATTTCATCAATCATTTTAATTTAGCTTAATATAAATGCATTCTTGGGGGAGTAATTATAATTTTGCTATTATTTAATAAATTAAGTAAGATAGATTCAGAACAAAATCAGCACTTGGCATTTAAGGCTCACAGCTCTGTTGTGTGTTGAGCCATGCATGTCTTTATTGTCATGAATACCAATAAAAAAGATACGATTGCGTGTCTTATCACTGTCTAAAACATTTAACTTGGTACAGTGTTTTTTTTCATTTGAAAGGTTAAAGTCCTATAGATTAACTCAAAACAGCGAAAAAAAATGTTCTTCCTGATCAGGTCTATCCAAGAAAATATAGATCAATGCATTTTTTTTCTTTTCAACACACCAGCCACTAATGTGTATCTTCTATGATTGTATATACCGTAAATTATACAATTGTTAATTTTAATGAATCTTTAAATTACTATTAAATTTATATACACTGCAGTGGGCAACAATCAATTGTAATTAAATTTATAGTATATGAATTGAAACATGGACTAATTTAATGAGAGAGGGTCTTAATGGAGAGTGCTACTCATTTTAAATAACATTATGATATTGTGCAGCTGTTTGAGAACACAGGATATTAAAAGGCGAAGCTATTATAGACTGTTCTTGTTTTATTTTGTCTTAATCCATCATTTTATTGTCTGCCAGAATTAAAGTGAAGAACAGTAAAGCTGACATGAAGAAAGTTTCAGCATTCAAAGTACTGAGATACCTTCACTTTTTTTCAAAATTTGTCATGAACAAAAAACTGAAAAAGAATCCCATTACTTTGCTGTGGCACTTGGTATTTAGGTGAGGTGCCTTTGATTTCTCTTGATCATGTTTGAGATTCTACACCTTGATTGGAGCACACCATGTGGTTAAGTCAATTGATTAGACATGATTTGGAAAAGTACACACCTGTCTACTATATAAGATCACACAGGTAAAAATGCAGATCAGAGCAACAGCCTGAACTGCCTGCAGAGCTCAGAGACAGGGTTGTGTTGATACAACGATCTGGGCAACAAAAACATTTCTGCTGCACTGAAGGTTCCCAAAGGCACAGTAGCCTCTATAATTCTTAAATGGAAGAAGTTGGGAACAAGCAGGAATCTAAAGTTGGCTGCTCAAGCAAACCAAGCTATTAGGGGATAAAGGCTGAGGTAAGAGATGAGATGAAGGTTACGGATGGTTACTCCGGGTTTCTCCCCTGTGTGGAGAAACTTCCAGGACGACCAGTGCAGCAGGACTGAAGGATAGAACGAAAACCGCTCTCCTAGAGGCGGATGGTTTGGACAAAAAATTACATGACAAGCATTTTGTGATGACCAGGAGTTACGATTCGTATCCTTCCACTTCGCTTCTTTCAGATATCTGCCTTGTCGAAACTCTAGTCAACTCTTGTCAAAACTAATCTCTGCAGCTGATGACAGGGGTTCTTGTTGTGCTCAGGTGAAGATCTGGTACATGTATACATGCGGCACTGTGCCAAATTTGACAGTGCAGAGCAAGAACTGCCATCGCCAGCTGCAGTTACAGTAGCAGGATGGGTGTTTAAACATTAACAATGGACTATTTGTTAAATACTGAACTTTTAAAACATTTAAATGTACCACCTAACAATGATGCAACCTGCACAATTCAACTAAAAAAGTAGTTTAGCACGCCAAAGAATAATCATCCACAATGTAAGATCATCAGATCGACCAGCCCTACCCATCTCCTCGGTGAAAGTACCTAAAAGACTCTCAGGCCACGAGAAGGAAGATTCTCTAATCTGATAAAACCAAGACTGAAATGTTTGGCCTCAATTCTAAGTGTCATGTCTGGAGGAAACCACTCATCACCTGCCTAATACCATCCCAACGGTGAAGCTTGGTGCTGGCAGCATCGTGTTGTGGGGGTGTTTTTCAGTGGGAAACCACTCAGGGCTGAGGGAAAGCTGAGTGGCTTAGGGACAACATTGTGAATGTCCCTGAGTGGCCCAGCCAGAGACCTGACTCGAACCCCCGTCACACATGTCTGGAAAGACTTGGGAACGGCTGTCCACCGCCAGTCGGCAGTCAACCTCTTGGCACTTGAGCGGATCTGCTGAGGACACCAGAAAAGCCCCAAACCCAGGTGTGTAAAGCTTGTTGCATCAAAACCAAGAAAACTCAAGGCTGCAATTGCTTTTGTCTTCAACAAAATACAGTGTAAATCCCTTTTTAATATGTTTCTAGATTCCTGCATGGTCATCTTAGATTAGACTGGTGAAGATGATAAAATGAATTTGAAGGATTTTAACATGAGGCAACATAGCAAAATGTGGAATAAAATGTGAGTGTTTTGTTCGGTATGTCACTTACTTTATTTATAATTTGCTGCATTCTAGTGCAAATAAGAACATGGTAAATTATTCCATTACACAAAGTCAATATCATTTCAATGAAAAATCCTGTTCTTCTGCCCTACTGGGACTAATATAAAGGGAGGATAAAATAAAGAGAAACACATGAAAAGGAGCTTTGAAGTAAGTGGATCATAAAAACAACTATTCATGCATCATATCAAATACTGTAAGTTGATTTCCATTAAGCTTTAAAAGAGGTCTGACAGTCACCACTTTTATAGGTGACTTTGCACCCAGAGCCTGATTTGCTGCTGTACCACCCGTAAAAATAAAGGAAGAAAGAAAGAAAAAGCTTCCAGAATGATTAACTGTGGCAAGGATAATAGATGCAAACATTATGACTTAATATGTCCAACACAGACAGACAGTATCGTCAGCCTAGAGGAGCAGTGGTTGCAAATAAAAGCTTCCTGACACTGTGACAGAGGTTCACACCAAAAGTAGAGCAGACGTGTATTGGAAGTTACACGCATGAGTTACAGCAGGGCTGTTCACACTAGAGGCGTATTTCTGTGTACGGGCCAGCAGCCCGCTCTAAAAAAAAAAAAAAAGAAAGAAAGAAAAAAAAATCGCCTGACACAAAGGTGAAATGTCTCGTGAAAATAGACTTCTTACAATGTGAGCAGAGGTACCAGCACAGAAACACTGCTGAGAGTCATGAAGTTCTTCTTATTTTTTCCACTTGGGTAACTTTATGTCGTTTGTTTCTTTCCATTTTCCCCACACACTTACCCATGCATCAAAGTAGCCGCATGTCATTTCTCATTCAGTACTGTGTTGTGATTGAATAAAGTCTATAAGACTGAATCTCTCTCTGTCCATGTCTATCAATCAAACAAATTCTACACCTCCTTCAGTCACACAAATCATTTTCATTTGTACTTTTGTAAAAAAAAGTTTCAGTGTGTTCAGCATGTTACACAAAGCTAATGGACAAACACACAAAGAACAGCTGGTTGGTAGGTGATTCTCTCAGCTCGCCAGGTTCACATGTGAGAAAGTCAACAAATGCCCATAATTCCACCTGTGAACCATGCTTGTGTTTGTGTAATGCAACAGTCAGCCATCTTGAGGGAGTAATTATACTCAATAATTGCTCTGGATGGCCGCTATTTCAAGGGACTCAATGCACCCCACGGTGCAAATATTTCCTCCCTGTAATGTGCCAATTATTCCGCAGACAATCTGCTAAACAAATCCTAGAGTGGTTTCAACAGATGTACAAATTATTCTGTCATTACGGTTTGCATGGAGATGTTCAATAATCAACACTCTGGAGGTAAATCTGAAAGAACAGGAGGTTTCCCCCTCCTGAGGTATAGCAATTACTTTATGAAAACATCCCATGACTTCTGTGAAAACCACACACTGAGGAGGTCATGGCTGTTCCCTCTTGCTTTCTGAGGCAATGTTGTCATTTGTCTGCACAATATCACACTAAATCAGATCAGTGTTGTGAATTAAAAGCTGCATATCGTAACTAACTCAGTGGTTTTAATGTGAAATAGCACAGATAAGAGGGTAAATAACTAGAAGTAGTTTGCGGTTCATTTATACAGCCATTTATTTACTTTCCTCACTAAATCGTTTTTCCATGATCACATGGGCTCCGAGGGGTAATCCCAGCATTCATGGGGCAGACAACAGAGAAACACACTGGTGATTTATAGTTCCCAATTCACCAGAATTAGACACCTTTGGACTGTGCTGTGTTCCCCACACTTTCAGAAGTGTACCGGCAGTGAGATAATAAGGATGATTTATTTTGTCTGAAAAGCTCCATTTTCAGGGGTGTGTACTGAAAGAAAAAAAAAAAAAAGCTGTATCTTCTTTGAGATAGTTGCTTTCTCTCTGTATCTAGTATTTCTCAAAAAAAAAAAAAAACATCTGAATATATTTATATTAGATTTCTACCTCATGGCACATAACTGGGGTAAAATTTGTCACATAAACAAAACATAATGTATTTTTGTCTGTTATTTTTTATTTTTCTCTCTTTTCTTTTCAACTCCTTAGGGCGTCCTTTTTTTAAATTTATTTTTTTTACGATGGATAAAGGTGATCCAGTTCATGATTCAGTTCTTACCTGCCAATTCAATCACAGGTCCGAGGGGCTCTGGTCATCCTCATATTAACTTCCAAACTCTGGCCCTGAGAAGACAAGAGGCAAAGTGTCAGAATACTTTAAAACAAATAACACGTTTACCCTGATGCAGTTTGGGGCCACTGTGTTTCATGGGCTCAGTGGAGTACAGGCCATGAATAATGCACTGTTTTGGAAAGATTATGATGTATCTACGCAGCTACCAAAAACACAGTTTTTTAAACCCCCAGGACAGAGTACATCTAATTGAAAATTCTCTTTACTGTTTCTAAATAATCATTGAGTCATCTTGTTAGTTTTCCTTTCAACCACTTCCTCAGCGCTCTCTGCTGATGCTGATATTTTAGGGCCTTTGAGAACCTCTGTCTAACAAGAGGGGGCTTTACAGTATGCTACTGTAAGTCGGAAGAGCTCATTCCCTAAGGGACGAGGGGACAGTCAAAGCCATAAAACCTCACACACACTCACACACATTTGCACGCAAAGACACACTCACAATACAGAGGACAGACCCTGCTGAATAAAATATGGGGGACAAAGGCAAACGGAGATAACGCTCTCCATCATGCCCGCTGTCCATTAGTGCAGTGCAGGAACTGTGAGTGCAAATAAGTGTGTGTTTGATCCACATCATTGTGTGTGCCTATCATGACCCCAGACTTTGTTTTAAGATAAGGGTTTTTGCCGTCTCCATCTCATTTATGCAGCTTTGCCAGTTGAGTATGTTTCCACATTAAAGTTGCATTACATCCAGATGACCAGTGGCAAATGGTTGTAAAACGTTGCAAACACATCTCTGGCTGTCTAACGTGCATCTGAGAGGGGAAGAGAAGGCTTAAGACTAAGAACCTGCCTTTTACACACTCAGTTTGGGGTGAAAGCAAAAGTATAAAACAGTTCTGAAATGCATTGTTTTTTTCCAAGGACTAATAACTATATTAATTCATGATAGAATGTATATGGGTATTATTTAAGACTTTATTGTTATTACAGGACAGAGACCTCAGGAGTGTTGTTGCTGTCAAGTCTTTGTTGAACCACTTCTTTAGCCCATGTCAAGCCTCACTTCAGTGACCCAAAGGATACGACTGGTGATATTCTGTATTTCATTTTTTAAATTTTTTTCAGCAAATCCATGAAATGATAGAGCCAACAATGCAGTCTGTATCTCATTACTTTCCAAATCTCCCAGCGTGTTTATACACTAAGCCTGAACCAAATTTGTTCCTACTGAGGATGTAAACAATGCTCTAAAACAGTTGGGCACTGCTCTAGTGAGATTTACAGCAGCGGGATAGTGTATGTGGGTTTCACTCAAAATAAACTCCGGTGCCCATGTTCATCTAAATGAGGGAACATGTCACCCAGTACAACATTGTGGCTCATTGATGTTTTTTTTTAAATAGTTTTTGGACAACAAAGAGGCGCTGTCTCACAGAGGAATAAGCTACTATATCAGGCTGTGTACACACACACACAGACACACACACACACACAACATTTGTTAGAAGGATCAATTCATTGTTGGTCTTGGTCTTTTCACTGGATTTGGTGACAGTATGAAAAATATAAAATATCAACAGACTTATCCATTAAGTCTGTTTAATGTAACTTTAGTCAAAGTCACAAGTCTACGACTGTAAATTGTGCTCCTATGGTGTACATACAGCACATGGGAAAACAATGGTATAAGTGTGGTGATAAATTGTTTTTATTCATGTTGTGTACCTGTTCACCTTGACAAGGTGACCTGGAAATTGCAAAGTGAAATACAGGAAGGGCAGCACAGCAGGCTGATGAACTATCTGATGCTGAAACTTCACTAAGATTGACAAATGATGCCCGCGAAGAAGATGATAGCAATGATGGATATGGTGTTTGCTGTTGTAATCATTATCATTGTTGTTATTATAAACAACATCAATATTGCAACATACACACACAGTCCCAAAACGCTGCCCTGCTTTCCTCCCTCTCACAAAACACATCATTACATTTTCAAAGCAAGTCTTTAGCGTAGTGTCCAAAAGATGTACAGTTTGTTCTTTCTAATTACAGAAAAAGAACCATCCCCATACTTAAACACGCAGACAGTCTGCTCTGTCAGAGACATCTGCTAGTTCCGTGGTTGTCGAGTCTTTCTAGGATGAGAAACGAGATAAAATAAAACCATCTCTGTATCTACATAATGCAGCGTTTGCCATTTAACTAAAGGATGAGAGTGTAGCAGCCACAGCTCTGATCAGACACTGACATTTTGGAACAAACCACAAGCCGTACAATTTAACCCCCAAAATGATTAAAATTACAGTAATACTCTTAAAATGTATTATATGTGGTGATGGAAGCTGTTTGCTGCTGCGTAGCTCGACCAGTTACCCCAGATTAAGGAGGAAAGCAGCAATACTGTTACCACTGTGAGTATCATCAGACTGCATCAGTTCAACCAACATATAACTTTCATAAGCATGTCACTGCCACTGTCAGCGATTTTGCGAAGTCATACCCAGTGCAGACAGATAGTAAATTAGTCCCTGCAAACTCGAATCACAAACATTGCACTACTGCAGTTACAGTAAGACAAAGGGGGGTAAATAAAAATCAAGATGTAGCACTTAAATCAAAGCAATTACATCTCCAGAAACATTTTATTACCACCTTATATTTTGCATGTATCCAAGAGTAATATTTATTATCTCACCGCATCTTTCAACATCACTCAATCCAATAACTTCTGCTCACATCTTTAGGGGTCTGTAGGATGTCAAAGATCTATTCAGATATTTTCTTTCCTCTCTCTTGATCTCCCACAAATCCACAGAGATAAAGTCCCTCTCTGAAAGAGTAGCAGTCCAACAAATCAAGACTAATGTCAGTGCCTTCTGCTCCAAATCGCAGCATATTTTGACCCGCAGGTCACACTACATCACCGACTGGAAATGACCAGAAATGCATGTCAGGCTGAATCAATTGGCTGCACAGCCACTCGTTCAATTAAGATCTTGGGTGGGGGTGGTCAGTGTGGTTTGCAGTGTGGTGAGTATGGGCTCCCAAAGGAGCAGTAAGTGCTGAAATCAGCTCAGCTGCGCCTGCCATTTGTCATTATCTAATGATAAATCCATCCCTGTAGAGGGGGCCTCGCCAGGCCAAACCACTGAGAGACCAGACAGTAAGGAAGTAGATAGATAGATAGATAGATAGATAGATAGATAGATAGATAGATAGATAGATAGATAGATAGATAGATAGATAGATAGATAGATAGATAGATAGATAGATAGATAGATAGATAGATAGATAGATAGATAGATAGAGAGAAAGAATACAGTAGGCTACACTGAATCTTTTCCACCTTTTTTAGCCAGTACGAACACAGGGATACCAAGATGTTTTAATGGATCCATGAAATCTCCATGGTTTGCTTTGACATAATGCAAACGCACACAGGGATTACAAGCCATATTTTCTATTTAATGAAAAAAAAGAGTCCAAAGAAGATGATGGTGATGAGATAAAACAAATTAACAGACTATAAAGTAGGCATTAAGATGGGATACAATTATCTGGAACAAAGAATGCAATTTTGTAATTCTCTCAATTACATGATCTGTGACTTCATTAAATTAGAATGCGGCTAAATCAGTACTTTAATACGGTTTTAATTAATACACGTCTCAGCCATGTACGTTTGTCAGCAGAATATATGAGAGCTTACAGGCTTTTCTGGCATAGTCTGTTTATCTGTGCTTGTATGTGGACTTGTTTTGTTATATTTGTGGGGTCCCGACAGCCTGGTGAGGACCAAATTGCTGGGTGGCACAAATATAAAAAGCCCCCTGATTTAGTTTACAGTTTAGGGTTAGAAATACAGTAGCTTTAGGTTATGGTTAGTGTAAAGCTCAAGGCTAGCTTGTGATGTTTAAGATTAGGCTGAGAAGCTACAGGGAATGCATTATGTTTATGAAGGTTCCCCACAAAGATAAAAATGTGTGTGTACTTATGTGTTTGGACAGAGATATGTGTGCTTCCACTGTATCATGGACTCACTGTCAATAATCCAGACTTTCTTGAAATACAGACAGAAATGATTCAGACACATGGATGTATCTGCCAGATTTTTTTGGGAACTGGAAAACTAATGAATCATGAGGTCTGCTTATTTTTGTTTTATTTTTAGGAAAGCTTTATGCCCTTCTTTTCAGACTGACATAAAACATAGCTGTCTACAAGTCCAGTGGAATTGAAATGACTGGAGAGGACTGAAGGGTAACAGCAACACATGATGGAATACGGGCAGCGGCAGTGTGTCGTGACATCTGCAGTATATTACCCATGCCATACAACTGCTGTCAATACTTGCTGCTGTTGCCACTGCTGTTTGTTTAAAAGAAATGCCTTCTCAGACCTCGGTTCAGCACCACAGTTTAAAATTCTGCTGCACCAGAGGGATGCCGCAGAGAAACTCATTGCAGAGTGGAATTAGTGCAATCAGGGGAGATATGGAATTAATATGTCTGATTAAGTGCCTGACTGAATTAGCATTTGGAGTCCAAAGAGATTTCAAGCAAGAGGGGAGGGAAGAGAT
This sequence comes from Trachurus japonicus, assembly GCF_045865225.1. NCBI lineage: Eukaryota > Metazoa > Chordata > Actinopteri > Carangiformes > Carangidae > Trachurus > Trachurus japonicus. Next base: position 19,232,643 of record NC_140912.1, read on the forward strand.
ATGTTCTGTAGAGGGAGAAAGGCTGACATGGGCTATAGAGGAAAATAAAGTAACAGAGACAAGTAGAGGAGGAGAAAAGGTAGAGTAACTGCGATAAGAAAAGTTTTACTGCACATTAAATATTTCTTTGACTCTTTCACTCAAGCTAGTCTTTGTCAATTTGATTAATTGTTTTTGACAAGAAAATGTTCCCTCTACTCATCTGCCTGTGAAATGGATTCATATTCACCCTCCTGTCTTAGGGTTTCACCAGTATACACACCAGCTGTCATTTAGTCATGTTGTGAGAGGTAATTGGTTTGGCCCCCATCAAAAATGTTAGAATCTTTGAAGACAGTGTGATTTGTTCTCATGGAGATCCTGTCATTAGCGATGAGATAATTACACAAAGATGGTTGTACTCGGAGAGGAAGACATTAAGGATGACACAGAGAGGGAAACATGCAGAGGGCGGCAAATAGGAACAAAATCCTGACACGCAAACTGCAGAGAGAAGAGTCAGGCAAAAGGTAGTTTGAGGAGAAGCAAGGGAAGATGAAAGGCGCAGACTGCATGGTTAGCCCTGAGAGAGAGGGGGAGAGTAAATTACCAATATGAAATCTCTCCTTCAAAATGTCTGGCTCTCATATGAAAGGCTGGCAAAAGCCCCTGAAGACAGGAAAATGCATGGGAATGGATGCCATACTAACGCAGGGTGATGCACGAGGCAGAACACACTAAGCCAGTGAGCAAAGGCAATGCAAATCAACTGAGTTTGTACAATAGGGAGCTCAACTAAATCTGACTCTCCTCACAATTCATCTCCATTAATGAATGTAAGAGAAAAAATGAGACCCAATCACTCTTGTTAAAAAAAAAACTGAGAATGTAAGAAATGTGGAATGAATGAAAAATAAGAGGCTGTGAAAACCTTGGAGAAAGAGAATTCAAACTGAGAGGAAAATGTAAAGTGGTGCATAGAAATTTTTGGCTATATAATGAGTATGACGTGTGAGCAAAGAAGGTAAGAGGCCTACGCACACACAAAAGAAGAGGAAAGGGCCAGTGTAAGGCAGGCAAGTTCTTTTTTGATGATAATTCATTCATTTCCTGGTGTGATGGACATCATGGTGAGTCACTGGGTGTGTCAGCCTCCAGGAAGAGATGAGAGCAGTAGCTCAAGTGGCTACTAGCGAGCAGTGCTGTCAGAGGAACAGAGCAAACTGACAAACTTGACAGATATTCTCTAATTTCCTGCCCATTCCTATTCTTTCTTCAGAAGTTACTCATTTGAATTTTGAGTTAAATAGCAGACTTCAGCCTCTCTGAGTCCAGTCACATAAAACAATTTTATGATGAAATGTATCTGTATCTAACTATGCTACATAAAATAGAGCTGAAGGCAGTAAGGGTGTGCAGACTAAACTGTATAAAATATGTAATAGTTAGTTGCGTCAGCAGCAAATTATTGTAAATTCAGTTAGATTTTTTTTGCTCTGCTGTCACCAGTGACTACAGTAAGTTGATCATCTGGCCCGATAACGACTGGTTAAATTGCCATGACATTTAATAAGAATAAATATTCATGGTCTCTCCAGTCAATGACTTAGGTTGATTACATTGACCCCTTCTTGACCTTTTGTGTCACACTGCTGTTAGGTCAAGATTAGCTATGGCTGTTAATGTTGCATAGAGGATCCTTTTTTTTTTTGATGACCCTATAACCTTTCTCTGGGGTCAACATACGGCTTTAGTGTCTGCTTTTCCACAGGCTGGCCCCTTTCCATTGCTGGATGAGTTTTGCCTGATGCTACAACTCAGTCAAGTTATCAACTTAAGATACAAGATATTAAAAATGAATTGACTCATTCTAATGTAATCTGCTTTGGGTATCTGTGATCCCCAGAGCATGAGTCTCGTTCTCAGGTCTCTTTTGTATTCTGATCTTCCTGTGACTTCCTGCATAAATAAAGCTTAACTGACTCTCCTTTCCTGCTGCTATCAGGAGAGTGTTTCCACTTGTGCACAGGCAATATTAAATCCTAATGGGCAAACTGCAACAGCAATTGCTTTACATATAGTATGTTATGTGCTCCCCTAAGGATCAACCCTTTTGATGTTAGTGACCCTGTGGCCTTTCCCTCCTCTGCCACCCCGGTTCATATGCTTGGCTTGCAAATAAGAAATCATATATATATATATATATATATATATATACACGTAGAGAGAGAGAGAGAGAGAGAGAGAGAGAGAGAGGATATTGAAATTAATTCTGCTAAACATAACAAGATTTTGAATATCCAATGGAATGGATTGATTTTTTTATGTTTCTATGACCTTTTTCTCACTCTACCCAGAGGATAAACTTTACATTGTTTCTTCATCACATGCTTCAAAATAGCATGGTGTAATGAACATCGCGTTCTCTGGAGACAGCTGCAGGGCTTGAGACTTTAGTGTTTGTTTTACATGTGAATGTGTGCTCATTTGTGTCTGCACCACTGTCTACGCATCCTGGTGTGCAAATGAACATAATTCTCCTCTTTTTGCAATACATGCCAATAGTTTATTTCAACTCATCCTCAGCCTAACGTGTGAAAAAACCCAGTAGACAAACTTCTCAGCTGCACACATATCCGTTTCCACAATTCTTTCACCCAGTTTGCCGAAAATTCATATGGACACATTTCACTGTGATGTGCTAAATCACACAAAAGACTTGTCATCAGACTACAGCTATGATACATGCGAGGAAGAGTGAGCGCACAGGACTGCAGCTATCCCATTTCCTGCTGGGCTCAACGCAAGGGATCCTAAGCGGATTTACAGTACGATATCAGCGCTAAGCAGAACGTTCATTACAGGTATCAGGAGTTGAAGTTGATAGTAGAGTTAAGAAAGGAAATGCTGACATATAACCAGAGGGAGGAGGCAATATGACTGCCAGATTATAATGCTGGACATTATCATGCTAAACGCAGGCAGGGAAAGATAGGGGGGAAAGCGGGGAAGAGAGTGTCTGTATTATTTTCTGTATTTTTTGTGTCTGTCCAGAGCCAAGTAACAAAACTATTGCAATGACAATGCGAGACATTCAGACGAGGGGAAATGTTTCTATTAGACACTCTCACGGTTTATAATATTAACGCCAATTATCAGAGCGTGACATTGGCTGTTTGGTGACAGCGAGTGTAGCAAAGTTATTATTGTAAAAAAAAAAAAAAAAATAATAATAATAATAACGCAGAATGCATAATGAAGCATTTGTGTTGACAAATGCAAAGTGGACAATCAGACACAGACACACATGCGTGCACACGAGAGACATCCTTTCCTCTGCTCAGCTCTTTGCATGAAAGCCGAGGGAGGAGAATCAGATAGCAGGGAGCGCTCGTCATGCACAATCGGCCATGAGTCTCTCTCTTGACGAGGCCATCCGTCTTACAGCGTTTTCCAGAACAATCTCGCGCCAGACTAGCCTTTAGCTTCAGTGCCTGGCAGCACCAGCTGCTATGCTCTGCCAGTCGTGCTTGCACAGGGAGAGAAAAAAAAATGCTCCATTGAGGAAGAGATAAGTAAATGTTCTTTATGCCATGTACAAAAGCAGAATTGTACTAGGTGCCTTGACAAAAGCTGATAACACGGGCTTGTCGCAGACAGGAGAGGGTGGAGGTGGAGAGATGCATCTAATGCTTGAGGAAGGTGAGTCATCTTGAATCTGAAGGTGTTTCAATGGGTAACAAGACAAAAAAAGATGATTCAGGGTTTGTGTTAAAGGACAATTCCGGGCAACCTGTCAGATGGCTATTCAAACATACTGTACAGCGAGGGATTTGTTTACTTCAAGCAAGCGGACATGTTTGTAAACGGAGCTGTGATACAAAGTCTTGCAAAGTCTTGCGTGAGAGTCAAGTTAACGGCTAACTATGTTTACAGGTCGTCTGAAGCTTGTTTGTTTTATCAACAAAGGAATATCAACTCACAGCCACAATGTCTTTGTAGCAGTAAGAGTAAGTCTGGATATTGTTTATTCTACCTGTAAACATACTGAGTGCGTCAACTTGACTATCACACAAGACTTTGTATTACAACTCTGTTAGCTCCAGGTTGAATTTGACTGGAATTGTCCTTTAAGTCTGTTCCTTGAATTTGTTGTCAGAAAAAGGAAAAAAAGATAAAGTAAACTTTACTGTTTGATGAACAGACCCTGTTATTGTATTGCACTGCTGTGTAATAGTAAATCATTTCTGATATTCATACAGTATCGTGCCTCAGCCATGTTTCCTCTCTGTGGGAACACATCTGCATGTGATGTGGATTTTGAATATTGTTTTATCTTCCCCTATGCAACAAGAACATGCTGTGGTCATCTACATGTATGAACAGAGTGCACATGTGACATTGTGTATAAGACATGACTCAAAGAGCGAAGACAGAAAGATAACTACTTGGAAAGTGAAAACTGCTCTTGGGAAAGCTCTCTTTTTTTCTCAGAGGAGAGGCAGGCCGTCTGAAGAGGTTATTTATTTTTCATCTGGAGATGGAAACTTAAGAGCGGTGGGGAGAGCCCCAGTGGAATTACTGACTGGAGATGTACCCTCCTGGGGCTACTGTCTCTCTCTTCTCCTTCTTTCTCCCACTCCCGCTCACTTTCCATCTCCCACCTTTCTGATCTTCACCAGAGAGCTGCCACTGTCTCTCTGGGAAAAGGGGGAAGAGGAGAAGAGAAAGAGGAGCTGCTTATTCTCGATGCCATCTTTGCCTGCCTCACAGTCAAACTCTATTCATCCCACACTCCTGTGGTCTGCAGAGCTCTGCTTGGCTTTGCTCAGCTCGATCTGCACCACGCAAGATGAGCCGAGTTGTTCCTCAGACTCCTCCCAGGCTTGTCTGCCTCTACGTGGGAAGCATGGCTTCTTATCCCAGCCCTCCTCATTAACAGCATTCCCATCACACTCCAGAGTCATTAAAAGAGCCACTTGTCCTCCCCCATCCCCTCTGGTGTTTTCCTTTCATCATTCCATTTCTCTGTTCGGATGAACCGGCACTGTGAATGTCTTGGCTGACACCTTTACTCCACCAGGACCAGAGTGAATTATTGGGAGGCAGAGAAGTGGGGCTACATAAGCTTTGTAAAGCTGCCACTCTGTGGCATGTTCCAGGCATTCTGCTGTTGTCATGGGAGCCCATGAAAGGCTGCCTTTCTGCTCCCTATTTCTCTTAATGAACAAAGGTGTCAAAAGCATCCTTATATTCAGGTCATTTGGGAGGTTCCCCATAGCTGCAAAAAGTCAAGATACTAAAAATAAGAGTGCTGCAGAAAGTATGCAAGGGAGCTCATACTTTGAGACCAACGCGAGGCAATCCCTTCCTGTTCCAACCATCTGGGGAGGGATCTAGGCCTTGTATCAGTGCAGTATTTCAACAAGCACATAATTAAGATGACATTGTTGCAACAGTAAAGTGTTTCTCAGCAGCAGAGCTCCTGTGTAAGAATTCTCACTCGGCAAGAACGTGGTACCCCAGAAATTTTGCAATTTCCACAAGGCTTTCTTCCACATTCTAACTATTGTACCACAACGCAAACTCTCTCTGCTATGTAATTGTACAAGCTGGATGAAAAGAAAACAGGATGAAGACTGATGAAGCATCACATGCTTTTACATTTCCATAGAGGAAGAGAGAAAAATGGTGGTGGCGGGGACTAATGGCGGACCTGCTGCAAGAGTAAAGCAGAATTTGTATGGAGACACACTTGCCATTATTCCTCAAATAGAAACAAGCCTAGCCTCTGCTAATCTCCCGCACAACGGTAACGAGAAAATGGACTCCACTTCCGCCGCCTCTCAAAGCCATGAGTTAACAATGGATGTAGAAGAAATCAAATTTGCCCTCCTCCCACCAACACACACGCACACACACACACACACACACACACACACACACACACACACACACACACACACACACACACACACACACACACACACACACACACACACACACACACACACACACTTCTCCTTACTTCCTCCACTCCATCCCTCGCCTAGTTAACTTCATTGGTTGGAGGAGGAAGAATGCTGAGGATGCAGCACGACGGAGAAACCAGCATCAATTAGACTCTAAAGTGCACTTCATTTATTTATTTATTTTTTGTCCCCACCATGCCAAATTAAATTACCCCGTAAATAAATAAATAAATACATTTTAAAAAAGCGCAATGGGAAAGCAATGAACTTTAATTATCAAAGCAGAACCCTGGACACGGGTCACTGCTCACTGTGCTCCCGTTCACTGTGTGCTCTTTACACTGCACATTTGCTGGACTGGAGCCACTGTTTTCATTGTGCCTGCAGATGTAAATTTCACAAGATCAGTCTTACATTTAATGATCAGAACTACAGCAGTCATATATCACAGTTTAGTATATCCTCTCCTGCCCTTCACAAGGGCCAACAAATGATAACCCTGACATAGCCCATACACAGTGGGTCAACGAGACAAGAAAAAGCTGGCCACTCTTCTTGAAAAGTCCTTTACTGCTGCTCTTATGTTCGTCTTTTTCCAACTTGATTAGGATACACACTGTATGTACTGTAAGCGAGGAGATCAAACCACTTTGATGATTCAGCTGAGAACACTAGAGACACAGTGGGAAACAAATTAAACATGATAACTAAGACCACGCTCCCCCCTAACGTGGATTGGATAGATCTGGTAACACGTGTGTCTGAGAGCGAGCGAGACACAGAGGGAGGGGGAGAGAAAGTGCGAGACAGCAGCTGTGATTTCCCTCTATTTCTCTTTTTTGGGAGGACTGCCAGGTCAGATGGCACGGCACGACGTGACCTGTGTAAAATGTTACTACCATTTGCCAGTGTGTTATCTTTCTATTTTAAGTGTGCTGTGTAAATTCTGACCTGGTACTGAAAAAATATGTGAAGGAAAGATCTGGAACGCCAGCAGCAACCTTTCATTTAAATCTACTTCTTCACTGCAGCCGTAAATTGTCAATAGAGCGCTGGAATAAAATGGCTGAGAGCATCTCATGACTGAAAAAAGGGCAGGGTGTGTTACTTAACAAGTCAGAATAAAAAAACAGAGGATATTAGATTTTTATGCTCTCTTTCACAAGGCATATTGCTTTCTAACAGCACACTCCCACTAAATGCTAAATATGCTGTCTTCAAGGATTATCGTGTAAATCTGTGATTTTGCTCCATTTATTTTGTCATGTGCATACCTCTGCACTCATATCTCAAGATTGAACATAGATTATCAAGATGGAGGGTTTGATCCATGAGTCTAGATACTCCACAATTAAAGTTATTTGACTTCATAAATGTGGAGCATTTTGAGGACATCAAGGGCATCAAGCAAAAGTAAGAGCGAGAGAGTTTAAGAGAGGATGTAAGATGAGACGATAACAGAGTGGTGTCACTGTCAGATGGTGTCACTTAGCTGGCTGAAATGTCCTTGTTTATGTACCGCTTTCAGGTGTGGAACCTGGATATTTTTATTATATTATTTTTCACTCAATATTTTACAACTAACTTTAATATTAGACTCCAAATCGATCTCACATCTCTCTCAGCATGAAACACACAACAAAGTTAGCTAACTGTTAACAACAACAGTCTTCTTCTTACTTGTATGTGTAAACGGTCCACAGTGGGCTCTACCTGACTGGTGGAAAATCTCCGGGAGCGGTGGATTTTGGCAAATATTACAGGCTGTAGGTGGAGCCAGAGGAGTCGGATTTGTCCCATTGATGACCCATTGACCCATCAGAATATAGTGACAGCTCCAGCAAATATGACTGAATTAATGTTACCAACTGAACTAGATGAACCGTACGTACTCAACACCTTTTATAGTTATGCCAAGAAACTCTTGGTTCAGTTAGATTCTTACAACAAAGTGAATATGACTGAATGGTGAAATGTGATTGTTATTTCAGATTTGAAGAGGATTATATAAGACTGGTTTACCAAGGCAAGGTTCTGTGAGTCATCACTTAAATCCCTTTTAAGCAAACATTTTATGAAGCAAATCTGTTTCTTCACAACCACGTAGGATTTGATGCACAATGATCAGTTTGTCATTGTAGTTGATGGATGATACTGCCCCACATTAAAACAAAACAAAACAAAACAAAACAAAACAAAAAAAACAATTGTATCATGGTCAAATTGAACACCCACCTTCCCTCCCTTGATACCTGAACCCCCATTGGTCATTTATTCAAACAGCTTGAAGTACAATCTGTTAAAATATTCTGTGTTGAAGCAGGAAGCAGTGTGATGGTTTTCTAATGCGGACCCTGGGGGCAGTGGTCACACTTGATTTTAATACTGCTGAGGTGCCAAAAGTCATAATTATTTCCCTTGATACATGAAGGCAATTTTCCCAAAACAAAACCACACCTCAAACATAAATCAAGCACATGATAAGCCCTATGTCTAATTGCAAATATAGCGATCAAATAAAACTTTATCATGATTTTGTTATTTCCATTGATTTAGGTTTCATTACATCAAACTTTATACAAGTCACAAAAATAGAAATAAACCAGATGTTTAGCAAACAAAACTCAACTACCCTTGTTAGTCTCCCTTAAATCTCTGTGGTGCTAACTACCGCATAAACATAGATGAGTTTTTGCTAACAGCAGTAGCACAAAAAGAGATACCTGAAAAAACAACAAACTAACCCAATATCTATCTCAAGCTGCAATCATCCCCACTCAGCTACTGGCCACACTACAACACAAGGACTCACAGAAGGAGGCGTCATGTAATTGTATGAATTCAAATGTTCAATAGTAAAATGAAGAATAAGCTGAATCTCCCAGTTGGTGAACATTTCTTGCTTTAAAGACCCTCGTCCCTTTTCCGATCAAGTGATGTCATCAACTGCCATTTCCCCAGCTTGCTTCTGAAAAGTTGTGGTTAATAGGCAGATATTGATTTGTTCATAGAAGATTTTTGGATGACTCAGTTTTGAACTAGAAGATACCACTTATAGATGCTTGGATCACCTTAGGAAGTATCGTACGACTGATGTTCACCATCACCAAAGGAACTATTTCAATGAACAGGAAATGAATCAGCCAACGCAGTCTTCCTCTGTACATTGTCACGCTCACGCACCACCACCGCTTTCCCCGTCAAAATGGGCCTGTTATACAATTGAAATATGTTGAATCATCATTCATCAGTGTCATCTCATGGTGGTGGTGGTGGTTTACATAACTAGGATTTAATAATAGAACAGGTGCAGGAATGCTCTCCTACAATACTACTGGTGCTCCCTGTCCAAGAAAGGGTACTCAGGTTTGCTTTCTATTTTCAGACTGAGTCAGGCTGAGAGCCATGGAGAGACAAAGAGAGAGAGGGAGATGGAATGGAGAAACGAAATGAACCAAAGAAGTACATCTCCCTTGCCACATGTCTGCCGTTCACCCTGCAGTGTTACAGATTTAAAAAAAAAAAAAAAGGAAATGTCCCGAGTGCTTGTGAATTTAATTTGGCATCAGGAAGCATGGATCAAAACAGCAGAGTACACAGCTTTGTTTCAGATTTGCTCACGAGACACGGCACTGTTTCAGCTTGAACTTGAACACATATCCCATTACACATGATGCCGGAGCATTCAGTGCTACAAGCTGTACGCCGCACTTGAAGCTATGTCTGCACCAAAGCAGCATCACAGAGTCTGACTTCAGCTGGTTATGAATTTTTACACACAGTTACATGTGAAAGGACACAGCCTCCCAACACACACACACACACTTGTAACTCTGTGGCTGGTTTAGACACAGAGCCAGCGGTGAGGTATCAGATCTCTGCACAGATATGTCATCGTGTCTACTTCACTAAAACACACACAATTATTTGCCAGAGAATGTAACCTAATGAAGAATTAAAGAGTGTGTGTTTTTTATACAGAAATTGTGACAAATTTGGAAACCCTAAACCCTCCTTTGCTGACAAATTACTGGCGGACAAATTACAGAGCTTCAGCTGGAGACGAACAAAAGCCTGACTGAGGGACACGCTCAGCTGGCAGACATTTAACTTTAGCTGGAGACCTCGGTGAGCGCATGTGTGTGTGTGTGTGTGTGTGTGTGTGTGTGTGTGTGTGCGTGTGTGTGCATGCCTGTGTGCGAAAGAGAGGGAGAGAGACTGAGAGCGACTCTGTGTTAGCAGTCACATCACATCACAGTTTGCAACCACATTGATTAAGAGAGTCACCATGCAGACTAATTCGGACATGGAGCAGACTAAACGATTACTGGCAACCACTGATTCATCAGAAGACATAAATGGCATCAACATAACTCATTTTTTGTATGTAGCTTTCACTTATTTTATTCATGTTCTGCTGCATGTGTAGGCACTGGTGAATAATGCATAAACTATATGCACTGTGTGATTATTTCTATGTAGACATATGTTATCAGTCCTGTGCATGTATGCATACTGTCTCTGTGTGATAGTAAAGGGAACTGTATGTGAGTACGTCATATGTACTGTGTGAGTGTGGGGGCGTTTTATTTATCTCTCTCTATTTGAGGATGCAGCCCTTTGAGAGACTCAAAACAAATTCTATTGTAAACCCACAGCTACTGAGGGACTGCGAGAGCCAAAGCCATCCATCAGAGCTGGACATATCCCCCATATGCAAACAAATGAATTAGAGCACTCGCCTCCCACCGGGCCCACGACACAGCGGAGCAAAATAGGGTGCAAGGATGTTAGGAGAGATGAAGGAATGCAATATAATAAGATGAAGATTAGAAAACCCTCTTGTGGCGCCAAAGTGAAAGGACAGGCAAATATAAGGATAGATGAAGAATAAGGTCAAGTGAATTGGTTCTGTGAAAATAAGACAGGGCCAAGAACACAACGTTAAAACTCTCCACCTCTTTTGAAGTGCTCGGTTCTGAAGACAGTACGACTGTAAGATCTGTGCTTATCCTTTAAAGGGTCTGTAATCACTGGAAGTGGGCGCACAAGAACCCGACTGCACACAGCTGTGTGTCACTTTTCCGTGGCACTGTGGTAGCTGTCGTCCTCTAGGAATGATTAACCCAGAAGAGCTTAATATAGGAAGAGAGGAAGAAATAGATGGGAGAGAAGGATGAAGAGCAGAAAGAGAGAGATGGAATGAGAGGGGGGAGATAGAGAGGAGGGCATAGAGGACATTACTGTATTCCATAGAGAGTCTACTCTTTACCTCTGCACATCAAACCATGTTCACCACCGTTTAGCAATTGGTCTGCTAATTAATCATGCACTGTAATCAGTCAGAAGCACTGAAAACTGTGTGTGTGTGTGTGGCTGTGGGAACATTGTGTGTGCTATTTGCTGCTGCTCATTGGCTACAATGTTCATGCAATGAGGCAACGACATTTAGGGTAAGCAGCTCAGTTTAAGTTTCTGTATCGTTTCCCCCCTACCATGCTCCAATGTTCTTTTCTATTTTGGCACCTATGAACTATCTTGTGCTGATGATTCACTCCTGGATAACTGTGTCTATTGTAAGCTTGTTAGCCTCCGAAATCAGAGCGATGAACAATGGATAATGTATCTGCCAATTCTGGAGAAGTATATGTTCAGGTAGGTGAAAACCAGGGCAGTGTTCATTATTCTGATAATGATCTCCAGAATGGCGATATCACAGTATTTGGAGATGGACTGACTGCATTGCCACCAGCATGAGCAATCATGTCTGTAGCTATTCTGGCTAATTGTGACATGTCGGCAGTGGCAGCAGGGGTGGGCTGGGTTAGCATCCGACACAGAACACCAGCCAAGCCTGCTAGCTCGCATACAGCCATCAGCGCTAATCTCCTGCTATGTGCTAACAATAGTGCTGATGTGCTCGCTTTCTGTAGGAGCTTTGCTCCCCCTCCAAGCCTGTCTTGTTTATGCGATGCCCCAGCAGCCAGCCGTCTTTAGCTTTCCCATTACCGAGGGAACAGTAGAGCTGAAATCAGCCGGGGTATTGTCGGTCCCCTGGAACGGCAGTGTGATTGAAGGCACACAGGTTACCGGATTTAGCATCACATGAGCTGGGAAATGTGGAGGATGTGGATAAACAGTTCTCTAAACCAATTACTTCGTATAAAGCACATTGAGATTAGTGAAAGAGAAAAATGTGAAGCAGGATAGAGGAGATGGGAGAGGGAGATACAGTGCTTAGTGTTTAACAGAGTGGAGAGGATGAGGGAGAGTTTGGAGAGAGCGAAAGAGAGAGTGAGTGAAGAGCGACTAGACAAAGTAACAGGAGCACCTTTTAAGATAATGCGAGTCAGCAAAAAAAAAAGCAATACAAACTTGGATGTTTTGAATAGAATGATACAGACTTCAATTATTCAAGGCAAGAGCTGCAACTTCGTGTGTTAGTTGGTGCTGAGAGAAACATATTGATGGTTGCTGATACACGTGGACATTGGTTCTTTAAACATTTACTTCTGCTGAGAGACACTGAGCGTACACACCTCCGCCATCAATGCTCACCATACACAGTGCACTGGTACACTTAGTTCATGCATCATCCTCTGCTATTTACCGCTCAGCTGCTTCAATATACTGCCTGCTAAAGTGCACATGAACAGACAATAGCTGCTGAAGGATAGGTCAATTACTAATCAGCTTCTTTTGGGCTCTAAAAGAAGCCGATTGAGCTGAATTGACTGAATTAAGCTGAACTGATTTCCACCTCACTTTGCAGTACACACACACAATAAAATATTGTTGATTACTGACCAGTGACCACCACAGTTTACAATGGGCTACAGTCAGAAGGACCATGGTGTAATCTGTATTTGAAACAGACATAAGAATGCTGTTTGCACAGACTCTTATTATTCACATAGTTTAAATCATTTCATTACTGGTAAGTGTTGCTTGTTTCAGAGGTGTTTTTTCTTGTCCCCCTTGTTAATCTGCGGTTTAATGCATTTTCCGATGCACATCCTCATTTACATTCATTAACAGGATAATAAATATAAATGCATTAATGATGTTCTACTGTGCATTAGCCAGGATAGCCTCTTATTTCTCAGCCCTCCACTGTCACACCCTGTATTTTCTTACATATTTATAAGCATATGTGGTCTAGCACATTTTGTAAGGTCTTTAAATCCTGTAACAGCCCCTGGGCATTGAGCTTAAAACATGGCAAATTACATTGGACCTCAGCTGTACTGAAAAGGGGAGGGCTCCCCCCACGGTATGTCAAAGCGTAATCCTCTATTTTAACACACTCCCTCTAGCCTTCTTTATTTGTCCGTCTGTATTTTTCTCTTCTTCTCTCACACCTTGAGGTTATTCGGAAAGCTTTTGGTAAATTTCATCGAGCATTCCAGAAGTGGCGAACAAACTGTCATTCAAAATGCTAGTTTACGGCGAAGTCCAGTAACAGGAGCCTCGTTATTGCCAGGAGCTCCTTTGATTAGGTGGAGCAGGAGGGAGGGAGGGAGGGAGGGAGGGAGGGAGATTTCCCAGTCCTGCTAAGCTGAATGACAGCCAAAGACACAGTTAGAGAAAGTGGGACTGCAATGTCACATGTGACAGCAGGTTAGTAGGCATCTGGCAAGCAGACTTAACTTGCTGTCTGAGTTCACGAGCAGGTCTGACACACCACAAGCTACAGCGATCACGATAAGCACACTGGACGTTTGGAGCGCACAGCAGTCTTCTTGGCCTGTTACCCGTTTTCAAGGTGAGGGATGTATTGAACTAAATGAGGGATACATAACACAATCTCCTAACAGATAATAATGTACTGTACATGTAGGAAGTTCTATTCATGTGTCTACTCAGTGCCGAAATATAGGATGCTTACCAATTATCACCATAAAGGTGAATTAGAGTGCACTGCTTCTTCAGATCAAATAAAGACAGAGGTCCACAGACAGGGGGCACAGACCCACTGCAGGAAGGGGGGTTTATGTCAGGAAAACAACTGAGCAGGAGTTTGCTGACACTTACTGTAATTTCACTACAATCAACATAATTTCTTATTAGCTGCTTCCTCTAATGATTGATAACTGCTGAACTGAAGCCTTTGAAATTTGTTTTTCAAATTCAAATTCATCTTTGCTCACACTTGCCAGATTTAATTCTGCTTGATTAATTTTTATAGCCCTTTTTATTGGACTATAAAATGTTATTAACCGCTGAAATAACATTTAAAGCACACAATAGGCCTACACTTTCTTCATTTCAAAATAATCTGAATAAAGTTATACCCAAAGACTTGCTGTTAGAAGACTTTGTCCTACTGGTCAGACTGGGACATGTCTATACCTGTAGATGGATGTCTAAGCCACAATATTTTGAAGCAGGACTGTGCATCTTTTGAGAGAAGAAATAAAACATTACCTTCAAGTTAAAATACAATTAAGTTTCAACATAGCAATTAACTGATAAATAAAAGAGTTCAGCACTGTGATAGCTGTGATAGCTAATCTAACCTTCATGGTCTTGATCTTGCAATGACCCAACAGCTAAATTCACCGCCTGTAGCCTATGACTCTTTTCTACTCTTTCCTGTCATATTACTGTCTGACGATAGTGGCCTGATATCAACAAAGTGCTGCTAGTTAAAATCCACGAGTCCAATCCCGCCAACAGACAGATGAAACAACATCGGAAACCAATTGGTTCAAAATATCCGACTTCAAAAATTCATGCTGAACTTTCTCATTGATGCATACACAACAATACAGTTCTTGTTAGCATGTTCCAGCATTGCTCCATCAATTAATTTGGATTAGGGTCCACTTCACAGAGGCTGTAATCACAATGCAGCCGATCCTTTGATGTCAGAACAAATGAGTACAAAAATGGCAGAACAGTCTTATGAAGATTTGTCCTCTTATTCCACCACAGAGAACACTAGATCTCCCCTAAGTCAGTGAATCTCTTCTCCCTCACAATGATGAAACCGTCCATTGTCACGTTAAATGAGAGAAAGAGGAGGATCCCAGCTTTCTGGGGTATAAGAAAAAAAAAGAAAAAAAAAGAGAAGTCCCCCCTCCTCTACACGTTCCTGTTTTCCCAGCCATCTACTGAAGTCTATTTGCATTTTTGACATTTATGGGTGTGCTTCCTGCACTTGCGGTATAATTTATTTGACTTATACAGCTCATTTACAGATTGATAGCTGCCATTCTTAACTGGCTGTAATGAATGCCTCATCACTGCACAAAAGTTACTGTGCTGGATCTGACGTTATGCCAGAGACTCCACAGAGCCACTTTCATTCTTCATTAAAATCTAATTTGTCTTTGGAAGACAGAAGCCAGTGTAACACCCCCTGTTTTTGTATGCATCATTTTACTCTGTACAAGGAAACACAATTTGCCATTAAGGTTCATCTTTCAAAACTGAACACTGAAATGAAACTAAGAGAAGAATTCCAATTAGAGCCACATAGAAATTGCAGCGCAGAGTGAAGTTTGTGGTTGATGGCCCTCAATACCCACAGCGATAAGGAAATGGTGAGGCAGCGGTTCATGACTTATACATCCCACAGTGAGGATGTAACTCTCATTTGTCCTTCAAAAGACCTTATCCCGTCTTTATCAGTCAGCCAGGCATGTCCATTGTGGTCTTGTCTGGACTACAATAGGAAGAACTTGTTTCTCTTCTGTGCCCTCACCGGAGTGGTTTAGCCTTTTTAGCCGTAAGGGACACCTCACATTCATACGACCTCTTTTGACTACAAAACGCCACATTCCAATTCAAGCAAAGGGGGGGAAAATGGCACAGTAGAATTGTGCCTTAGAGCAGAGGAATATGCAATATGATGGCCCGGACACGATAGGGCCTTTACAGAATAAAGCAACACCTAGTGATGAAGCTAATGAATACAGAAAGAATCTGACTCTCTTTTATGCTCAGATTAGTGTTATGCAAATGCAGAGTGCACTGGTTGGGGGAGGGAGAGGAAGGATTGCATGCCAGTGACTATAGGGGTCCCACCTGTTTCATCAGGCACAGAGGACCCTTTTAACCTGTCCACACTGTGCAACAAAAACACACACCCACACAGACACAGACACTAACCAAACACGCACAACGTCTCCCAAAGGGCTTTGTCATCCCCTGCAAAAACAGCTCATTCTGGATTTGGTTTTGAAACGGCTGATTTAACAGCGACCACCTGGCTTCAAGTCTGTTTTCCCTTGTCTGTTTTTCAACTCAATGTGACACAAAGAGAGACGATTACCCTACAACGCTGCACGCACATCAGATGCAGATTTAAAACAACACACACCTTTTCATTTCAATGGCACTGGGATAGAGGTGTGTGTGTATGTGCATGTGTAAAGGGAGGTGGGGGGCTACATCACAAAAAGGAGGTCGCAAGCACCGTATCCGCTTTTCAGGAACACAAAAGGATTAATTGAGGAAGTGCTGTACACAGTGATGAACCTTTGTTCCCCACACCCACGTGTGAATCCACATCAACATACAAACTATATTGTTCTCACACACTCATAAACCTCTGCACCATGCAGTCCCAGAGAGAGAGAGAAAAAAGGCAATCCTCACATTTCATGAATATTACAATGAGCTGGATCTGGGTCATTAATATGACACAGTCGTTACACCGGAGCCCAATTAGCAGTCAACATAGAGCCTGGAATGTTCCCCAGTTACTGTACATAATCACTATATCACTACGACAGACTCCAGAGCAGGGAAGGATCAAACCACACAATCGCATACAAGAAATATCAAGGACTCCTCTTCAGACAGCTTAAATAGCTGAAGAGGTCGCGGCTCCTTGAGAATAATCATTCAACATTTTGAAATAGTGTACCTGAGAACCAGACCTCCTCACTGCATGAAAGCATCTACAATAAACAAGCTAAATACCTGGTAATGCTTTTGAGCCAAATCTCCACATTGGGTATTTATTAATAATGGGATTCCTGAAAAGTGCAAAGATGATTATGAAACATTTGAAATAAGACTCAAAATCCACCACTCTCTCACAAAGGTTTACACTGTCCTGCCTAGACTCAGCTCTCCTCTGTGCAGTCTCTCTAAATCAAAGAGTCACTACTGCGGTAACAACACAATCCTCTACCAGCTTCCTCCTGCAAACACTGGGGAAAACAAATCACAACCGATCTGAATGTGTCACTGCTTGTCAATGTCATGTGGATGAACATTTAACCCCTGTTCTGCTTGTATGTGCAACATGAATTCTGAAATCATTCCCTAGTGTACAATAATTTTGTTTTTGAGGCAATCAAACCCAGAGATTTCTGAAAAATGTTTGTTTTTTTTGGAAACAATTTGACCAGTCTTCCTTCACTGGCAGATTCTTAGAAAGCAGGTTTTTAGAACTGACTTTGGATCTTTATTCTGCCGGAGCCAATGCTTAAAATGGTTCAAACAATGATTCTAAATAAGACGTTGAAGAGGATTTTTTTTTTATAAGTCAGCCAGATTCTGCATTAGCTAATCATTTTATTCTCAATAAACAAGTACAACTGGATTTCTTGAAGTAATATTATCCTTCTTTTCGCTGTGAAAGAATATATCTATAAACATATAACTGTCAATTGTTTAATTTGATCAATTTATTCACAAATAGGAAATTAAATAAAACAGCAGTAATGGATATGCACTGCTACCCTTGTGGCATTGGCTTCCATTCAGCGTGGACAGTCAAATCCAAGCCTTGACCTTAACCATAATCAGCTAATGTCTAATCCAAACCAAACCTAACCAGTCATTCACACTTTACCCTTAAATGAACCATGATGATTAAGGCCAGTCTTTGGTCCCCATTGTCCTGATAAGGTTGATGTTAATACCAAGACAGGTCTCAAAGATGTACCAAGAATGCATTCATGTTATTTTTAGTACATTTTAGGAGCCACAAGTTTGTGATACAGTAAAATCCAACGCTCATCAATATGAGAACCGGGTTGTTTTTCCTGCCTGTTTGGAAGCAAGTGCAAGGGTTTCATCACACGAGGTAGCATCTGTTCAGGATTAATTCTAGTTGTTTATGTTGGAGATTACCCATTAACCAGGCATGCATGCGCTCTCCAGGCCTTTATGCAGCTTGAAGCAAAACGTTTCGATGCTCCGAGCGTTTCTTTCTCTCTCACACATGCAGGAGCGGACTGAAAACCCCTGTCACAAGGCCTTGACCTGAGCAGTGAAACAGACTGGTACCTCAGCAGACTCCATAGAGACAACTTGGATTAAATCAAGTGTAAGTCTATCCTTGTCAGATCAAAAACTATCATAGTAGGGCAGCCTTGCCTACATGCAGGTGCCAGAATGAGTGACACATTAAGGTCAGGGACTAACAGGCCGAGTGAGTGAGTAGGTAGCGAGAGAAATACACAAAGATACTGATACTCACACACTTACGCACGCACATAAACACATAAATCGTGAACACATGCATGCACATCCACTCATGGATGAAAAGGGATAAATGATTGTAAGCACTGAATACAGAGTATGAAGGTTGTCCTCAAATAGGTGCACTCTTTTGTATTTCTGTAAGGTTTTTATCTGTGTGTCAAACATTTAACAGTGCACGTGTTTCCTTGCAGTTTAGCGCACTGGTGTGTCTTTATAGGTGTGAGAATCTGTGGTCATGGACACAGGGGGCTTTTTTTCCCTCAGAATGATCAAAGATGCAATGTCTGTATAGCTCAACAGTCAGAGAATGTGTGACTGCTCGCTGGGGTGTGACCACGCTGTGCTGTATTGTGGAGCTTTGACTTATGGCCAGACTCCCACTGCGAAGCTGAGCTGAGCTACCATCTGATTGCCAGCCTGATTGGGTTTATGAGTAAAAAAAAAAAAAAAAAGAGAGAGAGAAGAAGGAAAAAAAGCAGATCTGGGAGACAGACGGCAATGCTCCACCCAGATGTCCACATCCCAGACCCAGACACTCATTCTGCACCCCTGGGTCTACAGAAGGCACTGGTTTAAGAGGGCACACGCACGCTCTTTCACATGTGCACACTCACACACTCTCTCTCTCACACACACACACATACACACACACTCTACTGTAGCAAACTGAGGAATTTTGGTTCATTTTGGGCTTTCTGTTATTGAAAAGGAACAGTCTTGTTTATCTCTCCAGGGTATAGTTTTTGATTACAGGACACCTCCCACACTCTTGGCTCTTCAAAATGTGCATATTGTGACAATCAAAGCAGAGTTCACACATATAATCACAGAGGCTAGACCTGCTATTTCAGTTTTGATGCTATGTGAACAATACACATGTAACTACCACGCTGAGGATTTTTGTGTGTTAACCCACGACTGAGCGGCTGCTTGTTCAGTAGTCACTGCATGATGAAACAAGACTGCTTTTGCTGCTCTTACTGGTGTTAGTGCAGTTTAGCTCAGGGCCAAACCTTGACAAAGGCTACTGAAATGCATTCCTTTTTAATATTACTTTTGTGATGTGCTTTCGAAGGGCAAAGCTTTTCATTTCTTTTCTTTTTTTGGATGCATGCACTTTGCAACAGCGGCAAGGTTGCGACTGATTTTTTTTTGCCCTTCGGTTCAACCTACTTCGAGGTTTCCTGTATTTTGATGATTCCACCTGAGGAAACTGTACTGAAAATTAAGGGGATCCTAGTGAAAATGTTATTTCTGCTTTGTTGTAGCGGAAAAGAAAGATATAATACTTTAGTAACTACCCCTGCAGATAAAGCTTACAAACTGTTATGGACAAAAACCTTGTATGAAAGATATCCTCTTTCTCCACAGGGAGAAGCCCATCATGTCTAACAGGTCAAGTATCCATTGCAGCTACAGGGCATTTTCTTTTCATCTAAAAAACAACACTTCAAGTTAAAATGTAAGCAGTGCATCTTCATGCATGCGCATGCACTTGCTTGTGTTTACTATAACAAAGATTTTCCTGAATACCTGCTCTCTGACAGAGAAAGTAGCTGACATGATACAGGCTGCACGGGAAGAAGATTCACATTAACTGAGCTCAGATCAGACTCTTGCTCTGTGTTCTTTAAAACTGGCTAGAGTATTAAATTCAGATTCTTGCTGCTTTTGTCACTGAAGGCTGGTGTCCATTGACAACCTATATTTTAGCTAGCAGCTCATAAGCTGCCAGGGGATACGCTAGTCATGGCTCTGTTGCTATGCGACCACTAAAAACCTATTTGAAGGGCATCTCTCCAGTTCAAATGATTTTAACTTTGAGTATTTAGAGCACAGTGCATTGAGCACGCTCAGCTCACTTTATATTCCGCTTTTTGGAACAAAAGATTGAGAAAACAGCACTTGAACAGGAAAGTCTTCTTTCCTACTATGTCTTCACTTTTTATTATCCTATGGTGGACTTAAAGATGTTACCTCCATGAGGCACAATCTGGAAAAATAAAAAGACTTAAGCGAGGCAGTAGGAGATAGCCTTCTACCCTTTCTCAGCCCATTTAACCTTTTAATTTAGCAGCAGGAATTAATGTGGTGGCCAGGGCCAGTATCGCTTTTAACAGACGTTACCCCAGTGCCCCGAAGACAGGAAGAACGAGTCCTCCGTGGAGCACATGTATAATTTCTCTTAATACGCGCATGTGTCTGTGCATATGAGAGAATGTTTGGGAGTATTTGCGCTGCACTCATGCGAGGCTGTTATTAGCGGAACCGTCACATCAATCCAACCGCGGGTGCCGTCAATGTCATTTCAGCAGGCGTGTGACATTCTGGTGAGGTCAAGGAAAGAGAAACTGACAGCAGAGAGGAAGGTGAGGATTACTAAACTGAAAAGACACCATCATCACGACCGGCAAAGGTGGGTGATGTAAGGTGGTGAGTAATGATGCATTTTGAATTCAGGTCAGCGCTCCTAGCTGAAATTCACGAAGGAAGCAAGGAAACAGGGAGATAGCGACAGAGTTGGAAAAATTCCTTTTTAGCTTAAAGTCATGGTGGCAAAAATATAGAGCTGTGTTGTTTCAGAGTACCAAAAAAATAAAATAAAAAATACTAGCAAACACCTCACAATGTTGCCACGCTGAAAACTCTTATCTATATTCCATTTAATCCACTCCTGTTCCCACGATAAGAGTGGCAGTAGAAACACAGAGACAGAGAGAGAGAGAGAGAGAGAAGAGAGAGAGAGATGGAAAAAGGAACAATGCTCTCTGGCCTCTAGAATGACAGAATGGCACTTTTATGATGTCTCCCAGATTATTCCCTGAGATGGATGGGCTGAGCTGGAACACCGATTGATTAATCCATCGACTGGTGGAATGTGCTGCGGCTGTCCCCCCTGCTCAGCTGTTCTTTCCCTGGACAGAACATTCAGACAGACACGTTGGAGAGGATGACTAATGAGTGGGGCTACTGCGGATACCGTCCACGTCTATCTGTGTATGTGTGCTGTGCCCAAAATGCTCGCTGGTGTCTGCCTGATAGAGTAGATTGTATTATACAAGCATGAGCAACACATGGAGCTCTGAGGTTCAGATCATCATCCACAGTGGTACAGATAATTGGAAACAACTCCCTTTTTCTCAATAAAGACTACATGGGCATGCTGCTGTGGCAGTGAGCTTCAGTGACAAATTGCCACATTCCTACAGCCAACCAATCTGAACTCAACACTCTCTTAAAGCATTACATACATCATCCAGCAGCAAGACACACAAGAAAGTGAGTTGACTTATACTGTGTATCACATTCACTATAGCTACCTGTGATGCACACTAGTAACACTCTGTCAGTGGCCATCACGTTAGAGCTTACTCACTCTTGGCTGATGAAAGCATCTTCCAAAGCTCAATTCCTTTAAGGTGACTCTCTTCTTGCCTACCTCTGCAAATATGCATGATTAATCACCACGTGACTCACCCCATGTGTAAAAGCGGCAATCACCAGCCTTGATGCACTTTGCAAAAGCCTCAGCTTAACATCAGTGCTGCTTCTGCATTGACCTCAGAAGCCAAATGCTTTTATATTCAAAGTATCCACTGACATAATTACATTGATTGTCACACGCACAAGGTGGGATATGGATTATATTTACATGTTGATTGTCTTTTCTCATTTCTTTGGCAAAACATCAATGAACTTTGTCATTTAAGCAGATGTGAAATAATTTGCGCAGAGCTTAAGACTTGTGTTACTGCAAATACTTATATATAGGGGGATAACTATCTCAGATATAAGGACAAGTTAATGTGCACATTAAACTCTGCTCATTCCAGAAAACATGTGCTCTATGGGCTACAGGAGTGAAATGCAACACACTTGATGTTTGGGGGTGGATTCGTGGACAAATTTGCAAAACTTCCTGTCATTTGTGTAAGGTTGATGATGGATCACAGACCCTGAATCCATTAAGCACTCATATTCATTTAAATGCATTTCTTTACGTCCAGTATTGAGGCTTCCAGCTCCTATCAGGCCTCCTGCCACTTCAGACCCCCTGCACTGCACTGCTGGCCTCCCATACAAAGGGCTAGGGAGTAGATAACGGATCACTGTAAGTCATTGAATGAAACCCCCTGAGAGATTTCATACCCAGAGAAGATGAAAAAAGGTAGGGGTAGCTCCATTATTGATACAAGTCCTCAGCAGTGAAAGAACTGAATGCTAATGGTGTCCTAAGCCGGGCTTTACAGAGATTAATCCGATTTGAGAAATGAACATTTTATTATATGGCAGAAAGTGCTGGCCCTGATCTGAACTGAGTCACAGGCTGAGGAGGGAAAAATGACAAAGGGAGTGTGGGAAGGGAACACGGGTATACAGTCTGTCGCTTTGCAAGACCCTGGCACCTCATTGCAGTATGCCCTTTTCCAGCTGACAAGTTCATTAATTTTCTGACACGGCTGCTTGGAATGATTTTCAATAGATAAGTCAGACAACAATGGCTGGAGAAATTGGACATAAAACAGATGTCTATGGTAGCAACATCATCAGCTGAAGACGGGCTTTGTGTGAGTAGCAGGAAGTCCCTCTTGGTCCCTCTGCTGCACCTGCTCTGGGGCTATTTCCCACTGCTTAGAAAGACTAATAGAGAAACACTGGCAATACAGCTGTTGTCACGCCAGCACAGTGAAATAAACAAACACGGATGCAGAGTTTCCGAGTGTCATTTGTGCCTTATGTTGGTTGCATCTTTATAGAGCCCATGACATACCAAACCTCCAGCCCACATCCATCCCCAAGAAAATCTCCACAGGGATGAGAGGGTTTGAGGAGTGTTAAATGGGGAGGAGGAATAGTCTTTCTACTTATTACTATGAATCATTCTGTGCCCGTTGCCAACAAACAACTGCAATCTTGGGAATATGTAGGGAGGATTTATCATGCTAAAGGCTGTGACAGGGCCAAAACATAAAATCGGCAGTCTAATTTGTCTCCCCAAGGTGATGTAACTCCATCATGTGGAGGGCTTTTCTTTCAGTGGGTGAATAATGCTCGCCATGCTTCTCACTTTCACAGGTGAGAGATGCAATTCATTCTTTTTTTTTTCTGAAAAGTGACAGCCACCTATATTTATGCTTATACCACCAACACTAGTTTATCACAAACGTGACAGACATCTATCTTTAAGCTCACCTGCTGAGCAGATAGATAGATAGATAGATAGATAGATAGATAGATAGATAGATAGATAGATAGATAGATAGATAGATAGATAGATAGATAGATAGATAGATAGATAGATAGAAAGACGCAGTACGATTTGCCTTGTAACTTCTTTTATAACCTATCATCTGTTGCTTCCTTGCATACAGGAAAGGGATTATATTCAGCACTTAAGTGGCTCAGATTTTTCAGCTATGAACTACAACATCCATGCCTTCTCCAGCTGAGCTGAGGCAGAGCGAAGACGACAGATTTTAATTTCAGCACCATGTAAGAAGGACAGCTCCCTCCCAGGCTGCCACAGAGGCAGCGAACAAGCGCCTTCTGTGTGAACCATGTGAAGAGGAAGGAGAAGAAAAAAGAAACACACCACTGTAGGAGACTTGGGCAAGAGTCAGAAACAGCAGAGATGTACTCCTTGAATTTTAGATTCTGGTACTTAATATTTCATTTATTCCATAAATTATTTCTGAAAGGTTACTACAGCATAGAGATCCACGTGCTGCTAAATATGGCAGATTTTCAGGTAGTGAATGTAGGTTGAGGGCATACAATCATAGACCGGATGGATGGATAGAAAGACAGATAGGTGGATGGATGGACTGCAGTTGCCTTGTCCGCATGAAGCATTTAACATGATGAAAAGCTCAGCCAGTCACATTTATGACACTTCCTTTCACACACATTTGCTTTGTTCTGTTTTGTAGGCGAGCTAAACTATTTCTTATTCACTGTTCATGACATTTTCTGCTCGGTGCCCGCGCACTCAACTCAAGGGCGCGCAGTGAAACGCAAGCAGACCCACGCGAGCGCGCATCCTTCTCCTTATCTCCCAAATCAGCGCATGATTAGAGCTCTTTTAGTTAGAGGCCGCAGTATCGGTGAGGGCAAAGCCTTGGGAATACTGTGTCCTGATTTAGTTCGCATCATCGCAGTCATCAAAAGAGAAGGGAGACGTTATAAACTGTAGCTCATTTGGACACCCTCCCCAACAGGAGAAACAGGATTGAAATGGGGGGGTAGTTGTGGTACAGAGACGCGTGAGGCAAACCAGACCGAGATTTTCCTCACGCCACAAACACTAACTTACTTGTTCACGGAGACGCCGAGGTCTGCAGAATTTCTGCTTTAGACGGGAGAACGGGTGCCTCTTCCGCTCCCTCCCCAAAAAACTGCATCGAAAAAACATCCGCAATTCTCAGGCGATTTTGCAGAATCCGTGCTGATACTTTCTTGCCAGACGCATTTTTTTCTGCCGTTCCCCCCACTCTCAAAACGACGTGGTGTTTAATCCACACATCAGTCTGGGTGACATGGCTATTAACTCTCACAGTGATGATAATGCATCCGATATTTCCTCCTCTCTGTTTTCTCCCTCTTCTTTCTTCAGGACGCACGGAGGCACCCACAAGTGCCAGTGTGGAAACTCTCCCCGATGCAAGAGCGATGCCCACTATGCTCCTGGGTTTTTTCTTCTTCTTATCTTTCTCTTCTTATTCCGCCCCTCCGCAAATGATGAGTAAGGTCAATGTAGAAGAAGCGCCATTTAATGTTGTTTAATGTTAAAAAAAAAAAAAAAGTAGCCTCTCCACACCAAGCAAGGGGAACGTCGTGTGGTCAATTTCCAGGTGCATACATCCTGAAAAGCCCGTCATTAGACTGTAGGCTATAGCAGAGGTGGGGTTATATCAACGTCTCGCTCGCTGTCGTTTTCAAATGGAACTTTTCTTAAAGTCCCCGATTACTTCTTAGTCATCAACCCCGCTGAATCTGATTAGGTTTCACCTCACAACCCAGTGCGGATTTCAAAATGCTTATTTCTATTTCCCCTCCTCCTTATGTTATCAATGAAAGAAGTCCCGCAGCTTTACTGACAGAGTAGGTATCCTATACATTGGAGGATTGATAAAAGTTGCCGAGATGAGGGATTATCCCTCTCTTCAGGTTGCTCCATTCTCCATTTTTGAGAGGGGAAAAAGAGACCCGTTTATCTGGGATGCAAGAGGTGAAAAAAGAAAAGAAAAAAGAAGATCCAGCAGGTATCCTCAAGAAGCCTTTAAAAAACCCAGTTGTAAGGAGCCTTCATCAAAAATAAAAATAAAAAAAGCTTAGTTCTTACATGTTTTCCGCGCCGAGCCTTGATCTCACCCTGTCTGGGTGTTATAGTTCACCAAAGGCAGTCATCACTTCTGCGCCCACGCTCCATCAATGTATGCGTTTCGGCAATTCAAGCCTCGCCTATCCATTAATGTGACACTCACAAACAGACACACACAGCGGGGGTAAGAAATTGCTAAAAGGGTTATTATCCACAAAGTGCTGGTTGTCCGTGCCCTTATCTTCTTCTTTTTCTTCTTTCTCGACCGCAGTGAGGTTTGAGCTTGCTTCAAAATTGGGATCACAAATTAGCCCGAGCTACTACGCGCACGCTGGCTGCATCCATCAGTGCGCTTTTTTTCTTTCGTCTTTCTTTTTTTTTTTTTTTTTTTTTACAGTATACCTCAGTTGCGCTCAGCGTTAACGTGCCCAGATAGAACGCGCGGCGCACAACCACGGACGGACACTGAATTGATAAGTGCAGGGAGGGGGTAGGAGGGAGAGAGGGGAGGAGAGAGGGGGGGCATCATGTAGGTTACCTCCCACTGACAAGCTGTGCCGCTCTCCAAGTGAGACTGTTCCGCCAGTCACTGCTGGTGGACTGGCGCTGCCGTCAGCCGCAAGACCGAAGCGGTGAGCGCAGGAAATATTGTTTCCCTTACCTCCTCAGCCGTCATATCGCTCTGTTTTGAACTTCTGGAGCTCCTAAAACAGAACATTTCGTCACCCCACTGCAGGGGAGGGGAGCCCATGGAATGAGTCTCAACCCACCCCCGAAGCCTGACATTTAATTAATTGATTCTTTACCTCCGTCCTTCTCATCCATTGGTCAGCTTTAAAAGGGGGGGAAAGCAAATGCTTAAGCGCGCACCCATTTCTGTGTGTGTTTGTGTGTGTGTGTGTGCGGGAGAGAAAGGTGTAAACGGACAGAGAGAGAGAGAGAGAGATTCTTCCTTCCCATGTGTCTCTTGCAAATGGGACACGAGTGCCACCTACCGACTCCCCGCGCCTGTTTTAGTTGTATGACAGTGTGATAGTGGCCTCAGGCTGGTTGTCGCATAGGATTGCTCTCCCATGACAGACTGCGTTTTGTTTACATAGGGAAATGTGCACTATATTTGTATTTTGAAAACGCTGTAGGGTGCAATATGAGACACTAGGCCTACAGAATTGTTTATGGTGAAAAGATCAGTAACCACACAGTCACCAAATGGAATAAATGTGGAGCATATGAGAGGAGTAGTCTACTGTGACAAGTTTGACATTCCAGAAATAGTTATGATATCTCTCAGGCTTCAGCACTTTAGACCCCATTTATGAAAGCTGGCTCTGTGTTATGAAATATGAAACACACATTGCAGATTTTCGAGCATGGAGGCTGACACAGGAGACTTCAGGTCTTCAGAAAGATTATTGCCTGTGAATAAGCAAGCGTTTATCTCAGGCAACCTGCTGTACCGCAAGTATAATGCTCAACTCAGTCATATTATACAGCATGTATAATGGAGTGAAAAAAAAGGAGGAATTTGCAGATAGTCAGGCGAGGGTGCGTCTCATCTGGGGTGAGGATGCGTTCACAGACCATGTGATAGTAGATGTGAGAAAACATTTGAATGCCAGACTGGGTATCTGTCCATCTAGCTGTCAACATCTGATCTCATTTCCCTCAGTGCTGATGGCGCTGCATCATTCATCTGTCTTCATGACTGTCGACCTGCCTGTCTGTTTGTCTGGCATATGGTAGTAAAGAGCACCGTCCTCTTGCTTTCCAGCCCAAGGAGACATCATTAAATTACTCCTTTTTTTTACTCACATTCTTCTCCTATAGACTCAGGCCAAGTCAGCAAATAAAACTTAATCATGTGCACCACAGCCTCCTTGCTCCTCAAGACCGTGCTATTGGTGTTTGTGTGTAAATCTCTTTGAATCTACAGCTTTTCCATGTCTTTTCCATGTGATTACCGGAGCTTTATCTGAGCGCTGTCCCCCATCATTTGTGTCACGTTGTGTCTATGACAACCTCGCTTAATGGCTTTGATTGAAAGCTTTTTCTTTCCTTCTCCATCAGCCGTGTGTCTGTAGATCTCTGGTGACCACTCCTTACTACTTATGTGCTGTGTGGGAACCATCCACTGGAGCCCACACCCTTTATCTTCATTCATGTCTCTACTGAGACCACAGAGTCTTGCCTGGTTGGAATCCTTACTTCTTTTAAGTGAAGCTTCGGCACAGTCAGACATGGCTGCCAGAATCCATTACCTTAAACACTCCATAGCGACATTAATGTGTTAATTGTAAAATGCATTATTCAACGTCATCTCAGCTAATGCGACACGTGAATGTATGTCTTGCTGATGTGAGCAGACGTTTCTGGACGTTATTGAAACATCATGGTATAGATCGCTCTCGTCCTTGGAGGATGTTCAAGAGGTGCTGCGTTGCCATTGTAAACAATGTGACCTTGTTGCCTGAAAGGGCAAGACACATACAAGACTCAAAGGGCCTGTTACTGTAGCGGTAGCAAGGTTGAGTAAAAAAAAAAAAAAAACCCTTACTAGAGGGAATTCTCCAGTATAGTTTATTGGTTATGCTTTCAGCATCCTTGTAAAGATAAAGATTCATCAACGTTAACTGAGTGTATTACAAACACAAGGGTGTAGGATTTAAAATCATCTTCTTTTTTTCAAAATCCCACTATGTTCTTTATAGTCACTTTATGAAGATCCCCCCCCCCCCAAAAAAAAAAGAAAAAAAGAAAAAGCTGATGTTTTGACAGAAGAGCAGAAAATGCAGTGAAGTGCCATTCAGAGACGGCTCAAGGCACACAGATCTCTTCCTTTCCCTGAGAGTATTATCTTGTCAGGGCTTGAATAATACATGTGTTGGGATGCAATTAGATAATGTAATAATCATGTTGGGTATGCCATGTAGGTCTCATCCAGTCATCAAAAGGAATATACAGTAGGCTACGTACCACACTCAACTGGAGGCTCCTCTGCATTGATTTGCTCTGCCAAGACTCAGTTTTAGCTGAGAGATAAAAAAAAAAAAAAGAGGAGATAGACAGCGCAAATAGCAAAGCTTTGCCTAATATAGGAAGCTGGGACCATAAGCCCAAAGCAGCATGCAATGCAGCTTTCATTATAGTGATGACAATGGTGCCATGTTATGTGAAAAATACATAGGTACCTAATCTATACATGCCAAATTCAACTACAAAGAAATTCTCCTCACAAATTGAATTTGTATTTCAAAAGATCAGGGTTGTTATTTTTAGAATTGTATTGTAATTTTGATTTTAAAAAAGAGGAGAAAAAAAGAAGATATTATTCTCCCGATGTAGGATGTACTTGACAGATATACTGTACCTGTTCAGAGGCAGATTGAGAAGAAGTAGTGTGGCACCTACTGTACGCAGGCCCCCTTTTAAAGGAGGCTCTGAATACATTAATAATGTGTGTTATTTATTTTGAGATCTGGCATTCATTATTCATGACGTTGTTTTGAAGGGCATGAGACATCACTACTGATATGCTGCCGGGCTCAGAGGCAATGAAATAACGTAGTTACGGTGCGAGAGCGGTAAGACACAGGAGCAGGTCCGTGGGCCTGCGAATGTGTCGCTCAGCGCTCGTTTCCATTCTGCCCCATCAGTCTTAGTGCCACCTCAGGTTGCATAGCGTAGGAAGCTCGCCTCCCTCTGTCTAATATTGGATATCCCTTTTCCCCCCTCTTTCCAATGTTACTCTCTCTGCAGTCACATTTTTCAACCACAGAATTAGTTTGACTCGCAGAGTAAATGAGACAAATTCCACAAACACCTCAGTGACGATGTCTCAGAGATTCAAAGCAATTCATCAAATTTCACAGGCTTGATAATTAGGTGCATCAATGTGTTTGCCATCCTATTTAATCTCCACTTTGATCCACACTAATCTCTAACTGTACTTCTCATCCAAGGCTTTCTTTGGCCCATAGGGCTCATGATTGAAGAATGAATTTGTAGTTTCCATTCTAGGCCACTTTTGGCTTGGGTTCTCAATTCACCCCCCGTATCTGGGCTAAATTAAAATAATTCAAAGTATGCCTCACCCTAATAACACTCTGTAAGCTGCTTCAATTTCATAAGGAATCTGGATGACTGGCTTAGTTATTGGATATTGGCTGCAGCTCCAAACTATATCTGAGTATGAGAAGTCCCTTATTCACTGAGGGATGAATCAATTGACAATCATTATATAATCAGCAAATTACTTATCATATCATGGATCATCATCATCTGTCAGTGATGTCCTTTAACATGTAAACTAAAATGAGCATTACAAATGCATGAACACTCAAAATCTGAGGCACAGAAATGAGATGGGTATTCCAACTGGATGCCTCATTTCTTCTGTATTGTTTAGTTTGTTTCATTTTTTTCTTCTGTTTTAATCTTACAGCCTGTTTTATTTTACATTTTCCTGTTTCAACCTCCACCTTTCATTCATTTTTTCAGTTTCAGTAAAACTGACGTTGTAAACTTATGTGCTGGTATGGTGGATTTATCTCAGCCAGATGATACAACAGTATTTTGAAATATGTGATCAATATTTCAAATGGCCATTGAAGGATACTTCCAATGAGCAAGGCAGACATTTCTCTCCCACCGCGCCTGCTGTGTATTTACAATTGCAGCAAAGCTTGGTTCGATATAACAAAAATGAAAGCAATTTCACTAAACGAATAAGTTAACCTGTATCATATCTAAAATAAAACGCACATAAAGCAGCGAAAGCTTGGAAAAATAAAAATAAACATTATTTGAAATACCACCTAAAAAGTAAATTTAAAAACACATCTCTCAAATCCAGGTTATAAAAAAAGAAACTCCTGAAGTGGAATTTGTCAGTGAGATCTATACTGATTAAAGCTGAGCTGTTGGTTTTAATCAAAGATTTGATAAGCATTGTTCGAAATTTGCAGGCAAAGAGAAGCTTTCCTACTGGTTTAATTTAGAGTAATTTATTCATGATTTTGGAAGAGCCCCATTTCTCAAAAAGAAAACATTTGTGAGGATGTTCTTTGACTGCCGATGATCTGATGCCAGACTTATTGCCATTTGAAAGTTTGCGCATATGGTAAAGTGCAGCCCTGACCAAATACAGCATGCTTTGACAAACTTTCCAGGCATTTGCACACATTTATGTGAGATGTGGTTTGCTGAAATGTGTGGGCAAAGAGGAATTATGTATTCCTTTCAGGGTGTCTGCAACTTCTTTTGTGGGTCATGACTAAGTATCAAAATTTTGTGATGCAAAGATGATGTAGGCAGTTGAAACATGCTGTGCAAAATTTGATGAAGAAGGATGCGACAGGGAAAAAATAATTATATTGATGCTATGGAGCATGATGAAATAATGGTTTAGTACAATTTAATGTCCATCTAAAATATGTATCTGATGGTTCTTTGTTGGTTTTGATCAGTGTGGTTCATGTTGTTGTGCTCAAAGAGACATATGAACCATAGCCACCTAGTCTGATAGTTGTAGGAGTCACAGTTTCCAAGGTCCAGATCATTTTAGAGAGTGACTGCAGTGAACAAAAAAGCCACACACAGACAAAAAAAGAACAGTTCAGTCCATTGGCCACAAACCCAAAGATGAAAGATGTGAACATGTGCCAGCAGCTTCATATCCCTCAGCATAATGAAACGCACACTGTGTAGAAACATCTTCCCATGCTATTTACTGTAAATTAAGAAAATATTAACTAGAGAAATTATCATGGTGACACTGGAGCTATCCCTGCTGCTTTTATTTCAGGAATCAAATTTGAATTTATTAGTCATTAGCACTTTCCTTAATCATTAATTGTACTTATATCCTCCAGTGAATAATTCTAATGTCCTCATCTCAAAATATAGAGCGCTTCCTGCACATTCTTATATTGTGTTTTTTTTTTTAATCTTCTGTTCATCCATTGATTGTAGTGTAAAATATCACATCCAGGCAGTTGTAGAAACAGGTGACTGACAGGGAAGGTGATGCCTTTAACATGCTTGAGCTTACTCATGGATATCTCTCTTTTATCGCAGTGACAGACGTATTTTTAGAAATAATCTCACCTCAATAGTGTATTCTCTGTAGAAATGCTTCTCCACAATAAAAGTCAGATGTTTCAAGTCAAGCGTGACCGGCTGTTTTCTCTACAGGTGAGCAGAAGTTGGCAGAATTCTGCCATGCATGACAAACCACCAAAGGTGCATGGGTACAGATCTTGATGAGAAGATTTTGAAATCGGTGAGCACCTGTTTTGTATTGAGCATGCTTTGTTATTTTCAAACATGATAGCATATAATAAGCCATAAATGCAATGGTGCAATTTAGGCTTTGTTTTGAAAATAATAATAATAACAATAATAATAAAATTCCAGCCACATATTTGTCTCTTCCTCCTGATAGTTCAGCATCAGTACGTCTTAACGACTCCCATATTCCAGCTTGAATTGACTAGTAATGCACAGCCATTAAAGGCTTACCAAGTTTGCTGGCGAGAAAATCTTGACTGACAATCAGAGGATAAAGCTTTAAGCATGACATAAACCTTGTAATCCTGTATCATAGCAGATTTAGACTTTGGTATAACCTCAGTTTCAGCTTGTTTGTCTCCTTGGCCGTGTCTCTGTTCATGCAAAACAAGCAGTGCTCCAGACAATGGCATACCTATTCACATGTGAGGCAGGGAGCAGATTTGCAGCATCTGGATGTGACGACCGATCCTCTCTCTCCCTCTCTCTAATCCTCCGTGTGGTTGTCTTTCTGCTCAGACACATAGGGGATCGAGTGGGCCATCCATTCACATCCTGCCTGCCATAGGGCAGATAAACAGAGAAAAACAGAGTAAAAAGCCACATAATCAATTAGGAACATTGCAAGGATCTGCACATTTCATTGGTTGTGTTTGGATTTTGTAAGCTGGAAAAAATATATTGCTCCCAATTAGTAGATTGATGAGCTCTAAAGTGTCTTTTAAGGCACATATAACCCCCCCCCCCAAAAAAAAAAAAGCGTAGGAGCATGATAGTTCACGAGTTATGGACAGAAAATAGCATGTGATTTGATGTGACTTTGGCTGTGTGATGTGAATCATGCACTCCTCAAGAAACCAAAAAAACGGGCTGCATGTCCTTAAATGGCATCAGGTCTCAACAGTTTTTCAGAGGGAAGAGTTGAAATCATAAATGTCAGATTCCCTAATCTTCCCAAAATGCAACGCTAAGGCAGGATAAGGAGTGTCCAGTCAGAGCTTCATTTGGCCACCACAAGGTATCACCTTGAAAGGTTGAGGATAATTGAACACCATGAAGTTCACTCCTGATTACCTTAATCATCTTTCTCCCAGAAAGGTCATTTTACAGTCTGGTTAACTACGGACAATAAGAACCAATGACTGATAAATGGTGGCATGCTTGTGCATGCTAACACTATTTTAAAGAGATTAGCAAGATAAGGAATAGAACATGGAGCCAAATGTGACATGGCATGAAAAACTGTGAGCATTAAACATAGGATGACTGGAAAGTAATTCACCACCTCTGCTCCTGCTGTAAGATACTTAACGATTACTTTTTAACCTTTTTAGCCATTCTAATAAATCTGACAAATCTGATGACCTGTCTAACTGAGAAATCCCAGCCAATCTGCATCAGATATATATTTGGTTTGGAATTTGCACAACAGATGGCCCTCGCTAGTGACAACCTTGTTTCTCTGGTTTATACTGGTTTTAATATACGTACATACATACTGTACTATATCAGGCATAACAGCAGCGCGTGTTGAAAGCGAAACTTAATACGGCACGGCGCGGTCTGCAGTGGTCAGTGTCTCTCAAAAGTGGTCCACGGAAGGAACAGTGGTGAACTGGCGGCAGGGTCATGGGTGGCCAAGGCTCACTGATATACATGGGGAGTGAAGGCTGGGGTCCGATCCAACAGACGAGCTACTGTTGCTCAAATTGGTGAATAAGTTAATGCTGGTTCTGATAGAACAGTGTCAGAATACACGGTGCATCACAGTTTGTTGCGTATTTGGCAGCAAAAGGGGGACCAATAGGCAGGAGGTCATAATGGTATGGCTGATCGGTACAAATCAGGAACAGTTTGGACAGAACAAGCTGATCTACTGACAGAAGAATTGATCTTGGTATCAATGTTAGCATTTGACAACAAATGCATACTGCTAAATGGAGAAATTAACATTGGCATTGGCAGCACAAACTTATTGCATTAACGTTTTGTGAAAACAGCCACTGGCAACATCATGTTGTCATTGATGTGCACCTATGTCTTGGGGCCCCCCTTCCAGCTCGGGGCCCCTAGCCGATTGCCTGTGTTGCCTGCCCTGTTGCAACGCCTCTGCATGGTCATGCTGCATCGTGTGGTACATTGTGGACTGAGGAAAAAGAGTACAGTATTTAAATTAATGAAACCCACCAACTGGAAAATATGAAAGTTAAGAAAATGGGCCTATTTCCTGAGGCTTTTGATGGCCCCTGCACACTGATACAGTGCAACTATCCCTCTATCAGACTGACCAAATATACCTCATTACCTCCTTTAATTTGGATCTGTGCATAATTTATATTTTACAGCCTACTGTATATAAGTTACAGTATATAAGAAACCAGCATTAATACACTCTAACCCTGCAGAGAATCAAGTTGTGCTGCATTATTAGTTTTTAATTTTGAGGAAAAACTTAAAGCATTGTATTTGCTGCTTGTCATTCAAACACACATACAGTACACAAAGGGCACACACAGACAAACAGATACACACACATGCACACGCGTGCGCGCGCACACACACACACACACACACACACACACACACACACACACACACACACAAAACACCCAGTGTACAATCAATCTTCTCTACACATTACAATAAAATTCAATTCACTGATCCGTTATTGTTCTGTCATCAAAACAATTTTTCATCTCAGGCTAGACAGGGGTGGGGAAAATATATTTTAGTAATATCCTTTTCCACAGTTGAATAATATAATATTTAAAGCTCCCTGCAATACATGTCCACACTTACTCCAAACACAGGTGCTTTCAGGTGAGTGTGCCTTTCATTCTGACTATACATCACTTCTGCAAGTGGACAATCAATATAATGAACAGGAGTCAGTATTTAATGGGTGTGGCCAGATATCTGGCAGGCCGTTCTGCCTGCCGTTGTCCATGAAATGTAAAGATTGCTTTCAGATATATCTCTGTTAACTTCAGCTCACCGCTGCTCCACCGCACCAGAAAAAGCAACTGAGAAAAACAAAAACAACACACTTGATCTCTGCCACTAGCAGTATGAATAAAAAAATATATTAATATAATGTATTTTTGTTCAGGAGAGGAAGAGTGTGGGCTCGGTAAACAGATCCCTGTGCCAAAAAAAGAGTTGTAAATCACGGCAGACCGCACAAAGTCAAGTACAAAGCAAAACTTGTGTCTAGAGTGACCTGCAACTTTTTATCAGGCTAAACTGCTCTCTCACTGTTCTGCAGTCTTTTCACCACAGTTAACTTTCACTCAGAACAAAGGGCCATTAAAAAGAAAGAAGAAAAATCACGTATTTGAATTACAAATGTCTCATTGTTATTTAGCACTTAACACACTTCTACAGTGCTACGACGTATCAACACCACTCTGATGCAGATGCATTGAAAGTGAATGTAATTAAGCTGCATTTTGATAGGATATATGACAGGCCCGGTGTGAACGTGGCTACATGTACCTTAATACAGCAATTTAGTGAAGTTTATTAATGTGCCTGTTTGAACAAGGCAGACAGAAAGACCTAAAAAAAAAAAAAAAACTACAAGGCAACAGAGAAAAAAACTAGACTCAGACAGACACAATACAAACCAGAGGCACAAAAAAAAAAAAAAAAACTTTTCCATGGCTTTTTTGTTTAATTAGCAACACTCAAGATGATATAATAACAACAAAACCACACATTTGGAGCTAGTTTCTGTTCTATTTTTAATCTAAGTGGAAGAGCTCAGACTGACCCTGTGTGGATACCATTGTGCAAAAGCCCACAGACACCAGTGATAAGCCTTTTCTCCAAACTCTCTGCCAGCAATTTAAGCTTTGCCCTTTGCCATAATCCCTCCCAGACTCACTATTGGCTGACATGCAGAAGAATATCTACACTAACTCAAGTTCCCAAACTGTGCCCTGCTGATAATGTTGTGGAAGCCAAATGCCACCACAGCTATACCAGCGAATGAAGAGCTCCCTGTGATAGGCCTTTTCCATTATGAGACAATTGTGTTTTGATACATACAAAGCCTGACATTCTCATCATGGACGTTTTTTTGAAATAATACATATCACCAACAAAATGCGGTCACAGATGATAATTTTAAGTATGTGTGCTTGTAATGAGACAGGTTTTCTTATTCCTTTGTTAAAGGGATAGTTCAACATTTTGGCAAATTGGCCCATTGCCATAATATCTATAGTCATAACAGTAGGTTCATTACCTTTACTTGTCGGTGCAAGCTGTTTTCAGGACGGCCGCTGCTCAGAGCTACGCTACGGAGGCTAATGGGATTTCTTGGTTTCCCTCATCAAACTCATCAAATACACAATCCAACAACTCCAAAACGCTCTCGTGGACAAGTTGTGACCTGCACATTCACCACGCTATGAGATAATAATATAATGTTACGAGACGGACTTGTTTTAGAGGTAAATTCATGCGAAACCGCTGATGCGCGTTGCCTTCAGGGGCAGTTTTTCGGCAAGCAGTCTCTGCATTTACCTCGAAAACAACTCTGTCTCATAACGTTCCGTTATTATCTCATAGCGTGGTGAATGTGCAGGTCACAACTTGTTCACTAGAGCGAGAATCCCTTTAAGTTCAATATGACCTGAGTTTTACTTCTATGAAATCAGACATTATAAATGGAAGTCTTCTGAGCTGTAATCTAGTCACTAGTATCATAGTCACACTTTGAATGTCATTTGCATAACTGTGTGTTTTTGTTATGTCTCTGCACTGGTGACAGTCACAGCTGTAGGCATTTGTTTTGGGGTAGATTTGCTTTGGGTTGTCAGTCGTTATGGTCAGTAATCTCACACATTACGGTACTAGCCTTATGAACGCAATATTTCTATAATGACAAGGGGGGATTTCTTTAAATGTGGCGCAAAATTTTCATTTGGGTTCCAGGGTGAACTGATCAGACTTTTACTTATTACTCAAGACTTCACTTAGAAAGCATCATGTTACATGACTTGTGATGTACTAAAGTGGTCAGAGTGGAGGAGGCACATCCATAATGTTTCATGTAGTTCTGGTATATATAGCCAAAACTCATCTACACTGAAAACAACTTGTATACATTTAAAATATCAATGCATGTGTCCTACAGAACGAAAAAATAAATCATATTACATTAATTATTAGACTAGTTATTATTTGAACAATTTTAAGTAATTTCATCAGCAATTCATTCAGAGTTTGACTTTCATAATGTTCATAATATGATTAAAAGAATACTATGTAGGCTAATAGTACACCAACCAGCTAGAGCCTCCTAAACTCACAGTATCTGGAAGATCAATTTTTGTTTTTATTGAATTTTGACATCAGCGCCTTTATATATTTTTTCCACTCCCTGTAAAGATAAGCAGACTTGCTGCCTTGTGCCTTGAAACTCCACTTCAACATTTACCACTACTTTATTCCCAGAGTGAAGTGGGGGCATAATGGTGGTGCATGCTCAGACTGAAAACGCAGAAGGAATCAATGTTTAAGATCAAGGTTTATACATCCCACAGTATACTTGGACAGACTGTGTAAATCAGCTCTGTTGTTCAGAGGTTATTGTCACTCTGATTTCAAGCTTACAAACACTTTTAACTAGCATCCCTGAGCAGCAGTTTGGATATTCCATGAACTTAAGTTGTATGGATGGGCGAGTTGTAATAGGTGGGGACCTCTCAGTCGGTCAATATCAGTAAGCAAATAATTTTGTTAACAGAAACATTGTAAAACTCAATGTTACGTGATTTTTCTTTGCTATCCACGAGAGAAAATGCAAATTGCATTAGCTTAACACTTATAAGTTATGGGCTAAATCTTGGTTTGAGTTTAAGGGAGCAATTTGTAAGTTTTGCTTTTGCTACTTAGCCTTTATTGGCATTAAATGTTGTTTACTTATAAAAGTCTTGCCTCAAACTTCAGCTGTTGTTAAGGCGAGAATAGGTACATCATCCTAGAAGCAGATGCGATTTGTTATGGGAGTGTAAGAAATAGAAGGAAAACTAAATGTAAGTGTTAAACCTGTGACTGTTTCTTCTGGTAAGTAAACAGCAGTTAGTGCAACAATTAGCTACATCACAGCAAAACTTGCAAATTGTCAATTTAATATCTGTGCATCAGTATCACTAATGTCACAAATGTCTTTACTATTTAAGGATTTCATCTCCTGATATTTGCAACAATTGATGAATTGCTTTCATACAACAATCACATTTTCCAGCAGGCATGTCAACACACTGCATGTGTTGTATGAGTGTATCATGCACACAA
Source organism: Trachurus japonicus (assembly GCF_045865225.1). Taxonomy (NCBI): domain Eukaryota; kingdom Metazoa; phylum Chordata; class Actinopteri; order Carangiformes; family Carangidae; genus Trachurus; species Trachurus japonicus. The sequence goes on from NC_140912.1 coordinate 19,270,956, forward strand.
GCTTTTATTTCATTACCCATTTTTGAGAGCAATTCTGTCTGGGTTTTATGAGAGATGTCAGATATATTTTGCAACAAAGGCTCCAGAACAAATCTGAAATGCTGAAGGGCTCAAAATAAAACAAACTCTTAGTCCATTATATTTACTGCAAGAGCTGCAAGAATTTATATTAGAAAAAACCCCCAAAAACAAACAAAAAAAACAACTTCTTAAACGACCTTTGGATTATGTGTCACAACACATCCTCTCTGACATCTTTCTCTTACAGTAGTCTCCCTCAGTGGTTTGATCGGTGTGTGAAACTAGTAAAGTGTAGAGCCCAGCCATGCAGAGACCCTCTAGACATGACCACACATTCTAATTGAGAAGAACTGTGTACATGTGAAGCACGTGTGCCATCCAAGCATGGATCCTGCTCATTTCAGCCGCTCGTTGTCAAGAACTTGAACTTTTACACATGTTACATGTTGCTCCATGTCCACTGAGGGAACAACTCTCTGTCTAACCTGTGTATAACCAAGTCATGTTTCAATTTAAAGTCACATTTCCTTTTTTCTGTGGAACTGAAAAATAAGTCTTGAAACATGTAGTTTTAATTTAAACTGTTTTTTGTTGTTGTTGTTGTTGTTGTTTGTTCGTTTGTTTTTAATTTAGGACTTTATTTTGCAGTTTCTGTCTCATACTGCATATTTACCGTGATGTGGGTGGAGAGGATTAATTAGAGGGCATGTTAGTGCTGTATTGTGTTTTACATTTGACCTTGCTGACTAACTGCATGTGTAAGTACACTCAGCAAACAGCTGAAACTACATTAATGAGCGCTTAGGACTAATTAAGAACCACATTTCTTTATTTAAAGTCATTGTAAGGAGCATAATGACTATTATGATAGTGTTATCCTATAGTGCATATGAATACAATAGGGCAACCATGATTTAAAAAAACAACAACATTGCAGTGTTATGGCATTGTGAATTTTTAACAAGCATCTGAATCCAGCATATATAAAAGTCACATGGTGTTTTTCCTCAGAGGTATTAAATGCAAGCAGAAATGCATGAAAGTGGCACATTAATAAACACAGAGAGTCTCCTAGGCTGACAGAAGGTGAGTCAAATAAACATCTCCCTCTCTCTCCTCCTCTGTTCCTTACTTTCTCTCTCTCTCTCTGTCTGACTCATATACACAAACACACAAACACACACACACACACACGCTTCCATAAGTGCTGTGTACTTAAGAGAGCAGATTTGTTTAATACTATCTGTTGTCCCACCGCCACAACCACGCAGGAGCTTTTTACATATAAAATGAAGCCATGAACTCAGAGCCCCCCACCCCCTATTTTCTTCACAGTTTATCACTGAGGATTTAGGTTAAAAATAAATAAATAAATAATCTGGGGTTACAATACAAGCTCTGACAATATCCATTTAATGTAGTGGCTTCTGTGACATACTGAGCTGGTTGCATTCGATGGAAGTGATTTAATAGGTAACATACTATTCATGCTTAGCCATTTGATGAGTTACTCGCTAACATCGTCTGTTGTGTTGGACAGGTAGTGCACAGCACGAGCAGCTTCTTCTCCACAAGGTGTCAGCTGCACTCTAAACACTTAAGAGAACAGTGAGATCTCACTAAAGGGCTACAAACTAAACCAATGACGCTGGAACCCCTGTTAAGGTTGGGGGGAAATAGGGAGACAGGTTCTCTGTGGATTCATTAGATTTTAAGTAACACTTCCAAGCACTCCATAATATTTTTCCACATAATTAACAAACACATGGCATGAAGAAGCTACAAAGCAGAATAAAATTAATTTGTTGATTTAGTATTGCGTATTCATCAGGAAGGCACACACAAGAAGGAGGCCACACACTGCGGACTGTCCTTTGAGACATCTGAAAAACAAAATGTTCTGATACCGTCTCTCCCCTCAGGTGAACATCAACATATGGCTGAATTATATGCTACATTACTTCTTAATATCTCCATTTCTGCCTCCTCATGTGCCTCTGTCTCTCCCTAACACATGAGCACTTTGAAAATAACCTGACATAGAACTAATGTGGCTCGCTGCTCCTTACTCTCTCATCCTTTCTCTCTGCTGCTCCTTTGCTCGCACGCAGAACCACAAGAGAGACACATCATGGATGATAATGGCTTACCTGCAGTGTAGACACTTATTCATATCCCGAACAACAGAGTTGGCGAACCGATAATTACTACATGGTGTGGGCAAACACTCAACAGACATTATCCTGAGGGGCCAGGGCCATGTGTGTAACAGGTAGTACAAATCGATACCATCAAATGGCAGCTTGCAGATCTCACATAATTAGACAGAGACACAGGGAGAAGGAAAGAGCTCTACTCTCCCACACAGATGAACACTGACTGAACAAGTGTTTTCAGCCTTTCTCTTAGCATGTTTCACCAACATCCATTGCCTTCCTGTCAACAGGCAAAGCTAACCCCAGAGTGTGGACTGACAACTGGCAATTGGAGGAAATCCAAAGTACACCTAAACAAATTAGCTAAAAGATGGCAAACAGTGGTAGTATAAAACAGGGAATACAAATGAATATTATCTCTTTCTATATTTATGCATTAGGAATCTCTAGGGATAGTTTGAGCTCAGAAAAACCTCTTGTCAACACCTCTGTGTTTTGTCACTGACCACTGGATACTGTTACATGAACAGAACAAAAATAAGAGTTGAAGCAATGTTTGTTGGAGGCAAAATAGGTTTGAAACTAGTGGAGAGTAAAAAATATTCATAATTACCTCCCTTTGTTCTTCTTTGTTTGATTTTACAGATAATTGTGGTAAAAGTAAACTCAAGTCTGTGGCTGGAGAGTATGTCTGGATTATAATAAAAACAAATCGCTGCGGTTAGGATGTAAAATGTTCAAATTATTTTGCTTTGATTATCCAAATCTCCCCCCCACTGTGCTTTCTCCCCCCTGTTCTGTCTGTAGCTGCACTTTATACGGACCAATCATATGTTTAGCTTTCTGTGTACATGCTCCCCTTTAATGACCAGTCCATTATGAAAAGTGGCAGACATATGAGTCTCATTCCTGAGGGTATGAAGCATTGGATCTACCCATATATCCTTCTTGTGTCACTTTCACTTCTTTTCCTCCCACTCACTGCAGATCTGAGACATGCTGGTGAGTATGTGCCAATCTGCTGATTGAAGCATAAGGGGTATTCATATACTGTCAAGTGGGCACATTGCCAAAAACACCAGGTCTAAAAATCAGGATTCAACACAAGATTTTCAAAAACAAAAATAAATAAATAAATAAAAATAATCTGGCAATGTAGTGAGAAGATCCATGTGCTCCCATTTTAATTTTCTTTATTCCATTAAAGCTGGTAAAAGCGACTGTGATTTGTCTTTAAAAAGAAACAGAGTGATGCAGCTTTCGCTGTGGGTATGGAGGGAATGGTGCTTGATGCTAGTAAATCTTTGAAACAGGTTGATTTGTATTGGAAACAGGTGAAATGATTTCCCCCTGCTAGCAGCGCTTACTTGAAGAAAATAATCTTTTAGGACTCAACTGCAAACAGAATGACATCTTTAAATGCTTATTTTTTGTTGTGGGATGAAGGATGGGGAGAAACAATGGAGAAAGGAGGGAGGAAGAGCCACATCGTGTGTCAACTACACCCATCGATCCACCAGCACCATGCATGTCAGAACGTGGCCTTTGGAACTACAGGGAAATCCCTTCTGTTCAAACACCAGCATGGTAACCAAACATGGTTCTGGTTATTTCAGTGTACATACTGTACGTACGTATGTGTGACAGCAGGAACTATAGCTCTCCTTCTCTTTTAATGCTCTTCTATTCCGCTCCTCTTCCACCAGCTAAGACCTATTTCTAGCATGGTTTCTTGCTCTGCATGTGCTTCAACCTGTTGGCAGACTAGCGTTGCTTGTGCAGCCATTTCTCCTTCCATCCTTCAAGTTTGGTAATGATGAGTGGTACAGTACCACATTTTTATGGAAATAAGCAATCGGTGGAGAAAGAAAAAAGGAAGAAAAAAATCACGTTAGTCTTTTTTTTTGCTCTATTGGCTTGGAAATTAAAATAACAGAACACTGCTGAAAAGCAGTAAAATCTACAGACTTCTCTCTGTTGCTCATTGTGTTTGACTGATCATAATTCTCTCTATTTTTTAAGATGTATCTGATTAGGAGTCTGGTTGCTCCCGATTCTCACGGGATATTAGCAAATTTGTCATTATATTTGGTAACTGCTCAGAGCCTGGCATCTTTATTACTGCAAATGGACAAATTAGAGACTTTTTCTTTAACCATTGGGAAAAGCATTTATGTTTTGATGAATGTGCATTTGGAGACAAATCTGTACAGCTAATGCAGATTTGTTCTGTTTCATGTCTAATCTGGGGCTTCTGACGATCACAGTGCTTTCCATACACTGTGTAGCTTGTGCCTCCGCGGAGAGCAGACACTGGAGAAAAGACTCTGATGTGTAAATTCAGATTCATATATGATGTCAAACTGGTGACATTATGTCAGTTTTTCAATAGCGACATTTGTCAACAACTGTAAGCGCTTTTTCCAGCCACCCTTGGATCAGAGCAAGTGATGTGTACGATTCCCTCATCACTAGATAAACATGAAAAAAAAGCTAAAAGCTTTAATCAATGTGTATAGAAAGACAGAATAGAGTAAACTTGTCTACTCTGTGCATTTGCATTGACGTTGACGCAGAGAACATTAATTCAGAACCAAGGCTGTTCCTACCATTGCTTCAATACGCTTGCTTTTGCTGTATTTTCATTTTTCCCAGTGTATAATGAGGACTTAAATACAATCAGAGAGAAAGAAAAAACAAATAAAAAAACAAACATAACACTTTGGAGCGTGAGTTCAAGTTTTATTTCTACTGTATATTGTTTTCATGTTTGGCCACAAACAACAGAGCAGCTGTCACTAATATATTTCTGGCTCAATCATTTTAAATAACTTTGGAACTGTAACAATTGTTTCTGTTAGGGACTGACACTGCTTGCTGCTTTTTATACTTTTGCCAGCTTTTTCTTTGGATGATGGAAAGATCTGGTGGTCTCATTTATAAAACTGTACGTAGGATCCTTAGAAGTGTACATGTAAATGAGCCTGACTGCAGGTGTGAAAGTGGCAACACAACATGTTGCTGCAGCTGTCAACGGAGTCAGTGGCACAGCGCACAGTGGCGTGGTTTCGGTGCGCTGCCCTCTCAAATGCTGAACCCGGTTCGGCATATAGTTCCAACCAAGAGCACGGTTCTAGGGAATCTGAAACGAGTTTTTAACCAGTCATCATCATGGGCCAGAAAGTCGTCAGCCCCTGAATACCCTCTCTCCCCTTATTCTCCCATTGGTGTAGTCCTCCAGCAGTCCCATGGTGCAGCATTACGCACATGACTCACCGCTGTATTTATACATTTACAGTTAAGAATTAATAGTAATTAGACTGATCGATAAACTTTGATTAGTGAATCACTGGAGAGGGTGAGGGGGCAGCAACTGCAGGAGAAGGAGGAGAGCAGGCATCACTCTGCAGAGTAGGACTCCTACTTGTTGTATTTTAGTTGTTTGTTTTTTTTGTACAATGAAAAAACATGTCAAATGAAATTTTCAGATGTCTTACATGTATTTGAAGCCAAAATTAAAACGGATAAATCACTGTTTTTCTTGAGAGACTCTCTTTCACAAAAATGCATTTTTCTCAGCTTTCTAGAAAAAAAGTGGTCTTTTTGGTGCGACCAGGCTCTATTCAACTTAAGATAAATCAAGAATGGAACAAGGTACAAACAAATGTTTTTTCCCTAGTTAAATAGAGAGTCTCCTCTTTCCTTTGAGTTATTTGGTGATTTCAGAGTCATAGTACAAAATATTCGTTGGGTCTTGAAATATTACTCAAAATGCCCCGAAACGCTGGCACATGGCACTGACCATTTTATAAAAGGGCTGGCACTCAATGAGTTAATATTATCCCTTTATTTCCTGTACGAGCTTTGCTGGGTTATGCATGCTGTTTACAAGCTGCAAAGATCGGTGTTCAATACTGATATTTATTTTGTTATTAGTGAACAATTACTGGGATCATGTACCGTACATACTGTACATGGATAGATGAACATAGGGACAATCACAGGAAGAACAGTTCATACTAGGAAAACACTGGTCAATATAGTATGAAAATGACAGTGTGAAAAAAATATGACTCTACTAGAAGCTTCAGAGAGAGGATATAAATCTCTCTTTACAAAAGCATACAAGAAAAACAAGCTGGGCTTGCATTCATAACACTTTCATCTCCCATTATTATATTGCCCTTTCGAGTAAATGACCTTCATGTTTCAAATGTGACAAGCAGATCTCCAGCTAATGTGTGGATTATTCTCTCTTTCATTATCACCACCATTCTCATTCAAAGAGGATGCTCCTTGATTTTTCTTGACAACATTCTGTTGCTAACTCAAAACGCAGTGAAAGCAGACAAACGGAGAATAGCTTGCCCTCTGTGTTAAAAAAAAGACCTTAATCCTTTAATCATATGCCAGGTGTCAAAGGAACAGCAAGCCATGTTTGCATTATGTTTATGCAGTGAAATACAGAGAAAAAAGAGAAGAAAACGTACTATGTTTTGCTATAAGTTAATACCGTGTGGCCAGTACAAGGCTGAAAAACGATGGCAACATAGAGACATGTAGACCTGCAAAACTTTGAATGGCCACTTGAGGCCGACACCAAAAATGAGTCAATCCCCATAGACTCCCATGTCTAAATGCCCAACTTTACAGCTTTCCCATAAGAGGGCTGTATTTTAATGGCCCACAAATTTAGATTTTATTAAAGTTCTGCATAACTGAGAGCAGATCCCTTTGAATGACAGGTGGGTGGACTGTATGCTTACCACAAGCCAGTATGCGCTGAAATCTCAGCACCACACATGAACTGGTAGATAACAGTATCCACATTGACAATAAATTGTGCTTTGAACCTCATGTCAATGTCATCTCTAAAAACGTCTAACAACGCCTGTTTTATTTTTCATTTTTAAGGAAAATTAATTATTTTAATGTTTCTTCCGAAATGATGAAGTTATTCTACAGGAGTTTCATACAGTCCGTTTTAACTTTTTGCTCTATTGGCAACCTTAATATATCTAATCAGAACAGACTCAATAGCCTCGTCAAAATTGTGAGCAAGATCTCTGGGTCCAACCAGCCCAAACTATCTGAAATCTACAGCTCACAAGTCCTTAGGAAGGCTTACAGCATTTTAGATTTAGTTTGAGCTCTTACTCTCTGGGCGGCGTTTCAGAGCACCTGCCAGGCGCAATAAAGTCTGGTACACACATAAAGATTTTCTAAATCTCAACAGATTTTTTATCTGTCAGAGACCCCTCAAATAAAGATTAAAAAAAAATATCTGGTTGAACAGTTTTGATCGTATTGTGTGTGGTGTGCTACAATATTCCAAATACAGCACACCACACACATAAAGATTTGTCTTACTGTGACAGTTGACGGTCCTGTCACTATGCCTCCAATTGATCATGCGCGCTGGCTACTTGGCTACAGGGATATCCCTTTGGTCGAATGGTCAGCACGCATGACTCTTACCCGGGAGACTGGGGTTCAAACCCCGCCTGGGCCCTCCTTCGTCCTGCCACATTATGACACACTGGAACTAGGATAGTCGTGGCCGACAATCGTAAATATCTGACATGGTTATTATTTACGATCGTCGGCCCCGACCTTTTTCTGAGCCGATTGTCGGGCGAGTTTGATTCTTAACACACCTCACACCACAGGAGAATCTCATAGGATAATCTTAAAAGCCCTAAGATAATGATATATACTGAATTTGCAACCCTGAATTTTTTCAAACAATGGTATACACTAAAACCAGTGACTATGACTAGCTAGGAACAAGGCAGAGTCGGGTATTGGTAAGATAGTGAGGGGGGAGAAGCCTGCTATAGAGGCTACAGAAATCTTAAAACTATGGGATGTTACCCATGAGGCTACATCCATCTTCTTAATTACAGTCATCATAAAACACTAAGAAAGACTAGTGTAAAACTAAATGATAGAGATGTATTATGTAAATGCAGTTTTCAAAGTGGAAAAGGAAAACATGTGCGTGACCAAAGGCAGATCGTAGTGGGAGAGAGCGGCCTAACGCGATCGACATCAACCTTCTGATCCAGCTCATGTCCTCAGGATGGGAATGTATTATTGCCAGGTGTTGTTTGAAGTAACGGGGGACAGACTGTGGCTGTGAGATTTGACCATGGAAATCATTACTGAAAAATACAATAACAACAACAACAAAAGAATGGCACGGCTCAGTGATGAGGTACATGTCTGTGAAACAAAACCTGCATTAGATGTCAGTTAAACTCAGCATGTTTAACAATTCCCTGGCATTCTCACTGCATGCAAGTAGAGCCATCTGTTTCAATGATTGCTTTAAAATTCAAGTTGTGTGTGAGAGGAATTTGTGTGAGTGTGGGCTGGAAGAATGGGACACGGTGTAAGTGTGTAGCTGCCATGGTTCACAGTGGAAGGCAGTGCAGAATTGTAAGTTTCCAGAGATTCAGGACACAATACTGTATTAGATTTAATAATGGAAATAGTGATTAATAGGACTGCATTTGCAAAGATGGGTCATGGATGGCATTAGTTTGTTAAATTAAAGTATGTCAAATTATTCTTGTTCATGACACCTAATACAGTGGCGCTCTTCTCCTCTGTACTACGTACATTTCATTCATTGAACAATGGTGCCACAGATGTGTCCCTAATCCAGAGAGATACTGAAAGCTTTATAGAACATCTACCTGAATACATAGGATTCAAAAAAAAAAAAAATCTTTGAATCCCATTCCTTTGCAATTTCATCATTCTATCTTTTTTCATGGTTCTCGAGAAATACTTTACAGATTTGTTGAGAAGCGGGCTGGCTTCTGATTAGTCTCTAAAGGATTTTCTTGTTGGATTAGCAAATTGCTTTTTCACTACGGACATAAAGCGCAGGCCATAAGTGAGCCACTTCCAAGTTGTCGCCATATAACAGGATACAAACCAGTGAACCCTGAATGTTGTTCAGGGTTTTATGACAAAGGTTCATGGCTCAAGGAGTCGAGTGCTTTATATCTGAACTCTGCTGTGTGCAGAGGTTTGAGTACGAAGGCCTTTTATATTTACCTTTTATAATGTGTCCTCTGCTTTTACTGTTGAATCTTCTTGGACACCTATCAGATAGACAGACAGGAGGGATAAAGAGAGTGTGCTATTAATGTGGCCAGTGGTGGTTTTAAGCATCTGAGGGGTTGCTTAAAGGGATAGTTCACCCTAGAATGATATTTCGCTCATTATCTACTCACCCTCATGTGGACTAAGGGCTGGAAGAAGTTTCAGAGTCCTCCGTCCCTTCTCTGAGTTACAGGGGGTCTCAGCGTAGCAGTGCATGTCCATATAACGGTTGTAAAGGGACACCAGAGCTCTTCGTAAAAAAACACACACAAAAAAACATCCAAATACCTCCATGCTGCTCGTATGTAATGTCCGTCTTGTGCTGAAGCCCCAAATTGCGTAATTGTCCCGAAAAAAATTAAATAAGTCTATATTTTAAGCTTGTTTGTAGCGGAAGCTTCTCAAAGCTCCTCTTCCTGGTCCGTCCAAATCTCGCGTGATTCGCAGTAACCGCACTGACGCCGGCGCAAATCACGCGAGATTTGGACGGACCAGGAAGAGGAGCTTTGAGAAGCTTCCGCTACAAACAAGCTTAAAATATAGACTTATTTAATTTTTTTCGGGACAATTACGCAATTTGGGGCTTCAGCACAAGACGGACATTACATACGAGCATCATGGAGGTATTTGGATGTTTTTTTGTGTGTGTTTTTTTACGAAGAGCTCTGGTGTCCCTTTACAACCGTTATATGGACATGCACTGCTACACCGAGACCCCCTGTAACTCAGAGAAGGGACGGAGGACTCTCAAACTTCTTCCAGCCCTTAGTCCACATGAGGGTGAGTAGATAATGAGCGAAATATCATTCTAGGGTGAACTATCCCTTTAAAGAGCTAATTTAATCCATACTTTCTCACAATGAAAGAAAAATTAACAATGAAAAAAAAAAACTTGGCAAGGTTTATTGGTAAAATCTGAATATACTACCCATGAATATATTTGTATAAGTGTATAATCGCTATAAAATCAAATCCATTTGGTTTTTGTAGCCTTATAATTCTTCTATAGCAAGGGTCTTGCTTTAGAGTGCGTCGCCATCTTGCGCCAACATGTTTGTACGGCAGCCTGAATGGAAAATCCAGCCAGCCAGAGAGCACGTTTCGCGAGTTTCACAAGCATAAATAACCCAACGAAGAAGAAGGCGGAAAGAAAGAGGAAAGAGTAGGAAACAGCAGACATATCGTAAAATGGTTAAGACCTTCACCTCATCGCTGCATGCTCCTGAAATACTCCGACGGGAGGGGTGAGTGGGTGCAAGCGAGCGAGCACTGCAAACTAGAACGCTGAATATCACTGTTTTACCCCCATATTACACACTGGACCTTTAACAGGTTGGCTCTAGCCTTGTTTAGACACCTACCCAAAATGTGTAAAGAGAATCAGTTAATTGTATTTGAGTTATTTCCTCAATGAAATTGCAGAGAAAACACAGAAAGAAACACAGCGACACAGCGCCACTCAGGCAGATTTTGATGATGAAAGTGAGCATGTCAAAGATAAATCATGGCTACCTGCCTTTAAAGACAGTGATTGACAGTGTTAGCAACGGTAGCGTTGCATTGATCCGATATTGAGATCAAATATCGGCCCAGATATTGATGAAATGGATAAATCGGGTATCAGATAACGGCTGTTTCAAGATGCCTTTCTTTTCACTTCAATTCTGTATCTGTTATGCATGCTACATCACGTGACAGCAGCACGCCCAGCATGCCTATAGACAACTAACACAGAACGACAGCTTTTTAAAATGTTTAATAAATAAAAAACAATAAGTAATGTGAAAGTCAAGCCATGAGGAAGTCACATCAGCACAAGAACCTTATGATATTTTTTCCAGCCTGTCTGTGAGTCAATTTATGTTCAATTTGTGTGTTTTTTTTTTCTTTTGCTGTTTCCCACATAGCAGTTTCCATGACACCATGAGCATACAGAGCTGACTTTATCGCATTATGGGCCTTGAGACACTTTTACACCTGTGCACCTGTTACACTGTGTTGTATGTTATGACATGTCAGTGCTAGGTGTGTGAGTAATTCATAGTCATAAATCGGACAAATGGAAGCTAAAAAAAAAAAAAAAACTTAAAAAAAAGTTGCAAGTTCTCTTTTGGTCGATTTGAAGTTAATGGTTACATTTTAAGTATTAAGCTCACACTTTTGCTCCTCTATGTTCCTTGGCAGTCATTGGCAGGATTTGCTTGATTGCATTTTCAGTGCTCATTCAGAAACAGCCAAGGACAATGCTGCTAATCTGTCAGTCATAATGGTGTGTACAAGCACTTCAGCAATGACAGCTGGGACTCTTGTCGCTGTTTGGGCCACATCATGAGTGTAGTCATGCAGGACGTGGCCGCAGAGCATCCCACCCCAGAGTGAAAAACAGCTTCTTTGCAGTCACACAAGTCATTCACTGAGGCTCAGAAAGATCTTCCTTGCTACAACAGGAGGGAGAAAAAGAAAATACTCTCACCCTATGAGGAGGAGTGATGCACATTTTACATTAAATATAATGTGTTACGACCTTAGAGCCTGTGGTCCTGCTCTGTGTGTTTTGTGTACTAGTTGTGTGTGTTTGTGTTGCAGGTCTGATTGGTGTTGAGTAACCTGGCCAGTGCACTGCAGGTTAGTTAAACCGGCCTTCCCGGATTTCAGTTCTCTCTGGTCCCTTCACCGCAGCAGCCACGTTTCTTGTGTTGTTTCTGTTTATCCTTTATTATGCACATACAACATGCACCACACATCAATCACATCCTTACACAAACTTTCATACACCACTGACACTGACATCCACACACCATACTAGGCCTGCACAATATAAGCAAAATGAACCATGCGCAATGGCGACATGATTTGCGATAAATAAAAACATTTCCAGATGTGCATATACCAGTTTCAGACGGAAGTTGATACTGTGATGACGATGAAAATAAGATTAATCGGTCTGCCCCACCTCATACTCATTTGATATGTCTCTTCAAGTATAAAAGTGAAAGATGAAACCTAACATAACTGAAGTAGCTTGCCAGAGAGTTTTTGTTGTTGTTGTTTGTTTTCTTGTTTTTTCCTGTGTAAAAATGTCTTTGTTGTTGGGCAGGAGATCTTAAAATAGAAATGACACCAGTGGTTTGAAATACTGTGTCATTCTACTCAAGTTCAATCCATTTTGTGAAACAGCATTAAATGTTGCCAAAACCACAAGCAGGAGATCCAAAGTCGTAGTAAAGCAAAAAAAAAAAACTGTCAGCAGTCAGTATTATGTACCGGTCTGTTTCTCAATGTCTATATTTTTGCCTGTTTTTATCCAATACGCATACATCCCCCACAGTTTGGAGCTGGTGAATGTTTACTCCACTATGGGATAGAGTCCAAATTCAAATGGCAATTCAAATGGGACAGTCCAAGTAAATGGCATGAGTTTCAGTGGAAGCAAGCTTTAAAGCACTTGCTTTGGGCATTTTACACCACATTAAATTCACTTTAACCATTTTAAACTTATACCTGGAGAGTTATTCAGCTAACTTTGGGCAAGAACTATAAAGGGATAACAATGTCCCATCATTGCTCTATAAAAAATCCTTTATTTTCTTGTTCTGTTGTTTTTGCATCCTCACAGATAACCCCAGTAGTGGATCTAAACAAAACTATATTTGTGGGCATAAGTAAATAGATAATCATCAGATACATCGTCAGTATGGATATGAAAATGACCATCACCTACAGGGAAGCAAAGTCTGACAGCCTTGAGAAATAGACTAAAGGCCTCAAAAGAGACACAAAGGATCATAGGAACAGGGATAATGGGTTTCACTTATGTACATTCTTGCCTTGAAGGCATTAACAGTATACAGTGTTTATTTGTGTCCACACAGGGAAAGCGACAGTAAAAGTGGCCTGTAAAATGGAGAGAAGGAAGCTAAAAAACAAACAAACAAAAAAACAGTGTCCATGCAGCACACCTAGCCAAGATAGATTTGGTTTAAGTTGAATACAAAAGTTGTGGATTTTCTCTGTCAAGAAGGTAGCTGTGACTCTTGCTTCACTAGAGTTTCAGCCACTCACAGTGCGTATACATGCACAGCTTAGTCAAGCTATGCTCAGAGCTCAAGTTGGGCGTCTCATCAGAATTCTGTCCTTTAGGGGCGGCGTTTAGCTCACTTGGTAGAGCTGCCACCCCATGTTGAGGCTACAGTCCTCACTGCAGGTGGCCCCGGTTCGAATCCTGCATCGGGCAGACCTTTCCTGCGTGTTATTCCCCCTCTCTGACTCCCCATTTCCTATCTCTCTCTCCACTATATACCATCAAGGACAACGAGGAGTTTTGGAAAAGCGAAGCGTTTTCACACTACATTTATGAGCCTCCGCGCGCACCGTAAAATTCTTTGACCGGCGCAAGACGGACTCATGTTTTCATTCATCAAGAATTAAAGTCAGAGGTTCGAAGACGATCACATACCGTCGTAGTTCCGACCATAAACAGCGATTCGGCGGCGTTATTCTCATGACTCGCCACGAAACCGAAAGTAAAGAAACGCTGGTCGGCTCGACCAGCATCTCCGCCACCACTAATAATAACAAAATAACGATAGAGACAAAACGATATATTTATCGAAAATGGGCCCATTAACAAGTGTGGGTAGTGTAGATTCATCCACATTAACGTGAGACTTTTTTATAACCAAATAGAAACTCCTCGTTGTCCCTTTAAAGGCAATAAAAAGCCCCAAAAATAGATTTAAAAAATAAATAAAAAAGAATTCTGTCCTTGTCTCAGTTTACATGCAACAGGGAAAATTGAATAGCATGAATCATTTCCGTCAGTCCAGATGTCAAATTTCACTTAAAAGCAGGAGGAGGAAGAGGCCTGGTAGAATGTTTTTTTCTGAAAACATATTCATTGTATTTTATTTCACTAATTTCTTTGTCCCCCTGATTACATTTCAGGTGAGGTTATCATCCCAGATCTCTCTGTGTCAGTGAAGAGAAATTGTACCACTGCTGCACGCACTGTCATAAAAACTAGCCCATGTCATGTTTTCTCTGTAACATTTCTCAACGGGTTTCTCAGTTACGCTACAGTAACAGCCAAGGGTGCAGCAGCTTAACTCTATCTCAGTAATTCGTATCCCAACTGTGTCTGCTGAGCACAAAAAGGTATGACTGCTGGCTGTTACTGTGTTATTAAGTTACCTTTTCTCTTCCTGATGCTCCTGGCCTGTTTCTGGTCCAGCCTATGTTGTCCTGGTAATCACTGTAAAACATCCTGGAGCTGTTCTTTGATTGGCCTACCAGAGCAGCACTCTCTGCTGTCATTTCTTATTTGGCAAAGGGAGGATGTTCATGCCCACAGACAGGACTAGATTTGATTGGAATAACACTGGTGTGCACTGAGCGCGCAGAAATGTCCATCCTGACAGTGACTGCAGAATGGTTTCGAACGCAGCTGAAATAGAAGGGAGCCACTCGGAGAATCAAGCTTCGCTGGCTTTTACTTCAAATTTGTGGAGGAGAATGTATGCAGAATGTGGTTTATCTACACTACGACACACACCAAAGACTTTGAGGTTAAAGTAACACAGTCTGGCATATCCGAAGCAAGTCCTTCTTCCATTATATTAATTTCTAGATTCTCAGAAAAGGGGATTCACCCATGGTTGAGAATAATGGGGTGGGAGGGGATCGCTGGATAACATGGGCAAAAAAAAAAGAAAGAGTTTTGCATATTTATAGCATGACTAGGTTCAAAAGACAGAGGCCAGCAACAGAACCATGCCTGCATTACTAGTCTGATCCCCCGATAAATGGCTGTCATTATTAAAAACAATATTTATCTTCCATTTGAAGATAAACTTATTCTTCTTGATATTTATTTGGCCCTATCCCTTTTAACACTGTGGAAACGCAAGTGCTTCTACAGTGTGTTTGTAGACAACTCTAAAGAGTGTCATGACACCATCAACAAGGCTGCCAATGTCACGCTTGTTTATCACTACACACAAGCCAGCCCGAGATATTCCATTTTCCATATTCATGTAGCATATCCACATGCATATTTTCATTTGAACACAGGAAACGTATTGAAGACAGACTGTGACACACTTCACCAAAGGGCAACTACCCCATGACTTTGATTAATCAGTCTCATTGGAATGATGTCACATGTTCTTTATTTTCTCATACAGAGTGCAAGCGGAACAGATGGTATCTGCGAGTAACATATTCTCATTAGGAGGTCCAGAATCTGCATATCTGAAAGGGGGGGAAAAAATGAGAGAAAAAGGGGGAGGAGAGGAGTGGGGGTAAAATCCTCAGAGTTTTGGCACAAATCAACCCTCTGACCTTCTGTCCAGTCTGCTGGCCCGACAGGCAGGAATAAAAGGATGGAGCGAGGAAGGAAAACTGACAGCCCCTCAATAGCAAAGAGCTCCACATATCTGAGTCCGCCTAATCAGTAATCACTGATATGTTGCCTTCACCTTTTACAGGGCTTTTGTTAGGAGAGGAAATCGATCAGCAGCAATACTCTCCATACAGGCATAAAGGTTGATTTCCTACTGTACTGTAACTACATCTAGAATAATCACTATGAGGATTGTGTTTGCATGTGTTTCAGTGTAAGGGGCAGGTGGATGGATGGATGACGGGTGGTCCCATACAACAACCCTCAGTAAATCACAGGGAATAAAAAGAAAATATCCTCAGTGAGTTGATTGCCATTTAAAAATAACTAAATCAGACTTCAAATACATTTTTAGAACAGCTCTTAATGTGTATCCATCACAATGAAAAGCTGATTTCACTGCCTTTAGCCTCTGTGTTTGTGCATTTGTTTTTGAGAGGACACGGTGCCCTTTTGTCTACCTTACTCTACCTACCAGCTAAATGGCATGGCATCTACCTTGACTGATGTGTCAAAATGGGAAGACAGCTGTCTGCTCCAATCACTGTCTCTGTTTCAAATTCACTGCATCCCCTTACAGCAGGTCACGTTGGTGTGTCTTGCGGGGACAAGCAGCTACAAAAGTCGAATAGTTTGCTGTAACCCCAACTGCATCCCTGGCATATACAAACGGGTCATAACTCTCAGTACCAAGGTCATGCTTTCTCACCTGTTTTCTTTGTGCACCAGTCAAGAAATAGAAATTCTGGTCTCCAGGTTGCATTGCTACATTTTTTCTTTTTTTTGCAAATGAAGTAGCTCTGCTGGCTTTGTAAGGTGAGGAATGTCCAGTGAACTCTGAGGCATTATGTGGCCATGTGGCCAATTCTGGGATATTGTCTTTGGGTAATGCAAGGTTAGGATGGAGCAGAGGCAGTTGAGTGCAGCAGTTGCAGTCATGCAAGCCACAGTGGCAAAGGAAGAGCATGTGCACAAAGGAAAAACATCATTTCATTACCTTTCAATCCACCACATGCCCTCACCCTTACCATTGCATTCATTTGTTCCAATAAAAACAGAAAGGTGGATTGAAAATTGGACTTGAGCTCCTGAAGTTTGTTCCCTTTACAAAGGTTGTGTACGTTTATGCGTAGAGGTTGACTGTGCACGGAGCTAAAACATCCTGAAATGGTGCAGAGAAGACAATCTGCTCATTTGCATTGAAAAGAGCCAGTTGGGGTGAATCAGGCATTGATTAGGATGCCTTCCAGGCACCTCTCAATGGAGGCATTCCTGCAGAGCCAGACTGGCTTGGAAATGCCTTTGGATTCCCCATGAGTAGGTGGTGAATGTGACTACAGAGTAAAGGATTTCTGGCTTTGTTTACTGTCACTTCAACACAGCCCCCTGTTACGTGTTTGAAAATGGATGGATGACTAAACACATTTAAATTGTGCACTTGGTAGCTGACAGCGTTCAAGTGTCTGTAGGCCCTTAGCCACACTCCCTCTGTTAACTGCTTTAGTTCCCCCAAACTTCACTAGCCTAGTGTGCAACAAATGGACTGCACAGAGACTAAATGGGTTAAGTCTGACCTTCAGCCCAGACGGTGTCAGTTCTGTCACTGAGAATGCTATGACTGAGTGCGATGGACTGGTACACTAAGGAAAAGTGCAGACCTTATGATCATCTGGTCTGCAGGGCTGTTTTCTCCACAGGAACCTCATGCCTCTGAATCAGGGGTTCTGCAGAGATGATCATAATCTATCCTTCTCAGTTCGGTTACGGCAGCTTTGAGAGAATTCCCTCGGGCCGGAGTGCCATCGCAAATAGTTCTGCCAACTGAAACTCTACCTGTGAAAATGAACCAGATCCTGATATGATAAAGTGATTTTCAAGTAGTTGTGCTTCAGCAGCATTTTGCGAATAAAACTGACAGTACAATACCATCCACACATCCCATATCACACACACACACACACACACACACACACACACACACATGTTCCCTGTATTTGTTTCCTCTCCATGTGCGACAGTCCCTGGAGAAAAGTGATGTGACTTTACACCCCAGGACCCGCCAGTGGGAAAGTGGTCTTGCAAAGCTCATGTAGTTGAGCCTGACTCATTCTGTATCTCGCGTAACAGCCACAACAACAGTCGCACACCTCAGGCTCTCCCAGGTAAAAAAAAAAAGGATAGTTAGAAGCTTTGGTGCCAGCCGACCAGAGCATAAACACCAGAGTTGAGTCCAAGAGAAAAAAGTAGACCCCACAACCACCTCTGCCCCCAACTATGGAGGTGAAGTGCCTTTTTCTTTCTTTCTGTAGCAGCCCTCTGGGAGGTGAAGGTAAAAAAACAAGTGATTAGACAGACAGAACAATAGATAGATAGATAGATAGATAGAACGATAGATAGAACAATAGATAGATAGAACGATAGATAGAACAATAGATAGATAGAACGATAGATAGAACGATAGATAGATAGATAGATAGAACGATAGAACGATAGATAGATAGAACGGTAGATAGAACGATAGATAGAACGGTAGATAGAACGATAGAACGATAGATAGAACGATAGATAGAACGATAGATAGAACAATAGATAGATAGAACAATAGATAGAACAATAGATAGATAGAACAATAGATAGATAGATAGATAGATAGATAGATAGATAGATAGATAGATAGATAGATAGATAGATAGATAGATAGATAGATAGATAGATAGATAGATAGATAGATAGATAGATAGATAGATAGATAGATCGATCTTACAGGCACAACCAGTGCACTGGGTTCTTTGGACACTGCTTCAAACATTTAAGAAATCCAGTATTTGTCCTTTAAATCTAACGGAGTAGCTACAGGCCTTTTTCTTAATCCATTTTCCTATCACGGTTTTAGGGACCCTTTATGCCCCACCACAATATTTTAGAGAGAATTCTACAGTTTCTCAGACAGTTCTGCAGGCAGCAATGATCCTGCTGTCTTCTTTTTAAGATAAGCAACTGCTGGACAATAATTTAATCATTTCAAACCTGTGTGGCAATCAATAAAATAAAATCCACCATTTCACCTCCAAACACGAGAGGACAGGAGCAACACAGTACTTTA